>NC_089824.1:48766023-49424773 GCF_035046505.1 Tiliqua scincoides
TCATAAGTCCCAAAAAGGAAGCCCAGCATACCACTCTAGCATATGTTGAAAACCCTACATAATTCCTTTCTTACTTTAAGATTATGATAGCAAAATTAATGAATGTTAACACTAGAGAGCTACAATGTTTGTTGACTGAATATACAAACAATAACAGGCAACAATTTCTGTGGTCAGCAAGTCTAAGACCTCAAATGCAACTCAGAAGCTGCACAGCTAGAAAAAGCACTTGACACATGGAATATTTAAACATCAGAAGAGACGCTTGAGTTTGGTGTACCAGAGTTTCTGAGTAGCTAGAAAGTACAGCCAAGAGGGGGTTGAA
The DNA here is from genome assembly GCF_035046505.1 of Tiliqua scincoides. NCBI lineage: Eukaryota > Metazoa > Chordata > Lepidosauria > Squamata > Scincidae > Tiliqua > Tiliqua scincoides. The sequence continues at coordinate 48,766,349 of NC_089824.1, forward strand.
AGTACCACATCAAAGGAGCTCTGTTCCAGTAACACTTAAGCATTGTGCAGGCAGCTGCCATATCAATTAGGCCCTACATGACACTCACATGACAAGCTTGTATTACTTTTATTCTCGTTTTGCTGCTATTTTTTTCCAGATACCTACAATAAGAGAGTATGTTACTCTATAAAAATAAGGGAAGGGAAACCGTTGAGACTACATATTCTTTGAAGACCAGAAATTTTTTGTTGCAGAACAGCAGGAATGATTAGATAAATATTTGAAAGCCTATTTGGTACCATAATTTAGATCAGCCATCTTTGATGTACAAGCCTGCAGCCAAAATATAGCATCTCAAAACAAAAAAAATACATATTAAAAAAGAAAAGACAAGCAATAAGCTCTCTGTCTTGACACTGTCTGATTATTTTAAATCTGGATGCTGTGATGTGTCAGAAAACTTCAGAGTTCCAAAGTAAATTGTATTACAAGACCTAAAATTTTACATTTTCTAAAAGAAGAATATACAAACTTTTAGTTTGGTACCCTGAAACAAACATGCAGACAAATTTTTCAATATATGTTCCGGTATTCCTACTAAATAACACTGCCACTTATTCTTGCTTTAAGTATACACAGTATTTTCCCCCAATTGTTTAATAGATTAATAGAACAATTCTATACATGTTTACTCAGAAAAGGGCTCCAAGTGTCCAGCCAGTCACAGAGGTGAATCTTAGGTTTGCATTTCTTTTAATTTCCCTCTAAGCTCAAGTACAGTCAGTTCTCTTTATATGCAAATTTGCTAACTGCTAATTCACTTATCTGCGAGAGGCGGAATTGCCACCTGTTCTTGTTATCTGCAATTCTGCTCTCATTATCTGCAAATATTGTGCTGGTGCCACATCAAGCGGGCACTGATATTGGCCTATGGGGAATCGTTGGACACATTTATGTCCACTTCCAACCCTGGCAGTGATGAGAAGCCACTAATGAGATGTCTCTGGAAGGCCACCTGAGGGTTGCTCTGGGGTTGGGGCAAGCCAAGGGAAGGGGCCAAGAAAAGGTGAAGAAGCAGGACAGGTGAAGCAACCCCCTCCCCACTGCTGATCTCTGAGTCCTCATTGTTGGGTTAGCAAGCAACCTTCAACGAATCAAGGGTTAGATAGCATGGAGAACTCACCATCACCACAACCTTTAAAGCATCAAGGAATATCCAACACAGGGAAGGAAGCATCAGTTGTAAAATGAGTCCTCACCCAGACTTCAAGCTAAGATTCACATTCATAAAGATCATAGAGTCTATGGTGAAAAGAATCTCCTTAGGGGGAACCTAACCCCATAGGCTCAATCCCCTGGAACCTTTCCCCCCCCATGCTTAATGATTCAGTACCTGCTAATTCAGTATTCACTAGATTTTCCAGGAACCTAACCCTAGCGGAAAACAAGAACCAACTGTATGTAAGTTTGTCTTTGTGTTCTGTATCTACTCCTTTCTACATTTTAATAAACCTTTTCCTACATTTAAGAAACTATCTGCCTGTGTTATTGCAACAAAAGCTCTGAGTAATTGCCTCCTGCTCTCTGACAGACCACTCTTGGCCAAAAACTATAAGAGCTCAGAGCATGTGTGAGTGGGTAGGAGTAGGGCCAGCCTGGTCAAAGGGCTCCCCTTCCCTTCTAGCAACCAGCTTCAGTGCTGAGGGATGCCTAAGTTAATGAGCTAACTCCAGCCTGGAGGTAAGGCATGAGACAGAGCCTGAATCCTGTCTCTGGATGCAGCAAAACTACACTCCCAGAGGTCAGGCAGGAACAAAGTAAAGGCAGTCAGGAAAGGTTGTGGTGGTGTGCTTCCATCACCCCCCTAGGGAACCCAAAAGTGCATACAGGTTGAGTCTCATTATTCGCGAGAGTTCCATTCCAAGCACTCATGCGGATGGCAAAAAACGCACTATAGCAAATCAATTTAAAATCTTTTTGCTGATGATTTGAAAACAGCCTTGCTGATCTTTGTAATGCACACAGAAGCAATCAGTGTCTCTCCAGGCACTTAGGCTTCACTAGGAGGAAGCAATCCCTCCCTTCACCAGGAGTCCCAGCAAGGGGGAAAGAATGGGGAAGGTGATAGTAGCTGCCATTTAGTCTTAGTTCATGTGCTCAGGGGGAAGGGGAGGAGTGAAGCCTGCATAGAGAATGATTGATAGATTGTCAGCTGGCTGCCCTTTCTGGCATTATTAAATGACTGTTTTCCTTTAATTTAAAGGGCCCTTCCCATTAGCTTTAAGATAGAAAAATCTGTGAATACTTAGGTTATACCTGTAATCAGTGCTTTTTTTGTAAAAAAAAAAAAAAAAAAAGGTGCAGGAACTCACAACCTGTTAATCTTTTATTTATTTTTAAACTGAACTTTGAGGAGTTTTGCAGCCTCAACTGGCCCCCCTTTTGGCAACTTGCAACCAACTTTTATATTTTGCAGCCATGGAGCACCTCCCCTCCTAAAAAAAAAAATTCTTCTTCATAGGGATTTGAACCCACAGACCAGCACTTTAACACTTGAGCCATAGGAACTCTTAGACTCAAAGTGTTTGTAACTAATACTTGAGGCGCTGATGGCCACCAGCTGAGCTCAAGACCTTATACAGTATATTAGTTCTGAGCACTTTCTGAGTCTGGTTACAGGCTTTCCTATAGCCCAATGGAAAGAGTGCTGGGCTGTGGAGCACGAGGTCAGAGGTTCGAATCCCTCCCTAGCCTGTAGTTTAAAAAAAAAGGTGGAGCACAAGGTCAGAGCTGGGGGTGCAAAAAAAAGAAGTGGAGCAAGAGGTTAGAAGTTTGAATCCCTCCCTCAGTGAAAGGGGGGAAAAAAGGTGCCGGAACACCGTTCCGGTGCGTTCTATTACAAAAGAAGCCCTGCCTGTAATCATTTCTGTGACAGTAAAAACTATGATTTTAAAGGGATGCATTTTTTCCGTTCTCCAGGGATCAGCACATTCCTTCTCATTTGCAGGGGCTATTCATATTGAGTCAAATCCGTGTATAAAAAATACGTGTATAACAAGGCTGGACCTGTATATTTCCCTGTCACTACATGGTAGACAAAGACTTTTGGGGCTGGCATCTTGGGTTCCTCCCAGTAATCACTGCATACAAGGACTGGAATGGTTCAACTTCTGGGTCACCAGCCTGAGATGACTCCATCTGAACAGGTGGTAATGAGAGCTTCTTGGTCTCTAGTCTTGGCAGGCACTGTAGCAGGTCAGTCGCTACTGACCTCTGAAGAGGGCATTTGGACCCTGCTTCAGGATCAGCCTGGGTCAGTGCAGGCCTTGGGAAGATCGAGTTTTAAGTTTGATGGTGCTGCCAAGTCATGCTCCAGTTGTTTGTTCTATTTGAGGCTCAGTTTTTCAGTTGCATAAAGGGAAACGGCAGAAGTCTCTCCTGTAAGTGTCCTGGATCCATTCGGAAGATGGTATTATATATTGTTTTGCCTGATTGCAGACATGAGTTTCAGAAATCCATTGAGTATCTTTATATTTAAACCTTTGAGTTCTAAAACCAGAGTCTTGGGCAATGAAATTGAAAATACTCTACCAAAAATAGTGCCTTTATATTTAAAGAAATTCGGTGGATTTTTAGGCCTCCAGTCTATAATCAAATAAAATAGTATTCATAAATAATTTTCCTAATCACAAAGCATTCTTTGCCTTTGAAACAACTGAAGTTGCTCTTCCTACTACTTTTTGAAATGCTACCTTTTGTAGGTACCACTTTTTCAAGTAGCACAACTGCTACTAGAGATGGCAATTGTGCCCAGGAAAGGATAGCTTGCCCTGCATCTAGGGCTTCAATCTGCACACTCCTTCCCCAAACCACACCTTTTTTGAGGGGCAGGGCCAAATTTTGTTCACAGCTATACCACTGCTTCAGCCATCCCCATGGACAGCAGGAACGGGCTAGGACAGGCAATGCCACAGGATCATACAGGTGCTCAACCTCCAATATGACATATGCTATCACCTGCTGTCTATATAGTATCAACAAGTCACTCTGTGCAAGGTAATAAATGTCACAAACCTGGCATTTGGAAAGCAGGCTCCCAGGACACTCTGCTGCTAACTGTAAAGACACCAGACTTCAAAGGCAAGCAACATTGTTTAAATAAAATTTATTACCAAATTTGATTCTATTCAGCTTAGACTTAATTGGAACTATGAATGTATTTATTTTTACACCACCTTTCTTCCAAGGAGCTCAGGGTGGTATTCATAGTTCCTCCTCTCCTTTTGTCCTCTTCGCACAACATGTATTAGCATTGCCACAACTAACTGCTGTCATGAAGAGGTAACCCTGTTCCCTTCTTGTATGCATTTTGACTGCACAAAAATATCAGAATTATAGCTGCTCCTGCAGATAACGTGGGATGCTTCACACTCCAATTAACAAACAAACAGGGTGCAATGTTGACTGGCGATGTTGTCATATCATAATAGGAACACCTGAATGGGCTTCTGATATTATTGCTGTTATTGGGCCCTATCAGTTTTCCCTGAGTAAATATGGGGACAGAGGTGGAATTGTTGCAGGGCCTAGTCCCTGAGGAAGCTATAGTTAAGCCAGGGGCGTCAAAGGACAGCAGGCAGAATGAGGTCCCCAGAAGCAATTTATCCAGTCGCCAATATATTTGGGCTCCCGCAGCTTGATAATTGGGCTATCTCATATCTTGAAAATATGATTTTCTGTTCTGTCATTTGCAGCTAATGTGTTTCTATGCAAGAACAAAGCGCTTGTTTCTGGCCATCATCTGCTTAATGATGTCACTTCCAGCCCTCAGCAGGCCCTCTATATGAAACAAGTTTGACAATCCTAAGTAAAGCAGACCACTCTTCCTAATAAGTGACTGTTTTGGATTAGGGAGCTGACTGTAAGCAAGGAAAGGCCCATCAATACCCAAGACCTGAGTACAAAAAGGACCACTGTTCAGGTTGGACAGTAGTTCAGCTTGAAGCAGCTATTATTATTATTATTATTATTATTATTATTATTATTATTATTATTATTAACAGTATTTATATACCGCTTTTCAACTAAAAGTTCACAAAGCGGTTTACAGAGAAAAATCAAATAACTAAATGGCTCCCTGTCCCAAAAGGGCTCACAATCTAAAAAGATGCAAATGAATACTACATGCTTTATGTGACAAACGTGTTTGCTGTATGCACAGCACTGTAACACTGGTGATTCTCACGGCAGATACACTATGTGGACAATGTACACATGCAAACAAACATAATTAAACATTTGATTGGATCAGGGTCTCCACAAAAATTCAAATTATGCTTTACATTTTAAAGGCCCTTGAAGAAGGTAAGAAAATAAATCTGTACTTAGAGGCAAAACAATCTGTTCAACCCATGATTTTTCTTATTTAGCAGAAGCTATGCAGTTTTTAGAGAAGCTATAGTTTCTCCAAAGCTAGTCCCACAGATCTAATTTCGAGGAAGGATAAAGAAAGAAAACAGAATAGAGGCTTTTAAGCCAAAAATTAATAACAGAATGAAAAGAAAACAAGATTTGTTGCAGTACTCTTTGTTATTATTTATTCAGTTCAGTATAGTATTCAGTTCAATATTACTTACTTGGTACCCTGCTTTCTGGACAAAAAAGTCTGCTATCCTGCCTTCATACTAAATACATATCTAGTCTTTGCTGCAGAAATTGTAGAGGCCTCTCTAAGTTTGGTTGTCATCTGGAGAAATCAAGACGGTGGGGCCTCCCCTAAACACAACAGCCAGCCGTTCCAGTCGAGATGGCCACCTCTGGCCCTTAACATGCCCTTTTGTTGAGCACTTCAGTGCTAGAGACTATCTTTATGTGCATACGGTAGCCCTCCTTATCCACAGGTTCAGCACCTGTGGATTTGACTCAACTTGGGAGCCAAGCCTGCACCTGGAGGGCCTCAAGGACTTCCTGGACATGACTGGAAGTGCCTTCCAGTCACGTCTTGGAGGAGCCCTGAGTGTGGGGACATAGATTATGGCCTCCCTACGTCTCCCATGCTTTGGAGAGGCTGGCACAGACACCCAGCAAATTTAAGTATCTGCAGAATTCTATATCTGTGAGGGTTCCATGAATAGATCCTGTGACATTCCTGTGAATACGAACGGCCCATTTAAAAAGATCGCTCTGCATTATTGTTACACAATAAAAGGGAGATTTGCATAAACTTGAAACAATGAATGTTCGCTTTTATAATAGTACTCTGCTTTATATATTTTATATTACTTTTTCATATTCTGTTCTTCCCTTTAGATCTCCTCCCCCCATTGCCTTATACCACAAGGCGGGGTATAAGAAAGTGAGGCCAACGAAGGTGACAGTTTAGGGCAGTGTTTCTCAAACTGTGGGTTGGGACCCACTAGGTGAGTTGTGAGCCAATTTTAAGTGGGTCTCCATTCATTTCAATATTTTATTTTTAATATATTAGACGATGCTACCATAGTATGTGACCGCATTTGGGGAAATGTTACAGACCTTTACTGAACAAGCTACTATGTATATTCTTTTAACAATGATAGCAAATTGGACTTACTCCTGGGTAAGTGTGGGTAGGATTGCAGCCTAGGATTGGTAAACATTTTCCTGCTCGATGTCACTTCTGGTCATGACATCACTTCCTGTGGGTTCTGACAGATTCTCATTCTAAAAGTGGGTCCCGGTGTTAAATGTTTAAGAACCACTGGTTTAGGGAAAAAAGTGTGAGTGAAAGCTCAGAGGAGTGGGTCATATGCACCCTAAGAACTGTTCAGCAATGAAAGAAGCTGTCCTTGGGAGTTGTCAAATCCTCCTCCAAGGTTTTCAAGGGAGGTCTAGAAAAATGTATTTGGGGGATATATGATGAACACTCAGAATGCAGTTAGTGTTCTCTTTCCAGAAGAGAATTAAGCCCACAAAAGTTCTGTTAAGCCCACAAAACACATAATCAATAACATAACTCCATTCTTCCATTGTCACTGCTTTCAGTTGAAGAAGGTTCCACTTATTAAGAGCCAGGATGATCAAGTGCACTGTTTCCTATACTTTTGGTCTGGACCAACTAGGTGGGTCGCGAACCAATTTCAGGTGGGTTCCCATTCATTTCAATATTTTATTTTTAGTATATTAATCTTGATGCCAACATGGTATGTGACTGCATTTAGGGAGATCTGTACTGCATTTAGGGAGATTTAGGAGTAGGCAACAATGTTTATGGTTTTAAAAATGATAGTCAATGGGCTTACTCCTGGGTAAGTGTGGATAAGATTGCAGCCGAGGGTTGTTAAAAAATTTTTCCAGCTTGATGATGTCACTTTCAGCCATGACATCCTTTCCAGGTGAATAACATCACTTCCGGTGGGTTTCAACAGATTGTCATCTAAAAACATGGGTCATGAACTAAAAAGTTTGAGAGCCATTGATCTAGTGGTTTGAGAGTTGGACTTAAGAATCAGGTTCAAATCCCTACCCACAAAGCTTCCTGGGTGACCTTGGGCCAATCATTATCAATCAGCCTATCCTATGTCACAAGGTGTTGTGAGGACAAAAAAAGGGGAGCAATCATGTACACTACCCTGAGTTCCTTGGAAGAAGGGTGGTATAAAAATGTGAATAAATAAATACAAATAAAATGCTTGAAACCAACTTGCTTGAGGGCAAGGTAGGTTTTTTTAACATAAAATGAACTGCTCAAGCCAAAGAGAAGAAGGGGAGTTGTTCAGTTTACACACACTGTACAAACTCACGTAAGTGCTACCCCTAATCATAGATCTTATACTGAGAAATGACTGCTGTTACCTGAGCGCTTTCCTTCGCTCAGATAGGCACATGTGGGGGAAAAGACAAAAGCGATTTCAACATGACATTCAATATAATTGAAATATATATTCAAGCTGCTGTTGAGTGACATATTATGACTCTCTTCTCTTACAAAAACCAAAGAGTTGCTAACTCAAAAAGAAAAATAATTATTTGTGTTTCTGTACAATGGGTAGCATCCCGACTAGCACTTCTGTTATCAGAGGCTCCTTCCACAAACAATGGTTTCCTTGCACAAGTGGAATGCTTCTTTCATTCACCAAAGAAGCGTCTGTTCCTTGGAGCTCAGGACAGCAGAAGACAGTCAGGATGGAACTCACTCCTTTCAACACAAACACACTGGATGATAAGGGGGCATAAGAGGAAATACTGGTCATTGCCATTCCCTTGTGGGTTTAAAATAATGTTAAGCATTCATTGCAATTGAGAAGAAAGTCATCAAGTACAGTGCCAAGTAAGTAAGGCTCAAATATTTAGGAAAGAGGGAGGACACAAAGCACTGTTCACACAAAAGGTAGTCCACACTGCACTAGCATTATTCCAAGACTAACATCAGGAAAAGTTTTCCAGCAGAAGGAAAAGCTCATGATGTGAAGACTGCCTGATCACAGTCTCTTATTTATTTGCTTAGATTAAGATATGCATGCTTCAGGGCTGGATATGTGAGCCTACTGTCAAAATGAATAAAAGGGTTCACAGGGTGGCAGGGCAACATTGGGAGAGACTGGGCTAATCCTGCTGGCAAAAAACAATGTTTTTCCGTTATGTCTAAACTTTTTTAAAGCCTTTTAATCATAAAGGCTAGGCAATATGAGGTGGGGAATGAGACTTTACCAGGTCACTCCTGATGTCACAGGTACCAATTAGAGACTAAGAGGTAACTGATGATGTCACAGATACTAATTATGGCATTTATCTGCAATCCGATTCCACACAATACACAAACAACAACAGAGACAGGAGACAAGAGAACCATACTCGCCCAGCAGCAGCAAATTGCAGCATTAAGTATTGGAAAACTACCATTTCTCTGTAATAGAGTCTGCTTCATTTTCTCTGACTGGAAAATGGGGAGAAAGCCTGGAAAAGAATGATGAACATTCATCATCAGGAGAGAAAGTCAATAGGATGGATACTACAGAGCTGTGTTCCGCTAACTGGAGCATCACAGCTTACCCAAGAAGGTCGAGGGCAGATTGTAGAAGGTAGACTAGGGGCTGAGACTAGGGGCAACGCAGAGATGGCCAAAGAGATCAGCAAAGCCCAGCCAGGTCCAGCCAGGCAGAGACACCATCTTTGGGGAAATCACAAAGAGATTGCAGATCATCTCTGAGGATGAGAAGATGGGCAGGCAGAGGAAGGCTGGGCTGGGCTACGCAGAAAGACATTGAACGCACCTTATATGGACTTCAGAACAGACCCTGCAGGGCTGGACTAAAGGTCGATGTAGGCCACCTTTCTGGCCTCAGCAGTCAGCCAGATGTCTTTGGAAAGTCCCAAAGAGGCAACAGCACTACAGTGTTTAATGCCCTGTACCTTCTGGCACTTGGAATATACTGCCTGTTTTGCCAAATTCATGTTCTAGTCTTAGCCTAGAGAACTTATGCCCACTTCAAGCTAATTAGCCCCTTCCCCAGCTCAAGCACAGCTAGCTCTAGCAGTGTATACAGCTACTGCTGAACCCAAGTACCAGCAGAAAGGTGACTAGTGGCTCGCCTGTAAGGCTGCAGGGTCACTCCTCCCAGTTCTGCAAGCAGCAAGTTCTTTCAGGTACAGCAGTGCCAACTCAGCTCTCCACCACTCAGCAGTCTCTGTTTGGTTAGTTCACTAGTTAGTCCGACAGTCAGTGTGCCAATTCACTGTCTGGTTACCAGTCCATCAGTTAGTGTGCCAGAAAGTCAGTCAATAAACCAGCAAGTCTCCTCTCCTTCTCCACTCTCTCCAGCTACAACCCACAAACTCTCACTGCTCCAGGTGCTGCTTTTCTCCCTGTAATGCTGTGGGTATCAAACTCTCAGGGAGTTTGAGGAGCACAGTAAGTCCTTGCAGGGGAGGGGAGGGAGGCAGCAGAGGCGGGGGGAAGGCAGCAATGTGATCCCCTGGATCTCATTGCTAAGGGGTGTTGCAGGAACTGGGATGTACTCAAATTGCAGTCCCTGCAGCAGCCTGTCAGAGATGCTGAGAGCCCTGAGCAAGCATTTGCGGGGCTCCCCAGCCTTCTAAAAGTGAAAGCGGAACGATCACACTCCACTTCAGGTTTTGTGAAGGTGGAGCACGATTGCTCCACTTTTACTTTTAGAACATCAGGGAGCCCTGGAGACGCTCGCACAAGGCTCCCTGCACCCCCGACAGGCTGCTGCAGGGACTGGTGATTGCATCCCAGTCCCTGCAGCCCCCCTTAGCAACGTGATTCTGGGGATTGTATTACTGCCTTCCCCCTGCGCCCGCCCCTTAAGGGGGCAGAGGCCAGGGCTGTCAGGCTGGGGTGTCACGATGCCCCAGTTTGAATAGCTCTGCCATAATGACCTGGCTGCCTCTAATGGCTGCAGCAGTATAGCACACGCTCTGCTAAAAGCCCAGGCCTTAACCCTGTGTTCTCCAAATCCACCAGAGCAAAGGGCAACTGCAGAATCCACATCTACTTGCAATATCTTCCTTAATTCCAATACACTGCCCTTGAACTTGGAGGTTCTAGTTAGCTATTGTGGTAATTGCTAAAAGAAACATTAAGGTGGAGTGGCACATTCAAAATTTCTCTACATAAGTGACACATGGCATGCTGCGGGTTGGCCGCCCCTGCTGTAACCGAAGTGCTAGGTCTTGGAGAAAAGTGCTTGGATTCCTGTGTATGGGATGCATGAGCTGAAGGAAGGGTATACAGATTTCCCACATCAGCTGAGAATTGCCATTACATACTTTAAAATGTCATTATATTGTCATTACAAACTTAATTTTTTAAGTGGGTATAATCATTTAGAGCAGGGGTGAGTTCTATGCAAAGCACTAAAATCTTTCATTCCAATCTCCATCACGTCAACATCCAATCACTACTTTTGAGATATTCTATTGTGTCAGTCACACATAATGTGAACTTATCTACACACTCTACTTATTACACTGCTGCATGCAATTTACCACTGGTCTGTTTATTTAAATTGTTTAGTTAGCCCTATTTCCTTAAGGCCCTGGATGGGCAATAACAATTTAAAAAAACAAAAACCACTAAAATATATTGGGGGAGAAACTCAGATTATAACCAAATATTAATTACTTCAGAGCGCAATACCATAGTCTTTTGAGACTGAAGGTTGGAAACTACTAATTACTTGCCCAGATATGGACTATACAAAGTTCCACATTTTTGCTTACCATGTCAAGTGAGCTCTGAGCATGGCAAGGCAGTCATCAGCACAACTCTGAATGTGCATGGAAGGGGAGTAACCACATAGTTGCATTGCACATGCCTTCTGCCAGGGCTAAAATTGGGCAGAAGGTGGGGGATTGGCCACTGCATTGCCAAGTGGCTCACAGATAGACAGACCAGCACCTGCCACCAGACCCCAAGCTCTGGAGCAGAGAAGAAAGACAGGAATATATTTTGTTACTGACTTTCAGATGCTCTCTGAAAACCCAGCAAGTGCACAACAAAGCAAACCTCTCAGCTAGCTCTTCCAGCTCTGAGCAACGAATTGGCTCTGTGCGTGCAAAGGGTGCCCTGCAAACCTAGCATCAAATTGAGAAGTCCCTGCTCTTACTTCCAGCTCCAAGCTATAGAAGCAGCCAAAGATTCTTGTGTTCTGGATGTACAGTACCTGGTTAGGGACAGGACCCCACACTTAGGGGGAGGGGGGCTGATGAGCACACATTTTGGGTTAGCTACAAAAAAATGACTCATTGTCCTCAAATTACCCCAGAAGATATTTAAATTTGGATTTTCGCATATCTCTATGTAAAAAAGTGCCCCGCCTCCGGAGGAACAGCCACAGAATCTGAACTTCACTATTTACTATGCTGCATGGAGCACTGCCAACAGGCTGATTTTAGCTGACCAGAGAGACTGAAATAGAGCATAGAGAAGCTATTAATAACTTTTTGAGCACCTAGAATAAAACAAGAAATCCATGCATATCAAGGAGCACTGGTGTAACATGACTCTGATAATTCAATCCCTTCAGGAGAATAGCAGTTATTTATATGCCACTGAAGCTTCCAACTGTGTTCAAGGACAGCCCCACAAAGTGAACTCTAGGAGGTGAACCTCAAAGATGTCAAGCCATGAATGAGGGTTACCATGTCCAAATGAGAAATAAATAATTTCACCAAGCAACAAGTGGAAACAAGTGGGATATGCTCATAATCACTGCCATCACCTGAAGATGCACATACAGCAGGACCACAAGATAGTGAACATGAAATGTGACGGAATCAATTTGTTAATTGACTGGGTTCAGATTTCATGTTTGTTCATGTTCACTATCTTGTGGTTCTGTATGTATACCTCCAGGTGGGGTACATTTGATGAGAATGCTTGATGAGATTATTTCACATTTGGACATAGTAACCCTCATTCATGGCTTGACATATTTGAGATTTGCCTCCTGAAGTTCACTCTGTGGGCCTGTCCTTGAACACAGTCTGCAGAGGGCTCTGCAGGGCTCCCTGTACCCCCCCTGAAGGCTGGTGCAGAAATGGTTATATTTAAACAAAACCCCTTGGTCCCTGGTAGCAGTGCGATCCTGGGGATCGCATCGCTACCACCCCTCCCACAAAGACTTACCAGAGTTCTCAATCTTCCAGTGAGTTTGAGAACTGCTGCCCTATAGGACAAAGAGCAGGGTGAATGGGAGTCTTGTCAAGCAGGAGAAGCATGTATGCAGTACCCAGTCATGGCCATGGGTGAGGGCAAAAAGGAGGGATGATCAAAAGTATACTGTGATTAGCTACAAGTGAACGTATTGCATGACTTGTACAACACGAAATGGCACAGAAGAACTGCCTAGCCATTGGGAAAATATTTTTCTCCAATCCAAATGAAGCCAGAACCTAGGATTTACCTTAATCAGGAAATGCTTCCCTCCTCTTTTATCAGTGACATTCTGGTCTATGCGATAGCACACTATAGGGTTTCTAGAGGGATTTAACCGGACTCCAAAAGTTAAGATGGTCCAATCCCCTCTCATTGATCTCTGAGTTCATCTGTCTTTTGCATGTTTGCCTTAAACAGTAACAAGTGAAGCAAGAGATACAGAGTTGTACAGACATTTGTATGAGTCTTATCATTCAAAAAACATTACAAGGGAAAATGAAGCAAGGTAAATAAAACCCAAAATGGAGACAGACAGCAAATTAATCACAGTCAGACTTCCAATAAACTACAAGAAAGAGAAGATGCTTTAAATTAAAAAAAAAAAAGCTAATGCAGTGTTTCTCAAACTGTGGGTCGGGACCAACTGGGTGGGTTGTGAGCCAATTTCAAGTGGGTCCCCATTCATTTCAATATTTTATTTTTAATATATTAGACTTGATGCTGCCAAGTATGTGACTGCATTTGGGGAAATGTTACAGACCTGTTCTTTTAACAAGCTACTATGTGTATTCTTTTAACAATGATAGTCAATGGGACAATGACCGAGGAGTTAAGTCAGATAGAGGTTAAAAGAGAAGATGTTTCAGACCTCATTGATAAATTAAAGATAAATTAAAGGCCCTGATAGCATCCACCCAAGAGTTATTAAGGAATTGAAGAATGAAGTTGCTGATCTCTTGACTAACATATGCAACTTGTCCCTCAAAACGGCCACGGTGCCAGAAGATTGGAGGATAGCAAATGTCACGCCTATCTTTAAAAAGGGAAAGAGGGGGGACCCAGGAAACTATAGGCCGGTCAGCCTAACATCTATACCGGGTAAGATGGTGGAATGCCTCATCAAAGATAGGATCTCAAAACACATAGATGAACAGGCCTTGCTGAGGGAGAATCAGCATGGCTTCTGTAAGGGTAAGTCTTGCCTCACGAACCTTATAGAATTATTTGAAAAAGTCAACAGGCATGTGGATGCAGGAGAACCTGTGGACATTATATATCTGGACTTTCAGAAGGCGTTCGACACGGTCCTTCACCAAAGGCTACTGAAAAAACTCCACAGTCAGGGAATTAGAGGTCCTCTCATGGACTGAGAACTGGTTGGAGGCCAGAAAACAGAGAGTGGGTGTCAATGGGCAATTTTCACAATGAAGAGAGGTGAAAAGCGGTGTGCCCCAAGGATCTGTCCTGGGACCGGTGCTTTTCAACCTCTTCATAAACAACCTGGAGACAGGGGTGAGCAGTGAGGTTGCAAAGTTTGCAGACGACACCAAACTTTTCCGAGTGGTGAAAACCAGAAGTGATTGTGAGGAGCTCCAGAAGGATCTCTCTAGACTGGCAGAATGGGCAACAAAATGGCAGATGCGCTTCAATGTCATTAAGTGTAAGATCATGCACATTGGGGCAAAAAATAAAAACTTTAGATATAGGCTGATGGGTTCTGAGCTGTCTGTGACAGATCAGGAGAGAGATCTTGGGGTCGTGGTGGACAGGTCGATGAAAGTGTCGACCCAATGTGCGGTGGCAGTTAAGAAGGCCAATTCTATGCTTGGGATCATTAGGAAGGGTATTGAGAACAAAACGGCTAATATTATAATGCCGTTGTACAAATCTATGGTAAGGCTACACCTGGGGTATTGTGTCCAGTTCTGGTAGTCGCATCTCAAAAAAGACATAGTGGAAATGGAAAAGGTGCAAAAGAAAGCGACTAAGATGATTACGGGGTTGGGGCACCTTCCTTATGAGGAAAGGCTACGGCGTTTGGGCCTCTTCAGCCTAGAATAGAGACGCCTGAGGGAGGACATGATTGAGACAAAATTATGCAGGGGATGGACAGAGTGGATAGGGAGATGCTCTTTACACTCTCACATAACACCAGAACCAAGGGACATCCACTAAAATTGTTGGGAGAGTTAAGACAGACAAAAGAAAATATTTCTTTACTCAGCATGTGGTTGGCCTTTGGAACTCCTTGCCACAGGATGTGGTGATGGCATCTGGCCTGGACACCTTTAAAAGGGGATTGGACAAGTTTCTGGAAGAAAAATCCATTACGGGGTACAAGCCATGATGTGTATGCGCAACCTCCTGATTTTAGAAATGGGCTATGTCAGAAGGCCAGATGCAAGGGAGGGCACCAGGATGAGGTCTCTTGTTATCTGGTGTGCTCCCTGGGGCATTTGGTGGGCCGCTGTGAGATACAGGAAGCTGGACTAGCTGGGCCTATGGCCTGATCCAGTGGGGCTGTTCTTATGTACCTACTCCTGGATAAGTGCGAGTAAGATGCAGCCTAGGATTGTTAAAAATTTTCCTTTTTGATAATGTCACTTCTGATCATGACTTCACTTCCGGTGGATCCTGACAGATTTTCATTCTAAAAAGTGGGTCCCAGTACAAAATATGTGAGAACCACTGAGCTAATGCATTGCAACAAATGCTATCTATTACTGTATCATTGCTCTCATCAGCCACTGTGGAAAGAGCTAAGAGATGGGTGAGTTTTACTATTTACTACTACTTTTTTCAACCTGGAAAAATTAATGCATTAAGGCAGTGGTTCCCAAACTTTTCAACATCAGGACCCACCTAAACAAACAACCAAAAAACAAACTGGAGAAGCTTCTCCAATCACTCAAGCCTCAGTGGCTATAAAGGTTATTTGTCCATAGTGCTCCCCCAAGTAACCAATTGATTAACTTTGATGTACATAGTCTAATTGTCTACTCTAGTCATAGTTTAGCCCAGGGATGTCATTTCATACAGTGGGCCGAATAGCATTCATGATGTCTACTGAGGGCCAGAAGTTATGCCATTAGGCAGGAAGTGATTTCATTAAACAGGTAAAAAACCAGAAATAAACATTTCTTTCTCACTTAGGAACTCATTAGCTGCAAATGACAGAAGAGAAAATAAGCAAGTCTTGATCATATTTCAAGATATGGGAGAGTCCAATTATCATGCAGGCAGCCCTTTCAGCAGTGACCCCTTAGTACACCTCAGCAGCTGGTAGAGACCAAGGGCCAGATAAAAAGCTTCTTCAGGCCGCAACTGGCCCCAAGGCCTTATGTTAGATACTCCTGGTTTAGTCTAATTGTAAGTTTCATGACCCACCAAAAATTGGGTCATGACCCACTGGTGGATCACAGACCCAGTTTGGGAACCACTGCATTAAGGAAACAATCCAAAGAAGCCATACACATGCATGAGCGACCAAATACATCGTCAAACGTTTTCCCCATTACAGCAACTTCTACAGTTGAAGCAGCAAGCCAGTATTCAGTTTTGGAAACAGCAGTCATCAAAGCTGCTGCAGCTTCCACTGTCAAAGTTATGAAAACTTGAAGGTTTATGTTATACACACTTATCTTTTTATTTTTTTAATTGTGGCCTTGCTTCTTAAGTATTTACTTATACTTTAATTATTCACTCCATTAGGACAATCTGATAGTTGCATGATGCACAAGTACAATCCGCATTGCATGTTGTGCCCAATATCTATTTCTATGCCGCCTCCAGGTTCTTAGCACAGCATAATAATTTTAAAAGATATAAGGAGCTGTGTGCAACTAAAACCTGCCACCAAATATTGACAGTTTTCAAGTTCGAAATATTTCCAGTGCAGCCAAAACATTGGGGGGGGGGGGGGTTGTCTAACCCTAGTCTAACACAATGTGGTTATTTGGGGTGCTACCAATTTTCAGTGCTACTGCAATCAATGACTTTTAGCACAGCTGACCTGCTACTTCAGTAGTATTTTACATAACTGCACAGTTTCAAAGGCCTTTGTTTTGGGGGAAGTACTCATAAAATATCAGAGGATTCTATCATGTAACTGCAATCATTACACAATACTACCATTGCAAAACTGATATATTCTTCTTTGTTTGCACTGAAGAACCCGAGCAATTCACAGATGCTGACAAGTGCAGATGTACAGTCTGGCATTGAGCCTGAGAGAATAACTTGAAAACATAATCAGATGATCTCTCATTTGTACATGAGACATATTAGACTGTCCACCTGCATCTCACTAATATAATCATATGCTCTTAATAAAAAGGAATGCACTTTGACCAAAATAGTTCTGCTAGTAATCATATGCTCCATTTTACTATGGTTCTTACCTGAAGGTGCTTGATAATTTGATATACACTGATGTCTCCAAAAGCTAATGGCAGCCCTCTCTCGGTTTTGAAGTCTATTCAATCTCTCTGCTAGCCCTCCCCTAAAGAACAAAGAATGATTCAATCAGGCTAACATTTACCACTTTTTCCAAAACAATGCAAGTCAGATGTAATATGTACTTTCTGAATTCCTTAGAACCAGAGGGTCATGGTAAAATTACCCCTATTTAGATCTGTATAGACATGTCAGCATCTTCTATAACCTACATTTAGTATAATGTTCTTATACACAGTTTATCTCCCTGGAATAAAAAGCAGAGCAAACTTGAAGAGAGTACAAGAGGACTCCTTGGGTCAGTACAACTCTCCTACCAAAGAGTGTAATTTCAGCCACATCTTTAAGTTGAGTGTACTCTGACCGCTGGCCTGCAGCAGATTACTAAAAGATGTGTGACCACTGGCAAGAACCTGGCTATCCCAAAATACTTCTCACACATACTTGACCTCATGATTCATTTCATAAGCTAGGTCAAGTGTGCACTTCCAGTGGTCTGAAGACTGTTTGTGGTTGAGTATTTGAAAGGGAAAAGGCAAGAAAGCAAATATACTTAAGATAATACTATAGCAGCTTTAGTATCTACAATGCAAATTGAAAACTGTCATTGTTAAAAATAAAGAGAGTTTTGCCCAAAGCTGCCTTTGAACTATTAAGTTGTTGATATAATCTCCTATGTGGTCAAATCTATAACATTGGCATGGTAGGCTCTTATTGTTTGAGGTCCAGTGTTTAAGAAAATCCTTTATCATTAAGGCCTGCCAAAGTGCCAATCCATGGGCTTTTAGAAGGATCTGGTCAAGCTACGAAGGACTGACAAGCAGGCAGTCCAATCCTAAATTATGCAGGCACAACATGGCTTGCAGTATAGGAGCAGGTTGAAGGTCTCCTTGGGGTAAGGGGAAAAATAT
Source organism: Tiliqua scincoides (assembly GCF_035046505.1). Classification (NCBI taxonomy): domain Eukaryota; kingdom Metazoa; phylum Chordata; class Lepidosauria; order Squamata; family Scincidae; genus Tiliqua; species Tiliqua scincoides. The sequence goes on from NC_089824.1 coordinate 48,784,355, forward strand.
CCCTTTACCCTGAGTAATGCTCCAGCATGACCTAAGGGGCTATTCAGATCTGCAGCTGCTAAATAAATAGTAGGCACGAGTTCAGGCAGCTCGGTGTAACACTGGCAAGCGCAGGAGCAGGGGTTAGGATACAGAAGAGGCCTGCTCCACCAATCCCGCCTCCTCCTGGGCCTGATCTGCCTATTTTGCACTCCCCCTTTTCCATCTCCAGTGGAAAATACCACTTTTCCATCTCCAGTCTCCATTGCCCAGCACAATCTTATCTGCACCATTTGGAAGAAGACCTGGATGTAGCATTGGAAGGGTGTTACTCATCGAGTGGGCACACATGCTTTACAGCACATTAGCAACCTCTCTGCCAGCACAGGGACCACTGGGTTGGCAGATCATCTGGTTAGGATTGTGCAGTTAATTTGATTTTATTGATTGCTTATTGAACCAGATATATACTTAATATTTTAGTATTTTAATAGCTGCACCACTTTATTTAGTTTTTTTCTTGACAAACGTAACTGAAAAGTGAGCAATAGGATGGGATATAAATCCCAGAAAAATATCGCCATCAGTTTTATGATAAATCTGTGAAAAACACATGCACATTTGGTTTCTAAGAGACATCAGCAGTCAGCCCAGGAGCAGCCAGCCATAAATATGTATCTCCCCCCTCCCCAAGAAGAGATACAAAGCTAGAAGGTTTTGGTTTTGTTAAATCTGGTCTTGATAAAAACATGAGTTTGTTTCATTTACCATCTTTGTCAGCCATTTTCAACCATGAGTGCCATGAGTGGTCCACAGGTGTGCCACAGGAATTTGGGGGAAGGTCATTTATTAGTAGGGCCAATGGGGGATGTGAGCTCCCACTGGCAGCATGGTGTACCTTGTCAATTCTCAAAAACCTGATGGTGTGCCTTGACAATTTTAATGCCTTATAAGTGTGCCATGAGATGAAAAGCGTTGAAAATCACTGATCTAGATTCTGAGCTATTACACTTATACAGCAAACACTAGCATCTACAAACTGTTTTTGTAACTATAAATTACAATTTTTAAAAGCTGATGTCATAATTTCAGCAACTGTGCTTTCAAAAAGACAGCCAAAATCACAAGAATGGAAAGCCCAACAAAAGATTTATTTGCCTTTTGACAGCTGTAAAAGGCCCAAGGAGTCTGGAGTATTTTATAATCTCAGATAGCCACTTAACCAATTCTTTGTCAGCCAAAAACAGCTTGAATGACTTATGAAAGAAAGGACACTTGTAAACACTACATAAATGCCTCTACCTCTCTGCTACTTAGCTCCCTCTCTTCTGTCTACAATGGAAAGCTATATGTCAACACTATACGTATCTTAAAGTTACTACAGACAGTTTTAACAGCAAGTACCATATGAACTCTGTGTACCAAGTCCTTCTCATAAGGAAGAAACTGGTGTAGCAGCATGACAGGAGACTGAGCGGTGATTCCCCAGTTCAGATCTCACCTCTGCTATGAACTCAACTAAGTAGCCTTGGGCAAACCACTCTCATTCACTTCCCTCAATACACATTATGGGATCATTATGTGTAAACGATAGTAAATTATCACTAAATTTACAGGGGCTACTGTTATAAGGATTATATTAAGAATTCTTGTGAAGAGCTTTGCACACTCAAGAAGTGCTATACAAATCATCAGCATCATAGATGCACACTATTTTCCAATATGTCATTACATAAAGGCAAAGACTGGCTCTCCCAATGTGTGAAATGCTGGTTAGGGGTTAAATATTGAAAGGAGGAAAGAATGTACATGAGCTCATAGGGAGTTTCTGATCATCAAACCATAACACTAGCCTGTAGTGGGCCACAGAGATATACTATGCAGAGGAAGCCCTCTTAATTAGAGGTTCTTGAAAGCATGGTTATTTTAATAAGGAGTAAAATAAATGCAGTCAGTTCTTGTTATCCTCTAGGGTTAGGTTCCTGGAAAACCTAGTGGATAGCAAATTCGCAGATAGCAAACCACTGATCCTATGGAATCAATGGGGTTAGGTACAAGGGATATCCGGGGGGGGGGGGGCATCAGAAGAATCCAGCAGAAATTCTCAGGAAGCCAGCAGAGTGCAGATGAAGTGCCAAAATATCTCTGAATGCTGCAGAGACCTTCCAGAGGCTGCAGAGACCTTCAGAATGATGCCTGCAACCAGTTCAGAACCCTTTAGAATGACTGGCAGAAGCTTCTGTTGGCCATTTTAAAGAGGTCCGTGCTGGTCACAGGCACCATTCTGAAGGTCTCTTAACAGATAATGAGAACAGAAGCATGGGTAATGATCCAAGGTAGCAATTCTGCTCCTCTTGGATAAGCAAATTCACAGATAGAGAATTTGCATATAAAAAGAACTCTGTACATTCTGTTCAGTAAGACTTGGGCTGTAATATCTTACTCACTGGAAACAAACAAAACACCTCTGTTCATAATTTCTCCTCAACAGAGACTTGTAGGGCCATCTCTCATTTTGCTTTCTCCTTCCTTCACGTATAAGCTTTAACAATAGCTGGATGAGCAACTCGAGGCAGAGGAAAAGAGTGCTTGTCACTAATTTGAGGCAGTCAATCTACATTTAATGACTTAAAGACTGATATATGAAAATATCTAGCAATTATCTCAGTGAATGTTGACATTAGAGGTTTGTAGGACTGATGTGTTGGGATTATTTATTTAAGAAACATATACTCCAACTTCAAGTTGGCTTACAAAAAATTCATTTAAAACAATAAACTACCTTTTGAGCAAATGGTGAGACATGGGCACAACAAGGAACGGATATCTGAGAAGAACAAATTTAAAAAGTACAAAGCAGTAACTGAATGGAAAAGGAAATAAAAGTTCTAATAGGTGGAAGGGCATTCACAGCTATTGAGAGACAGTAGGAGTTACAAGGTAAAGCCTAATCTGTACGCAATTCATTGTTTCTTTTCTGTATTGTACTTCAAATAAACTACAAAAACTATGCCAATAATCTCCATAAAGGAAATTGAGCAACAGTGCAGTGGTCTAGAAAGTGCAAATGTACCCAATTACCCAACTTCCACAAATTAAGCAACTTACTGAGCATTAGAATGGATTGGTATTTTAACAAACAATGAGATTAAAAGCAATTGGATCCTTGAGAGCTTGTGTACTTTGGGAATTCCTGAATTCTCTAGTACATATTTTTCTGCCATTTGATTATAAATCTGTTTGCCTTCCAATTTTTTTTTCTTATTTTCAAAGCTTTGGCTGGGGGAACAGGATGAAAACTAATGTTTTACTATGTGGCATTTCAGAACACTTTGTATTTTCTGCTATTTTGACAAAGGTACATTTATTACAGAAGATATGATATGAATGCTCAACACTTCTGCAACACAAACCACATTTGAATAAGCAATATCAATTTTTTCAAAAACCTCTCTCACAATATTTCAAAATAGGAAAGAACACTTACTACAAAGTGAATTAACAAAACAGAAAGTTATAGAATTTATAATTATCTAATGGCCAGACACTTTATTGCTATGAATATATCCATGCAAAGAAATTCTTTTCCATTTCACACTTGTCTGATGACAGGTGTAAAGCAGGCTTATCTGCACTGTCATACAAGAGAAGTGGGCAGAGGGCTTAGTGTTGAACTAGCCTATGACCTCATGCCATCATGCAACACATACAGATGTGTTAAAATCAGCAAGAAGAGCTGAGAACACTAAGTGCTTACACTCAACCATTTTCAACCACTGTGCCATCACACACTGATGTGCCATGAATGGTCTGCAGGTGTGCTGCGGGAGATTGGGACAGGGTCATTTATTAGTAGGGCCATTGGGGGATGTGAGTCCACAACCCACAAGGTGGGTTGACAAAGTGTGCCTTGTCAATGGTCAAAAAACTGGTGGTGTGCCTTGACAATTTTAGTATCTTGACAAATTTAGTAAATTGACAAATTTAGAAAGGTTGAAAATCACCGGCTTAACCCATCTTGTGAAGGTTAATATCATTTAACAAAGGTAGCCACCCAAAACTTATTTAGTATTTGACTAAATACTAAGTCAAACCACTGATCCATCTAGTTCACTATACAGACCGACCAGATGAGTATTTCCCAGCCCTAGCTAGAGATGCCAGGAACTGAATCAGGCACCTTCTGGGTGCGAAGCACATGTTCTACTACTGAATTATAAGCACCAGTCCTATAAGATGAACAGCGCAATCCTATCCTGTGATGGAACAGGCAAACCAAGAGGCCGGTGCTGTATTCAGCACAGGATAGGGGCCATAAGTAGCTAGTCAGCGGTAAGGGGAAACACCTCCAGGTAAGGACCACTTGCCCCTATGGGTCTCCTCAGACTTGTGCCAACTCTGGCACAAGTCTGATGACAACAGAGCAGCTCGGAGCCGGTTCATTTTCCCCAGGAACAGGGGTTGGGACCCAACATAACTGCCAGATCCCCACCCCGCCCATCCACCCATTGCCCAGCCAGGAACGCCTCCCTCCTGCCTCTTCCCCGCCCCCCGCCTACCTCAGAGGCCTTTATCAGCCCGCCGGTCCAGCACAAGCCTCGCGGAAGAAGCCAACCTGGAGACTTGCATTGGCCTCCGCAGGCCAGCGCTTCTTTGAGTGCCGGTCTGGCTTCCTCCGGAGGTGGCGCAAGGCCCAAGTCAGAGGCTGGATTGCACCTGAAGACAGACATTAACATTTATAGAACAGAGGAGCTAGCTTTGAAGCATCTTTACATACTGTATTTACTTCAAACTTTTCATATCTCCAGGGTCACACACCAAGGGGAGCGGTTCTGTAAGCATGCAGCATGCAGTAGAAACGTACTACAGAGAGCTCTGACTTACTGGCATTTGTGATGCCACCAACCTACACCTCCAATCTTCAGAGGAGTCTTATACTGGAAGAGTTTTGTACAGAAGGAGTCGAATGCTTTTTAAAATGCTTCCATTTTGAAAAAGTAAGAGAAGAGATATAAATGAATAAGCATTCACATTGCACTAAAGAAAAAAAAGCAGAGCATGTGCTTGAAACATCAAGGGAGAGGCAAGATGTACAGCTGAATGAGTCTTCAGCAACCTATAGCATAAATTGCAAAGTCAAGAATCTATAGCTAGTGTATCTATAGGCTCTGTCTACAGTGTCACCACGCTGCACTTCAGGTGGGAGGGAAGCAATCAACAAAATCTCAATTGTTTAACTACATGAATAACCAAGTTCCTATGGCTCTTAGACCTATCTTCATCTGGAGGTGTTTCAGTCATTTCAAATTATTTGCTAGATAATTTATTTTATATTATTAATACTACATTATTTTACATCACTTTCACACAGAGAGCTGCTTCTTTGAAAGTATCAACATGCAAGACTCTTAATGACACGGTTTCCAGACTGAATGCCCCCTCTTCAACATTTCACATGGAGCACAATTTTCACATAAGAATCTTTCAAACAGATAACTTCAACATGAAAATAGAGGTAGTACATTCATGCAAGATGGAGGCATCACCTCAGAAATAATTTTTTAATCAGCATCTCCAAGCAGAGTTTGGAGATGCTGGCCAGCGTGGTAAAACCATTCCAAGTTCACCATATGGTGCAGTAACTGGTTGTGTGAATGCTTTGACAAATTGCACACTGAAATTGAGATCATGACCCAGTGTCTCCTAGAAACCTCCAAAAAATGAAGTGAACTACCAGATGGTGATTCACAACTGTATGTTGGCCAACATTTCCTTTTGAAAGGAGGAAAACAAGCCTCCAAATGTTTAACTCTTAAATGGATTTTTCCTCCAATAATGAAGGAGTACTAGTTAACATTATAATAGAAAGTTATGTTTTAGAGATGTATAATACCTCATTAATTTTCTTTTCTTTCCAGAATCTTCTGGAGTCCTCAAACTCTTGACTGCCTTTTTCTTAGGCGTCTGCAGAAAGGCTTGAGCCGTTTTTAACCAGTCACTTGCTGATTTTTCTGCATCCGTCTCAACCCCTTCTCCAAAACTTAACTTGAACTTTTTAGAAAATTCTAAATTAGAAGTTTCTGCTTCTGCTTGGCGGTCTTCTAGCTTTTCACTGTCTGATGAATACTCCGAGATTTCTATTGATATTGTCTGTATAAAATAAAATATAAAATCCATATTTAAAAGAAAAACTATCACAGCATCAATCATTAAAAACACAAAACTCTATAACTCTGGTAAGCATCATTAGTAGCTTATTAAATCTTTCCAGAAATTAGCTGAAAGTGACAAAGGAAATTGCTTTTGAAAGATAGCCATAGCCTTGTTTTAAAAAGATAGCTGCAGCCTTTTATGCAAATTAATTTGCTTGATCAGAACAAACAGGACTTTTATCATAAGGTTACAAATTACATGTACATCCATGGAGATCTGGACAAACAAGGTTCATATATGTCAGAGGTGGAGTAGGACTACTGTAATGAAAGAAATATTCAATTTTTAAAAATAATTTAAAAATTAATTCAGAAAAAAAATTCAAAAGAAAAAGTCGTGAAACAGAAGAATGGCTGAAGCTCCAGAATTATCAAAGTAAGAATGAGTTTTCACTTTAAACCTAACTTGGCTTTGTTACTGGGATTCACTCCAACTTTATAACTGCAAAAATAAGTCTAGCACCATGCTTAGAGTAGTGGATCAGATAGAACTGCTTAGTCCTAAACAGACATTTTGTGTGCATCTGTCAGGCATGGCTGCATGTAGGTCAACCATCAGCCTACTGATATGTAGATTCACCTGAGTCAGATTCCCCTGCCGGTAAGCCTGACACAAACTTCCCTGACAAACTGATTCCCCACCTATTGGCAGCTGCTTATCAACTTAGCTCTCATGCTGAGAGTTTTTCCTATCCATTTGTCCCACCTCTGACTAAACCAGTAACTCTCAAATTGCATGCCTGGACACACAACCATGCCATGAGCAAACTGCTAGCACACTGAGAGCAGCGATATCCTTCTTTGAGGGTTCATAAACAATCCAAGACTTTCATTCTCTGTGTGACACCTGAAGGCACATTTGAAAGCTAACCATGACTGATAAAAGCATGAGGCTGTAATACAGGGCTCTGAAGGGAACATATCTGGGTATAAAAAATTATTGGACTGGAACAATATGACTGGACTGACTCAAGGCTGGAGAGTCTATGTGTTCAATAACAAGGTGTCTCTCCCTCATAACCCCCTCTCCCTTTTGCTTAATGGTAAGTGCCCAATGATAAGTGCCCATTTACTCATTTCATTCCTACTACAGTAATAAACAAGGCTCAACTTCTACAAAACTTAAAAAGCATAAGTGTGTGTGTGTGTGCGCGTGCGTGCGTGTGAGTGAGAGAGTGTGTGTGTGTATTTTCTTGAAATTGTAGAATTTTATTTTCATTGGCTTCAAATTTTCTCTGCTTCAGTAAAAAGGAATGAAGACTGGCTATATTGTGAAAAAAGCTTATCTTTAATGTTTTTAACATTTCAGTTAAACCCTCCACCCAAATCTGAATTTCATTTACATATCTTCTTAAATTTGGCAGTTTGGGAAAGCTAGAAGTATGGTCAACATAAGCAGAATCAGAAAACGTGCTTCAATTTACTCTTTCACACATTGAGAGTTCATAATTTTTCATTCTGCAGAACTCCTGAGAAGGGGTTGGCAGGCGGATGCAGTACCAAAAGCACTGCTGTAATTAGATACTAGCAGCAAAATAACTTACACTAGGCTGTGCTTGTCTATCACTGACATTAGCAATGACCCCAAAATGCGGCATTGTCTCTGTTAAATAGTTGTATTTTGTGCCAAATATTTATATTTGAAAAGCAATTTCATTTGTTCCATTAGCATGCATTCAGAATGTAAATGTTTCCCAGTTTACATCTGCAGATATAAATTAAGTTTGCACCTACTTAGGCTTTCCTATTGTGCACATCATCATGAGTTAATCTGGTATTTCAACACACAAGCTGTGCCAAATCTAAAGTTTGTTTAGCTTCTCACATTTCTTTGTAAATCACTTTTAACCAATACTAAAATACCTGCCAAGTTCTAAGTAGTCCTGAAGTGACATTTTCAACACATGAAAGCACATGAAGTAAGCAAGACCGTGCAATTCATTCTGTTGTCTCACTCCATTTTGTTCTCTCTTTATGATGCAGATATTTAAGTTTCCATCTAAAGATACTGGTGCCCTTTTGAGCTATTTGGTATCAAAGCCAGTTGTTCCTCCCTACCTCCAAAATGGAGGAGACAATAAGAGATGGGCCAACTATTTTCTCCGAATATATGAACCAAAAAAAATTCTTCCTGAAAAAATAGACAAGGAATTGTTTCATCTTGCAATCTAATACCAACTTTAAAAAAGTTTGACAAGCAACCTTCCAAATGAGAGTTTTACCTCCCCAGAAGTAGTGGCAGGCCAACAGCAGGTTGGTCTTCCTTCCTCTCATTCCCCAGCAAGATGCTTTCTTTTCCTTCTCTTTTCTTGCATCTCATCCCTTGAACATTTCTAAATGATGCACTTTAAGACAAGTCTTGAACGCTATGAAAGGTCACCTCTTTGGAGTGGGGATTTCTAAGACAGTGGTGTCAAACCTGTTCCATACACAGGGCTGAATAGCATTCATGATGCCTGCTGAGGGTCGGAGGTGATGTCATTAAGCAGGATGTGATGTCATTAACCAGAAATAAGTACTTTTTTCTCACTAAGGAACTCATAAGCTGCAAATGACAGGAGAAAATATGCAATTCTATACAGTATTTTCAAAATATGGGAGAATGCAATTGTCATGTGGGCTGTCCTTTCAGCAGTGACACCTCAGCACAGCTCAACTGAGAGCAGCTGACAGTGGTGCTGGGAGAGCCCAAGGGCCAGATAGAGAGCTTCCAGGGGCCGCATCAAGCCCACGGCCTTATGTTTGACACTCCTACTCTTAAGACTTTGCCACCATCCCTACTTTTGACAGTCACTTAAAGCTCCAGAGAAGGCAAAGATTGTGTTTCTAGTTCTATCAATCAATGGCAGTGCTGGCAACTTTATTTAGTTGAGACTTTACAGGTGTTTGGTTTGGTTTTAAGCTGCCTTTTAAGTTAGTTGCTTGTTTTGACTGCTGTTTTGTTTTATTCTGTGCTGCCTTGGGTTCCACTTATAACACAAGAAAGATGACACAGAAATGTTTTAAAATATATACATAATGCCACATTTTTTTCACCTATTTGTTTCCACAGTTTACCTTCAGGTTCCTTTTTCCAAAGACAAAAAACTTTCCCATTTTTGTCACTTCCTCCACCTTTACCCACAACCTACATCTTTTCTTTCACCTTTGGTTAAAATGTATTTCCTAATATAGGGCAAAGCAATACAGAAAAGTATTACATTGAATGGAGCACAGCAAGTACCCCTCACTGCATTTTCTTTCTGATGCAAACACTTTGCCACCAAATCGGTTCAACATATGATAAGGCAACAATCTTTTATACAGAGAGCCATTCCAACTGCATAACTAGCAACTTCAGACCCCTATGACTTATCTCGCAGAATGTTGGAGAACCTATTAACTACATCAAGTGTCTCCAAAACCCGGTCCAGGGGCCAGATGGGGCCCGCAGCCACCCTCTGATCTCCTGAGAACCTCTGGCACAGTTGCCCAAACACAACCAGAGTTGTGCTTGTGGGGTAGGGGAATGGGGGTCCATTTAAGTGTGTGCTTTATTTCTTGGGCTGTGTTTGTGCTTGGAGAAGTCCTGGGCATTTGAGCCCATTCATTTATTCATTCATCTAAGTTCCATCTCTAATATATGTATTTGAATTTTATATTTAATTTTTTTTACAGCCCTCAACACTGTGCCAGATATTTTATTCAGCCCTTCGGCCAAAAAGTTTAGAGACCCCTGAAGTACATGAATGGCAAGTGAATCTCCACCATACTTGTTCATGGCAATAATGGAAAGAAAAAAGTACACTAGGTCCCAAAGTTACAGACATGTGGCTTATGGACATCCCAACTTACAGAGAGCTGCACTGGCTCTTTTGTGCAGGTGCAGACCATAGATTTATCCTTTTGTGCAGGTGCTATATCACTGTTCCGACTTACATCTAGTCTGACTTCCGGACAAACCTTCAGAACAGAACAGGGCCCTAAATTGGGAACTTACAAGTATTATTATTTAGAACATTTATAGACCACTTTTCTGCCTTGGCATTCAGGGTGATTTACAAATTTAAAAATATTAACAAAATTACATGAGAAAAAATAAAGTTATCATGTTTATTCCAGTCCCTAGTGGAGCTGGTGAGTTTTCCCTAGCCAGAAAACAACAGCAAATAATAAGATGTACACATAGTGCTTGAACGAAAATAGTAGCAAATCTCTTTAAACCAATTAGGGTACTATTCCAAAACAGAGATACCAATGGCACATATCACTTTGCCTTTGCAAAAACACTCACTGAAAGCACTCCTTTCTTAAAGCACTCAATGACATAGCGTAGAATGCTCCTACTTTATGAAATGGGGGAGGGGAGGAGGACTAACAGATGGGGAGATTTTATGGAAGATGGTATAGAGAGGAAAATTCAGGTGTACACCCTAATTTTCTTTCTTGGTTGTTTGTGCATGCAGTACTGTAGCGGACACCTGCTTTTTAAAATGTTTAAAACCACAGAGATGCAACAGTCATAAAGTAAAAGATTAAATAGCGACGCGTGGGCAGAGTTAACCACGATGACAAAAACAAAGAAGCCTGATAAATCACTCACTTCTTAATTTTCTCCCAGAGTGGCAAGTCCAAACAAAGTAAATTCATCTATCACCCAGGACTTCTGACAATTATGCTTTATAACAAGCAGTGTTTATCATTTCTTAGCATGCAACATTACTTTTTATACAACAGACGGAACTGTGACTTTTTGTTACACGCACCTAAATGAAAGAATTAAAATTTATGAACAAGATCTTTTTCATGAAAATACCATGCTCCCAGTTTGGCCTTTAGGGTACCAATGCAGATCCACCTGTCCCAATCATGCAGGAAGTAAGCAGTTTATATTTTTGGAGAAAGAAAGATCAAGCATGGAGGAGAGGGGAAGGATGCTAAAAAACTGCACGGCCTGCCCTCCCAGGTACTTTTTATTCTCAATTGAATTCCAGTACCAGAACTGAGCAGGGCCAGGAGAAACATTTTGGCAGGGAAAGGCTAAGGGAGGTTAAGTGGCAGGTGTGGCAAAGATTCACTTTTGCTCAGAATCAGTTCCCATACTCTACTTTATACAAACAAGTTTGCCAGTTTTACATTTATCTTAGCGCTGATATGGTATGTTTTTGGCTAATATGGGCACCACATAGGAGGAAGAGACAGTGGTACAGCACATTTTTTCCATGCAGAAGGATCCTGGTTCAAACCTTGTCATCTCTGGATAGGGCTTGGAAAGACCCCTGTGTCTTTCCAAGAAATCCTGGAAAGAAAGAAACCTTGGAAAACCACTGCAGTCAAAGTAAGTGAAGGACCACCTCCCTCTTCACGAATCAACCTGACCTTTAAAATCTGGGAGAAAGACTCTCTTGCACACCCTGCTGCCCTTTGAGGCTAGGGATGTGTCTTCTGAGAGAGACTTCTAAGTGGCAGTCCCCAAAATATGGAATAAACTACTGTCTAATACACAACAGTGATCTCCTTCCTTGGCTAGTCTTTCATCAACAGGTATATTATTAAAAATATATATTTATACAGTTTTTCAACAAAAAAGTAGTTCCTAAAACAGTGTACATAGAAAACAAATCAATAAATGGCAACAGGTGTTAACCCTCTGATTATTTTACTGTTTTGTTTTGGTTTTTTGGATGCTGTTGGATCTTTGAGTGAGAAAGTACCGATTGTTTTTAATCAAGGGGACTGCCTTGAGTCCCCTACTGGAAAAAGGCGGGGTATACTTTTTTTAATAAATAAATTTTTTCATCCAGCATCTGTCAACCTCAACAGCAAGCAGCCATAATCCTTCAAATCAGTTACTCTAAATAAAGTAGTTCTGTTAAATACAGTATTGACAAAATTGTACACCAATATTAGTTGTCACTGTAGGAAAAGCAGTCAAGAAAAATAATTTATATGGTGAGGATGTTTAATCAGATTACAGTACATCAGATTAGAAATGAGTTAAAGCCAACACCCCACCTCTTCAGAACAGCAATTAGTGATATTTTAAATGTGGTTACAACTTTAATGTTATGACTCATTATCAGAGAAGATATGATTTTCAGAACCTTAGTGCCATATCAAATTTGGGTATAGCCTGTTATCTCTTTGTGAAGGCATCCATCAATATAACTTCCTGAACACTTTATAATTTGTTGGGGTTTTGGGGGAGGGGGGAAGAAGCAGTTGGTGATGACTAGGTTTTTGCACTTGCCAACAATATGCATTGATACAACAATGATATAAACATTGTTATAACTGGTGGACATATTTATGTGGTCAGACTGAAGCCATTGGTGGCGACAGGTTTTCATACACCATTATAGTTGAAATACTTGAAATGGGTGGATTAATTTCATACAACAAGAGTGGCAATACTTCTTCAAGCAATGATTAAGTGGGATAAAAGGAGACAGGACAGTTTATTTAGATGTTTAATTCCAATATATTTCAAGAACTAAGGGCAACAATAATGCTTTTAAAACGCCACTGAGGAACACCAAATAAAATGCATTTATCATTTCTGTAAGTATTTGCTGCATATGAAAACTTTTTCCAATTCTTATCACATTTTTCCTCATGAAAACTATTTGAAATTAGGATGAGAGTAACAAGTCTCAGCTACACCTCACTCAAGTCCCTGGAGACTTTATAAATGATTGAATTGTCATAGCTTAGAATTTGTGTAGTGCTTTCAAGTGTTTGAAAAGAGCTGTTCATAATATTTTTATAATAACTCCTAGGACAAACTCATAAGACAAGTCAGTGTTATTATCCCCAAACTGCAGGTGTGGTTGCTGAGAAAAAATGGCTTTCCTAAGGCCACTTAGTGAACTTGTGTAAAGGCAAGATTCAAATCAGAGACTTCCAGATTTGTAGCACAATTTCTTAGCTATTATGCTACACCAGGCAGTTACTAAAGACGCTTAAAAACTGATGTGATCACTAGCAATTACAGGGAGCCTATCAGGAGCAGATAAACCACTGGGCTCTTCTGAAAAATCTTCAAGGGTGGCTCTGTGACAGCATATTACGATAGCCTACAAGCTATGAAGGTATGAATAAACCCACAGGGAAAATCAGAGGCAGATGATGAGAAAACAGTCATCATTCCTTGGTGCCTCCCCGCCAACTAAAAGAGGGAGTTGTCCCAGAACACTGGCCAACTCTCATGGTTGACAGCAGGATTTCATAGAAATTACAGATATACTTTTGTGAAATGCAAAAAACCACCACTAACACCTTTACAGTACATTGTAAGTTATGGAATGGATTCACAACCAATGTTTCAAGACTAGGAAAGGGCTACTCCCACTTAAATTTCAAGTTATTTTCTCTGTACAAAGCCTCAAGATCTTCTCCTTCTCTTCCTCTATACTCTATAGGTTTCTACAGTTTCAATGATATCTTTTTCCAAGGTCCCCTCAAGGTCTGGGTATGAGAATGCTCTCTTGCTCATTTTCACTATTAGTAATCTATAGACTTAAGTTGTGTCCTTTTGACTATAAAGCAATTTTTTTTGTTTGCTCCATTATTCTCTTAGAGCTCAATCCTGAGCTCAGTGCTCCGGCTTTCCGCCAGAGTGCACTGTCGCAAACATGCCATAAAGCATGTCTGCGAGGATTACTGCCAGGCGGGCACCTGGTTAGCGCCAGGCAGGCACCTGTCCTCCACTTCTCAGCGGTCTCAGACCGCTGTGGCATGATAAGCGGGGCATGATAAGCGGGGGCGGGGAGGGGGCAGGGAGGAGGTATTTCAGGGAGGGAGGACGCAGGCAGAGAGAGGGCAGGGAGGAGGGAGGCGGAGAAAGGGCAGGCGGAAGGCATGCCGGGAGGAGGGAGGGAGGCAGGTCCTGTGGAAAAATGTGCTTCTGCTCTTCCCCATTTTCCTCCTCTTCTATTAAACATTACTGTTTCTTTCACCTGCCAAGCTCATTTCAGTATTACCTTGATTCCTATCTTTCTTCTCCTGTAGTTACTCAACAGCAAAATCTTATCATTTTCATCTTATAATACGTATAACATTCACTCTTCACTCCTGCTGCAATCAACATTGGGGTTGATGCTCCCTGATGTCTGAATCCTCCCAAAGCTGTCACTCCCGTGCACTCCTCAGTTGATGAGAGCAGCTAAGCAGGTGTGCAAGGTGGGAGGATAAGTGAGCAAACAAGCACCCCCTGTGGAAAAGAGAGAGACCCCCTTCCCTTCACTTATCCAGTACTCAGTGTGCAGCCTCCCCCCTTCACACTGCTCGTGTTTTCAATATACAAGAGCAGTACATGCTGGGTGCTCCTGTTCTTTCAAAACAGAAGTGGTGCAGAAGAGTGAGGCTGCATGGTATGTTCATGGAGAAAAGAGAAGGCATTCATAAGCACTAGGTGAGCCGGCATTCTGGAGCCACATAAGTTTTTTTTCTTCCTCCTCCTCTTCTTCCAGCAGAAGTGGAGAGAGAGACCAGCTGGCACTACTGCAGTCCTTTAATGAGGTGCTCTCAATGAGCTGGAAGAGGATTGAAGCTCCCAGCAGACTGGAGAAGAAAGCCGACAGAGGACCTGCAGACCCATCAGTCTGCCATCCCCCCCCCCCCAAACTTTGCCACTCTATACAACAGTCCATATTTCTTCAGGAATAGGAAGGCCTTGATCAACACACTTGTACACTCCTTATTTAATTATTGAAATTTCTATATTTAGTAGTAAATAATAAACTATTACAATTAAAATAAGAAATCAGACATAATGCAGAATATCTCACAGGTGGAAGAAAATCATTATCCTAAATTAAATACCTTGCAAAAACAGGAAATTTTTTACTAGCTGGTTGAAGACCAGACTTTTGGTCATCTGGACCTGATAAAAACTTTTCTGTTTCACTATTATCATTGTTTTTGTTATGCATTTAATATAGGGCAATGGTCTTAGGGCCCAATCCTATCCAATTTTCCAGTTCCAGTGGTGCCAATGGGGCATGCACTGCATCCTGTGGTGGGGAGGCAGTCACAGAGGCTTCCTCAAGGTATGGAAACATTTGTTTCCTTACCCTGGGGCTGCACTGCAGCTGCATCAGTGCTGGAGAGTTGGATAGGATTGGGCCCTTAGTCCTTCTGTGAATTTGTATTTCATACTGTCTCCAGTTCTACATACATGCTAGCAGTAGATAATGAAAAAACAGTAACAGTAACAAAGTAACATATTATGTAACTAAACAAATAATTTTAAATTTAGGAACAGAAAGGTTTAAGACAACCTCAACAGAGGATATTTTTCCACTAACTAAATCAAATCCCATTTGCTTTTCAGACAGCAAGCCTCTGTGAAGAAGAGTAACAATCTCAATGAGTGACATGCTGGTCTTTCTATAGAGAAGTAAGACTCACTTGGCAGCTAAAGATCTCTGCTGGTAGAGGGATTTATTTGAGCCAGAATCACCATTTTTTCCCTTCAGAAAAACTGTACAAGAGCTAACTATATATTGCCTTGCTAATCAAAGATTTCATGTAACCTCAGCTAGACTGGCAAAATTCCCAAACCAAAATGGGTGTTTGTCTTTGCATCAACCTGTGTACCATCTCCAACATACTTTGTACAGTCTATTATACATTGTGGACACTATATAGTCTAATTCAGTGGTTCTCACTCCTTTAGCACCAGGACCCACTTTTTAGATGGACAATCTGACAGGACCGACCAGAACTGATGTCATGATCAGCTGTCATTCTAATAATCCTGGGCTGCAATTCTACCCACACTTACCCAGCAGTAAGTCCCATTTACTATCATTGTTAAAAGTATCTTAATTGTAGCCTGTTAAAAGTACAGATTTGTGATAATTCCACACATGCAGTCACATACCTTGGTAGCATTAAGTCTAATATATTAAAATAAAATATTGAAATGCATTGCGACCCACCTAAAATTGGCTCATGACCCATCTAAAATTGGCTCCTGACCCACAGTTTGAGAAACACTGGCTAATCTAACAAACATATAGCAAAGCGGAGCTAAAATAAGAACTTAAAGTAACTACTTCCAGTATCATTTTTCCAAAACCAAGATACCCAACTGTATTGTACCAACTCTGGGAACTACAACTGTCTATCAATTGCTAAGAGAGCAGTTCAAGAACAAATTCTTCTGTTCTCATATTATACTATTCCTATCTCCTCCTACACATATTAAGCACTTTCACAGGAGAAGATGATAGCTACAACAATTTCCCCCTAAAAGAAATGCTAGAATTTCAATGTTTGAGATTTTGATCTTACAATGTTCAAATTATTCCAAATACTGAAGAGAAACTCTGCTTTTTCAATAGTATCACAAAGGGGAGAAAAAGCAAGAGACCAGAGAAAGTGAAAAAAGCAGCATGAAGCCTTTTTGGAGTTAAAGAAGTTGTAGTCTCCAAGCATAAACATATTTTATGAAGTAAAACAGGTTTCACAGGTTACACTCACTCAGATCCAACTGCAAGCTGTTCCAGCCTGCCTCTGCTAAAACAGGTTCTGATAATATACCTGGTTCAACATAACCAAAATATTAGTGGCCACCTGCTTAGCTTTAATTTGACAAGAGAATTGGAAGCCCAACCTAATGCTTTCCACTATGTTTGGCTAACCTGTGAAGAAACACATCGCCTCAACTTCTTAACATTAATAGAAAGAATTTACATCATTTGTGAGATTACGTAATTTCACAAATGAAAGAATTTGCATAATTAAGCATTTACAACCTCACTATTTAAGACCAGGAAAATGTTTGTGTTGCAAAATGGCTACTAAAAACAGCTTTCCTTTAACTGGACCACTTCACACTGCAGTCTTTACAGCTGTGGATCATTCAGATCAAAGCATCACGTAATGGCTTACAAAATATATTTGTCCACAATAGCTACAACAAAAGATGTCCTTTGGACATCTCTACTAGAGATTTTATGCTTGGAAATGCTTCCAAAACACAACACACACGAACAATGGTTTAGTTACTGGGCAAACCCTATACACCACATGGAGTTCTGCATTGAATCCGCACAGCATCTTTTATCTCAGTGAAAAGGGATGAAGGAGGAATAGCCTGGGAAAAAATGATCAATACTTTCCGTCACCCATTTTTCCTTTCAAAATTGCTTCTCTCTCTGTGAAGGAAGAGGTATAAAATAGAACAAGAGACCACTGTAAATGAACTGTACTGTCGAGACATTTCAAATGTTTCATTTTACTGATGGAGCAAACCCTAGACCAGCGATTTTCAACCTTTTTCATCTCATGGCACACTGACAAGGCACTAAAATTGTCAAGGCACACCATCAGGTTTTTGACACTTGACAAGGCACACCAAGCTACCAGTGGGGGGCTCACTTCCCCATTGCCCTACTAATAAATAATCTTCCCCCAAATTCCTGTGGCACACCTGTGGACCACTCGCGGCACACTAATGTGCCACGGCACAGTGGTTGAAAATGACTGCCCTAGACATAAAATCTTACAGTTCCTCCCCTATAATTGCAATGATGTGGCACGATTTACATTTACACATAAGAGTTGTCAACTAAAAGCCAAGAAAACCTGAAGTGAGTCAAGTCCATGAAAACATATGCTAAAATATGTGTTAGTCTTTTGCTGTTTCTGCTACAAAAGATAACATGGATACCCCTTTGGAAGTTATTTGGTATGAAGGACAGTAAAATGCTAATCTATAACAATTTTTTTCATGCAAAAATGTATTCCAAGTATTTCTGGAAGACTATAATGATTTCTTAAATATGTGTATTCTCTGAAGTATCTTTCATAGTTAATGCATACTATGCTTCTTATGAGAAAAATACGCAAGGCAGCCAGAATTTAAACAATTTGTGTCTGCATTATGTCTGATCTTCATAGGGGAACAGAGAATCAGAATCAAAAAATGAAACACAAGTTGCAATCCTGTCCTCCTAATCTTTCCATTAAACATGCTTTACCATCCAAAGATGGGGAGAAGAGAAAAGAAGGGAGAAAGTGGTACAAAGGACCATATTATAAGTCAAGAATAGGAACTGTAAAGCTTGGACTTATAGTGAAATGATGTATAAAGGAGAACTTTCCACCATAATGAATAATGTAAATAAGGATTAATAAAGACCATACATATGTCCATGCCCCTAGACTGTACTTAAAGAGGGGAATTTTCTCCCATAAGAGTTATTCATACTCTCTCATTCTCCCCTTCTCCCCCTCATTCTCATTCTTGATATTGATATGCCACCTTTCTGGTCATCGGATTACTCCTCTGACTTTATACAAGATGGTTCATATAGGCAGGCTATCTAAGAACCGCACAACATGTCAGATGGATCTTTTACGGTCTGGTATCACTTCTGGCCCCCAGTTGCCTCCGACACTGGCTGACAAGCAGCTCCTTCATCTCTCACTTGAAGGGCAGTCAAGACACTTCTTCGCTCACACCAAAGAGCAGGTGGAATAACTCAGATCAACTGCCGGTGGCCTCGAACTGGTGACCTTCAGATGTTATTTTTGGGCTAATGGAGGCTCTACCCTCTAGACCAGACCCCCTGCCCTGACACTGGTAGGCATAAGGACCGTAGGGAGAGGCATGCGGTCCTGTATATATAAACCAGCACATTCGCTTCCCCCATATCCCTACTCATTGTTCCAAACAAATGTATTTGAGCTCTATCCTGAATAACACCCTCAAGACTTACTACTGAATACGAAAATTAAGCCTTTTCCCCCAAAGTTTCATCATGATTTCCCCTATTTCATTGTGATTCCTTTTTCCTGTCCCTTTAAGGGCTTGAAGGGTAGGGGAAAAGCAACAAGAGCAGACAAGTGCAGAAATGGCATGATGGACACAAGTCAGAGAATTTTTTATATCTGGTTCTTCAAAAAATTAAAGACTTAAGGGTAGGGATATGTATAGCAGACTGATTGATAACAGCCCCCCCCCCATAAATCACATCTTAAGAATTTGTTTAAATAAGGCTACACTCCTAACCACACTTACTAGAGAGTAAAGTTTCATTGTACTACTGAAGAAACATGTTTAGCATTATACTGAAAGAACTAGCAGGCTAGAAATAGCTGCCAATCCCTAATATACTATAAACTTTTTACAACTGGTACGGTTTACTAGTGAACTATAGCCACTTTGAAAGCCCTTCAGAGAGATAAAAAATAGGGTTTACATTTAGTAAATAAACTATATAATTTTTCACCTGTTTTTACAAGAGAATTTATGTTTATTTACATTAAGTACACAAAACACATTCAGCAGCTGTATGATACAATATACCAAAACGTGGGATATCTAAATGCTCCCAGGTCATAGATTGTTCAGTTTGTTCAGGAATGCACTGAGACCCCATCACCGTGGTGGAATATTACTGACTAGTGTGCTACCCATGCTTTGCTATGGTATTTAACTACTTTCAATCCATTTTTACTCCAATAAACTTTCCTTTGATAGCAATGAACAACTGAAATTTAGCACAATTACCCCAAATCAGGCAACACCATGTCATTACACAGGCCAGCACACATTTTGCTTCCTTAAACGTTACACCAATTCCTGGGTATATTTGGGGTGCCGATTCCAAAAATGGCACCCGTTTTGCCCTATCACATCTAGTTTTGGAGACACGGCATAGCCTCTTTAGTGAATGGTTCAGGCAGCTTCTTCATGAGGAAGCCTACACCATAGCTTCCTCATGAGGAAGCTGCTTGAACCATTCACTAACGAGGCTATACTATATCTTCAAAACTAGATGGGATAGGGCAAAACGGATGCCATTTTTGGAATCGGCAACCCAAATTCATATCAAACCACCATAAAGTTTGGGAAAAACTTTTCTGACCCTCAATTTTGTAGGCCTGTGTTATTAAAGTCTTGGTTCCATCAAAATTTATGTTTAATAGTTATTCTTATATTCTGGTTTTGTGCTATAATAGCATAGTACCAGTGCTTCGCAAAAGTATTTGCAAAAGAAAAGGAAAACAAGTTCAGATAGGGTATAAGTAGTTTGAATAAAGTGAAGCAAGCTGATGCAGAAAAGCAATCACATGAAATTCAAAATAATATTTGATGAAGAAATAACAAAGGGAAGACTGAAGTGAAAAAAAATCACAAAAAATACTTACGGCCTTCGGTTTTCTACTGGAGGAACTCTTTGTAGACCACATTGGCGGTTCTCCACTCAGATGCTAGGATTACTAGGCTGCTGGGTGAGCTCACTCTGGAGCAGGCCATGCAGAACTGCCCATGTGAAAACTCCTCACTCAAGTCAATCACTGCCACCTTCAGTCACTGCCCCTGGGACCTGTTGATGATCATTGCAAACCAGATCTTGAGAGGGAACTACAGCCTCTTGAAGAGGTATTCTGAAGGTATGAGCACTGACTACCGGATCACAGCCAGTGAAAACTGTGGCCTCGATGATGTTCCTGTAGAGAGCCCTTACTTGCAGACTGGTGCCACTGCAGAGTTAGAATGGGTTGAGGTTCTAAAGAAACATTACTGGAGCCTCCACTTTGAGAAGAAGCTTGTGGGCTGGGAAGCCAGGGTTGAGGGCGCAGAGTAGTGGATTATGTCATCGGTTTGCACCACTGAGACCACAGACCTGTCATTCCATGGACTTCCCTTTGATATTGGTGATATCAGGGTATATCCTGGTTGTGAGGTCTGCCAGGGTCATCACTACTGAGCCCAGGCCTGCAGGGATGGTAACCTTTCCCTTTGTCTCAGGATACTTTCCATCCCCTATTTTGAGTAGGAGTTCAGAGAATTGCCCAGCAGAGGCATGGACTATGGTCTTCCTGACAGCTTCCAGATGAGGGGCCATAGATATACCTTGACGAACGCCTTAACTTCATCAGCTCCCCTTGGCACTTCTGGCAAAGACTGCCAGAAGTCTCCAGCCATCAGCACGGTGACTTTCGTTCCCTTCTCCCAAGTAAGGGAAGTAGCCTTGCAATGGGGCTACTCGATTCACCACCGACCAAAAGGTCAGCAGTGAGGAAAGAGCTTTTGTGTAGGAAGCTGAGCCGGACCCACCTCCCTTCCCCCCAGCACGCCTCCTCCCCACCCTCTCCCAGCCCCAGAACGCCTCCTCCCCACCCCCACTTACCTTACTGTGACTCGGCAGTCCGTGCAACCGCCGAGCGGTGGAGGCCGGGCACCTTCCCGGCACTAACCTAGTGCCAGCCAGCACTGGGCTAGCACTGATGCTCGCCTGGCAGTAAGCCTTACAGCACGTTTGCGATAGTGTGTGCCTGCAATAAGCCAGAGCGTCAAGCCCAGGATTGGGCTCTAAGTGAAAAGGAAACAGCCTTATTGCCAAGACAGATAACTTTGAGGCATCCAGCAACACATAAAATGTTTGAATGCAGAAAAAAGTAAATAAATTTTAAAATTATAATGCAAACAAATGGAAAAAGGAAAAAAAAGTCCAAAATGTGCATCCCTACCAGGAGTACTAAAAAAAGGAGGAGGAATTTGGGCCACTTGCAAGTAATGTCCTGAGGCTTGCTGAACTGTAGCACATTAAAATCCAACATTCGTTATCACTTTGTTCTGCATCCTATGTTCAGAGTCAGGACCAATACACACCAGGATCTGAATAATGATGGACTGTCAGAGTACTGAGTAAGCCCACAGCAGAGTGGGGCTAGGGCTTACCAGTGTTCCCAAGAGATTCAAAAACTACAATCCTATCCACACTTTCTTGGGAGTAAGCCCCACTGAACGCAATAGGGCTTCTGAGTAGATATGTATAGGATTGTGCCCTTAGTTAGACTGTCCCACTATCCTGGGTTTATCATTTTGGAAAGGAGATGAGTCCACTAAGGTTCTCAACCATAGCCTCTTATTTCCTATGCCTGAATCATGGTATGTTTATTTAAGGAAGGTAAGATCTGCTACTCTAATCTCACGGTTCACATTTTTTCAGTGACTTGAAAGTGGAAATTATTACAGACATTCCTTCTGGTTGGCAGTAGAACAGAGGCAGCCAAAAGTAAGACTATTGCCTCTTATAGTCAGAAGCTATCTAGAATCCAATAAATATTAAGACAGACTATGAAAACAGGAGGAGATATCTCATTTCTTCTTCACAATAACCTTGTGAGGTAAGCTATGCTAAGAGAGACAGACTGGGTTTTTACTCTGTGTTTGTGCTGGGATTTGAACCCAATTCTTTCGGCCCAAATTCAACACTCTATTCCTTACAGCACACTGGCTTTCAACATCAAATCTTCTATGTTAGAAAAGGTGGGTGCAGTCCTAGTATGACAAGAAGGGCATACAGAGGCAAGTTGATGAGCCATAGGAACGGAACTGTTGCCTGCATGGTAAGCAGAGAGTTACAAACACACCTCACTTCCAGTGACTCTTCCATAATACTCCGATTCTAAATTGACTGCTATTTAATTGATTTAGTCCTTCTTAATAAGCTACAAATCAATTATAGTTGGAGACTATAGCCTTCAATCTCTGTACTCTTGAATTCCAAAAAATGCCAAATGTTAGATTTAATATTAAATTGTGTCACAAAACAAACAGCACACTTAAATTTAGAATTAATATATCCAGGTCCAATGCAATGGAAGTTACAAGGCCCTCGACTTTAAAATAGATTTTCAAAAAATGTAATGTATTACAATCTATAACAACATAAGAGCACATCCTGAACTTTTTGCCCCTACCTCCAAAACAATAATTTCCAATAGCAACCAGGTTATCTTTTACTAAGAGCTTGTTTTCCAAAGACTCTGCCTTGAATTAACACCTTTATCTGGAATACTTGCAGGAAAAGCTTCCAATATAAATGGAATTTGTATTAATTAAAACAGGATATATAATGTTGCATCTATAAGATATACTTCTACCACAAGTAATTCAACTTGTGTATCACCATATTCTAAATGGTTCCTGCATTACAAGAACAGTATACTGTACTTAAAAAGGTCAAAAACAGAATGCTTTTTAGAAAGAATCACAGATATCACTCACATACACAAATAAATTTAACTCTTCTTAAGTTATTTCTTGGTCCTGTTACTTTGTGATGCAACAGAAAAACTATGATCAATTGTAGCAAGAAGGACCGTAATTCAGTCCTCTCCTGTCCCCCACAATCACCTGTTGAGCACGATGCACAACCCTCGATGGGGGTTAGCCAATTTCCCTGGTGTGCACAGTGGAACCCCATACAGCCCTGTACTGGTTGTCATATATTTCTATAACAGAAATAAGGTTTTTAAAAATGTGCTTACTTTATGTTTTTGAACTCAAATATAACTTTTTCAATAATGCCCCATAGTGAAGTTGGTCAGAGAAGCAGCTGATCACCTGTCTGCAGAACTAAGGACAAGGAACTCCGGTAGATCTGATAACTTTGAAAGCTATCCGCACCATTTTCCAAGTCTGAGTTCTCATCCTTGATATTCAACTCCATCCCTCCCTCCCATAAGCTCTCCATTAAACATATATTTTTTCCATAGAAAGACACTCAGAGAATAAACTCAAGTATGAATCAGCTTTAATATTGCCCGTTACTGTAAGTATTATGTAATGTTTTCAGTAAATGAGCTCTAGGGATTTTTTTTCCTTCCTCGCTGTCCTTCCACCCCACCCTCCAACCCCCCTCTAACCCCTCAAACAGAAAAAAGTTACAATGGAAAGTTTTCTTTGTCCAGTACTTCTGCACTTACTACGAGTGTTCAGAACAATTTGGGTATTTTTGAATTTGACACTAGGACAGTAGAACTGGATCTACTTCCCATTACTGAGGAGCAAAAGCCAAGCCATTTCCGTCTACAGTTCCTCAATTTAGCAAGTGATGAAATTCAAGCAGAGCTCAGAACAAAGAAAGAACATTGCCGGGTCAGGTGGGGAGGAGGAAAAGCATTTTATTCAGCATACTATTTCTAACACAGGTCAACCAAATGCTTTCAAGAAGCCCAAGAACATGGCATGAGGGTAACTTGCCTCTTCCATTATATGTCTGTTGTGTTGCGATGATTTCAGAGCTTGAAAGAAAAAAGTTATACATTAAGGACCATACGCTCAATCAAAAGCTTCTCTTCCAAGGGAAATTGCAAATTCACCTCAAAGGGGAAGTTGTGGAACAGAATTATATGTTCCAAAACTACTCAGACGTCAAGCGACGGAGGTCACACACAGAAGTAAAATCATTTGATAGACCTCCTCCTTGTGCTTCAATATGGTGCAGACAGATCAACAAAGGGAGAAATACTCACTCCTTACAGCTCCTACTGGTCAGTCTTGAATGACCAACAACACAGATTGCCATAGGATGCTAGGCCTGCCTACTCAGTGCTTACAGCTGATTGCACAGAAGTGTGGGAGTCTAGGACATCTGCTTCAATATAGGCCTAGCATAATTTGTTGCTTATATGCAAAACATGATATAACCATTTGAAAATGTTGCCTGTTGTATCTTCTTGCACAAAATGCTTTTGCTCAACAAAGAAATGTATGTACAAAGGAATATTCAAATTAACCAAACTAGTTTGAAAACTACTTTATACATATTTTGCACAGTATGTTCATCCTCATTTAACTCACTACATATGGTAATATGGAGACACCTGAGTATGTGGTAAGTTATAACATTATTAATATTAAGGTAGCTAAACTATGTCCCAGTCATGGAATTGTAGATTCATTTTTCCTAGCTGACTAAAAGAACAGTAAATAGCTGGGCTTGCACTGCCTCCCAGATTTTGATTTTTTTTTTACACTGTTAAACCTTTAGCCTTCAACTTTAACTCTTCATATCTTTCTTCAGGCTCAAATCAAAATGTGCCAAATATTTTTAGAAAGTAAAAGATTAATTTTTTATCTTTTAGGAAAAGCAACCGGAAAACAGACTTGCAAACCCCACAGTTTGGCTTCATGCCCCTTATCGGCCTGGCAATGAACATTTTGATTGTATCACTGCTTTTTCACCAAGTGACAGCCTTCTCCAATTGCAACAGGGGGGAAAAAACATTTAAAGAACCTGTTTTGTAGATAAGTTCTAGCCTGCTCATGAGAAGCAAACTATTGTTAAAAATTGATTTTAGAACTCTTTGTGGAACAGTTATAAAATTCTATAAATGTGAATAAATAGAGAGACAGGCAATGCTGTTCAAAACAGAAGCTTCATCCCAAATAAGTGTACATTTGACAACAGTTTTAAAAGTTACAGTGAAGACTGTTGCTTAACAGTGAATCTATTAATTCTCATTGTAGACCTGTTCCAATTCCATGGAATATACATCTGTATGTAAATACAACATACATGTTTTTCAAACACAGAAAACCAAAGCCTGAACCCAACCTGCACAAGTCAACTTGTTTTTTTTTTTTTACATTTTAATTGTGCCCTTTCTCCAAGGATCTTAGTTAGTATACATCAGGGGTGTCCAAAGTTTTTGACAGGAGGGCCACATTGTCTCTCTGACACTGTGTCGGGGGCCGGGGGGGGGAAGAATTAATTTACATTTAAATTTGAATAAATTTACATAAGTTTACATAAATGAATATATTAAAGATGAACTTATATGAATGAATGAAGCTCTTGCAATAGCTCAAGACCTATAAAATACTAAATACTGTTAATAATGTTAATAATAATAAAAGGCCTTGCATAAGGCAAGGCTGGCCTTTGCTGCCGCTACTGTATCACCAACATGAAACAACAAGCAGTGGAGGGAGCCCTCATTCCAAAGCTCACGCAAGAGGTCAAACAGTTGCCCTCACACTGAGAGCAGTTGCATCGGGCCAATGTGGGCTCCAACAAATCTCCGGAGGGCCAGATGCTCATTGGAGACTGGGGGCTCCCTGAGCACACCAGATAACAGGAGACCTGCATCCCTGTGCCCTCCCTTGCATCTGGAATTCTGACACAGCCCATTTCTAAAATCAGGAGGTTGCACATACACATCATGGCTTGTACCCAGTAATGCATTTTTCCTCCAGAAATTTGTCCAATCCCCTTTTAAAGGCATCTAGGCCAGATGCCATCACCACATCCTGTGGCAAGGAGTTCCACAGACCAACCACATGCTGAGTAAAGAAATATTTTCTTTTGTCTGCCCTAACTCTTCCAACACTCAGTTTTAATGGATGTCTCCTGGTTCTGGTGCTGTATGTGAGTGTAAAGAGCATCTCTCTATCCACCCTATCCTTCCCATGCATAATTTTGTATGTCTCACCCAGCCTCTTTTCTAGGCTGAAGAGGCCCAAACGCCATAACCTTTCCTCATAAGGAAGGTGCCCCAGCCCAGTAATCATACTCACTCTCTTTTGTACCTTTTTCCACTATGTCCTTTTTGAGATGTGGTGACCAGAACTGCACGTAATACTCCAGGTGTGGCCTTACAATCGATTTGTACAACAGTATTATAATATTGGCCATTTTGTTCTCAATATCTTTTCTAATGATCCCAAGATTCAAGATTCTCCCCAAGATTGGATGTCCACCCAGGCTCCTCAGCATCATCAGATCCTTCCACAAGGACATGAAGGGCACTGTTGTCTTTGATGGCTCCACATCAGACCCCTTTGACATCCAAAGCGGCGTGAAGCAGGGCTGTGTTCTTGCACCAACCTTGTTTGGGATCTTCTTCGCTGTCCTGCTGAAGCATGCCTTTGGAACTACAACAGAAGGCATCTATCTCCGGACCAGATCAGATGGAAAGCTCTTCAACCTCTCCAGACTGAGAGCAAAGTCCAAAGTCCAGCTGAAATGTCTGCGTGACTTCCTCTTTGCCGACGATGCAGCTATCACTACCCACTCTGCCAAAGATCTCCAGCAGCTCATGGATCGTTTTAGCAAGGCCTGCCAAGATTTTGGACTGACAATCAGCCTGAAGAAAACACAGGTCATGGTTCAGGATGTGGACTCACCTCCCTGCATTACAATCTCTGCGCATGAACTGGAGGTTGTCCATGACTTTGTGTACCTTGGCTCAACGATCTCCAACACTCTTTCTCTCGATACCGAGCTAAACAAACGCATCGGTAAAGCAGCTACCATGTTTTCCAGACTCACAAAGAGAGTCTGGTCCAACAAGAAGCTGACGGAACATACCAAGATCCAGGTCTACAGAGTTTGCATCCTGAGTACACTTCTGTACTGCAGCAAGTCATGGACTCTTCACTCACAACAGGAGAGGAAACTGAATGCTTTCCACATGCGCTGCCTCCGACGTATTCTCGGCATCACCTGGCAGGACAAAGTTCCAAACAACACAGTCCTGGAATGTGCTGGAATCCCTAGCATGTATGCACTACTGAAACAGAGACGCCTGCGTTGGCTCGGTCATGTCGTGAGAATGGATGATGGCCAGATCCCAAAGGATCTCCTCTATGGAGAACTCGTGCAAGGAAAGCGCCCTACGGGTAGACCACAGCTGCGATACAAGGACATCTGCAAGAGGGATCTGAAGGCCTTAGGAGTGGACCTCAACAAGTGAGAAACCCTGGCCTCTGAGCGGCCCGCTTGGAGGCAGGCTGTGCAACATAGCCTTTCCCAGTTTGAAGAGACACTTGGCCAACAGTCTGAGGCTAAGAGGCAAAGAAGGAAGGCTCATAGCCAGGGAGACAGGCCAGGGACAGACTGCACTTGCTCCCAGTGTGGAAGGGATTGTCACTCCCGGATTGGCCTTTTCAGCCACACTAGACGCTGTTCCAGAACCACCTTTCAGAGCGCGATATCATAGTCTTTCAAGATTGAAGGTTGCCAACTATATATTATAATATTGGCCGTTTTGTTCTCAATATCTTTTCTAATGATCCCAAGCATAGAATTGGCCTTCTTCACTGCCGCCGCACATTGGGTCGACACTTCCATCGACCACCACAAGATCTCTCTCCTGATCTGTCACAGACAGCTCAGAACCCATCAGGCTATATGCAAAGTTTTGATTTTTTGCCCCAATGTGCATGACTCTACACTTACTTACATTGAAACGATCTGACATTTTGCTGCCCAGTCTCCCAGTTTCCTTCTGGAACTCCTCACAAATGCTTCTGGTTTTCACTACTCGGGAAAGTTTGGTGTTGTCTGCAAACTTTGCCACCTCACTGCTCAGCCCTTTCTCCAGGTCATTTACGAACAGGTTGAAAAGCACCAGTCCCAGGACAGATCCTTAGGGCACACCACTTTTCACCTTTCTCCACTGTGAAAATTATCTATTGACACCCACTCTGTTTCCTGGTCTTCAACCAGCTCCCAATCCAGGAGAGGACCTGCCCTCTAATTCCCTGACTGTGGAGTTTTATCAGTAGCCTTTGGTGAGGGACCGTGTCGAACGCCTTCTGAAAGTCCAGATATATAATGTCCATGTGTTCTCCCACATCCACATGCCTGCTGACCTTTTCAAAGAATTCTAAAAGTTTCGTGAGGCAAGACTTACCCTTATAGAAGCCATGCTGATTCTCCCTCAGTAAGGCTTGTTTGTCTATGTGTTTTGAGATTCTATCTTTGATGATGCATTCCACCATCTTATCTGGAATAGACAGTCTTACCTGACTGGCCTATGAGTTTCCTGGGTCCCCTCTCCTTCCCTTTTTAAGGACCCTTTTTAGTAACCTGCCAAAGGTCACCCAGAAAGCTTCATTGCTGAGCAGGCATTTGAACCTGGATCTTCCAGGTCTAAGTCCAACTCCCAAACCTCTATACTATCCTGGCTCTCTTCAGAAACTTCCAAAGTTTTGTTGAGCATTCTGCCCCTGCACTGGAGTCAGGTAAACCCTTTGCACAGCATGTGGCTTGAGGGTGAGAAGAACACCCAACACCTCACTTCCTTTCAAGACCTTTCCCTAAATTCAAACAATAGCATTTGAATAGAGATTTTCAAGCTGCAGCCAGACTTGCGGAGGAAAAGGTTAGATGGGTCACATGACTTTACAAAGCTGACCACTCAAAGAACTATAGATGTTCCCCTCCTTCATGGCCTCTGTATAATCACACAAAGTGAAGATTATCTAGCTTCCCCCCTGAACCAGTTGAGTTCAGTGAGTTGAGATGATTCACAGGAAGATGTTCTGCAGATCAACACACTTAAACAAAGCATCAGCTCTTGACTTGTCTAGGATACAGTGCTTGATAAAGGTCAATCATATACACCATGTTGCTCCTCTGCTTGGGCAAAGTTTATAGTGAATAAATAATATATTGCACCCAATACCCATACTTCTTGCCCAGCACAAAGACCATCCTAAAGATGTTATTTTAGGTCCTCCATTGGAGAAACTGACTTCCTGCTCTCCACTCAATTATCAGGTGAAAGTTCCAAAGGGATGATGGAAGTAGATTTTTCTGACTCCAAATCTGATTCCATATTCCAGCAAGAGGAGTTGCTGACATCAATGGGAAAATAAGTACTTTTGACATCACCTTCAGAACCAAAGGAACCACTGGTGTCCAAATTTGTAGAACTACCATCAATGTCAATACTGCAGAAGGGAAAGTTTATAGAACTTTAAAAAAAACAAAACCAAAAGTAGAGAATAAAGATGAAAATCAAGGTTAATGTCACTTAAAACTTTCTGAAGGATGAAAGACAAATGGAATAGTGGTCTTCCAGCAACAGTTGAAAAGGAACTAAGGAATTGGGCATTCTTCCTGACTTTGAAGCACTCAGTATGCACAGAGTTTCTCCTCCTTGAGAGTAGGCACGGAATACTCAAAGCAGTTCCGGGAAGCTTCCAAAGTTGATTCTGTACATCCACAAAACTCCAATATATGGGACTGTACAGAGACTACAAAGAAGAATTTAAGGTGGTTCACTTATAGAAGATGCAATTATTATAGATGTAACTATACATACTACACAGTATTTCATAATTAACATTTTTATAAATATCCATTCTCTGTGAGGGCAAGGCTTAACACTACTGTTTTAAGTTTCTTAGGCTGCCATACTAACCACACTTTCCTGTGAGTAAGCCCCATTTAACAAAACAGGACTTACTTCTGAGTAGACCTGGTTAGGATTGTGCCCTTAGTGGTGCATAAATATGACGATACATGAAAACAAAGATTTGCTAATCTAATCTAAAATGAGAGGTACACCATGACTAGTGATCTCAAGCGAGGAAAGCTCAAGGCACCATGATTAAGAATTCTGTCATGACCCATAAAGGTATCAGCTGAGACATTAATCATCTGTTTTTCTCCACAACAGAAGGGCAGGGAGAGATCTTAGCACAAAACTTGTACAATATTTGTCTATATAAAAGTGAACTCACATGACTGAATACTTGATTGTTTAAAAGCAAAAACAGAGCCATTCATTGGACACAATTTCAGCATCTTTAGAGAACTCCTCTACTTAGGTTTGAAAAGCAAAAACAAAAGCAACAACAAAACCCCACCTAAAGACCCCACTGAGAACTAAGCATACTCAAAGGCTTCCAAGAGCCATCTAATGTTGAAGGTGGCAGTGGTGAGAGGGGGCAGGAATAAAAACCTGTGTAAGACAAGGAGAAGGAATGAGTCTGCCCGAGCCCCTTTCCTGAAGGGTAGACATTACAGTGGGGAGTATGTAACATTTTGTTCAAGGCCTACTTTTGTTTAAGGAAAATTTTATTAGGCAGTTGGCATTTAATAGTCATTCCCTTTAATTTAACGGCTTCTTTATGGGTTAAGAAAGCAGTCTATGAGCACATGAAATTGTCTGCCAGTTGAGATCATCATCAGAGGCCCTTCTCCAGGTACTCTGCAGTCTGAAGTAAGGTAGGTAGAAACCATGGAAACTCCTCTGACATGTGTTCTGAACCCTGGAATGTTCTCACCAAGTTTGCTACTTTGTGCTTAGTTTTATCAATTTTAGGCACCAAGCCAAGAGGATTTTTTAAAAAGTTGGCCCAAGTTTTTAATATTTTTCCATTTGCCCCATCTAAAGTGTTTACTAACAATTTTTATTTTTCTAATTGATGTTTATCATTCTTTGAATATCATGAAACTTTTCTAACTTTTTAAAATCTTTTAGTTCTTGTAAGCTGCCTCAAGAATTTTTACTTAAATCACTTAATCCAGAACAACATTTTTAGTTGTGCCCAAAGGTTTCTAGCAAGGCTTTAAAACAGTCTCTTATCCCCATTACAAGCTATTTCTGTGTTACTGTAAGGTTTGGTGGTTGCTGTATTATTTCCTCTTAAGAAGTATCATAATGGAATACAAATTGCTTACGGGAACCAATATTTTCTTGGAATTTGTATAATTTTGCCTTCTTCCAAGTACACGAATAATTCAGTTCTCTCCCTGTTCCCCTTTACCTGGATTTCTCCACCACCACCCTGATTTCCCACCCACATCCTTTACTCCCTTCTCTATAGTTTAGCACAACAGCGCAACTAAGGTTGTTATTGACAAAATCTCACTCCTGCATACAAGTCCGAACATATACAGTATTCTACTCTCCCTAAGCAAGGTTGAGCAAGTAAACACTTTCCAGGTTCTGTTTCTCTTTTTTTTTAAAAGGACATCCATTTAACAGGGTACGGCTAACTCAATTTCTTGGCATGCAGAATAGAGTGCCAACTCCTTCCCTTTTAAAAAATAATATCAGTATCTGCAGTCTAATGCTAAGTTGAAAGAAGAGACATTTAATTGGCTCTGCAGGTGAGACATTTTACAAGGGCTGGGTTCAAATGTAATGCAAAACAGTAGCTTATTCAGCTAAACCATGGTTTGTTTTATCATCTGAACCTGAGATTTCCCAAAACTATGGTTTATTTGAGGCTGAAACTAAGAACTGAAATCAAAGTCTGAAGCTGGTTTGCAAACCACCATTTGTGCTAACATGTCCAAGTTTACAGGCCATTAATAAACCATAGTTAAGGTCATCAGCTGTGCCTCCAGGGCTATTGCATACACAGTAGAGAGGAAAGATGTCCTGAGTAGAGAAACAAAAGCAGACAAGCAGTTCTAAGCAACATTTGCCTCTTGTATATCTAGAAGCTTAAAGCATGGTATGAGTTCTTACCTATAGTTAGAACTGTGATGAACCGAGGCAAAGAGCACCTACTAGAAATCCTGTCTGATTAGACAATTTATTTAGAAGAGTTAAAATCCACCTTTTTAGTAACTTAAGGCAGCTTACATATAAAAGACAAGATAGAACAATAAGATCAGTTGAAGTCAATCAATGCAATAAAAGGAGCCAAGAGAAATTGGTGACACCTGAATTAAAAGATCTTTAGACTCCTGCAGAAGGCCAGCAGAGTGGTGGCAATACTAAGAAGGGAAAAGAGTTCCAGAGGCCAGGTGCCAGAAAGGAAAAGGCCCTGCTACAGGTCACGGCCAACTGAATGACAAAAACCTACAGTACCCGCAACAGGGCCACCTGCGAGGATGTCATGGGATGGGCAGATCCGCATGGGAGGAAACTGTCCTTTACATACCTAAGTCCTAAACAATTTAGTTTATGGGTCTTTAGTTAATAATACACAAACATCGCCCTTTTACACTTAATTAAGAAATCTGGAACAGTGGCATCGCTAGGGGGTGCGGGCCACACCGGGTGATGCGCACTGGAGGGGTGACGCACTAAAATCACGGTGGTTAGGAGTAGCCCCATCATATTATGTACCGTTGGATGTGGAATTTTGGGCGGAACGCAATGCAAAAAACCAGAGTGAAATGTCTCCTTTCTATCAAAAGTTCTGGCCAAAAACAAAAAATGCATGGATCCCTATGGAAAGTGAAAGTGAGCTGTATCGCATGTTTACTCACAAGTAAACAAAATTGCCTTAGTCCATCAGAAAGGGCAGGCTGAGATGAACCCAATGACACCAGAATGGTCCTGATCCAATTAATGCAGCCCCCAAAAACACCTGAGAAGAAAGTCCCTCCCTCCAAGCAGGTGCATGAATTGAGCCCTATGGAAAGCAAAACTAAGCCTCACAGTTGCGTTTACTCACGAGTAAGCAAACGTGCCTTGGCTGGTGTGGAAGATCAGGTGAAGGAGAGTGCAAGGCTACCAGAATGGTCCTGATCCTATGCACCTGCAGCTAAACAAGTGCTCCAGAAGGCAGCCTCCCCCCCCCCACTAAAAAGGATCAAAACAGAGGCTTCAGCTGATCAGATGAACTTTTTTGAGACCTGCAAAGCCAGGTGGATCCTGACAGTGATCTGGTTTAAACAGAAGTTCTTAAATTGAACTGGGCACTGGGTAGGGCTGAAAACCTTTCTGATTGGGAGGGGGGGACATTGCAGGCAGACTACAGAGGAAATTCACTTGGTGGAACAGGGCTGGCTACTGCTTATTTAATTATTTGTTTTACTTTAATTTATACTTATTTATTTTAATTTGCCTGATGATGTCACTTCCACCATGACATCACTTCTGGTGAGTCTTGGGCAGATTGTCATTCTAAAAAGTGGGTCCCAGTGCTAAAAGTTTTAGAACTGCTGCAATAAGGTGTCTGTAAGTTGACACCCTTGGGGGGTTGACATCCCTAGTGACCAAAATCACAGTTTGGAGGAATAATACCATCGTGTTATATATCAATGTGTAATTTCATGCAGAATGCAATGAAACAAACCGCATTGTCATATCTGTATTCTATCAAAAGGTACAGCCAAAAAACCAGTGGGGGTGGGGCGATGGTACATCACCACGCCCACCACCTGGGTTGTTGCCCCACCCACTGCATGGGGGGTGACACACTGGCATCCCATCCGGGTGACGCAAACCCTAGTGACGCCACTGATCTGGAATAACTAAACTCTTATGAGCATACAGTCTCTAATCCAGAATACACAATTCCAACACCTCACATATGTAGTCACTAAAACAGTAAAACTCAACCATTCACCACTCTTTTACCACCTGATTTACCACCTACAACAGGTGAACTGAGTGATCATATAAAATATTTACAGTTCTACATATATCAGAATGAAATCACAAAGTGTTTCTTGAAAGCAAACTAGAATCAAGAACCCACTTTAAATATTTCCTAGTTACAACAAAGGCAAAATAGAACCACTTTCTCTAAAAAGTAGTCCTATTACAACCCTGAAAATAAAAAGGTGACAAGAAGTTCAAAATTCCATAATTGAAAGTTAGAGCAGTCACAAGACTGAGAAACAAACAACAGAAAAGTTGACTAAAATTAAAATCAAAAACAAGCACCACATTCCACAACATTTCCTGGACAACCACAGTTCCCCAAGTTATCCTGACATAAACAAGTATTTGTCTCTACACGACCATAATTTATGCAGTAGTAGAAGAAAGAGAACAGAAAAAAAGGACAGAAATCCAAGCTATTACTCTTGAGGCAATGGAATAAGAAGATTGAAAACAGACAACTGTTTATCTGGAGCAGTGGGAGTGAGTTTCCTCTTTAGTGGATCAGGGTCAGGGTCCTGACAATTCAATAGATACAAGAAGAA
Organism: Tiliqua scincoides; assembly: GCF_035046505.1. Classification (NCBI taxonomy): domain Eukaryota; kingdom Metazoa; phylum Chordata; class Lepidosauria; order Squamata; family Scincidae; genus Tiliqua; species Tiliqua scincoides. The sequence goes on from NC_089824.1 coordinate 48,818,970, forward strand.
GAAAGAAGCCTCACTGGATGAGAAAAGACCAGTTCCCTCTGTTTTCCTAATTTTTAATCTTCACAGCTTTTCCTAGCTGCAAAGCACCCAAATGGTACAACAAACTAGGCCAGGATGAAAGTTTGGTTACATTTCTGAGGTTCAGCTTCTCCAGGGCACAGAGTGGAATGTTCTGAAAATTTGCAATTGGTTAGATAGGAGATCCCAAAATGTACACGTGTACCTCAGGCATGACAGTTTCTGAAGAAACAAACAGTATCTGTACACAAACAGTCACAGTGGCAACAAAAAGGCTTATAGCAGCAAACACAGATCAGCAAGGAACCAATGAAAACCTTGATTGGGTTCCAAAAGATTAGCAGTAAACCAGCTTGCTGATTGACTGAATAAAATCAAGATATGCAAAAAAGCAAAAAAATCTATGAGCTAATTTGCACATAGAAGCATGGCAAAGGGAGAAATCTGTGCCTGGATTTTACCACTTTAGAATGCAGGTGGGGGAGGTCACATGTAATTAACAGCATTATGCTATAACTGTCTACTCAGAAATAAGCACCATTGAGTTCAGTGAAACTTATTCCCCTTAGTGACAGACTTGCAGTCCACATGTTTACACACACACACACACACACACACACACACACACACACCATTGTTTTCTTCTTTGAGGAGGAATGGAATTTTTATTGTTTTTTTTTCTGCCAGGTTTTTTAAAATATTTTTTTGCTAGGCTTTTCCTCAACTTGCTAGTTTTCATCATGTAGGAATCTTGTTCCGTAGGAAATCACATGGGCATTGGAATCTGAAGTGGTACAAGCGTTGTTCTACCACCTGACTAGTAACAACCATCTATACCAGTGGTTCCCAAACTGTGAGCCATGGCTCCCTGGGGAGCCACAGAAACCAGCCAGGACAGCCACAGAATCCTTGCAAAAACCCACCACCCTATACAGTGTATAATACTGCAGCCCTAATGGGGAGCCACAACCAATGGCCCAGGTAGGTCAAGGGAGCCACCAGTCAAAAAAGTTTGGGAACTACTGATCTATGGTATGGATAACATGCAAGAATACGTTGGGAAATAAATGCTACTTTGAAGCCAAAGAAGCACCTATACTGTTGAACCAGAAAATGAAACCTACCTCTAAAAGTAAGGACAGCTAGCAAATAAATAACGAAAAACAACTTTTACTGGCAGAAAACCAATAAAAATTCCTTCTTCCCTTCCTCCCCACAGAAAAGAAGAAAACAAGGCAAAGTATCCTACGTTTCTGCTAGGAAAACATAAGATGCAGGAAAATCACTGAAACCGAGTGACACCTAGTGATGAGCACCAAGCTGATCAGGCTCCACTCTCCCACATAGTTAAGATAAGGGAGCAAGCTCCGACAGGTAGTTGTTCAGGAGTGGGTGTTGAACCATGGGAACCTGGTACAACTCTGTTTCTCTCCCTTAAAAATTAAACATTACATGAGCCAAGACCCAGAGCTGATACATAAGCCCAAAAAAACAAGTTGGCAAAGAAACCAGATGAAACAGAAAATTTCAGTCAATTATCTACTTAATTCTCTTCTTCATTCTCTCAGGCTAGCACAACCCCCTTCTAAAAATGGAATTGTTCCAGAGGTTTTATTAATGAATAGTAAACATTTTTTAAAAAAAAATTATAGAGATAAAGGGGTGGTGGTGGATGATTTCCATTTGTACGTATATCAACAGTTGTTTTGGAGATGGCTTAGCAGCAGCCTGACTTTATATCTATTTTAACAAATGTCTTGTGCCTAGTTGCTTTATGGGCTTGTCAAACAGATAATTTTGCCAGTGGTTCCCAGATTCTTGCTAACGGTGCAGTTACTGGAAGTGAGGAAGGAGGGGGGCAGGGATACAATGTGATTTGTGGCAGGGTTACAGGAAGGAAATGCTATGCAAAGTAGAAGCAACAGCAGTCCCCCTAAATGGGAGGGGAGGGGGAAGGAGCAAGAAAATAAAGTCTGATTTTTTCCACAATTACACAGTGCACCCTTGAGGAGGAATTCATCAAGGGACATGAACCAAGTTCTTTAAAAATGAAAATTTAACATATGAAAACAGGCATGTATTTATGTAGCCCCAAACACACACTAAAGCAGAAAGCCTGGATTTTAGGGCAGTAATTAAGAACATATACAAACAAATGCCCAAGAATGAGCCCGGATCTATTTTTATCACAAGCAGAGACAGAACACTGAGACAACCATGGAACACTCAGTGCCGGGGCAAAGTCTTGTGGATTTCTTGCATTGTCTCAAGAATGGAAAAAGCAAAAGAAGAAAATTGCCAAGCCATTTTGTTTGGATTTATTTTACTATCCAAAACATGAGGTCCAACCTATTTATTTTCTAAGAAATGTATTTTGAATTAATATGCAAGTCAAGTCATTCCTCTTCCCCCCCCTCACTTTTTAAAAATACCTTCATTGCTTTCTTGTTGCAGAATTTGCCATGACAGAAACGCATATCATGCAAAGACACAATTGACATTCCTCACTCAGTGAGAGCCTACACTGAAACTTATTTGAATGAACTTGACCCTCCTTGGCTGCAGGCCAGCGTGCAACGTCACTGAATGACTTAACAGAACACAGTGTTCTTGGCAAGCACACAAAAATGTGTTGAAAGCCATGCTGGAGAGAATCTAACATTTCACATTAATAAAAAGAACAAGTAATAAAGAAATAGTAAACACAAAGCCAGAAGTAGTACTCTGGATGTTTGCTTGCTAAAGGAAGTGTTTTGTGTGTTTTTTTAACAGTTCTCCATCCTCCCCCCCCCCAGCAATTCACAGCAAAGGAAATGTATGAACTTTGTGCTCTGAATTGAGACCCTGTCTCACCCCTCCCTCAGTCCAGATCCAAGCCCACACGCATTTTCAGACCTGCTTCCCACCCACTCCCCAAGTCCTGTACCTGGAAAATTCCAATTCACCTTTTAGCTCACAAGAAAAGGGAGTGACAATCCGTAAAACTACTGACAATTGATGACTCACTTCCCCTCAAAATCTAGATATAGAAGCTACACTGCAAGCATTTCACACACTTCTTCTGTACATGATAATCTGCTATGAAGTTATGTCATTCATATATGGATTATATTAACTCTGTCATGAGATTAAAAGAATACAAGAGGGAAGGCCAGCTAAATAAATGTAATTTACAATGAAGGAAGTACACTGAGTTCATGTAAATAGACTAGAATGACCTCCTCCCCCCATTTCCTTATTGGGGATTTCCCCACATTTTCTTCCCAATGCCAAGTTCTACTTGTCCCTCCTCTCTACTCACTTAATTCTTTTTCTCACATGACTGATTTCACCCTCACCTGCCTCTTTATTCATGAGGGATCAAGTAAACCTTTTAACTTCCCCTATGCTAAAATATTTGCAAACTAAGTTAGGAATAAATTACAATTATAGATACATACAAATAAGTATAAGCACATATTCTGTAACAGTATGGGTACCACCAGTGGTACTTGAGGTGGTGTCTGGTGGTACTTGCGGGAACCCTGGACAACTGCTGTCAGGCAGCAAGACCAGGAACGCAACACAACAAACAGTAGTAGTAGGTTCAGCAGGCAGAAGTCCAAAGCAGGTTTTTCCTTGCTTGAAAAAGTCCTCCAGTCCATCCTGAGCCTCTGACTGGTGTTTGTCATTTTACATCTGGCCTCCCAACCCAGAAGTAGCTGGTGATTGTGTCATTGCCAGTTACTTCTGGCGGTACTTTGAATAGGTGGACCATGTGAAGTGGTATGGTGAACAAATGTTGAAAATCTTTGTTCTATAACTTACTTCACATAATTTAGGAAGGATGAATTTATATTCCTGGTATAAAATTTAGCTGTCTGCAATAGAACTTTATCTACTTCAATGCAAGAAGAGTTTCAAAAGTGTGCATAATAAGAATAAATGTCAGGACATTTATCTAGATCAGGAATCCTATGCATAATTACACGGGAGAAACTTGCATTGAGTTAAATGGAACTCACTTCTGAATAAATATGCAAAAACAGAGGCTGGAAACTTGCTAATGTGACTTTACTCATAGACTGTGGGTGAATTTAAACTTCCATGTTTATTAGCTCTCGGCAACTAACAGCACAATCCTAACCCATAGTTGACCTGGTGTGGTCATCCCCATGCTGGCTCAGAATGTCACAGACATGTCATAAGGCATGTTCATGGCTACTCAGGATGCTGGCCTGGCAGTGCTGCATCTGATCCCTGCATCAGGTGGCGTGGGGAGGGTGGTTCAGGGGGGATTTTGGACAGGGGGAGGGCAGAACAGGACCAAGAAGAGAGCAGTATCTCCTCCCTGAACACTTGGTGTTACACGGGGCTTCTTAGATTTGTACCAGCTTTATTGTTGGCACGGATCCAAGAAGCCCAATAGAGATGGTTGGGCTTTACTCAGGGTAAGGGGAAATAATCCCTTACTCCAACCTCCAGCCACTTCCTGAGCTGCACTGGATGCAGCTAAGGCCATGCAGCCCAAGTGCCAGCACAGTGTAGGATCAGGCTGTAATCTGAACAAAAAAATTCCTCCGCTGATTTAAACCAATGGAGCTATACTAGCTACTTACGAATACAGGAAAATATTTTATATTGAGCGAGACCATTGATCCATCTAACTCAGTTTTAATACTCTCTGCCAACAGCTCTTGAGTTGCAGGTGACAGTTTTTGTGTGCCAGGGATTGAACCTGGGACCTTCTGCAGGTTGCCTACCTCTAAGTTATAGCCCTTCCCAAATTTTGTATAGCATCTAAATGGCATAGCAAATCTGATCTTCTCAACAAATCAGCACCCACATTTCTTCAAGTATAATGTTATCTCTCTAAGGCTGCAATCCTAACCACACTTTCCTGAGAGTAAGCCCAGTGAACAAAATAGGACTTACTTCTGAGTAGACCTAGTTAGGATTGTGCCTTGAATAAAGTCAGAGGAGTAATCCAATGACCAGAAAGGTGGTATATAAATACCAGTATTATTATTAGTAGAAATTCTGCAGATGCCTCACACAGCAAATAAAAATATGCAGTATGGCACTTTCATCCAACCGCAGAAGAAAGATTTGGCTATGACGAATTTGCTGCTATTAGTATCTGGGGTACACTCAACTAGAGGTACAAAACAAGTGGCATTATACCTTTTTAATCTGTAGTTTCCCAGAGGCATAAACAGATCCTGGTTTCATCCCCCCCATACACACACCCAAGGTTAGGATGCATCAAATGAATCCAGAATTCAATTCTGGTTTCATGCAACCAGACCTGAAACACATGGTTCTGCTTATAGCCAAGTAAAAATGGCAAGACAGAGTGGAGGTTTTATTCAGAATGATCATGCCCTAGTTATGGCATTTACTTGCAAAGAAGGTATACTACTCACTTAGGCATTCTATGTGCAAACAAATATACTACGTTGTGAGGGTGAGGAATCATGTGAGGGTATGCATATACTGTATATCTGATGTTATATTAGCAGGTATGAATGGGGATGATTGCAGTCCAAACCACATTGTAGCTTAAATCCTCTCCCTTGATGTAATGATAGGGTATAAACACTAATGGATCTTTATCAACTCAACCAGCCACTATTCTTCCCACTCTTTCCAATTAACTTTGCAAAGTGGAACCCTCAGTTAAGGGTTACCAATTTTTTAAATTTTAAATTTAAAAATAGAGTCACTTTTGGTTTAGCTTTATTTAGCTCTGGTGAGTTATGTGGACTGAAAGAAGCCCTCTGCACTCCAAGGGATAAAGAGCATCCTGCTTTTTGATATTACAGGAGAGGAACAGAGACAACTAGGTAAAAGCCTCCATAGGATGTCAAACATAAGGCCTATGGGTGAAACACAGCTCACTGAAGCTGTTTATCTGGCCCATGTGATATTTGGGCTCTCCCAGCACCACCTTTTCAGCAGTTCCACTTCTGCTGAGGCTCTGGGAGAAAGAGACAGAAGGAGGTCTCAGAAGGCAAGAAACACTAAGGGGGAATAGGCAGACCAAAAGTGATGCGCAATTGAGAAACTGCCAAGGTACTGGGAGAGCCCAATTATCATGCAGGCCACCATTTCAGCAGTGCCGCATTTGCAGCAGTGTCACTTCACTTCTCAGCTGCTGAACTAAGAAGTGATGTCTCAGCAGATGCAATGCTGCTGAAAGGGTATCCTGCATGATAACTGGCTCTCCCATATCTTGAAAACAAAATCAAGATTCACATACAATATTTTCTACTTCTGTCATTTACAGCTAATGTGTTCCTATGCAAGAACAAAGTGCTTATTTCTGGCAATCATCTGCTTAACTACGTCACTTCCAGCCCTCAGTGGGTACCATTAATGCTATTCAGCCTGCTGTATGAAAAGGTTTATACCTCCACTCTACAGAATATAGCCAGGAGAGAATACAGAGCCTGCAGAAGCTCTGCTTCTCCAAAAGATTAATAAATACTGCCTATCAAATGACAGGACTGATAGAAAAGTTTACATTTATCTTTCATTTATCTAAATATAAATATAAATTTATATTTATCAGCACAGCTTTCTGCTTAACACAGGACAGAATTACCGCAGATATGTGTATGGTTCAACCAACCTGGCAAGAGCAACATGTCACTTGGACATTTGCCCAGGGGAAAGTGTTACTTGCACAAGGCAAGAAGCAAACTGCAAGGTTACATTAATAGGCCTATGGTTTTATAATGATTGGTGCGGGGGGGGGGGTGGAAGATATCAATACAAGTGTTTCTCAGCCAGTGGTACTTGGTACAACCAGTGGTACCAGACCTGCTGCCTGGCAGTGAGACCAGTAATGCATTGTGACAAGCAGCAGTAGGAAGCTCAGCTTGAAAGTCAGAACTCCAGCATGTGCTTTTTGTGCTCCTGATAAAGCCCTCCTATCCACCCTGAGCCTCTTACAGGTGTCTGTCATGTTGCATCTGGCCTTCCCAATCCAAAAGTTATCATCACCAGTTATGTCCAGTGGTACTTTGAAAAGGTGGACCCTGCAAAGTGGTACAGTGGGGGGACAAACATTGAGAAATGCTCATCTAGACTAAAATCAAAAGCATTAGTGAGGTTGGAGGCTAACGAATTGAAGACTCAGATGTTACAGACTCCCCTCATAAAACTGAACTTTCTTGTTCAATTATTACATTTTAAGTTTCCTTTGCCAGTATTAAACCGCTCAAGAAAGATAAATAAGAGGCCTTGTACCCAATGCTGATAAGCAGGCCCAAAAGGTTGGCAAGTGTGACCCCAAAAATACAAACAACATTGTATGAGGAGGAAAAAAAACACAACAGTCATGAAAAAGGAAAAAGAATACCTGGAAAACAACTTCATTATTTTTGAGCCAAAAGCTACAACTGTCCCCAGAACTGGAATGAAGATTACTTCAAGACCATGTTCAGAAATCCTGCTCTGATAACAGCAGTATCAAAGCATTTCCAGCCAAGTCCAATAAGGTCTCAAAGTTTGCTTGAGAACCAGATCTACAAGTTGTGAGGTTTCTACAGCCACTCCCTGTTGGTTAGTGGGAAACCATAGGAGCCTGCCACCAGTTCTAAGGAGGGCAAAGTTGAAATAAAGAGGATGTGACACACTTACCGCAATCATGCAGGCGACAGGCCTCTGTAATAAGGCACAATGAAATTTGCAATCACTTAAATGGATGAGACTGTTAGCTTAGACAGGGCGAGACTAATTCTTCAATACACTGAAAAGTTACATGATAAGCCGGCAAAGAGTTGTAACTTTTTGATACTCAAATAATTTCTTTAACTGTATTACAAGACACAGTTGGTTAGGATAGTTAAAACACACTCTCTCTCTCCCCTACATCAACACCACCCACTCACAAAAATGAAGTGTGTGAAAGGAGAAATTTGTCCAACTACAAATTTGCTTTCTCATATACTCTGAAAGCTGGGGAAAGTGTTCATTTTTGAGCCTGTGCAATGTATTCCTGCTCCCCAAACATGGCACTTGTCCTACAGGACTAAGCAGCAGTTGCAGCTAGCCATATGTTCAATCCCTTCCCTTATTCTACAACTTCACAACAGCCTACATCAAGGAAAGAAACAGACTCACAGCAGAACTAGTAAGCTTTGCCTCATTTCACAGGACAACACTGGTGCTTTCAGAGGGTGGGTACAATTACTGCAAGAAAAAAGGTGTCAGGGATGCATTAAGGATTATTTTTTCTCATGACACATTCTGAAAAAAATGTATGGGACATGTGATGGCATCATATACATTTGTCCTTAGTTCTACTGCATTATAAAGAGAATCAATAGTCTTTACAATGCAATAACTTGACAGAGGACCCTCTATACACCAGAAGCTATCTAGAAGCTGGCCTGGTTTTGCCAGTAATTCATACATTTCATGATTTTGAACATGATCTAGAAGAAATTGCTAGTGTTACTCTGGCATACAACTTGAACTGCTGTTACATGGCATGTTCACATTTGCCTCCTTCCAGACTCTCCACAACACCTTGGAGATTGCACACACTCCATCAAATCCCTATCAGGGGAGCAGTAACTGGCACTGCACCACCAAGACACAGATTCATGTCCAACCCACCCACAATTCCCCAATCCACCAGGGCAGATTATCAAGGACAAGCCTTAGTCTCCGGCAAATCCTCTCAAAGATGGGTCGAGTCTTGGGGAAGGGCTCACATCCCAGAAGACAGCAGGTTGGTGGTAGATGCAGTAGAAGAGAGCTCTGAGCACATCTTTGACAGAACAGAGAGAAGACATCAGAACCTCTGCTCCTCACAGGATGAGGGCTTCCCTATAGCCATGGCGCAAGGATGGGGGAGATCCAGTCAGGAAGAGAAGGCCCCAGGGTCACATCAGGCACGCAAGGCTGATGAGGTAGTCTCCAGCCAGGCTATCCGCTACTCCGCATCAGCTCCCCTAAGACTGGGCCAGGCCCACGGAAGAAGCCAGGAGATTGGTGGTAGAAGAAGGAAGACAAGGCAACCCTCCTCCCCACCACTAAACTTTGAGACCTGGCTGGGTTCCCGCTGCTCAGACAGTAACCTCTTTTCCCCCATGAGGCCAACAGGGATCTTATCTGGATTGAAATTTTGTCTCTACTTTTTTATCAAAATGAAAACAGCTAAATATCTTTAATTGAAAACCTGAACAGGATCTGTTCCAGGGTCACTGAAGCGCTTCTGTGCAATTGTTATTTACTATAAGAAAAGCAAAATGTGGTTTATCTGACCACATTACAACATTTAGCAGAATCATTTGGTAACACTGGGGAGGCTGATCTAAATTTCAGCAACCTCTCTCTCTCATACCTGCTTCAGTCTAGACCATGGCTCTCCAAACCCTGACCCTGACAGGCCAGATTCAGGGTTTGGAAAAGGCCCTCCCCCCCGCCCCCGCTTACTGTTCTACCATGGTGCTGCTTCTTTCTCAACTTGATCACTGCACAGGGACGCTCTGGTCAGTCATTTCTATTGCCCAGCATCCCAGTAAACTGTGCAGAAGGGTGTCTGGGCAGAAATGACTTGCCCAGAGCAAGTGCAGCAATTGAGTTAGAAAAGAAGCAGTGCCCTGAAGTACAGTAAGTGCTGGTTGGGACGGGGAGGGCTTTTCCCAGACACACCATCTCCAGTTTGGAGACTGGTGCAGTTGGAGACTGCACACGATGCAGGCTGAGGCACTGCATCAGGCCCCAGAGCCTGAAAAATATCACTGAAACTAAGACTTAGGGATCAGCAGCATGCCATGTAATGGCAGCACTCTTTGCATCTCACTCCTTGCCCTCTCTACCAATACTTAGGGTTGCACACAGCTGTCATTACGTGGTGTTAAAACCAAACTGGGTACACTCCTAAACCAACTTTAAAATCCCAGATATAATCAGACTTCTCTAAGCTAAATTTAAGAATTTATCCAGTTTCATTTAGCCTTCTGAAGACAGTAATCACATAAACCTGCGGCCTGCTCCCAAACTCTAAAGTCCCATTTAGTTTTAATTTCTTAATGTAGCTTTAGATTCCCCAGTACTTTTAGTCCACCACTAATGTTAAGAATTCAACAATATCGGGAAAATATATCAGTTAGACAACAGTAATGTATAAACCAAATGGTCACAGTGAAAACTCAATTAAAAAAAAATATAGAACAGGTACCACTTCATTTGGTGACAGAGCACCTGCTTTGAATGAAAACAGTCCCAAATTCAATCCTTGGCATCTCTAGTAAAAGGATCCTAGGTAGAAAGATTATGAAAGAACTCTGAAGAACTGAAGACTTCGAAGAATCACAACTCTTCAGGGTAGAGTGAGGTGTCAAACATAAGGCTTGCGGGACAAATGTGGCCCCTGGAAGCAATTTATCTGGTCCCCTTTATAATTGGGCTCTCCCAGCTTGATAATTGAGTACTCTCATATCTTGAAAATATAAACAAGATTTGCACATTTTCTGTTCTGTCATTTGCAGCTAAAAAGTTTCTATGTGTCAAAGTGCTTTTTTCAGGTCATCATTTGCTTAATGATATCTTAAAGTGACATCATCCGTTTAGTGACATCATTAAGCACTTCTTGCTTAATGATGTCACTTCCTGTCCTCAGCAGGTACTATGAATGCTAACTTCAGCCCTCTGCATGAAATGTGTTTGACATCCCTGGGGTAGACATTAACAGTCTGTTTTTGAGTGTTCATTTATAAGATAGTTTATTGAAATGACTACATCCTGCCTTTCCCTCCAAGTAAGACAGAGCACTCAAGGCGGTATACAAAAAACAAAACAGTAAAATGCCAAAATAGGAACACAGCATAAACTGCAATAATAATAATAATAATAATAATAATAATAATAATAAATAGTACTATAAAAGAAGCTTGCATTACATACGTTTTTCAGACTCCAAATCTAAGAGAAAATGGGATTTTGTGCCCATTACTGTTACATTTCTAACACAACCACAAGTTTTGCTGGACTCTTATTGTCTTATCTTAATGACATTGTTGCTTGACATGAAGCAGGAGAGTAGCTATCATGCAAATGTCAGTCTAAGCTTAGCAGCTCACATTTATGTCAATGAAGAAAGGTTTATTGGGCAGAATATGCAAAAGCATGTTTCACCTACATTTGCCAGTATTTTTGTGAAACAAATACTACTTTTTAAAATTACAGCTTAGGCAAACAACTGATCAGCAAAACAAGCACCTCTCTTTAAAAAAACTGAGACTGAATCAGAGAAACCACAAAAAGCATTGTGCTGACTGCATATTCATTTAAATCCTTACATTTCAAATACATATAATCTGCAAGTCTCAAACTAGAAATGAGTCATTTCTATAGGGTCATGTCACTTCTCTCGATAGCACAACGAACTGCGTGACCAGGACATCTTCCTTTTCTGACCCATGAGGATGCAGAAAATTAAAAAGTCCAGTCATGAAATCTTCCTTAGTGCAATGATGCCGGTGTTAATCACACAGCTGCTAGTTACTCAGCACTTTAGTGGGCAACACAGCATATTAGCAAACACCACACTTCCACTTTTGGTGACACTTCTGACACTTGAAGGAAACCTGGTCACGAACGGCAACCGTATGACCTCTAAATGAACATACAATTTAGATAAACAAAGGGATCCAGTTTTCACTGGATTAAACCAACTTCTGCGTAAAAATTTTATGTGTGCTGTTATAACCCACCACCACAAATAGCCATTCTAGCTATACATGTTCTTCACTTTTTTCCTGCGTGCTGATAATACATGAAGCCTTAACTGCATTAGAGCCCAATCCTGTGGTCAGCGGCACGGCTCTGTTGTGGGGAGCCATTGCAGGGCTGCTTATCTTACTCGGGGAAAGGGGACGAATGTCCGCTTCTCCCGAGGAGCCTCCCACGGTAGCAAGGGAGGCGCAGGATTCCACGGCAGCCCTTTTCGGTGCTGCCAAGCCTGGGCGCTCCAGGCAGCTCAGGATTGGTCTGCCCGAAACCGGAGAATGCAGTCTCAGAAGGAGGAATTCAGAAGGTAGGCTCCAGAACCTGAGCTGTAAGAAAAGACTTAAAATCAGCAATGATAGAAAGACTGTTTATGCACAACATGATTTTCCGTATCCCAATTTCTTTTCCACCTATTCTTATACCTCTCCCTTTTCAAAAATAGGGGACCCCATATCCTCAGATTAGGTCCACAGGGCCCCCACACCCCACCCCTGAGCCCAAAAGAAGTTGCTTCCATCCATCCATAGCCTCTGCCAGGCTCAGACTAAACTTTAAGATTAAAAAAAAACACAACTTCTGGTTTCACTGAGAAACTGGGAGTGACATTTTTAATGCCTTATAAGGCATTTGGAGGCCTAGGGAAGCCCTCAGGGGCTGGGCTGTGTTGGGCTCAGATGACCTTCCACAGGTTGAGGAGGAGGCGGCATTCGCCCATATCCACAGTTTTACTTAACTGTGAGGGGTTCCAGAACAGAACAGGAGCACACCTGTACATATAGTTTACTGGAAGTTTTTTCTATCTTTTTTTCTTAAAACACAAAGCAGCAACATCAACAGGGAGAGATGAGGGGCACAGCCAAGTGGGTGCTTGCAAGGCAAAGGGAATATGGCATTAAGATATAGCTATACCCTGCTCCTATTACCTCCTATTGAACATTCTGTAAATTCCAACATGTCTTCTTTGGTCCCTGACTCAATGAAAACCAGAGTCAGATCAGAACAATGAACAACATAAATCTTTGGCAAATTTACATAATGTATTCTACATATAGAATTTTTATTTTCAAACAGAAAGTATACAATTTTTTAAGTTGCAGTACTTTTTAGTGCATAATAATAATGGACAAACATGATCAACAGAGTAAAATCCTCTCTACACAACTGTGTGACATACAGACAACACTCTGAAGAGTTCCACTGATTTCACTAGGACTTCTGTACAAGTACAAATGGCTAACATTTCAGCCCAGCATTGATCTTCATACGACTATGGCTCTCTCTAGATCAGTGTTTTTCAACATTTGCCCTCCACCGTACCACTTCACATGGTTCACCTATTTGAAGTACCACCGGAAGTAATTTGCAATGACATTGCCAGTTACTTCTGGATTGGGAGATTGCAGTCTAGGATTGTTACAAATTTTCCTGCTTGATGATGTCACTTCCGGTCATGACTTCACTTCTGGTGAGTCCTGATAGATTCTCACTCTAAAAAGTGGGTCCCAGTGCTAAATGTGTGAGAACCACTGCTATATATTAATCCTAAAACACCTAAAATCTTGTTTTTATCTGTGATCTGCTCTTTTATTGCTGCTATTTTAAAATTGTTTTTCTGTATTTTAGTATTTTATTCTGATATTTTTATCTTGATGTATATATGCTTTGTTGTACACCACTTTGGGTCTTTAGAGGAGCAGTATAAAAATCCTTTAAATAAATGAATTCATGTAAAGTCTTTATCAGTGCTGAACAATAATGAGATAGCAGCACATTATATACTAACTATAGGTATTCTACATTTTGATAGAATCATGATGGTTATGTCATGAAATATAAAAAAATTGGTGCAGTGGAGTCTTAATTGTAAACAAAATTGAGCTTACAATCCTAGACAGTCAAAGCATAGGCAGGGGAGAGGCGCATGCACTGCCAGAGTTACTTTGGTTATATTTCACTTCAATGCATAGCTGAATATGCAGGCTAATAGTTTCAATGGAAAAAAAAGCTTATCCATTCCACCAAAGGATAAGTAGCAGCAAAAGTTTAAAGCACCTCTAGTAAGGCTTCTCCATCATATTGTTTTTACCACTTGGGAAAATATGGCTCACTAGTGAAACCTTTGGCAAATTGACAATGTGATTGTGGGGGGGGGGGGATTTATTGCTGGCTTTTCCTCTGCTGTGTTGGTGTTTTCTGGGTTGTGATTTTGGGTTTTTAAATGTTTCTACTGTTTTCTTTCTTCTAACATTGCATATTTGTTTTGATTTAATTTTTGTTAATGTTCTTAGATTTCATTCTGAAAGACAATGGACTACAAGTATTTTAACAAAACAAACAATTTTTCAGTCTCAGCTATGGAAAATGCAGGTTAAACACAGCCAGGAAGGAGAACAGACTTTTGTAGGGCAAAACTGGCATATAATGGAAGGAGTAGAAATCTTCCCCCACCCCTTATTGTTCTGAGCAATTATCCATCTTCCCTGCATTAGCACTACACAGCAAAGGCAAGAAGTACACATCTGCCCCACAACATGCAATTTTGTGTGCTCTCACTTGGGAATACCACAGACACCCGCCTATAAGTCGAGGGCAGGTTTTGAGCCAACAATCATGGGATTTTCTATGACCCTCGGATAAGTCGGGGTTGAGCTTAGGGGGGTGTCTGACTATAGTTTTGTCTGATTTAGTAGAGGCCAGATACTGAAAAATAACCCATCACTAATTGTTACCTAAGAACTGTAGTCTCTAATTTATTAAAAACATAGTAAAATATCATAAGATACATTTTTATTTTTTAAATTTTGGTCTTCATCACCTTTTTGTAAGCATTATCAGAGTAAGTGCACTGTAAACAACATACCAGTAAAACAGTGGTTCCCAACCTGGTATTCATGTACTCCCAGGGACATTCAACAGGACCTTTAGGGGTACTTGAAAAAGAATGGAATAATGGTAGAAAAAGGCAGGTCATGCTCCGGAATGCCTTGCAAGTCAGGAATGCCTTGCAAAGACCAGCAAGGCAGGAAGGGAGGTAGCTAGTTGGCTGTGAAAGCCCCACCAATAGCTAGTTTTTGGTCATCAATTCATGTATGAACCAGTGATTGAAAACCAGCACAGTAAAAAAGCTGAAACATAATATGGAAAGTGATCAATCACCCAGAATTTCTCAGCACACTTCTGGAGCAAAACAGTGCAAAGGCAGAGTCTTCTGTTCTTCAAACAGAAGTATCTTTTTCTCAAGTCTCTTTTTCTCAAAAGAGAAAACACTGTGATAAATACATGAAGTCTGGGCTTTCATACAGAGGAGATGAAGGCTTGTATTATTAATGACAAACATTTTGCTAATATAAAGGGTTTATGAACAATTTATGGAAATGGGCTGCCAAGGGATATGAAAGTGAAAAAGGTAGGCAACCACTGCAGGAGAAGCATGAATCAAATCCACCTTTAAGGTGTCTGGTGTGTTAAGCCAGAAGCTCTACGTACAACATACAACCCATAACACATAACTGGGAGTGTGCAATTCAATTCACAGCAAAGACATGCAGCTGCATATATTTGCAACCCTTTTTACTCAGAAGTAGATCCACTGCTTTCCATGGGTGTTATTCTTAAGTAAGGGTGCATTGAATTGTAGCCTGCTTCAGATGGAAAGGAGGATTCCCATCCTGGTGTTTCAAAAAACAGGCTTGCCTTGCAAGCATTTGCCAAGCAGAACCAGTCTGCAGCAGAAGGAAGGAGAATAAAAGGTTAACAAATTGCTTCTAAGGAGCTGAGCCTGCCTGCTGCTTGAGAAACAAAACTGTTCAGAGTTGAAAGGCTCTGTCTGCCCTCTAATTGACCAGGAGATAAGGTGAAGTGAAAATTGGAGCTTGATTACTTGGCAAAAATTTCACTGTACACATGCCATCTAAGGTAAGTCCCACTGAATCCAGAATAACCGAGCATAGGATCAGGCTGCTTGTATCTTATGACCCAATCCAACCTCTCCCCACCCAGAAGTAGTGTTCTGGCAGCAGGGTTTGCATTATGGCGATCACTAATGGCCTTATGGAAACACGCAGAGCTGCACGTTTCTGTCCCTGCCCCGTGGAGGCGTTATGGAGGTCCAGATTAGCCACCACCAATGCTGGTAAATCAGTGATGGAGGTGGGCAGGGAGGGAGAGGAGCGATAGCATGAGGGATGAATCTGGCAGCAATGGCATGTGCCCGAACATATCTCTTCCAATTGGAAGCTCCCTGCCCCTTTCTTAGAGGTACACCAGCTAAAGAGCTGGCAGGAGTATGAGGAGACCTGCTGGCGAGCAGGAAGCTTATGGAGATGTAAGGGGAAATTATTATTATTAACAGTATTTATATACCGTTTTTCAACAAAAAGTTCACAAAGCAGTTTACAGAGAAAAATCAAATGGCTCCCCATCCCAATAGGGCTCACAATCTAAAAAGATGCAAAAGAACACCAGTAGGCAGCCACTAGAAAAGACATTGCTGGGGTGAGGAGGACCAGTTACTCTCCCCCTGCTTAAAAAAAAAAAAAAAAAAAAAAAAGAGGAGCACCCACTTGAAAAAGTGCCTCTTACTCAGTTAGCAGAGGTTAGCAAAGGAAATAATTCCCTTTTCCCTTCTCAAACATCCTGATCCACCCACCCACCCCCTTCAGGATGTGGTGTGTGTGTCTTTATGGAGCAGCTGCATTGGGGAAAGGATAGGATTGAGCTGTTAGGAAAGTAGCCTTCATTACTTTCAGTCCATCAATCAAGGCCATAGTTATGGTTATTTTATAAGATCAATTTGCAGGAGTTAACTTTACCCAGTGGTTACCCTATCACAAGACTATGCTTAATAGGATTTTTGCTCAAGATCAAGCATTTATAATATCAAAACAGAAACAAAAAAAGAAAGAACTATGATTTAATTAGCTAAGGTTTAAGTGACTGCTGCACAAATATTCCAATGTGGTCAGCAGAATTGGTGGGGCTGAGAAGGAAGGTGGGAAACACGATAGGAATGAAATAGCAAATTAAGCAATTACTCAGAAAAGGTGAATGATGACTGAGTCACAGTAGTAGCGATTTAGAGGATAGACTAAATCAGGATATATAAAATGAAGTTATGAGACTGAGTAACAAATGAATGGGAGGGTGGGTTGTTCGATACAAGAAGGTAAGGTAAAGGAAACTATTGGAGCGATAACCAGAATGGAAAGAGACATAATGGGCAAGCTCAAACTAAGATTCAGCACATTTAAGTCCCATTGTTTTAAATGCAAGTACATTAATTTAACACTGGTCATTCACCAGCCAAAGTAATTTGAGTTTAACTATTGGAAATGCGGCCCAAGCTACAATTATATGCAGAAGTGTAAAACACTAAGGGCGCAATTGTAACCCCTTTCCAGCACTGACATAAGGGCAATGCAGCTCTGAGGTAAGGGAACAAATATTCCCTTACTTTGAGGTGGACTCCATGAGTGACACCCAACTGCAGGATGCAGCACATGTCCCATTGGCACCGCTGTGCCAGTGCTGGAAAGCACTGATGTAAGGGGTTAAGATTGTACCTAAGACTAAGATTATAGCTTGAGCCGATATATATACCAATTTTGAAAGTCAAAAATACACATGGGGTTCTTTTAACACAAGCCTGTACAAGCTCTATGCAGAAACCTCTAATTATTCGCAAAAGATATTTGCTTGGAATGTCCTGATAAGAGAGGAATTGTAAACATGAATAGCAGGTTACAGATGAGAAAAAAGTTTGCTTTACAACCACCTCTCTCTGTTAAGAGATAATGCAAGATCATCACCCTAAAAGTGGAAGATGAGCCGTCCTAAGAAAACATGGGAGTTTCTAGAAAGGATTAAGAGCTCCTCTAGGAGTTCGTCAAGTACGATCCTTAGTATAGACTCAAACAGCTTAGTGGTGACTGTTTTATTTTAGAAGCATAGCAATTTTGTAGCGCTGGTGGTAGGAACCATTTGTATAATATTTTGGAAAATATCGTGAAAACTACACAATCTGACTTAATCCAGATTTTATGAACTTTGAAAAGAGGTAGAGAAAGACAACCTTGCCATGCCATTGACACATCATAGCATGCAAATTCATGTTTACTACTCTTCCTCAGTCCCAGCACACATAAATACATGGTGACTATAATCTCAGCTGTTCATACAAGTCCACCCTTACAGTGAAATCACCTTGGGGGAGAAAGGCAGGATAAAAACATGGTAAATAAAATAAATTCTTGGCTTGCCTACTCAAAAATAAATCCCACTGTGTTCAGTGGGACTTACTTCCAGGAAAACATGCACAGGATTACAACCTTAGTTTAGTTTTTAGCCCTGCCAACAATGCAGTGCAAAGTGATAGGCTAACATAAGCAGGTGGGGAAGACTTCCAAACAAGAACTAAAACAGAGAAGTCATCTAAACTCGTAAGTCACTCTAGCTTGTGGCTAGAGCATGTGCACATGCACACACAAGTATTGCTCTTGGTATGCTAGACATCTTAATTGAGAGAAGTATGTAACTGCTGTTGATTTCTTGGGAATAATTCAAGCTTTTTACAGCAGGAAGGTTCAATATGCTAGCATCCCCAATGTGAGGGACAGACACCATCAAAGAAATGCAAACAACTGTTTGCCTCCTTCCTCTTGCTCCAGCTTGTTTCACCCATCCAGTAATATCAGCACAGTTCTTACCACCCTAGCCTCTCTTTATCATGTGCATTTGTCTATGCTCCCTTCAAGCAAAGGCCAGCAGCAGCATGAAAGAAAGCACAAATATGTAGCTGGCCTCTCCCTTGTGAAATAAAACAGGCGTAAAATTGTACAGATATGCATCTAAGAAAAGAACTTCATCCATCTAAGAAATGGAAAGAAAACAGATGTACAGGCCTCAAGTGACCACGTTTCTGGCATCTCTGTCTTCCTGAAAACGCCAAGGGCTAACATACATTATAGAAGGCTTTCACTAGATTAAGAATATTCTAATAGCAGCCCTATTATAAAGCATACTTTCTATGAAGAAACAAGAACCATCTCTCCTTCAAGGAAGTGATAGGCCACAATATATGTAATGTCTCCATTTCATTCGAGGAATTGCAAGACGTGTAGCGATGACATGGAGATGTTGCACATGTTTGAGTCGACATGCAAGGAAGAGTTTTTTTAAACGTTATGACTGCCATATGGAGTACCACCATATGGAAAGACATTTGGGCAGATTGTACACAGTGGCTAAGCCGCTTGAATAAGTCCTGTTCCATTCAAATAAAAGCAGAATGTTGACAGCAAAAACAGATTCGCCCAAATAAGAAATCATGGTTTCCCACTATAAGAACAAGCCCTGGACCTGCACATGCCTGATTTCGTCTGATCTTGGAAGCTAAGCAGGGTCAGGCCTGGTTAGTACTTGGATGGGAGACTGCCTGGGAATACTGGGTGCTGTAGGCTTATACCATAGTCTTTCGAGACTGAAGGTTGCCAAACAACCATGGAGAAGACGCACTCTCCTTCCCCCTTCTCATGTGCAGAGGAGAGCAAAAGTTTTCATTTCAAGAAGAAACCACAATTCCATATGAACTCAGGGACCTATGTTTTGTTAGCCAGCTAGTTAGAACAAAAAAGGATGTCAAACCATTGTTTTTTAATTTAATTTTTGAAGAACTTTCTGAGTACTGACTCACCACTATGCAGTGAGATATATAAACAAGCCAACATGCATGTTAATCCAAACCAGAGATCCTAAAAACAGAGCTATGCAGAATACTGTAAAAAAAACAACACTTAAAATGTTTTAAAGTGTATGAAAATTGTTTCCTTTTTTTGCAGATTTCATGATTTGAAAAAAGAAAAAAGAAATGCAGAAGATTATGTTATGTGTTTTATTCCAAAAGTTCTCATGCCAAATTCTAATTTCTATTAATTTTAAACACTTTAAACATATACTAGGTAGGAGATAAAGTGTCAGCAGATGCAGCCACAGTATTATTTCTAATTGGAAATGTAATCTATTTTAATTTCTGGAAAATATCTTAAACATCAAAATGCAACCTTTTGTGTTTTTATGTGTTAACTAAAACAAACACCTTTCAACATTGTTGTGGAATTCACTCCCAACTGAGTTAAAAAAAACATGCCCTCCCTGCTAGCCTTCTCATAGGGGCTAAAAAATTTTTTTTTTATGTAGCCTTTTCTTCCTAGTTGTTCCACTGGTTTTGTTTTTAGTTACTTTGTTAATTGGGGTGTGTGTGTGTGTGTGTGTGAAAAATGTGTTTATTGTTAATGCTGGTTGCTTTTCTATTTGGTTTTTAAGTTTTATACCGTGGTTATTGTGTTTATTAATTTTGGATGCCCTGGTAATCAGGGGAGGGAAGGTGGGGTATGAACATTTCAAATAAATACATTTCCAACAATGCAACAAAATTGAATGTACGTCATTGTCCTCCACCCCCTCAAAAAGAGGTCCAATATGAACTTGAGGATGAACAATCACTTACTTGGACCTCCAACATAAAAATAAAGTATTAAATGAAAAATATCATTTCCACTTATAGTTGCAATGTAATCTGAGCACACAACCAGCAGACGCATTTTACTGTAATTCACAATACATTCTCTTTTCAGACTGGCATATATTGCCATTAAGTACTACTAATTTCTCATGACATATAAGCACATCAGAGATAGAGCTTGCTCTCCTATACACCCATTCACCCATCTCTGTGGCACAACAGTGTACTGCTTTCCACCACCACCTCAACACCCTCTACTAAAAGAGTACCAAGGCCAGCAAATGCGTTGCATTTTTGTCTCTTACTATCTGGGTATTAAACTTGTACATTTTCTGTTTGTAGCAGTTATTCCTCCTGCTACGTGTTTAATTCTTTCTCCCCAAAATAACATCCTGAACTTGTGTAACTGCATCCAAGCATTCATATACACCTCAGTAAATTACATGCTACACATACAAAAGCAAAGTACTATGCAGTAGCTGGGTTTCTGGGCCTGAAACAAAGTAAAAGTCAGAGGAAGAAATTAGCAAGTGTCTGTGCTTAATTGATGTACCAGTGCACATTCATCACAGAAAAGAAAAAGGCTCCAATAATGGCAAGTTCATTAATTTATGGTTTTAAATTTATGTTTTTCAAGACCAATGGTCAACTATAATATGGTTTTGTGATTCATAGGAACCCTCTGCCCTTGTCTGTATTTAAAATGGAGATAAGTCTGGCTTAGGGAGTGTATGCAATCTCCCAATCTGATCTCTGTGACCCTCATGTCCCCTGAAAGGCTCAATCCAAGATGTGTATTGATAGCACCAGGGTGGCTGGTATCTGTCCCTTGTGAAACAATGGGCCAGCAAGAATCCACTAGCACTCCACTGGGTCTGCCTTCCCCAAGACACTGACCAAGTCCATCCACCCGACTATGGCTTGCAGGAAAGGCCAGGCTTGGGTTTCCCACCACTGACACTTGACTACATAGCAGGAGTAGATCATCACACACAAATACACATCCCAATAAAAAGGGATGAGAGTGTTATCTTCCAGCAATTGTGGGTCACTGTCCATGCTGCTCACTGACCATCCAGTGTCATGAGTCAGGACAATATATTGTCCACCTACATAACTAAATGTTGGCCTATAGGAACAGATTACAGTGCTGTTTGGGTTTCTTTCCTGCATGCTTCTGATTTCAAGTACCTAGTTTTGCCTAAGTTTATCCTGGTCTACCTCCTTCTATTTCTTTCAATAAACCTTAACATATGACGGGGAAATAACAGAACACGGCAATGCAGGGATGATCCTGTATGAAGCAAGAATACAAGATGGCAGATCTAGAAAAAGCCCAACTGTGCAATCAACTCATTACTCAGGAATCAGTAGTGGATAATGTAAATTCAGAACTCATCTGGAAACATCCTAATCCAACTCATTATTTTACATTGGGGGCCTTTTGGATTTGTCTACATCTTTAGCATTTTTTTCCAACAGCGTAGAAAAACTGCTACTAGTAATTCTGTGGTCTTCCCAAAGAAAACAATTGCCAGCAATTGATTTCCTTTCCCTGTGGGGATGGACAGAGAATTCAGTGATCACTCTAAAAAGTGAGAGAGGATTTCCTTTCTTAACACTCATCCTTTCCTCTCTGCTTTACTTTTGCAATGCAAAGTCAGAATTCAGAAGTGAGTACATCCAATGACATTGAATGCTGGAAACATCTAAACAGCTATTGGAAAGAAAGTTCCTTCTAAAACAGCACAAGTCTCTCTCCGAACTCTACTGCCCAGAAAATCCAGGTCCAAAACAAACTCCACCAGATTGACATGAAATGCCACAGCTGGAAAAACTGATATATTTTAAACATTTTAAAAACAGTTATTTAGTGTACATAAGAAGTAGTAGTAGTAGTGAAGGCTGTCAGCTGCACTTAGACAGCCAACCTCCAGAACCACAGAATAAAGAAAACATGGCTGTACTGAAGCCTTAAATTAAACAGGGAAACTGGTGGATTAGCATAGCAAACCAAGCAGCTTAGTACTTGAATCAATAATATATACCCCAAGAATTTACTAACATACACTTTTCTGCACTTTGTCATGTTATAATTAGGCCCAGTCTATATACACAGCAGTGCAAGGTGGTAGGCTAAATTGTACTACTTCAGACTGGAGATAGGGAAAACCACTCTTGAAAAGTTATCCCATGTTAAAAATGCTCTGCAAATTCAAACTTAAGACATCAGAGAAAAAGAAAGGGTCAAGTCAAGGCCGGATGAGGCAAGCTGAAATGTTCACATGGAGTATTGAATTCACAGGATGGCAAATCCACCACAGCAAAAATACTGCACATCCTCATCACTGTTCTTGCCCTGGCCATACCAGCAAAACAAAGAACGTGCCCTGCTGCCAGAGCTTGCTGAACATGTCAGCTGAAAGCTCTTGGCAAGCTCAGAAGCCAGCTGTGGCAGCAGGATGGGGCGGCAGCAGCTGTTACTGCATAGGTCTTGCTGTGAGGTCAGCATCCTTCTTCCTCCCCCCCCCACCCGCTATGGACTATAGGGAAGCAACTGAAGGAATAGCCTCTGATCCTCCCAGTGAGGAATAGCCAGTGAGTGTGCTTTGATTTTCAAAATAAGCAAGCTGGTGAACAGCACATTGCTCTCTCTCTTCTGTATTCTTCTTCTTCTCTCTATTCCCTCGCTCAGCACTAGTACCCCCAGAATTGTCCATGTATTCTTCCCCCTTTCTCACTGAGTTTATACTCCCCCCCACACCAAATTACTTCAGTTTTGCTTTCCACCAAGCCCCCCAGCTCCACAATTTAAAGAACCGAAGTTTTTCAAATTTGGACTAGTGACTAGCCTGACAGTGAAATTCTATGCATATTAGTTCAGAAGTAATACTGAATTCAATGGGACTCACTCCCAGGTGTATACAGCAGTGGTTCCCAAACTGGTGGGTCACAACCCACCAGGAGAACAGAAGCAGTTTCCCCATTTAGGGGAGTGGCCCTGCTCCCATGGCAGTGACAGTTCTGCAGAGATCACAGTGCTGCCATTACCAAGGGGTTTATTACATTCCTTGGAGGCAGAGCTGGCCTCCTGCAGGGTTCTGGAGGCATGCAGCTCCCACCAATGTCCTTTGAAAATCGGAAATATCTGCTGAACGGAGATAAGGTTTGTTTACAGAAGCCTCAAAGGACATCGGAAGGGGCTGCAAGTCGCCAGGACCCTGTAGGTGGCCAGCTTTGCCCCCCAGGTAAGAAATAAGCCCCTTGGTGGCAGCAGCACTGTGATCACTGCAACACCATTGCTGCCCCCTCCCCACCCACACAAATACCTGGTTTCCAACCCCCTGAAGAAGTTTGGGAACCATTGCCATATAGGATTGCAGCCTTACAAGGTTTCCTTCCTTTATCTCTGCAAGTGTGTGTAAGTGTAAAAATTCTCAAAACTTTCACAGCTGAACAAAATCTCAAAAGTACTACTTTATATTTTACAAACTGCACACGGTTGAGCCCCCAACAACATGCTCTCCCCCGTTCTTTCACTAGCTACCTGCTTGACAAAGAGTTCTGCAAAACTCAAAAGTTCGCTCTGTGATATTCAGTTTGTTTCAGGTATCGCCATCCTTTGAATTGAGGTTATTTCCTATTTTGAACCATTCATAGTCATTGTTTTTGTACCAGCCCTGTGTCTAGCGCAACACTTTACTTGCCATGCTGGTTCCCTCTTTACAGAGGTTTTTAATGTAGGGAAGCATTCAAAAGCACGATTTCCTCCATTAGTCTGAAGGGATGCAGCCCAGTTTATCATCTCAGTATTAACTATCTCATTATGCTACATATGTCTATTACATTCCTTCGATTATGGGTATATCTTTCCCAAGTATTTCCTACTGATTCATTCAGAGCTTTCTAATTGGAGAAGGAAAAGAATGGCATTTGCTGTATCATCAGGTACCACTAGAAATATTTGCAATAGCAACAATGACAGATAACCTCTCATCAGGCACTAAGTCATCAGTCTGACACAGATTCCATTTCACACAGTAATGATACACTGTTCAAAAATAACCCATTTTCTATTACTCAATAGAGGTAGGAGTCAAATACATTAACAAAAAAGTATACAAGGATTAACACAAGGAGGAAAAAGCCTTGGATGTGTGAAATATTTTTATTATACAGTTATCTAATTTTAGGCAGTGGGCCATTGAGCCAACAACCATTTGTTTATGTTAAACCATTTGTTTAACCTTCCTTTATGTTAAGGAAGGGATAGAATCCAGCAAAGTAGAGATTGAAGGTGGGTCCGACTCCACCGTAGAATCTCTGTGGGTTAAATTACCAGGCTTGTGCAGCGATGTAATACTGGGGGTGTGCTATCGTCCTCCAGACCAGAAATCTGATGGGGACCTTGAAATGAGGAAACAGATCAGGGAGGTGACAAGGAGGGACAGGGTTGTAATCATGGGGGACTTCAATTATCCTCATATTGACTGGGTCAATTTGTGTTCTGGTCACGATAAGGAAACCGGATTTCTTGACGTGCTAAATGACTGTGGCTTAGATCAGCTAGTCATGGAGCCCACCAGCGGACAAGTGACTCTGGATTTAATTTTGTGC
This sequence comes from Tiliqua scincoides, assembly GCF_035046505.1. Classification (NCBI taxonomy): domain Eukaryota; kingdom Metazoa; phylum Chordata; class Lepidosauria; order Squamata; family Scincidae; genus Tiliqua; species Tiliqua scincoides. Next base: position 48,843,850 of record NC_089824.1, read on the forward strand.
GGTACGCAGGACCTGGTTAGAGATGTAAACGTTACTGAGCCATTGGGGAACAGTGATCATGCTGCGATCCATTTTGACGTGCACGTTGGGGGAAGAATACCAGGCAAACCTCTAACAAAAACCCTTGACTTCCGACGGGCGGAATTCCCTCAAATGAGGAGGCTGGTTAGAAGGAGGTTGAAAGGGAGGGTAAAAAGAGTCCAGTCTCTCCAGAGTGCATGGAGGCTGCTTAAAACAACAGTAATAGAGGCCCAGCAGAGGTGTATACCGCAAAGAAAGAAGGGTTCCACTAAATCCAGGAGGGTGCCCGCATGGCTAACCAGCCAAGTTAGAGAGGCTGTGAAGGGCAAGGAAGCTTCCTTCCGTAAATGGAAGTCTTGCCCTAATGAAGAGAATAAAAAGGAACATAAACTGTGGCAAAAGAAATGTAAGAAGGTGATATGGGAGGCTAAGCGAGACTATGAGAAACGCATGGCCAGCAACATTAAGGGGAACAATAAAAGCTTCTTCAAATATGTTAGAAGCAGGAAACCCGCCAGAGAAGCGGTTGGCCCTCTGGATGGTGAGGGAGGGAAAGGGGAGATAAAAGGAGACTTAGAGATGGCAGAGAAATTAAATGAGTTCTTTGCATCTGTCTTCACGGCAGAAGACCTCGGGCAGATACCGCTGCCCGAACGGCCCCTCCTGACCGAGGAGTTAAGTCAGATAGAGGTTAAAAGAGAAGATGTTTCAGACCTCATTGATAAATTAAAGATCAATAAGTCACCGGGCCCTGATGGCATCCACCCAAGGGTTATTAAAGAATTGAAGAATGAAGTTGCAGATCTCTTGACTAAGGTATGCAACTTGTCCCTCAAAACGGCCATGGTGCCAGAAGATTGGAGGATAGCAAATGTCACGCCTATTTTTAAAAAGGGAAAGAGGGGGGACCCGGGAAACTATAGGCCGGTCAGCCTAACATCCATACCGGGTAAGATGGTGGAATGCCTCATCAAAGATAGGATCTCAAAACACATAGACGAACAGGCCTTGCTGAGGGAGAGTCAGCATGGCTTCTGTAAGGGTAAGTCTTGCCTCACAAACCTTATAGAATTCTTTGAAAAGGTCAACAGGCATGTGGATGCGGGAGAACCCGTGGACATTATATATCTGGACTTTCAGAAGGCGTTTGACACGGTCCCTCACCAAAGGCTACTGAAAAAACTCCACAGTCAGGGAATTAGAGGACAGGTCCTGTCATGGATTGAGAACTGGTTGGAGGCCAGGAAGCAGAGAGTGGGTGTCAATGGGCAATTTTCACTATGGAGAGAGGTGAAAAGCGGTGTGCCCCAAGGATCTGTCCTGGGACCGGTGCTTTTCAACCTCTTCATAAATGACCTGGAGACAGGGTTGAGCAGTGAAGTGGCTAAGTTTGCAGATGACACCAAACTTTTCCGAGTGGTGAAAACCAGAAGTGATTGTGAGGAACTCCAGAAGGATCTCTCCAGACTGGCAGAATGGGCAGCAAAATGGCAGATGCGCTTCAATGTCAGTAAGTGTAAAGTCATGCACATTGGGGCAAAAAATCAAAACTTTAGATATAGGCTGATGGGTTCTGAGCTGTCTGTGACAGATCAGGAGAGAGATCTTGGGGTGGTGGTGGACAGCTCAATGAAAGTGTCGACCCAATGTGCGGCGGCAGTGAAGAAGGCCAATTCTATGCTTGGGATCATTAGGAAGGGTATTGAGAACAAAATGGCTAGTATTATAATGCCGTTGTACAAATCGATGGTAAGGCCACACCTGGAGTATTGTGTCCAGTTCTGGTCGCCGCATCTCAAAAAAGACATAGTGGAAATGGAAAAGGTGCAAAAGAGAGCGACTAAGATGATTACGGGGCTGGGGCACCTTCCTTATGAGGAAAGGCTACGGCGTTTGGGCCTCTTCAGCCTAGAAAAGAGACGCTTGAGGGGGGACATGATTGAGACATACAAAATTATGCAGGGGATGGACAGAGTGGATAGGGAGATGCTCTTTACACTCTCACATAATACCAGAACCAGGGGACATCCACTAAAATTGAGTGTTGGGCAGGTTAGGACAGACAAAAGAAAATATTTCTTTACTCAGCGCGTGGTCGGTCTGTGGAACTCCTTGCCACAGGATGTGGTGCTGGCGTCTAGCCTAGACGCCTTTAAAAGGGGATTGGACGAGTTTCTGGAGGAAAAATCCATTATGGGGTACAAGCCATGATGAGTATGCGCAACCTCCTGATTTAGGAATGGGTTAAGTCAGAATGCCAGATGTAGGGGAGGGCACCAGGATGAGGTCTCTTGTTATCTAGTGTGCTCCCTGGGGCATTTGGTGGGCCGCTGTGAGATACAGGAAGCTGGACTAGATGGGCCTATGGCCTGATCCAGTGGGGCTGTTCTTATGTTCTTATGTAACCATGGTACAGTCCAGCTCCACTATACTCAACCCAATAATATTTGAACACAATTGCATGCCAAAACCAAGATCTGTATAGTTACTTATGCTCAAGCAACAATAATAACTAGCCCAGTGAATTTTTTTTTTCAATATTCTACTTCCATTTCCAGATAACAAGTTATTTTTGAAACTCCCCTCTGTTTCAAAAGCAGTTTGCCAAAAGGATTAGAGGAATGGCAAAGACTGATGTTAAGAACATGGTTAAAATGGTCGTCATGGTGCAGTATGGTCATCAACTGAGGTACTGCTCCAGATAACAGCCACTGTAAAAGATACTATACTGGAACAATAGGAACAATTGTTCTCCCCCTGCTAAATTTAAGGTAATCACCACTTTAAAAGGTGCCTCTTCGCCCAATTAACAGGGAGAAAGAGCTAGACCTTACTCATGATGGCACTGGTTCTTTATAACACCCATCCCATGAAGGTCAGACATTCCCACATTCTGTGGGGCAAAGTGACACCACAGCTTTTTAGGAAAAATTTTGATGCTGTTTGAAGGTTGGATGCTGTTGTTCAGCACAGCTGTTTTGTCAATAATATGTTCCATTATTGTTTTTATGATTAACTGCTTTCAGTATGAATAGGAACAGAAGAGCAGCTTTTTCAATATCACCAAATAAAGTTCCTTGGGTTCATGAAGGTAGTTTCACAATTCTTTATTTTCTGTCCAAGTCTTTTCAATAATGTTTATGGCTCACTTTGAGCTACTGGGTGAGGGCAAACTGTAAATCTAAGGCGGCAATCCTAACCCCTTATGTCAGTGCTTTCCAGCACTGACATAGTGGTACCAATGGGACATGTGCTGCATCCTGCATTTGGGTGTCACTCACGGAGTCCTCCTCAAAGTAAGGGAATGTTTATTCCCTTACCTCAGAGCTGTACTGCTCTTATGTCAGTGCTGGAAAGCACTGGTATAAAGGGTTAGGACTGCACCCTAAATAAGGTAAGTTCACACTATAAACATTTTATTCCTTGAATTTAAAGGCAACAAAATCCATTTCCTCTAATGTGCAATCTTCCATAATATTCTGACAGTGCCTCCTTCCTCTGCCTTCCCACTCCTCAAAAATGTTCCTAAACTACCACAGTTTTAGGAAAGTTTCTAATGGACCGGTTGATAGGTGCAGGATTGGTCAAAATAGGTACACTGCTGTTGCAACTAATGTTGAGTCTCAAGACAAGCTATATTTGGCAGGTCAATAATCACTAGCAGTGCAGGTATTATTGTTTTAAGGGGTGGGGGAGAATGGAAGGATTAAGAGACAGTGTCAGCAACAAAAGCTCCAAGGCAATCACATACATTAAACTATGAAAAATATCCATCACCAACTGACCCTTTTTTCCTTCTTGCTACTGCATCATCAAGTCTCTCTCAACTGACCCTTTCCATATGTCCTGTTTTGCTTACTTGTACACATAGGAATCACATCTTTGTATTCTATACAGCACAAGGCATATCACTGGCACATAAAATATTATAAATAGAAAGAAAATGAGAACAACATATTGGCGAATGACAACACTCCAGTTTCACAAAAAGGAACAAAAAACCCATGGAACAAAGTTTCCACAAAGTAGACAGTTTTCTGCAAACATCTATGACAGAGTAGTTAATACCTAGGTAATTAACATACCACAAATTAGAAACAGATACCAGCAAGGTGTATCATAACAAAGATGCCTGTAGGACAAACTGAGATCACTCTGGCACGTAAGCCACACTACATGCTCTACAGGCAAAACTCCCTAAGAGTTAGCAGCCAATCTGACGTTGGACAAAACTCCTTTATGACCCTATTTACAACTATCAGTTACATCTGTACAATCCAGCCACTGTGACTCCTCATAGAGAAAAACAGTGTGTCAGAGAAACCTGCATGCCAAGCATTCATATTCGCCAAGTTTGCCTGCTTTTTGTATCATAAACATAGTGAAATCTGCACCATAAAACACACCACTGAAAAGCTATATATTGCTCATTGAACTAATCCGGCTTTCATAGAGGAAATAATTCATAAGATACATTTTACATATTTCACATTGGCAAAGTTACAAACCTAGGGTTTAGAAGCAGATTTGTATGAAAAGAAATAAAAATCCTATCTTTTTGCTTGTTTTAAGCGAAAGGATGGGAAATCAGTTACATTTTAGAAGAACTTTCCAAGAGTAGAAGACAGGCTAAGAGGTGAAATGAAATCACAGTCAACATCCCAGTGGTTTCATCTTCCAAAATGGAAAAACACTAGTTAAAATTTTATGTTTAAGAGGTTACACCTCATTATATCACAACATTATAGCATGTCATATTATATTATATACATTATACATATAATATACATTATAGCATGTCATCTTGACCAAGGATATCGGATGAATTCAAAACAGCAGTGTTTGTGATTTTAACTATATGTAGAGGTGTTTGTTTCCAGTGAGTAAGTTAGGATCACAGTCCAAGTCTTATTGAACACATTGGGCTTTCTTCCGAGTAAGGTACATAACACCATTTTCAAACAACTCTAGCAGGACTCGGCAAACTCTGGTCTGTAGGCCAGATCCAGTGTTCACCCAAATACCTCCCCTCTGGGAGCAGCTCTTACCATTCCACTGCTCTGCTGCTTCATGTGGTGGGGGTCGGACAGGCCATTACAGGAAAAAGAGAGTTCATCATAGGCAGATTATCTCCCCTTCTGGTCCTTCCCTCAATTCTCGGGTACTTGGTGGTCCTGGCGGTGAGTCCCTGGATCTGAAGCTGCTGCTTTTGAATGCCAGGTCGGTGAATAACAAGACCTGTATCATCCGGGATGTGATCCTGGATGAGAAAGCCGACCTGGTATGCATTACAGAGACCTGGTTGGACGGGGAGGGAGGCGTTAGTCTCTCTGAACTGTGTCCGCCAGGTTTCCAGGTGTTGCAGCAGCCAAGATTGCAGGGACGGGGAGGGGGAGTTGCAATGGTCTATCGTGAGTCCATCTCCCTTACCAGGTGCCCTGTCCAGCAGTTTGCCGGGTTCGAGTGCCTGCATGTTGTGTTGAGAGGACTGGACAGGATTGGGATTCTGTTGGTGTACCGCCCGCCCTGCTGCCCAACAGTCTCCCTGCCTGAGCTGACTGGAGTGATCTCGGGGGTGGCATTGAAGGCCCCCCGCCTGTTAGTGCTGGGGGACTTCAATGTTCATGCCGAGGCCCCTGTGGCAGGTGCAGCTCAGGATTTCATGGCTGCCATGACAACCATGGGCCTGTCCCAGAAGATCTGGGCCCCGACACATACAGCAGGACACGTGTTGGACCTGGTGTTTACAGCTGGGCATGGGGGCAATGATCTGGAGGTAGAGGAGATCAACATCACTCCGTTGTCATGGACAGATCATTTCCTGGTAGGGTTTAGGCTTGTTGCAACTTCCTACCTCCACAGAGGCGGGGGACCGTTTTCTATGGTCCGCCCCCGGAGGCTAATGGATCCTGAAGGCTTCCTGAGGGCCCTGGGGGATTTTCCCACTGCCAAGACTGGCGCCTCATCTGTGTCCCTGGTCGACCTCTGGAATGGGGAAATGTCCAGGGCTGTGGATGAGATTGCTCCGGAGCGACCTCTGCCACGCCGCAGACTCGGAGCGGCTCCTTGGTTTACTGAGGAGCTGCGAACGATGAAGCGGCAGGGCAGGCGTCTAGAGCGACGGTGGCAGAAAACTCATGATGAATCCGATCGGACACGGAGTAGAGCTCATTATAGAGCCTACTCCGTGGCGGTGGTAGCAGCGAAGAGATCGTTCTTCTCTGCTACCATTGCGTCTGCTGATAGCCGTCCGGCAGAGCTGTTCCGTGTGGTGCGGGGCCTCCTCCATCAGGCCCCGCCAGTGGACCAGGAGGAATACACGGTCAGCCGCTGTGACGTGCTTGCCCAACACTTTGCAGATAAAATCGATCGTATTCGTCACGACTTGGATGCCACATTGACAATGTCTGTTGATGTCCCCTTGGCAACTGCTTGTCCAGTATTGAGCAAGGTAATTGAGCGGGTAGTGGCGGCCCAACTCCAGAGGGTCTTGGATGAAGCGGATTATCTGGATCCTTTTCAATCTGGTTTCAGACCGGGCTTTGGGACGGAAACTGCCTTGGTCGCCTTGGTGGATGACCTACGCCGGGGACTGGACAGGGGGAGTGCGTCCCTGTTGGTCCTGCTGGACCTCTCGGCGGCTTTCGATACCATCGACCATGGTATCCTTCTGGGCCGATTGGCCGAGTTGGGAGTTGGAGGCACTGTTTTGCGGTGGTTCCGCTCCTACTTGGAGGGTCGGTCCCAGATGGTGGTGCTGGGGGATGCCTGTTCGACACCCTGGCCCTTGAGGTGCGGGGTGCCGCAGGGTTCAATTCTGTCCCCCATGCTATTTAATATCTACATGAAATCGCTGGGAGAGGTCATCCGGGGGTTTGGAGTGAGGTGTCATCAATATGCTGATGACACCCAGCTCTATCTCTCCTTTCCTCCAGACTCCAAGGTGGCAGTTGAGGGCCTGGAGCGCTGTCTGGAAGCAGTGAGGATCTGGATGGGGGCTAACAAGCTGAAATTAAATCCGGATAAGACAGAGGCTCTCCTGGTTCGGAAATCCTCGATGCAGGTGCTGGATTATCGACTTGCTCTGAATGGGGTTGCACTCCCTCTGAAGGAGCAGGTTCGCAGCTTGGGGGTCCTCCTGGATTCGCAGCTGCTCCTGGATTCCCAGGTGGCGGCTGTGGCTAGGGGGGCCTTTGCTCAGCTTCGGCTGGTGCGCCAGCTGCGACCGTACTTGGATCGTGCAGACCTGGCCACGGTGATCCATGCCACGGTGACATCGAGGTTAGATTACTGTAACGCGCTCTATGTGGGGCTGCCCCTGAAGACGGTTCGGAAACTACAATTAGTACAGAATGCGGCGGCCCGTGTGGTCACCGGAGCCAGGCGGTTTGACTCTGTCAGCCCGCTTCTCCGGGGGCTGCATTGGCTGCCCATTCGTTTCCGGGCCCAATTCAAGGTGCTGGTTTTGACCTTTAAAGCCCTATACTGCTCTGGGCCAGGATATCTTAGAGACCACCTACTCCCGTACAATCCGGCTCGCCATCTCAGGTCATCAGAGAAGGCCTTTTTGCAAGTGCCGCCACCCAAGGAGGTCTGGGGGGTGGCTGCAAGAAATAGGGCCTTCTCGGTAGTGGCACCAACATTATGGAACTCCCTTCCCCTTGACTTGAGAATGGCTCCCTCTCTTGAGAGCTTTCGGCGAGGCCTGAAAACACTGTTGTTTAAACAAGCCTTCTGATTTCTGGCCTTCTTAACTTTTTATACATCTTTTAGTTTTACAGGCTTGATTCCTCGGTGATCTGCTCTTTTACTCTTTTAATCTGACTACTGTTTTTATGGCCCTGTAGTGTGTTTTTAAATGTTTTTATCTGTTTGTATTAATGTTTTTTAAATTCTATTGTTTTTTAATATGTTGTTAGCTGCCCTGGGTCCCGTTAGGGAGAAGGGCGGGATAAAAATAAAGTTTTATTATTATTATTATTCACCCATATGGGCATAGGGACACTCTGACAAGTCGCGTGTATGGTCCAACATCCCAACAGGTTTTGCACCAGGTTGTCCCAGCCATAGGCATGACTGCCCAGAGCAGTGGTTCTCACACTGGGATCTTAGAACTGGGATCCACATTTTAGAATGATAATCTGTTAGGACCCACCGGAAGTGATGTCATGATCAGAAGTGACATCATCAAGCAGTAACATTTTTAACAATCCTAGGCTGCAATCCTATCCACACTTACCCAGGAGTAAGTCCCATTGACTATCATTGTTAAAAGAATATACATAATAGCTTGTTAAAAGTACAGGTCTGTAACATTTCCCCAAATGCAGTCACATACCATTGTAGCATCTGGTCTAATATATTAAAAATAAAACAGTGAAATGAATGGGGACCCACCTGAAATTGGTTTGCAACCCACCTAGTGGGTCCCAACCCACAGTTTGAGAAACACAGGCCCATAGCATCCCTATGCCCAATCGGGTGACAAACAAGTGGCAGAGCAGCCAAATGGTAAGAGCTTCTCAGGACAGGGAGTTTTTTTTGTGCAGTCGTCTCCAGTTTGGAAACCACCGATTTACAATGAGGTATCTCCTACAACACTGTTTCATTACAGCACTCTTTGGCCCAGGTGCAGTATTTTATGTAAAATATTAAACTCCATAGAACTGTTTAAAAGTTTGGCACAGTATAGCTATCTGCATTGTTCTTTCAGCCAGGAGAAGCTGTGTATTCTGACTAGCGCAGTGCCAATGAGAGCACTCTATTCTGGCTAGCGCAGAGCCAACTGCTTGCTACCAGGAAATACTCTGGGGCAAGCGAATCCATCCTAGACACCTTCAACAAGAAGCACGAGTCACAACCTGGCTAATCCTCCTGGGAACAGCTCTTCCCATAACCTGCCACCACTGCCATGCTCCAACCAAATGCACTGGTGAGTACAGTTCAGTTCACCTCCACATGAGAGCAGTGCTATAGACTACCCTTTCTGGCTCTGTTCCCCACAGTACCCTGTTTTTCAAGAATATATCCAGTGTTATAGGAGGTACTTTTTTGCAGAGTGGCCATAGGGTCCCTATACATGGGATTGTGTGAATTTGGAATTGAAATAATTTAAGGCTGCATAGAGGCCTTGCGGCCACCCTGTACTATTAAAAGCAATCTAACACCATGGTTAAATTAAGGTAATTGAGAGAAAACACCAAACACAGAGCAACAAAGTTATCAACACACTCGTACACAGGTCTACTTAGAAGTCCCATTATGTTCAGTGGGGCTTTCTCCCATGAAAATGTGCATGATTGCAGCACAAGTCATTTGTTTTATTGTAAACAAAGTATTACACCTTTCCCTCTTTATATACACCTAATCAGAAGACCCTCCAGAGGTGACTAGAGCAAGGCTCCAGTCACGTTCTGAGCTCAAGGGACCCCAAAATTCATGTGATTTGATATCACATGGAATTCTGTATCCATGAGGGTTCCAGGAACGGGACCCTTGCAGGTAATGAGGGCCCACCTGTATTTATAAAGAGAGAATAATGTATTCCTCTGTTTAAGTCAGTGGATTTCTCTTGTAGTCCACTGACATCACTCTGCCATATAACCTACAAAATAAATCCTACAGGGGAAAAAACCAATATGCCATATGACCCTGCCATCTCCACTTGCTGCTGCTTCTCCAGTTAAGCAGAACCACCAACTACCCTGGGAGCAGAAACTGGAGGAGGAAAGACAAAACCATCAAGGCAGAGGGGAACACTTTTATTGTTTCAGTGAATTACTATTTCATTCATTTTATGGAAGCCACTGTGGGAGCTTTGTCAACTTAACAGCACAGTAAAAATGCTTAACATATAAGTGTAAGCACAGTGGGTCCTCCTCATCTGCTGGCTTGGGATCCATGGATTTAACCAACCACAAACCTGCCCATTGACAAGCGGGCAACACCACCACTTCTGTCCCTGCACAGAGCAGCCCAGCTGGCCACTCTTTGCTTTTTCTTAATGGAGGGGTACAGCTGCAGGAGCAGACGTGGGAAAGCACAGAGTAGCCAGCTGGGCTGTTCCACTGGAAGGCAGCGCCACACCTTCCTCTCTCTCTTCAGGATGGTGGTGGCTGCTCCAAACCAACAAGTTTTGTAGAGGCGCTGCCAGGGACGGGGCTGAGGCACCGAGACTTGAGCATTTGTGGATTTTCTCTTATCCTCAGAGAGTCCTGAAACCAAACCTCCATGGATAGAGAGGGCCCACTGTACATCTTGTGGTATCTTCCTCCTCAGCCTGCAATTCTTTAAAGCAGTGGTTCTCAAACTGGTGGGTCGCGAACCACCAGTTTGTGTAAAGGTTCCCCCATCACTTTAAGAGGAGGGGGAAGGATGAGGCAGGGAAGCAATCCACAGGATCATGTTCCAATGGGGTGCAAAGGGGGGTGCTTTCACTTACATTCAAGTGGCAGGACTGCAGCAGGCTACAGGAAACCTGTGCAGCACTTCCCAAGGCTTGCAATCTTCAGTAAAAGCAAGCACAAAGCACTTCCGTTTTGCAGTAGGTGCTTTGTGCCCACTTTTACCCGAACGTTCTAAGCCTTAGGGAACGCTGCGGAGGGCTGCACAGGGCTCCTCGCACGTCCTGCAGCAGCCCTACCTACTTGAATGTAAGTGAAAGCACCACCGCTTAGCGACGTGATTCTGGGAATCGCGTTGCTGCCCTAGCTCCTCCCTCACAAAAACTTACTGAAGGAGTAAAGCTCCCTCAAAGTTTGAGAAACGCTGCTTTAAAGCTATATTACCTTGAAGACCACAGTGCTGAATAAGTCAACCAAAAAAGATTTACAATTTTTAAAGCTCAAGACTTGTTCCACCAGCAAGGGACTGGTACTTAGGCTCCAATCTTATCTGTAAATAGCCACATAGGGTCCTGTAACACAATCACATTGCAGCAGCTCCACCCCCACAAACTTTATCTGTTAAGAGACTGTTCATATGGTAGCACCAACTTTCACTGCACTGATTTAATTCATCTTCTTCTGCAATTTTCATTAAGGCAATGAAACCTGCCACAGCCATGTAGATGAGTTTGCCTTCACATGCAATTCAAGCACTGATGATGCAACTACTTGCATCTGCTGTGCCACACAAAATACAAACTTGCCATTATGCTATACTGGAACTGAAAGTGCCCAAGCAAATTCTTAGAATTAAGTTGCCCCATATTATCAGAAGATCTTCTCTTTTGTCTAGCACAATAGGAGGTTATTATCAGAAGATCCTCTCTTTTGTCTAGCATAAGAGGTGGTTATTGTCAGCAATCCTAAGCCAACATGTACAAAAAAATGCTGACAAGTTGCTGACGATATACAGATAGATCTTTAATATGCATGCACAGTATACTGCATTCTTCTTGTTCTGTAGAAATCTACCCAGACTACAAAGAAAGTGAAAGGATGGGGTTTTCTCCCCCTCCAACCATCTTAAATTGAGGGTGTAAGGTTGCTATAGAGAGGGATTTAAAAAAACCTATTCCCTTCCCTTTTAAATTAAATTCTTATTTATTTGATAAAAATTGAGCATTGGTACTGGATTGGTTGACATCATAGCTATGCATTTCTGAATGCGTCTCATGCCACAATTTGTTTTTCACAAAGGGTAAATAGTTATTTCCAACAAGGTGAAATGGCATATGAATAAAGGTGTTTGTTACTGGATTAGTTTGTCAGGAGTATTTACTGCATTTTAGAAAATGCATACTTTTCTAAATAATAGAACAAAACATACTTTTAAATCACTAACTTCCACACCTGAAACTGGAGTGTATTTTGGAAAGGAGAAAAGGGGGGAAAAATCTTATTCTGCACATTTTCCCCTCAAAAAAAGACTTTCAACTAAAAAGGACTTGCATCTTTTAAGTACAGTATAACATGCACTGGTACAGAAAAAGCAACCTGAACTCTAAGAAAAGGTATGATTTGTTACATAAAATATACATCTAATATAAAATATACATCTAAAATTAGTTCTAAAAGTTGCTATATGGTGCAGTTTAATTTCCACTGATATGTTACTTTTTATTTTATTTTTTGAAAAATTGTCTTTAAAATTTTACAAAAATATACATAGAACCATAACACACATCATGCACGGAAGAGCAAAATAAAGTATTTGAAGTATGTAGGAAGTCAGTAATTATGGTGGTGATCTTCCCAACATGAGTCAACTCAACTCAAGTCAATGACCCAGACAAGACACTGCCCTGGAAATTCCCACAAAGGACACAACATTAACAAGATAGCTGGAAAGCAGACTGTATTTTACTTTGAGCTGCTAAGATTTCTGTGCAGAACAAGGAAATGCATTCAAGTCATGCTTGAAAACAGCAATAACAAGGAGCCACTGTAAGAAGAGTTTAGCATCATGCTTGACAAAAATGAAAGTAGTTTCCCCCATTATCCACTCTCTACTTTTCCTGAAATTGTAGACATAAGGCCTGCCATTCCCTTCTTCGTGAAAAAACTATAGCATATTCACACATACCTCAAAACATGCAAAGACTATGGGTCTCTGCATCTGCAACACAAATCATGGTTTAGCATTACATGACTAAGGGCGCAATCCTAACCCACTTTCCAACACCAACATAAGGGCAATGAAGCTCTGAGGTAAGGGAAAAACAATCCCTTACTTCTGCAGTTTTCAAACTTTCTGGGAGTTTGAAAACTGCAGTAAGTGCTTGTAGCGGAGGAAAAGGAGGTAGCGGGGGCAGGGGGAAGGGATCGCATTGCTCAGGGGGGCTGCAGGGACTGGGATGCACTGACCAGTCCCTGCAGCAGCGTCCTGGGGGTTCGGGGAGCCCCATGCAAGTGACTGCAGGGCTCCCCAGCATACAGAAAGCGAAACTGGAGCGACTGCGCTCCACTTCCAGTTTTGCAGAAGTGGAATGCGATCTCTCTACTTTCACTTTCTGTATGCTGGGGAGCCCTGCAGACGCTCCCAGGAAAGCTGTGGCAGGGACTGGTGAGTCCATTCCAGTCCCTACAGCCCCGTTAGTGATGCAATCCTGGGGATCACATCGCTGCCTTCCCCCTGCCCCCGCCTCTTAAGGGGGCAGAGGCCAAGGCCCTCAGGCTGGGGCATCGCGACACCCTAGTTTGAATACCACTGCCTTACTTTGAAGAGGCCTCCATGAGCGCCACCCAACTGCAGGATATAGCACACGTCTCATTGGCACAGCTATGCCAGCACTGGAAAGTTGTTTACGATTTGGGCCTAAGGGCACAATCCAATGCAGTGTGCGCCAGCTCACCGCCAGCAGAGCCCTTCTCTAACAGATCCTGCCCGCCTTGTTGGGCTGAAACCCCAACATGGAGCTCCTCCAGTCTGCACTGGCCAGTCTGCATAGCCTCTTAAATACATGGTTTCTGGTGGAGTTTGAAGACCCATCTGTTTCGCTTGGCCGTTGGGGAGAGAGGTACTCCTTAGGGAACACTTAACTTTTTAAACTTTTATGCTGCTATTATTTTTACATCCTATCAGCTCTTTTACTGTTGTTTAAATTGTTTTATAGTTTTAGATGCATCTACACTTTGTTGTAAACTGCTCTGGATTTTTAGAAAAGTAGTATAAAAATCTTTGAAGTAAATAAATAAATAAAACCGGAACATAGAAGGAGAAAGGGCTTGGGTAAGCCAGAGCTTGATCGCCTAGCAGCAAACTATAGCCAATTACTACATTTGAACCAACCCAGAATGGGGGGAATTATGTAAGCCTACCTCACAATGGAGATTAGTTGCATTTCATTCATAAAATAAGCAAATTAGTAAAAATTCAACAGATATACATTTGGATGGAAACAGAGAGAGTGCTGCCTGCTGCATGGGCTTAAACAATAAGGAACCAAGTTAAGAAACTAAGCAAAGTATAGTATCTTGGTACAACCTCTATAATTCCCTAGTATGCATTTCAAGAATCCATTATTAAAGCGTAGTAAAAAAAATCTCCTTCGTCCTCTCTTTCATAAAGTGTTGATTACACACAAGAAAACCTGTCTTGTTTGGAAAGGCTAATCGTGGGGGTGGGTCAAATCAAATTCCATACTCCCTTCACTTTTCCTGCTAAGTTGCACAGTGGAGCACCTTCATCTCCCAGTCAAGCTCCGCACAGGACAGAGTTCAGCAACCCAGACATTCAGCAACAACATGATGATGTCATCACTGAATGACTGGAAGCGGCATTTCAACTCACAATAGCACAAAGATGTGAAAGGAGTCTGCACACAGACATGAACCCCTTAAATGGAACACAGACTACCTGCACTTACTAGGCTATTCTTGTCAGTATATTGTATCAACACAGGAACATTAGCCAACACAGGAACAAAAGTTTTCATATCAAAATAAATACTTTTAGCCCTTAAATGAAAACCAACCTTTAGCAATATACGGCAAAAGCACCTCCATTTAGAACATTTATGAATCAGCACAGTACATATAATAAACTCACAAAAATATGACTAGTGGCATCTAAGAAAAAGGGTGTACATTATGGAAGCTTTTGCCCCAATCCAGGAATACCTTATGGAACTGATGGTTAATGATAAGAGAGAAGGATGTATCTCATTTCATAAGAAGAACTCAGGATTCTAAGCACACTCATAACTAAGAAGAAAGTACATCAAACCATTTTCTTCAACTGAGTGAGAGGGAAGGGCACATATTTTCTAAATACACTGCTAAACTGGATTAAATTTTTGAAACACTGTTCCAGCACACATTTGTTCATTCTAAAATGCTGCCATTTTATATACAAAATTAGGTAAAAGACAGGATGACCAGATACAATGGAGGACAGAGTGCCTATACCTTTAACTATTGTATAGAATAAGGAATTTGGGCAGGTGCAGTTCGACATGGAAGGGTTTTAAAAGCTGCACCTGCCCAAATTCCCTCTTCTATACAGTAGTTAAAGGTACAGGCATTCTGTCCTCCATTACATCTGGAGGTAGAAGGTAAAATGTTAAACTTGGCAGAGAGTTAAACTAAACTCTAAACTAACTAAGCTAAACAATCTGTAATAAATTTCCAAAAATACTCCAAGGTCTTTTTGGTCAGACAAGCCTTGCTTATATTGAAAGCACTTTGGGAAAAGAGACCATTTATTCTACTTTATAAACTGCTTTGTGAACTACTCTTGTTGAAAAGTGGTATATACGTATTTTTAAAAATACTTAAATGCCACAATAAGAACACAGTACATCAAGTCACATAGAATTACCTACCTAAATCCAAGTTTTGCCAACATTTTCAATTACCCTCAAAAAGAAAAAGTTAGTTTGTGTCTCCCTCTACTGGAAGTTCTGAGAATACTTTGGCACAGCACTTGAAGCACTATATTATCAGAATATCAGCTTATATTAAAACATTTTTAGAAAATCCACTATAAGCACTGTGAGGTCAAAGATGAGCTTCTCAAAATGAATAAAAATAAGCCATTAACAAAGTCTATCGGTACATAGAATGGAAATCTCACAAAATTTTGCTGTAAAGTAAACCTTCAAAGAAATTATTTCAACCAAAAGTTAAAGTGTTCCCAGAGCAATTCCAATACTGTTTACCCAAAATATTGACTATCCAGACAATACTGACCAATTCTACACCATTTGGCTAAGTGAGGTCGGGCAAGTAAACATGGCTCCATGCTCTGACACTTAAATGATTTACACTGAAGAACCCCTTGTTATTTCAACGACTTATACTTCGAGGATCAATATCTATATTTGTCTGTCTGTCACTCACTACTGCACCCTGAAAACTGTAGGGCTACCAAAATTTAAAGAAATTAAATTTTCAAAAAATTAAGTAAAGAATCAGCTTGGATTTCTTTATAAGAAGTTTCTTTTTTTGCCTTGCTTGCAGGAAGGAATCCAATTCTTTAATATCAGTTAAAAAGAGCAGTCCTTGAACCATCCCTGACTATTTATTGCAGCCTAACTACTATGACACTATATAAGGAATATTTTTAGATTTTGCAGGAGAAAGCTGTTAGAAGGCGGAATAGCTAACTGGTTAGGACACATTCACCTCAGTATTTAGTTGTTTAAACAAGAGCATGCTGGTTTCAAACCTAAGATGTTTTACCTTCGGAAGTTCATTTTTCTTCTCCTCATCAGGCATAAAGTTGCTGTTTGTCCAAGAATCGGTGTCCGATATATCCAAAGATTTATCATCAGTTTTTGATCCATCGGATTGTTCACCATCATCCTGATAATCGCTGTCATTATCCCAATCAATAAACTGTGGTTCACCTTAAGGGGACAAAATCATAGTAACATCAGAACAATTTTGAAAATGCTGACATCACCACAAATCATTCTCTCTGGAAAAAGCCAACCTCCACACACATAGCTGTATTCTAACCTTCTCTTCTGCAAACAGAAGGTACTTCCATTCATGCAAGGCGAGAAGTGTTCTCCCCAATCTTCCCCCAAAACTAATGCCCTCAAAATCTTCAACCTCCAGAAAAGTGTTGGGGAAGAACAGAAGGTTATCAGGGAGAGCAGGGAAACTCACTGCTGCATGTGTTCCTAATAATACAACAGACAGCAGTGTTTCTCAAACTGTGGGTCAGGACCCACTAAGTGGGTTGCGAACCAATTTCAGGTGGGTCCCCATTCATTTCAATATTTTATTTTTAATAGATTAGACTTGATGCTAAATTGGCATGTGACTGCATTTGGGGAAATGTTACAGACCTGTACTTTAACAAGCTACTATACATATTCTTTTAACAATGATAGTCAATGGGACTTACTCCTGGGTAAATGTGGATAGGACTGCAGCCTAGATTTGTTAAAAATGTTCCTGCTTGATGATGTCACTTCTGGTCATGACATCATTTCCGGTGGGTCCTAACAGATTCTCATTCTAAAAAGTCAGTCCCGGTGCTGAATGTGTGAGAACCACTGACATACAGGATTTGAGCTTATGAGCTGAACTCTCTTGCAAGCACTAATGATGAACAAAACAAAAGACACTTCTTGGAGTGGGTACATAAACCACGTGTAGTTAGGAATCATGTACAGTTAGGAATGCCATCTTTTATCTCTTGTGCATTTAAACACCATGATGTACAGACATTTTCCCACCAATTATCTTTATGTCAGCAAAACTTCACAAGTATGTTTCTGTGTGTCAGGCTGCTGTTGAATGCAGATGAACAACGTGGCGGCTGGGAGGGAAGGAAAGGTAGGATGTCTCTGAATACCAGTTACAGGTTGGACCTCCTTATTCATGGGTTCAGGACCATGAATTTGACCCAACATGGGTCAGGAGGGTCTCCTTTACCTCTGGGAAACAAACAGAAAGCCTTCCAATTGCTTCCAGGAGAGAGGTCTTCCAAGGCCCAGGGAGGCTGTGCAAGGCCTTTCCATGCTGGAGGGCCTCAGGAAGGTCTCCAAAAGGCACTTCTGATTTCTGGCTGAAACCGTAAGTGCCTTCAGAGGCCTCTGGCCTTTCACAGCCTCCCTGGGCCTCAGAAGGCCTCCTGGACATGACTAGAAGACTCTTCTGGTTGCATTCGATGAGGTACAGAGAGCCAACTCATACATTTCATTATCCCTAGGTTTCGGTATCTGCAGGAGAGGTTCAGGAATGGATCCTTCATGGATACCAAAGTCCAACCTGTATAGGAAAGATATGCCTTTTTCTCCTGCTTATGGGTTTCCGGAAGCCTCTGGATGGTAACTAGGAAACAAGATGCAGTACTACATGGATCTTCAGTCTGATCCAGCCAAACTCTTCTGTTAGGTATGTACTTATCTTACACATATTAATATGATATTGTTAAAGGTAACTTGCCTGTTCACTCTAGTATTAAACCATAGTAACCACACCTATAAAAAATATTTGGGGAGAAATACTAAGTACTATGCAATTCAAGGCCTTTTAATATTCTTTCCAGAAAATATTATTTCTGGCCTACCCCTCTTTCAAGTGATTGTTCAAAACTGCCTTATCCCAAACTGTTTCCCATCTTCAGGAAAATGGCAGGCACAGAAGTCTTTAAGAAAGTCAGTAACATCATTACTATCTCTCTTACATCATTACTATCTCTCCAGAGAGATAGTAATGATCATTCCAGAGAGAAACATCATTACTATCTCTCTTATCATTACTATCTTTCATATATCTTTTATATATGAAAGTATAAAAAAGAATTAAAAATAAGAAAGGTTATGGGTAAGAACAAAAACATTTCCTCTGAGATTTTAAACAACACAGGAAGCCAACAATACTGTTCTGGAACCCAAAAGAGAGAGACAGCTATACGTCAGTGATGGGGCTGAGGAGCACAACACAAGAGATCCAATATTCTACCAATCTTTCAGGTTTATTAATTTTTAAAAGAAGCAGGCAACACTTTTAGCACTGCAAATTGATGATTCCAGATAAGCAATAGGCAATAATTTAGAAAAGGAGCATTACTTCCATTTCACTGAGAACAACAGGAAATTACAAGAAATTATATTATCAGCTGTGCCTGACCCAGTTTAGACTAACATAACATTTACTGAACTAATAAACAAATGCTGGATGGTCTACTAAGGGAAGATGGCCATCTAGTGTTCCTGAAAACAAAAATAGCAAGAAGAAATGCATACATAGAAAATTAGGCCAGGCAGTAGCGTAGGGAAAGGCAGATTAAAATTCTTCTAAATGACTAAAAATTATGGCCTCTTTGCACACTTTTTATTTAAGGTCCACGAGAACTCCTGAACATCTCACCACATACATGTAACACATGCAAAGAGCTTCACCTTCATTGAATCCTTCTTTGGAGATGATATATTGTCTACGTTTCTTTACTTTCAGACAAGCAAGTCTAGAACTCAAAGTCTTATTTTCATCATCTGAGAAGTCACTTCCACTGGAGCTCCATTCTATGTCTGTGAATTTACTTGAGCTTTCGTGTTTTGATATTCCTGTAGATCACAATATGCAAATATTTAATATGTTAGAATTTAGGAATCTTCCAGATTTCACTTGCTCCCTACAGTAATGGTGCAGTGTACACATCGCAGGATTTAAGTACTGGGATTTAAAAATGTCCTAATGCAAAAACAGCACTTAAATATTAATCATTAAGTACTTAAAATTAACCTGTAAGAATTTTTAAAATTGATATGAAAATTAACTGAACAAATGTGTAGAACTATACCCTTCTCAAGAGTTTTGGACAGAGCAAGGGAGTTTATGGCGTATTTAGATCAACAGTTTCAGTGGGCACACTACTGAATTTTAATTTTAATTTAAAGAAATGTTTGAAAACCAATGAGGGAGCAATTATGAAGTCTAATAGGTACCCTGTGTTTATTCCACAACCTTCCCTAGCAATAGCTCCCAATCAGCTGGTACAAAATGTTTTTGAAAGTCAGTCACATCCAGGCAGCAGAACACAAAAATAGCTTATTAAATACAAACAAAGAATTCTAACATTAATACTAAACAGCAGCATGCATACACCATCCACATATCTAATTTTTGCACCACAAGATAACAAAGTCACTGCTTTCAAGGAAGTAGCTGAATCTCACTCTCATAAAAAAGGCCCACCACTTTGACTGCCCTCTCCCCATTGTTCCCAACCAGTTTAATGTTTTAACTTCATCCTGCATATGACAGAACAGACATAGTTATTCCAAGTCAGTGTTTCCCAAACTGTGGGTTGGGCCCACTGGGTGAATCGCAACCCACAGTTTCAGGTGGGTCCCCATTCATTTCAATGTGTATTTTATTTTTAATATATTAGACTTGATGCTACTATAGTATGTGACTGCTTTTGGGAAAATGTTACAGATCTCTCCTTCAACAGGAGAATAATATTCATGCTTATAAATAATATAATTAAAATCATAATTTAATTTATTATCTATATTCAAATTTAAATTGATAAATAGAAATTTGATAAACAAAATTATATGATTACTAATTTAGTATTTAATTATATTTTAATGTATATGCTTTTAACAAAGACAGTCGATGGAGACACACTTACTCCTGGATAAGTGTGGATAGCAGACTTTGGAATGTTTGGGGAATTTTTTTTAAACAGACCACCTGCAACAGCTTGGGAAAGTTAGGATGGTTCTTTATTTTAAATAAATTTTAGAACTTATACTTATTGTAAACTTTTAATTTACTTAATTTAATTTTGTCATATTGGAGGCGTTAAAAATTTTCCTGCTTGATGATGTCTCTTCCAGCCGTGACATCACTTTCAGGTTAACATCATCACTTCCGTAACATATTATGTTTGTGCTACCAATATGAAATGGCACAATATCTTTTATACCTTCAATTGAGCTGACCATTGATGCAAAGCACTTTTTAAGTCTGGATGTTTTCTCTGAAGATCTTGAACTCTGTTTTAAAAAGTAATGAATAAAGACAACAAGAATCAACAACCATTATACCATTTTACAGTAAAAGCTATTCTTAGATCATTACATGTGCCATAGTTTCAGTCAAATTACTTTTATTCTGTGCATTATAATGTTCTGTTGATCTTTGATAGTAAATGAGTTGGCAACAAGGCCGAGTTATTTTTTATCTCCTTCTTACAGACTTCCAACAATACTTCTCTGTCATTTGAAAACTGTTCCTAATGGAGTCGTAATGATCAAGGCATGCTCCATTAATTACACTGCTTGCCTGAAGAGCAGCGGACTGAACTGAAGATCATTTTGCGATCTTGGCAATATTCAGAACACTTTTAGAATTTTACTTGGTGAACAACTGTACCAATACCTAGAGACTTAAGTCAATGGGTTACCAGGTGGTTAACCCATTTGAGCCTGTCACATGACAGACGCGGGGGCTAACACATTAACCAGACACACTAACGGCAGAATCCAGACTAATGTGCACCGGCTCACAGCCAGCAGACACTGTCACAAACAAGCTGTAAAGAATGCCTGCAACCACTAGCGAGAGGCCAGCACCAGAGCTGGCCCAGCGTGAGCCCGTTTTGGGCCAGCACCAGTCGGAGGTTGGCGGACTGCAGAGAGGTGAGTGGGGGCATGGGGAGTGGCGTTCCAAGGTGGAGGAAGGTGAGTGGAAGGTGGAGAGAAGGTGTGGCGGGGAAGGTAGCAGGACAAGAGGGGTTGGGACCAGCAGAGCTCAGCTCCATTGGATCCAGAGCCCCATGTCAGGTCTCGTGGTCCTAAATGAGGCATCTTTCCTCTGCGCTGGCTGAATAGCTGCCACAGAGTTTACTATCCCCATGGTGGGGCTACTTTCCTTACCCGGGGAAAGGGGACAAATGTCCCTTTCCCCCCGAGGAGCCAGTGATGGTTGCCGAGTACACTCAGGATGCCACAGCAGTCATTTTTGGCGCCGCTACACCCCTGTGCGCTAGACAGCTCAGGATTGGGCTGTCCCTAGCTTAAAATTCTGGTTAAGAGGAACCCATACTCCGCATTAATCAAACACAGTTAGTGCTAATGTAACACGAAATCCTATCACGGTAACTAAAGTACATATATCCTAAATTTATAAGGATTTTAAGTACATATATCCTATATATTTATAAGGATTTTAAATACATATATGCTAAATTTAAGTACATATATCCTAAAACAGTTTCGGGTGCTTCCCTGTTTACCCTCTGTCTCCAACTCTCTTCCCTTCTTATCAATATCTATTCTAGACTGTAAGCCCTGCTGGGGCAGGGATCTATCCTCACACTTATATAAAGTGCCATAGACATCAGGTGTGATATATTAATAATAAAAAAGTTATAGCCATAAGGGAAAGAACAGGAGAACTCATGCAGAAGACCAGTAACATGTGATGAGGATGATCCTGATCTCTTAAACTACAGAGATAGCTTACTTGTTATATTTTATTTACAAGATTTTTAGCCTGTTGTCTCAGAGCAACTTAACAGTTTATCTAAAAATGTTGCCCACAATGGGGCCACAAGAAAAGCATGACAGAGAAACATTAACCTCCTTGAATATCCCAAAGAGATAACAATGAATGCCATTAAAATTATTTTTCTTAGGTATGCATAAAAATTAGAACTGTAAGCGTCAAACACAGCTGAATCAACTAAAGCTTTAACTAAAGAATTGGCAGGACCAAAATTTATCAACAAGGGCAAAGTTTAATTAACAAGAGAACGTTAGGAGGCACCTTTAGTGTTAGGGAATAAAAATAAAAATATAAAAGATGACTTTTCCTTCAAGTAATTAATGGAAGTTTTTGTTTATTAAATTGTGAATTATTCCCCCTCCCCCACAAAAGGACCACACTGAGATATGGGTAGTACACAACTTTTTTTTTAAACTGGTTAACTGGTCGATTAAAAAACAGATAATTAAGCAACTCAAAAGTAGCCCCAACGGAAATTTCTCAAACACCATCTTCATGAATAGCATGCATTTCCAAGCTCTCCCACAATAAAATATTTTACCTGCAGTGAACAAGCCATTTGAAACCCATCACCACAACGAAGCCATGCACTGGAAACTGAAGCAGTAGCCAGTGCCTCTCTAGCATTTGGCTTTCCATCCCCTCCAGGCTTCTCATTTGGAAAAGAGACAAGCTCTGTGCACCATGCCCGTTTCCTCTGCAAAGAAAAACAAAACTGTTTTTTAATCACTGGCACTGGTTTAGCGGTTTAAAGGTGCACTGAATGCAACTAAAAAGCACAAAGGTCCACAAAAACAAAAGAAATAATGCAAATTTAAAAAGACAACCTACAGAGTGTTGTAATAATAATAATAATAAAACTTTATTTATATCCCGCCCTTCTCCCCAAAGGGACCCAGGGCGGCTAACATATAAAAGAGATTAAAACATAATTTCACAAACAGATAAAAACATATTAAAAACACATTAGCAGAACCCATAAAAACAGTAGTCAGATAAAAGTCAAAACAAAAAAGAAAATAAAACAGCAGAGGAATCAGGCCTGTAAAAAGCAACTAAAAGATGTATAAAAGATGTTAAAAACATCTTTTTAAAAGATGCCAGTTGTGGCATCTTACACATCAATACATTCAGTATAGCATAACCTTGGTGGATGAAAATCAATGTCATCAAATGCACTCAACACAGTTACACCTCTGGAGGGTCAAATTAGGGACTTTGTTGAAGACCTTACTTCTATTCTCATTTCACAATGTTGTATGCAATTGCCAATTAATACTTGGGGTTAAAGATTCTCTAATAAAAACATCACTTGGTTAATTCTGCCTTTCAAATTCAAATGGCTGTAATTTTTCTTGCTCCCATAGAATATGTTAAGTTATAAACAAACACAACAAATGCTCATAAATCACCACCACTTCCTAGCCAGCATTCTCCATTTATTAGCAAATTAGCCAGCCATACCTCATCAATACAGTTTGGGCATGCTTAGAAGCTGACCAGATTGTGGCCTCCATGTTCCATCTCTCCTCAAATATTACCATAACCATAACAAATACCCATAAAGAGGCATCAAAAAGTGCAGGGAGGGGCAGGGTATAATAGAGAATAGAATGAAAAATGGCTTGTAATATAGTTCACTCTATATAAAAGCCACTTTCATCAGAAGTTCCAATAATGCAAAATAAAGCTCCAAAACTATCTGAACTAAAGTCATAATATTCACCTATAAATTTCCATGTTTTACAAGTAGTTTTACAAGTAATTTTTTCTGAAATAACAAACACTGCTTTTCTATGAAGCTACATCCAAAAAATCATTCATAAGACAGACATAGACATTAAAAAAACATGAACACACTGAAGTACAGTATAAAAAGAAAACTGCAGTAAGTAGAGCATGCAAAAATGTGTTATCAAGAGACTGGTAACATTCATTAGTGAAGTGCAGAGGTAAAGGAATACATGCCCTACTGTTTATCAAGGTCTTCACAGGATGTCCAAGGATCAGTGGCATAGCTAAGTGGGTGCAGTGGGTAGCAGTTGCACCGGGCATCAAGCTTTAGGGGGGCAACAAGCTGAGCTTGACACTAGTGACCAAAATTGTGAAAAACTTGGTATGTACGAATAATACCATCATGTTATACATCATTGGAAAGGTAATTTAATGCAGAAGGCAATGTAACAACCTGCATCGGAATATCTCTATTCTATCAAAGTTATGGCCAATTAAGCAGAAAATGAAAACACAATTGCCTTACAGAACAAAAAGTAGATTTTCTTAACTTAAAACTGACCTATGAAACCAATTGTTCTGACAGCCAGTGACATACTATCATGTTATTGATAATATAACCATCCCTCTTCACCCCAGCAGTGTCTCGAATCTATCAGGGGCACACTTTTATTTATTTGTTTAATCTGATTTTGTCTGGGTGGGTGCTACAAATCTTCTTTCACCCCAGGAAGCAGATCAATGCTTTCACTATGCCACTGAGTGGGGGGAGGCAGCAGAGCAATTAGGTGGCAAGCTGCTGGGGGGGGGAGGTAGGTTCCTCCCAATTTTCACTTTTTAAAAAGCCCGGGCATGACATCACTTCCGGGGCAACATTTTGAGCTTGGCACTGGGCTACATGATCATTAGCTAAGCCATCGCCAAGGATGCACATAATAAGCCTTGCTTTAGAGTTAAATAGTTACAGCAGAACAATAAAAATGCCCCTGCTTCATGTATCCACCATTCTCTAATAGGGCCTGCATGTGGCCTCTATAATACAGTCCTATTTTGAACTCCACAACATTCCATAAAACACTGCCTTTCCCTTTTGCTACCTTATGTCAGACCATAGGATTAAAAATACCATGAACAGTAATTTCTCAGTCTTGAACATTCCCATGAACTACCCCTCCCTCTATTTTTACTGCAGCTAATCCAAAATAGAACACCTTGAACGCCTCCCACACACCCAAAACATAAAGAAACACACAGTGGCAAGAATTATAATACTTTAGCTACAAGCGTTGTTGTATTACATGATTTTTTGGAATCAAGACTAGACTCATTATAGCGTCTTGGATAGTTGACAATTTAAGAATGTGTTAAGAATGTTCAGAACGTAAGATGAACATCTGGTGTACTGAATTATGTCCAAAGCAGCTACGCTTATACAGATTCTATGTGTTTTTCATAAAAATCAATTTTTACAGCCTGAAAAACTACATAAAGAGAAGCTGAAGACCAGGGTACAGAGTAGCCTCTGAAGCTTTCCATTAAAAGTGTCCAAAAGGACAAATTTTCCTTAACCGCAAAAAATATGGTAATAGATACTTGGGAATAGATTTTACAAATGGCCAGCCTAGGACATGACCCTACATTTGGGGATTGTTACAACTGAAATAAAGTATCTTGGCTTACAGAACAATTTCTAACAATGCACAACAGATGTAAGGCATCTACAACTTGAAGAGGAAGAACAATTCAATTTTTCACTGTGTTGGTCATTAGTACGCAAGTTACTGTGCAACTCTGAGCTTACTTGGATTAAGTTTTGCACCAGGATTGTACCCAATCAGGGAAGAAATCAGTAGCAGCCCATTACCTCCTGTAATTCCTGGATTGCCCCTTCACCAGGTGGAAAAGTGAACAAAAGAACCAGGAAAACCCACATTTGTAGGTTTTTTCTCCACAGTGAATTCCAACATTTCAGCAAATACAATATGCACTCCAGTTCACTTATTTTCTTTTCCCTGCAATAAGAGGAGTGGGCAAGGAGCACAGGACGAAGTACATTAGCCTGAGGTCCAGCATTGGAGTTGCTAACATCAACATGATGAGGGGCAGGTACCAGCCACCAAATATCAAACAGGCTCAAACAGTACATCTGTCTAGGCAAAATGCTATCCAGTGGCAATCCTCTCACTCCTCCTCAGAAACCAGCCATTTCAGAGGGAGAGATGTACACATTAGCGAGGCTCCTTCCATTGGCCTCCTTAAAACTATTTGTGTTTTCTAGTTTCTATTAATTTATTCAAAAAGAAAGTAGGGCAACCACATGCAAGTCATGCAAGCAAAACCAAAACAGTGTAGCTTCTAGAACCATAACTTCCCATTCTCTCCCTATAAAGATACCTGAACTCAATTAGAGCTGAACCAAATTTGTTCCCCATGATTTTTCACAATGTACACGCTCAACTTCGTTGCAGTGCAATCCTTTTTCTTTGTATAGTGGATGCGTAA
Organism: Tiliqua scincoides; assembly: GCF_035046505.1. Lineage (NCBI taxonomy): Eukaryota > Metazoa > Chordata > Lepidosauria > Squamata > Scincidae > Tiliqua > Tiliqua scincoides. The sequence continues at coordinate 48,870,030 of NC_089824.1, forward strand.
CATTCATATGCCAGGCATTGGGTGCCTGCCAGGAAAACATGTACTGGGAGAGCATGTACTGCCAGGAGAGCATGTACCAAGCCAGTACTGTGACCTTTATTTACAGTGATTGCATAAGGTCTCAAAAAAGCCACACTGTGGTTCATCAGAACAATCAACCCTTCACCAGGGTGACCAGATATAATGGAGGACAGAGTGCCTATACCTTTAACCATTGTAAAAAAGAGGGAATTTGGGCAGGTGTAGCTCACCATGGAAGGCTTGAAAAAGCAGCACCTGCCAAAAGACTCTCTTCTATGCAGATTTGGTATCCACGGATTTAAAAAACTGTGTGTTCTGAACCTGCAGCTGGAAGACCCACTAGGACCTCCCAGACACAACTGAAGGTTGCATCCAGGAGGTCTTCTGAGTTCACAGAGAGGTTGCCTGCTGGAGCAATTTAGGAGGCACTTCTGGTTTTTGCATATGGAACCCCTGCAGATACCAAGAATTGATCTGTACAACATATAGGCACTCGGTCTTCCATTGTATCTGGTCACCCTGCCTTTCACTCTAGCTAGCTGACTGGGGAAAAGTCTAACCTCTCTTTCATTTCTTGGAAGATTCCACGAATGGCCACGCTTGCATGACACCTTTGAAACCAGGAACAAAAGTTACATTCTAAACTTCCTGACTTGGAATAAATAAAGTTGCTAGTGATATAAATAGAAGAGTTCCCAATACCAGCCATCTCATCAACTTCATGACAAATTCAATCAAGAAGTCTATATTAACCAAGGCATGGAGCTAGTATTACAGACCCCAACCATAAGACCCATAGGAATTTTGAGGTAGACAGGTTTTATCTTCAGATTTTTTAGAACATGCCTAAACAAGGAGTAAAAATCTCGCAACCTGGGCATAATGCTGCAATCCTATACACACTGTCCTGGGAGTAAAACCTACTGGGCATAATGGAACTTTCTTCTGCGTGGGCATGCATAAAATTGTGCTGCAAGTTGTATAGGATGCCATTTTGGCTTATTCTATGTCAAAATTCCTGCAGGATTTATGGTCAGGGACTAGTCTGACGATAGCTAAAAGTTAGTCACCGCACCCTTGGTAGAGTGCAAATCGACAGAAACACATCTGACAGAAGATCAGACACAAGCAATCATAAGAGCTGCCCCTGCTGGATCAGCTTCCTGTATCTCACAGTGGCCCACCAGATGTCCCTGGGACAACACAAGACAACAAGATACCTGCATCCTGTTGCCACTCTTTGCATCTGGCATTCAGAGACAGGCTACCTCTAAAACTCAGATCCTGCATATATTCATCATTACTTGTAACTAATCAAGGGCCATTAAGTCACAACAGAAGGTTGCTGGATGAGCTCACTCCAGCACAGATTCCATACAGCTTTATGCACATTTAAGCTATAAAAATCTGAGTCACAGGATCCTTGTGTCTTGCATTCAGCCTTCAGTCTTTCACTCATTCTATCTACCTTGCCTCTGGTGTTGTTTGGGGACACACCTCCACTATCCATGAACCTCCCCTCCACTATCCACAAACGACTGTGCTAGCCAGTACCTTGGAAAAGGAACATGAGCAGTCTTTCTCCCTCCTTTCACTCTGCCAACAGCTCACTCCATACCAGTAGACCTGGGTTCTAGTTACAGAGAATGGGAACCCAGCGATGGTCTTACTACAGTCAGAACCTGGGGGGAAGGAAAAAGAAGCTAGAACACCACCAACTTTCCTCCTCTCCCACTCCACTACCATAAAACTTCCAGTCTTCCAGTCCAGCTTCCCATGGGTAACCCTCCTGATTTCCCTATCATTCTCCCTCTTTTTTCCCCCCACTTGCATGCAGCATCATGCACCTCCTTTCATTTGCAAGGATTTCCTTAATTTAATAACGCTGAAAAAAATTTTTGGGAGAAGTTAAAGGAAAAGGGTTATTTTAGAGTGAAGGATTTATACAATCCTCAGGGGATATTGACTCCTATACAAGAAATATTGGAGAAAGTGGGAGGAAAATACTGGTTAAGGATTCTGGCTTTATACATATAATATTTTAAAACAAAGATATTGCCAAGTTTTAAATGAAGAGGATACTCAATTTGAAAAAAATAAATAGTCTTAAAGAGGATAATAAACAGGGCATGGCAAAAAAGCTATACAATTTAATGAATAAAGATAAAGACTAAATGATTAGGTTAATACAAATTAAATCGGAAAGAGGTGGGAATGTCAGTACAGGAGATAGACAGATTAATGAAAGGAATAATGGAATTAGAATGGAAAAATTTAGAGAATTGGAGATGAAATTAATATTGAAATGGTATAGGACACCTGCCCAACTTGTTTATATGATTAAGGGAAGGAATTCAAATTGTTGGCACTGTAGGAAGGTAAAGGGTTATTATGCCCATCTTTGATGGGAATGTTCTAAGGTAATTGATTTTTGCAATTGATATTTGAAAAGGTGGAGGAATTATGTAACCTTAAGTTGGAGCTCTCTGGGAAAATGTTATTTATGGGAGTTTAGGGAAATAATAAAGAAAGAAAGAATCAGGATTTATTCAAAGTTATGATTCCATGCAGTTATAGCATATGGTGGAAAGATGCATCAAAATGGACTGTGAAAAAACGGAATTGGTATCTATATGAATGGATACAATCAGACATAGTATCAATACTGAAACAGAATAAGACATGGGAAGATAAGAAAACCCAGATAAAAAAGAAATGGTTGAGATATATAAGATGGGTAAGGGAACGGGGGGGGGGGCAATACTATTATAATGGATAAAAGCCAAAAGGTGTGCTTATGGCTGCAGATATAAATATTTAATGTTAATGGTCGCTCTTCAAGGGTGGGGAAAGGGGGAAAAAGATTGTTGATGTATGATTATGTAAATATAAGTGGAATGTATACATTAATATTGTACATCAATAAATAAATAAATAAGTGATGTTAAAAACAAAAACAAAAAAAGTGAGCTTACACATACCTATCATGACTAGGAACCCAAGATGGACTTTTCCTCCAGAAATTTGTCCAATCCCCTCTTAAAGGCATCTAGGCGAGATGCCATCATCACTTCCTGTGGCAAGGAGTTTCACAGACTAATTACACTCTGGGTAAAAAAATTATCTTTTGTCTGTCCTAACTCTCCTAACACTCAGTTTTCCCCTGGTGAATGTCCCCTGGTTCTGGTGTTATGTGAAAGGGACAACAGCATCTCTCTATCCATCTCCTGCATAATTTTATATGCCTCAATCATGTCCCCCCTCAGGAACCTCTTTTCTAGACTGAAGAGGTCCAAATGCTATAGCCTTTCATATTAATGTAGGTGCCCCAGTCCAGTAATCATTTTGGTTGCTCTCTTCTGCACCTTTTTCCATTTCCACTATATCCTTTAGAGTTGCGGCGACCAAAACTGGACACAACACTCCAGGTGTGGCCTTACCAGTGATTTGTACAATGGCATTATAATATTAGCCATCTTTTTCTCAATACCTTTTCTAATTACCCCAAGCATGGAATTGGCCTTCTTCCACCACCACTGCACATTGGGTTAACACTTTCATCGAGCTGTCTGTCAGTACCCCAAGATCTCTCTCCTGATCTGTCACAAACAGCTCAGAACCCATTAGCCTATACTGAAGTTTTGATTCTTTGCCCCAATGTGCATGACTTTACATTTACTTACATTGAAACACATCTGACATTTTGTTGCCCATTGTCCCAGTTTGGAGAGATCCTTCTGGAGCTCCTCACAATCTTTTCTGGAATTCACCACTCAGAAAAGTTTGGTGTCATCTACAAACTTGACTACCTCGCTGCTTAGCCCTGCCTCCAGGTCATTTATGAACAGGTTGAAAAGCACTGGTCCCAGGATAGTTCCTTGGGGCACTCCACTTTTCACCTCTCTCCATTGCAAAAATTGTCCACTGACAACCACTCTCTGCTTTCTGGTCCTCAATATCTACCAGATATTTGCCACTCTTTTATTTTATTTCACTCTTTGACAAGCAGTTGTTTTTTGTTTTGTTTTTTGTATTTGACTGACAGTGTAAGTATCTGCCCAGATCAAAACTACCATGAGACCCCAGTTACCCAATTGCAGAGTTAACATTCCATAATCAAATTTTCCATTTCGGCAGCTCTCATCTCAGCAGAAAAATAAACTTAACATTTACACCAGTGTTTCTCAACATTAGACCCCTGCTGTACCACTTTTCATGGTCCACCTAATGGAAGTACCACCAGAAGTAACTGGTGATGATGTCATCACAGTTACTTCTGGATTGGGAGGTCAGATGCAATGCAATAAACACTGGTAAGAAGGTCAGGGCAGGCAGGACAGCTTTTCTGAGCTTGCAATAAATGCACGCCTGAGCTCTGCCAGCTGAACCTCCTACAGCTGTTTGTTGCATTGCTGGTCTGTCTGGCAGGGGGTCTGGGGATCCCAGGTATACCAGGAGACACCACTTCAAGTGCCACTGGTGGTACAAGTACCACTGGTTGAGAAACACTGATCCCTCTGATAGACAAGTCTAAACACTCCATGCAACCCTCCTCATACTGTTCAAAACATGTGCACCCCACCTTTCAGACCCCACTGAAAAGGTTATCAAGACAGCTTGTCAGCAGTTTAGAACAATTCAAAATTAAATACATCAATAAATTAAGTACATCAATAAAAGATTTTCAAAAAAGACCAAAATAAAGACTGCAAAACACGATCAGATCTATATTTACAACTTTTCATCCAGCTCTTCAGTAGGGACATGCCGGTCTGGCCACACATTCTCCAGCAATAGATCAGTTTCCACTTCTCTCTCTCACACGATGCCACTACACACACACACACACACACACACACACACATGCAGATACCACTATACACGCACACAAAGATGCACACACAAGATACCACTATACACACACACGATGCGCACGCACACACATACACAAGGATACCACTATACACACACACAGGTGCACACACACACACACAAGATATCACTGTACACGAACACAGAAAGAGGCACACACACAAGATACCAGTACACATACATGTATTGGCAACCTTCAGTCTCGAAAGACTATGGTATCGCGCTCTGAAAGGTGGTTCTGGCACAGCGTCTAGTGTGGCTGAAAAGGCCAATCCGGGAGTGACAATCCCTTCCACACCGGGAGCAAGTGCAGTCTGTCCCTGGTCTGTCTCCCTGCCTATGGGCCTTCCTTCTTAGCCTCAGACTGTTGGCCAAGTGTCTCTTCAAACTGGGAAAGGCCATGCTGCACAGCCTGCCTCCAAGCGGGCCGCTCAGAGGCCAGGGTTTCCCACTTGTTGAGGTCCATCGCTAAGGCCTTCAGATCCCTCTTGCAGATGTCCTTGTATCGCAGCTGTGGTCTACCTGTAGGGCGCTTTCCTTGCACGAGTTCTCCATAGAGGAGATCCTTTGGGATCCGGCCATCATCCATTCTCACGACATGACCAAGCCAACGCAGGCGTCTCTGTTTCAGCAGTGAATACATGCTAGGGATTCCAGCACGTTCCAGGACTGTGTTGTTTGGAACTTTGTCCTGCCAGGTGATGCCGAGGATGCGTCGGAGGCAGCGCATGTGGAAAGCGCTCAGTTTCCTCTCCTGTTGTGAGTGAAGAGTCCATGACTCACTGCAGTACAGAAGTGTACTCAGGACGCAAGCTCTGTAGACCTGGATCTTGGTATGTTCCGTCAGCTTCTTGTTGGACCAGACTCTCTTTGTGAGTCTGGAAAACGTGGTAGCTGCTTTACCGATGCGCTTGTTTAGCTCGGTATCGAGAGAAAGAGTGTCGGAGATCGTTGAGCCAAGGTACACAAAGTCATGGACAACCTCCCGTTCATGCTCAGAGATTGTAATGCAGGGAGGTGAGTCCACATCCTGAACCATGACCTGTGTTTTCTTCAGGCTGATTGTCAGTCCAAAATCTTGGCAGGCCTTGCTAAAACGATCCATGAGCTGCTGGAGATCTTTGGCAGAGTGGGTAGTGACAGCTGCATCGTCGGCAAAGAGGAAGTCACGCAGACATTTCAGCTGGACTTTGGATTTTGCTCTCAGTCTGGAGAGGTTGAAGAGCTTTCCGTCTGATCTGGTCCGGAGATAGATGCCTTCTGTTGCAGTTCCAAAGGCCTGCTTCAGCAGGACAGCGAAGAAAATCCCAAACAAGGTTGGTGCAAGAACACAGCCCTGCTTCACTCCACTTCGGATGTCAAAAGGGTCTGATGTGGAGCCATCGAAGACAACAGTGCCCTTCATGTCCTTGTGGAAAGATCTGATGATGCTGAGGAGCCTGGGTGGACATCCAATCTTGGGGAGAATCTTGAAGAGGCCGTCTCTGCTGACCAGGTCGAAAGCCTTTGTGAGATCTATGAAGGCTATAAAGAGTGGCTGTCGTTGTTCCCTGCATTTCTCCTGCAGTTGTCTAAGGGAGAATACCATATCAGTGGTGGACCTGTTGGCTCGGAATCCACACTGCGATTCTGGATAGACGCTCTCTGCAAGTACCTGGAGCCTCTTTAGTACAACTCGGGCAAACAGCTTTCCTACAACGCTAAGGAGAGAGATGCCGCGGTAGTTGTTGCAGACACCCCTGTCACCTTTGTTCTTGTACAGCGTGATGATGTTTGCATCCCTCATGTCTTGAGGTACTCCACCTTCTGTCCAGCAGAGACAGAGGATTTCATGCAGCTCAGTGACGATGATCTCTTTGCAGCATTTTAGGACTTCAGCAGGGTTGCTGTCTTTTCCAGGTGCCTTGCCAAAGGCAAGGGAGTCCAAGGCCACGTGAAGTTCTTCTAGGGTTGGTTCACTGTCAAGCTCTTCCAGCACAGGCAGGCACTCAATGTTGTTCAGTGCTTCTTCGGTGACTACATTTTCTCTGGAATATAGCTCAGAGTAGTGCTGCACCCAGCGTTCCATCTGCTGCGCCCGATCCTGGATGACCTCGCCTGTGGCAGACTTCAGAGGGGCAATTTTCCTCTGTATTGGACCTAGGGCCTGCTTGATACCATCATACATCCCCTTGATGTTGCCCGTGTCAGCTGCTATCTGTATCTCGGAACAGAGCTGGAGCCAGTAGTCGTTAGCACATCTCCTGGCAGTCTGTTGGACTTTGCTGCGAGCAGTTCGGAGGACCTGCAGGTTGCGCTCACTGGGACAGGCCTTGTATGCTGCTTGAGCTCTCCTCTTTTCCTAATGACTGGTGTCAACTCCTCAGAGTGGGCTTCAAACCAGTCTGCCGCCTTGTTGGTCTTCTTGCCAAATATGGACAAGGCGGTGTTGTAAACGGTATTCTTGAAATGTTCCCATCTGTTGGATGCGTTTGCATCGGCCGGGCCTGGAAGAGATTCCTCAAGCGCTTGTGCAAATTCCTCCACTTTTCTCTGATCCCGGGTCTTGCTGGTATCAATGCGAGGTCTTCCTTCCTTTTTCGTGTGATACAGATATTGTTTGCAGTTTCACTCTGCTGCACACCAGGGAGTGGTCAGTGTCGCAGGCAGCACCATGATAACTGCGTGTGATCTTGATGCTGGGAAGGCTGGAGCGTCTAGTGAGGATCAGGTCGAGCTGGTGCCAGTGCTTTGATCTTGGATGTCTCCAAGAGACTCTATGTTGGGGCTTTGTGTTGAAGAACGTGTTGCTGACACAGAGACCGTGATGACAGCAAAACTCTAGCAGGCGTTGGCCATTTTCGTTCATCCTCCCAGTGCCAAACTGACCTAAGCAAGTGGGCCATGAACTGTTATCAGCACCAACTCTAGCATTGAAATCGCCGAGGATGAACAATGGCTCTTTTACAGGGATTTTCTTGACAGTGGTGGCCAGGTCATCATAGAATTTGTCTTTGGCTTCTGCAGGAGACGACAGAGTCGGTGCATAAGCACTGATGAGAGTGACAGGTCCTGCTGATGACTGGAGCTGCAGGGACAAAATTCTTTCACTTCCCACAGTAGGTGGGATGATGGATTTCAGCAGGGTATTTCTGACCGCAAAGCCAACACCATGTTCCCTGGTTTCGTTTGGTGGTTTTCCCTGCCAGAAAAATGAGAAATTTCTCTCCTTGACAGATCCGGAATCTGGCAGCCTAGTCTCTTGAAGGGCGACGATGTCCATCTGCAGTCTGCTCAGCTCCATGTCGATGACAGCTGTTTTGCATGCGTCGTCTATTTCTTGCAGGTCATTAGAGAAGCCAGGTGTCATTGTCCTAACGTTCCAGGTGCCCAGCTTTAGGGCAGTAGTTTTCTGTTTTCTGTTGCACGGTGCAGAGTTGTCGATCCGCTTGTCGGTTTTCACCCTAAACCCCACGCACCCCATGAGGTTAACGTACCGTGGCGAGGCAACACCTTACTGGCTGGGGACTGCCCAGCTTAAGGCGGGCGGTAGCTGCCCAATGAGATGCAATGATCTCTCCCACCGTCGGAAGCAGCCCCTGGTGTCATGCTCTACGCCAATCGAGCAAAGACTTATAACCGGTAAACTGCTGCTTCCCGTGTTGTGCCGACGCCGTATGGCGAAGTTGGAGTGTCCTCTCCAGTGCGCGAAGCCTGGGTAAAGAAGGTATGGAGGATAGGCTGTTACCCATGCAGCAAATCCCCCCTCTCCACGTCGCTGGAATGGTCCAATGGAAAGGCAGAAGCCAATACGGTTGGTTCCAGCGGCGTCGCAGGAGTTGCCAGAACGTGACCGTGTTCAGCCATGAACTGCCTAAGGGACTCCGGCTCCTGATTTTGCCTCGAGGTTGACTCCTGAAGCCTTTTCCACAACTGGATGTAGCCACAAGGCAGTGGAGGTTTGAGGTCAGAGTTTCCTTCTCTTAGATGAGCTGCCTTCCTAGGCTGACGAGTCCCATCTACCCGGATATCTACATACATACACACACACAAAGATGCACACACAAGATACCACTGTGCACACACACAGACAGACAGACACCCCACTGCTCTTCAGGGCCTGGAACACCCGGCCAGAGCTCGAGGGAAGCCCGAACTAGCAAGGGAGCGCTCCTCCCTCCGCTGCGAGCAGCCACAGCCAGACCGCAAACATCTGGGGCTGACCTGCAGGCGCCACAACGACCCTCGCACGGCTCCCCCCAGTCAGCCGCCTACCTTCCTGACGGCCATCTCCGCCTCCTCTGAGTGCGCTCTCCGGGGCCACAGAAGAAAGGAACAGCCCTCAACCGCCGGCCGGCGGGCAGGGGCAACTTTCTTCCCTCAACAAAGCTCAAGCCACGCCCCCCGCCTCTTCCAGCTTGGCGCCGTTTCATGGGCCGAGCCTTTGATTGGACAGAGCGGGCAACCCGCGCGCGACGTCACACAGCGAGGCTCCTCTTTTTCCTTCCTGCTTCTCCCTCTCTCGCCTCGTGGGGGCGCCCGCGGGCTGCGCCACTCGCCCAGTGCGCATGCGCCCTGCTGAACGTTGCTGCCTCTCAGTTGTCACTAAGCAGAGTGGCCGCTGGCGTCAGCAACAGAGTTCCAGTACAGGCACATCCCGAGAGGTCTCTGCCCAGAAAGCTCTTGCTGCCCTGCCCAGGGGATTGCTTGAGCAGCAGATTATTTTCATTGCACAGTCTTGCACTTCTGTGCATGCTTACTTGGGAGTAAGCCCCATGGACTACAGTGGGATTTACTTCTGTGTAAAAAAATGCTTTGAAATGCGCTCTCACAACCCCAGCCTATGCATGTCTACTCAGAAGTAAGTCCCATTGTAGTCAATAGGGCTTACTCTCAAGTAAGTGCTGATAGGATTGCAGCCTCAGGGCCCGATCCTATCCAACGTTCCAGCTCTAGTGTAGCCACACTGCAGCCCTGAGGTAAGGGAACAAATGGTTAGGCTAGTGCAAGCCACTTGTGCCAACCCAGGGGTGTCGCAAACGTGCCATACAGAACATTTGCACCAACTCAGGAATTGGGAAGGCAAGAGCAAGGAGTTGCACTGGGCTCCCTGCACTGGATACAGGCTTTTTGGGGCACATTTGCATCAGCTGAGCTGGCTGAGGCAGTGGGGGGGGAGGGCATTCCTGGGGGCGCGGAGTGGGAGGCAGAGCCAGGATCCGGCCTCATCAGATGGCGCAGATCCGAGTAGACCTGAGTAAAAAGTTTTCCTCCCGCCTCAGGTTGTCCGGCTTCTGGTCCCAAACTTGCGCTAGATGCAGCACAGGCGCACTGTATCCCAATCAATTTCCAGTATACTGTGCAGTGGCTTGAAATAATTCCCAATCACTGGAATTATAGATTTTCAATCAAGGTATCTGCAGACTTCTTTTTTTAATCAGTCCTTGACTGGCAGTGTAACAGGAAAAATGATTTAGAGCCCAATCCTGAACTCTAAGGCATGTTTGTGAGACCTAACACAGGGCGAGCGCCAGCCCAGTGCTGGCCAGTGCTGGGCTAGCACCTGGTGGACACCCGGCCTCGGCCTCCACCACTTGGTGGTCACATGGACCCCAGCAGTGGACAGGAAAGCAGGGATGTGGAGAGAGGCGGGGAGGAGGCTTCTGGGGAGGGGGGAGAGGACAGGGAGAGGTGGGACCAGTGGAGTTTTGCTCCACCAGATCCTGAGCCTCCGCATCAGGTTCACTGCCTGACATGGAGGATTTTACCCATTGCGGGGCTACTCCCTTTATCCAGGGGAAGGGGACAAAAGTCCCCTTTTCCCAAGGTGCCACCTACAGCTGCCTTGGGCACACAGGATGCAGCAGTAGCAGCCATTTTCTGTGCCTCTGCAGCCGCGCACCCAGGCAGCTCAAGCTTGGGCTCTTAATTGTTTTGGCCATAAGCTTACATGCATACACTTCTGTGCATATAACAGTGCAAGTCTATGCATATGTACTCAGAAGTAACCACCACGTACTTCCATGTTGTGTTATAGGATTGCAGCATAAATCAAACTGAAATGAGATGTGCAGTTTACTTGTTTACTCAGGTAAGACCCACAATGTTCAATAAGGTATACATTCTAGTATTTATTAACAGATTACAACATTTATACTCAGCCTTTTGGTTGAAAACAACCCCAAGCTGGCTTGCAACAATCAGTTAGTAACCATTTTAGGAGTGCGTACATAGTCATGGAGCATTCAAGAAGACTGTGGGTATACATTATATGATGTCTGTGTGGTTCACATGCATGTAAATGTGTTGGGAGGCTATACATCTCTTCAATTAAAATATGTATATTATGTTAGGAGTTGCCACCTACAAACTAAACAGGCTAAAAGACAGACTGCTGACTAGTTCTGGTTCAGGTGAGAGTTAGAACACAAAGGGCCCAATCCTATCCAACTTTCCATCTCCAAGGCAGCCGCAATACAGCCCCAAAGTAACAGAACAAACATCCCCTTACCTTGAGGAGGCCTCCATGACTGCCTCCCATTGCAGGATGCAGCACATACCCTGTTGGCACAGCTGCAGCAGCACTGGAAAGCTGAATAGGACTGAGCCCTAAGCTATCATCCTTATACTTTTCCTTGGGAGTAAGTCCCATTTAATTCAATAGGGCTTGATTCTTAGATATATGTAGGATTACATTGTAAAAGGAAAAATGTTTCCTAGGAGAAAACCCAAGCAGAGAGAATTAAAATCCACAGTTGTAAAGTTGTTATGTGGAGAGGTTTGAAACATGGAGAAAGCTCTGAGAATAACAGGTCTATAAGTCGTTAAGTCATTTCCCCTGGGGGTTGGGGGATAAGAATAGGCCCTCAGTTTGGCTTTACTTGTCCTAAGAGGCAACTAAACAGCCACCAGGTAGATGGGACTCTTAGCCTGGGAAGGCAGCTCATCTGAGAGAAGGAAAACTCTGATCCCAAACCTCCACTGCCTTGTGGCTACATCCAGTTATGGAAAAGGCTTCAGGAGTCAACCTTGAGCCAAAATCCGGAGATGGAGTCCCTGAGGCAGTTCATGGCTGAACACAGTCACGTTCTGGCAACTCCTGTGATGCCACTGGAACAAACAGTATTGGCTTCTGCCTTTCCATTGGACCATTTCAGCGACGTGGAGAGGGGGGATTTGCTGCCTATCCTCCATACCTACTTTACCCAGGCTTCGAGGTAAAGGACTGGTTCTGGAGAGGACTCTGTTCCAGAACCACCATTCAGAGCGCGATACCATAGTCTTCCAAGACTAAAGAATGCCAACACTGGAAGTCATTAAGGAGATTTTGCTTGAGTGAAGGGAGATCTTGGCCTCTGAGTGTCTCCCTTTCCTCATTAGTTCCCGGTATGTGGGAAACAATTGGAAAAAAGACAGGACAGGCTCAGAGTGGCTGGCAGAGGTAGGCTGGAGGATGAGAACAGTGTTGTTCTGCCCTGCTAGATAGCTACAGGAGACAAATTGCTCACTGCCCTGACTTGGGCAGGTTGGATTGGTTCTCCCTGATCTATACAAGAACAAGATCAGAAAGAAAGCCCAGCTGCTAAGCCTTTTTCTGAAAGTCCTCCCACCAGCTGAAAAATGAATGAAAAGTGGTTGTCATCTACGCGGAAATGCCTCAGAATCAGAAGAACCTGCCATTTGAGCAGAAAGCTGTCAGCTCTGCCCAGCAACAGTTAAGTCTTTGAGTGAGAAGCTTGTGTATCTGTGTATATAAAGGAGAAATTGTAAGGGCTTTGGGAAACCAGGATAATAGAGCTTCATTGTCAGTGATGATTGAGGGCACAATCCTACCCAACTTTCCAGCACTGGTGCAACTATAATGCAGCCCTAAGGCAGTGGTATTCAAACTGTGGCGTCGCGACGCCCCAGCCTGTGGGTCCTGGTCTCTGCCCCCTTAAGGGGTGGGGGCAGCCAGGAGACAGGGGGAAGGCAGCAGAAGATCCTGTGGATTGCCCCGCTCAGGGGGGCTGCAGGGGCTTGGGTGCACTTGCCCAAGCCTCCTGCAGCCTCCTGGGGGTGTGGGGAGCCCTCCACAACCTTCAGCAGGGCTCCCCAGGTCAGGAAAAGTGAAAGCGGAGCTATCGCGCCCTGCTCCGCAAAACTGGAAGCGGAGGACGATCGCTCCGCTTTCCCTTCTGATGGGGCTGCAAGGACTGGGGTGCACCCTCCAGTCCCTGCAGCAGCCGTCCCCGTGTGTGGGGAGCCCTGTGCGAGTGCCTGCAGGGCTCCCCAGGTCAGGGAAAGGGAGAGTGGGGTGATGATGCTCCGCTTCCGCTTTTGCAGAGGCAGAGCAGATCGCTCCACTCTCCCTTTCCCTGACCTGGGGTGCCCTGCATGCGCTCACATCTCCCCACACACGGAGACGGCTGCTGCAGGGACTGGTGAGTGCATCGCAGTCCCTGCAGCCCCCTGAGCGGCACGATCCTGGGGATCGTGTCACTGCCTTCTCCCTGCCCCTGCTGTCTCCCCCCCACCCCGCAAAGACTTACTGCCGGTTTCAAACTTGCGGAGGGTTTGAAAACTGCAGCCTTAAGGTATGCCTTGAGGAGGCCCCTGGGACTGCCTCCCCACCACAGGATGCAATGCACACCCCATTGGCATGGCTGCACAGGCACTGGAAAATTGGATAGGATTGGGCCTTTATACAGTTTTAGGCAGATGTTGGGTTCAGTGGTTAGCTAATAGAAATATTTTGAATTTAGTAACATCTATCCCATATACATATTGTTCTTGGACAAGTGTGTTAATACAAATACTTGTTCACTTAAATTCAGGCCTCCTCAATATAAATCTTACACTTTTTGTGAGAGCATCCAATATAGTTTTTCAAAAATCCATACCTCAGCAATGTTGGAAATTAAGGGCCCAATCCTACCCAACCTTCCAGTGTGGTGCAGCTGCAATGCAGCCCCTAAGAGAGGAATCAATAACATTATCTTACCTTGTGGAGGCCTCCATAACTGACCACAGGATGCTGCTCACATCCCATTGGCACGGCGACAGCAGGACTGGAAAGTTGAATAGGATTTGACCCTAAGGCTGCAATCTTAAACACTTCTTACCTGATAGTAAGTCCCCCCCCCTTACTGAATGCAGTGGAACTTATTTCTGAGTAAGTATGCTTAGGATTGCGCTATCAGAATTGTGCATGTTTACTCAGAAGTACTGTTAAGTCCCAATAAGGTAAGTAGGAATATGCCTAAGGAAGTGTGAATAGAACTACAGTCTCCACAGTACTTTTCCCTATTGAGCATTTCATATATTTGAATAAAGGCTGCAATCCTAGTCACACTTACTTGGGAGTAAATTCCATTAAACTCAGTTGGGCTTACATCTGAGTAGACATATATAGGATTCCACTGAAATTTAGCCAAATTATCAGTGTTTTACTTTATCCTTGTGTGTGAGTGAGATTTAGGCTGCAATCTTAAGCACACTTACTGGGGAGCAAAACTCATTGAGTTCAGTGACACTACTCTATAAACACGCTTAGAATTTCACTGCACATAACAGAAACCTAAGACTAATAATAAAGCTTACTACTTTGCAGAATAAGGATGCAGAATAATTTTGCAGCACTGGTGCAGCCACAATGCAGCCTCATGGTAAGGGAACAAATGTTCCCATACTTTAAGGAGACCTCTGTGACTGCTGCCCCACCACAAGATGCAGTGTGTGCCCCTTTGGCACAGCAGCACTGGCACTGGAAAATTGGATAGGATTGGGCCCTAAACTACCTATAATTAGAAAGGAAGATTCCAGTAATTAGAAGCTTTATGGCTTCTGAGGTATTAAGTGAATGTGAAAGTAAATATTAGAAGTGAAGGAGGAGGGGATCCTATAGGTGTGTAGGAGAGGCAATGTTGTTGGGGCAATATCAATGGTGGAATGGTGCACCTTCCAAAATTCAGTTTTCTTCATAATCGTATAGTAATCTTGTCCTCCTCTGCACATGAGAAAGTGTCTTGCATCATTTTCCCCACCTCTCCTGCCTTGAACTCCCAGGAGGGTGGAAAGGCAGGGTATAAATCTATAAAATTATAGGCCTGCTTTATAAGAAAACTCTCCAAAGCTGACAGTGGCCTTGTACACTTCCTTTGATCTATTACCAGATATGAAAGAAAACCTTTGTTAACAGTGTTCGGGTCCCTACTGTCAGTGTCATCTTATGAAGTAACTACAGAGTACATTCAATGAGGTTCACTCCTTAGTAAGTATGTTTTATATTGCAAACTTATGCTATTTTCAATAAATTTAAACACTTTTAACTAGGGCAGAGTTAATCTTTTGTAGTATAGCAAACTAAGCATCTTCTTTTGGCTATTCTTAGGTATATAGATTCTACAGTGAGAATGTCCAGAGAATTTTTCTTTAATTTAAAAATGTGGGAAGGGATTATGATCAAGATCTGAAGTTCACTACCCGCTCCCGCTGCTGTTGCTTCCCCTTTCCACTTGCTGTTTATTTTTAATGCAAAGGTCGCATTGGGTGAATTTGAAAGTAAACCCCATTGACTATAATAAAATTTACTTTTAGGTAGGCATGCATATGATTGGACTCTGAGGCTACAATCCTGTAGTTTTTGGGAGTAAGGCCCATTGAACACAATGGGACTTTCTGAGTAGACTGCATAGAAGACTTACATCTGAGTAGACAGCCCAATGCTATGCATGTCTACTTAGAAGGCCCATTGAATTTAGTGGGACTTACTCCCTGATAGGTATAGGACTGCAGCCTAATTTTACCTAAGGGTACCAGATACAAAGGGGGACAGAGTGCCTAAACTTTTAACCATTGTATAGAAGATGCAGGTGCTGCTCAACATGGAAAGATTGAAAAAGCTGCACCTGCCAAAAGACCCTCTTTTACACAATGGTGAAAAGTATAGGCTTTCTATTCCCCTTTGTATCTGGTAACCTTGGCTTTATGCAGTGTTTCTCAAAGTGTGGGTCAGGACCCACTAGGTGAATCACAAGTCAATTTTAGGTGGGTCCCCAGTCATTTCAATCTGTGTTTTATCTGTAATATATTACATTTGATGCTACCATGGTCTGTGACAGCATTCGAGGAAATGTGACAGATCTGTATTTTTAACAGGCTATGATGTATTGTTGTTAACAATGATAGTCAATGGGGCTTACTCCTGGGTAAGTGTGGATAGGATTGCAGCCTTTGGAATGTTTGGGGAATGTTTTTTAAACAGATCAGCAACTACTTGGGAGGGTTAGGAGAGTTCTTTATTTTAAATAACTTTTTAAACTTGTACTTATTGTAAACTCTTTATTTACTTACTTAGATTTGATTTTGTCATATGGGGGAGTGCTAAAAATTTTCCTTCTTGGTGATATCACTTCCAGCCATGACATCACTTCTAAGTTAATGACATCACTTCCAGTGGGTCCCAACAGGTTGTCCCTCTAAAACAGGGGTGGGCAAACTTTCAACTTTAGGGATGCTGGACTTTTAACAATTGTGTAGAAGAGAGAATTTCAACAGGTGCAGCTTATCATCTTGTGAGACTACAAGCTGCACCTGCTGAAATTCCCTCTTCTATACAATTGCTAAAGGTCCAGGATCCCTAAAGTTGAAAGTTTGCCCACCCCTTCTCTAAAAGTGGGTCCCAGTGCAAAAACGTTTGAGAACCACTGCAGTCTAATGCATATTGGATTAATATTAATGTCCCTTAATATTAATGTCCCTTAATGGAAGGGATTCACTCTAGTTCTCTTTTTCTTAATTTACAATGCCTTTACTCCATTGAAGCCCACTGAGATCAGATGCCAGGTTTTCGTAGGTGTCCCTTATTTGCTGCTGTCATGATTGGTGGTGGTGATGATGATTGAGGGCCCAGTCCTATCCAATTTTCCAGCACTGGTGCAGCCACAATGCAGCTGCAAGGTAAGGGAACAAATGTTCCCATACCTTAAGGTGGCCACTGTGACTGCTGTCCCACCACAAGATGCAGTGCATGCCCCATTGGCACAGCTGCACTGGCACTGTGCATGTCTACTCAAAAGTAAGTTCCATTGTGTTCAATAGGTCTTACTCCCACAAAAGCATAGGACTGCAGCTTAGAGATTTGCAGCCAGATAGGTTTTCTTAGGTGCCACTTATTTGCTACTGATATAGTTGGTGGTGGTGATGATTAAGGGCACAATCCTTAATCCAGATACTAGGTTTTCTTAGGTGCCCCTTAATTGCTACTGATATAGTTGGTGGTGGTGATGATTAAGGGCACAATCCTTTGCATGTCTACTCAGAAGTCAGTTCCACTGTGTTCAGTAGGTCTTACTCCCAGGAAAGTATGCATAGGACTGCATGTCACGGGGTGGGGCAAGTCCCTTTCCCTTTAAGATGGTTTAGGCTGGGAGTTGGTTAACCAGGTGTAGGGTATTAATAACTTAAAGAATAAAACCTGGGCTTGGTGTGCCTGAAAACAGAGAGCAGGGGGAAGGGTGCTAACTGCTTTTATATTGGAAGCAATACTGAGACCTGTAAGATGGTAGTTTTAGCCTCTATTTAGGTAAGATCTTTCTTGTTTTTAAAGCTATTGTGATGCATGTAGTTATGTCTTTTTGGAGCAATTGAAGCTCCCTTAAGCTTTAATAAAAATCTTTTATAAAACATTGGGTGCAGTGATTGACCAGGGACATGTATGATGGGACCTGGGGCTTGGAGTGAGCAAAAATAAATAAGCATTGCTCTTGGGGGTTGTGGAAGGTGGTGTAGGTGGAGGAGGGTTGAGTCCTGGCTGGTTTGGGGGGGTCTCCCTTGGTCCTTCCCTACCCCAGGGGTGATGTTTGTTACACTGCAGTCTAAAAATCTGGCTTCCCTGGGGCAGCGCTGCAGTGGAGCCAGGATAATAATTGACCACCTTTCCCTGCGCAGAACGGGGAAGTGGTGCGGGCTGATGAGCCCACGTGAGGAGCATGGCGAGAACGGAGGCGCAGGCGGTGCCCAGTTCATATGGAGCCCCGGCTTTGCAACAAAGGGCGACTGTCTCCTTCCCGCTGAATCGGAGCCTCTCGCGGGCTGGCAGGGATAAGCGCTCAGTGCAAGCCTGAGACGGACACCCAGGCCGCGAGACTCTGCTAGCAGCGCCTCTTCCGCCTCCTTCCCGGGCGAGCTTTCTCCTCCCACTCGACTCCGAGTAGGAGCTTTGGCTCCGGAGATCCAGCCGGGACCAGCGCCGGAGAGCAGCGCCCGTCATGTGGCAGAGCCAGTACGTGACTATCCAGCAGCTGGCTGGCTTCCGCCAGTACAAGGTAACGCTGCGGGGGGGGGCGCTTTGCAAATGGGGTACTGCTCACCTTCCTATGGAACTCCTGGAGACATGAAACGCATGTTCTCTTCACTTACACCTTTTTACACTTTTTATTTTTTGCAACTAGTTACTAGTTTCCTGTGTGGAACCTCTTCCACCCCCTCCTTTTCCTCCCCCTCTGCTTGGGAAAAGTGGCTGACTCCTTTCCCAAGTGATCAAGACTAGAGCAGTGCTTCTCAACCAGTGGTGCTTTTACCAGCAGTGGTACTTTAAAGTGAGGTGATACACCTGGGACCCTTCCCACCACCTGGCAGTGAGATCAGCAATGCAGTGCAACAAGCAGTAATAGGCTCAGCAGGCACAGCTCCAGAGTGCACTTTTTGCAAGCTCAAAAAACTCCACCTGTCTTCCCTGACCACCTTATTGCATTGCATTGCACCTTATTGCAAAATCTCCGGATTTTGCCTTGAGGTTGACTCCTGAAGCCTTTTCCATAACTGGATGTAGCCACAAGGCAGTGGAGGTTTGGGATCAGAGTTTTCCTTTTCTCAGATGAGCTGCCTTCCCAGGCTAATGAGTCCCATCTACCTGGTGGCTGTTTAGTAGCCTCTTAGGACAAGTACAGCCAAACTGAGGGCCTATTCTTATTCCCAGCCCCCTAGGAGAGGCTGGCCCATCACTCTGATAAATCTAGAGTTTGAGAAAGAAGAGTGTGAGGAAAACTTCCAGAGTAGTTGCCACAGTTTTGCAAGTGGAGCTTTTGCAAAAACAAGAGGCTCTTGGGACACCCTATAGAGCAGCCATTTTCAACCTTTTTCAGCTCACAACACACTGTCAAGGCACTAAAATTGTCAAAGCACACTCCCAGTTTTTTACTTACATTAAATTACTATATTACAATTTAATTAATATAATTAATACAATTAAATCATTACATGACAAAGGGCACAATGCTAACCAGGTCTACTCAGAAATAAGTCCTAGTTTGTTCAATGGGGCTTACTCTCAGGAAAGTGTGGTTAGGATTGCAGCCAAAGACTTGGGGGGGAATGTGCCTGTGGGACTTACTTCTGAGTAGACATGCCTAGGATTGGGATTCTGGTTGCACTCTTTTTTTCCTCAAATACACAAGCAGGCAATTGGCACTTCTCTATCCTCTTCTCCCCCACCCACAGGGATATTCCCCCCATCTCATAATTGCAGTTAACACATCTCCTACTATCCCTCTCCTCACTGGTCCACACCTTCCAAAGGTCCAGAATCACTTGCCTCACATTTCCCTCCCCCCAGTTGCCTGCTCCTGTATTTCAGAAAAAAGTGTGACAAGTAGACACTTTGCCCAATCCTAGGCATGTCTACTCAGAAGTAAGTCCCATTATAGTCAATGGGGCTTACTCCCAGGAAAGCGTGGATAGGATTGTGGCCCAGCATCCCTCCTCTGAAAGGCAAAGACAAGGCAGGGAGGGTAGCTTTGGAGAGCTGCAGGCAACTGTGGCAAGGAAAAGGGACTTTCGTGGACCCTCAGCCAGCCCATTCTTAGGCTGGTGGCCTCAGCAGACTCTTCTCCCGCCCAGCAGCCCGCTGCTGCTGCCTGCCTCCTCTGGCCCAAAGCACACATGAGGCTGCACAGCGGTTGAAAACTGCTGCTATACAGATTTACAGAAAGCAATAAAGAAGCTTTTAGCACCTAAAAGACTAACCAGTTTATTTCAGCTTCAGCTTTTTTGGACTACTGTACTGTCCTCTTTATCAGGTGTACTGAAGCATTAGCTCCCATGGACTAGAGTCTGCTTGGTCAAATGCGTGGAGTACATATATGTACTGGTGTGTGTATATCTGGGAATGCATTGTAAACAGTGGGGCTAAGTGGCCATGAAGTGTTATATGTGTAGGAAAAGCACTGTGACAGTGATCACCTGTTAGAAGCAAGCAAGCCCAGATGTAGCATGCATGAGTGACTCTTCCTTGAAGGATTTTAGAAAGCCTAGTCTATTGTGTCTTTGTGGCTCTGTTGCTATCTTTGTTCTCTACTGCCTTTCTTAATCCTGAATGCTGCAATGTGTTGAAGATTGAGGCCGTGGGCTGCTGACTCATCCCAATGAATAAAGTGGAACTTGTGTGTAAACATTTATACCTTCAGGCTCCATATGAGACTCCTTAGTTTCCTTCTGCACATTTGAGTGAGGTTGCACTTCTTTTTTGGGTCTACCACAATGCTGAGTTTAGGGTGAACTGTTCATGCAGAGAATGCTGCTGCTGGCAAAAGTGTAAGGAGAGTAAATGAGAGTCCTTGGGTGTGTGCATGTCTGAACAAAGTGGTGGCTAGGCAAGATTTGCAAGTTCTCCCGTTTAGTCCCTGGAGTCTTAGATGTTTTGTTCTTTTAAACTCAGTAGTTAAAGATGAACATCCAATACCAATTTCTTTTGGTAGGAGTTTTTAGCTAAATGACTTGCATGAGGGTCTAGGCCAGCAATTTTCAACCCTTTTGTCACTCTTTTGTCAAAACCCTTTTGGTTTATGTATTTACAATTATTAGAAAGATTTAAAACTGATAAAAAATTATATGGCTTTGAAGAGGGAGAGTCAATATTGGAGAAACAACTAAGATCAGATGAGCAAGTAATATCTAAAATATATAAATTGCTTTTGAAATTTGAAACAGAACATGAACAGGTTAAAGAATGCATGATCCAGTGAGCGAAAAATGTGGGCCATGAACTCTCAATGGACAGATGGGAGAAACTATGGATAAAACATACGTATAAAATTTACTCTGAATGTTAACATTAAGGAAAATATATATAAGATTTATCGATGGTATGTGACACCAAGTAAATTAGCCAAAATGTATGAAAGTATGTCCAATAGTTGTTGGAAATGTAAGAAACAAGAGGGAACCTTTTACCACATGTGGTGGACGTGTTCAAAAGTAAAAAAATATTGGTTACAAATTCATGCACAGATACAGTTGATCTTAAAAACAAATATACAGTTGAAGCCAGAAGTATTTTTATTAGGTATGACAGATGAATATGTGGAAAGAAAAAATGAAGTTTTATTTTTGTATATGATAAGTGCTGCCAGAATACTTTATGCTCAAAATTGGAAGACTATAAACATACCCTCGATAGAAGAATGGTGGACAAGACTTATGAACTTTGCAGAGATGGACAAACTCACAACTTTACTTAAGGAGAACTCAACAAAAAACTTCTTGAAAAATTGGAAACCAATTATTGATTTTTTGAAACAGAGAGAAGACAATGATTTGATGTATTATGGATTTGAAGATTGGTTTTGAAGGATTAGATAGTGGTATAGACTACCATTTGTTAATGTTTGGACTTTATGTATCTAAAATATAACTAGTAGGAATTTTTTGGCTTCGCCCTTGCTACACCATTAGAATATTGTTTATGTATTTGTTTATGTATTATGTGTAAATAAATGTTTATGTTTATTTATTTATGTTTAAATAAATTAAAAAAAGAAAAAACAAAAACAGTCACAGCACCAGGAAAAGTTTTAAAGCAATTTTCAACTTCTGTGCTCCAAACTCCTGCAGTACACCTGTAGACCTTTCAGAGTGGACGAATGTACTGCAGTACACTGGTTGAAAATTGCTGGTTAGGCTTAGATGCTGGTATCTCTTGCTAACAGATCATGTGATCCTAAGATGGAAAGTATAGACCAGGGGTTCTCAGGTGTGTGTCCCCATCGCGACCCACCTGTTCTGCCACGTAGGGCACCATAACCCACCTTCATTACTGGACCTGTGCAGGTGCCTGGAAGCAACCAGAAGCCACTTTCACAAACCTGGAAACAAACTGGAAGTGACTTTCTGGCTGCTTCTGGAGACCTACAGAGGCCATGTGCAACCCCAGTTACAGCCAGAGATCTTCAATTTGGAGCCAACCAGAGACAAGGGTGGGACCCACAGTTTGAGAAACCCTGATCCAGATAAAATGCAATCCAGTTGCACTCCTCTCACCGTCCCTTGGCAACTAGCTTGGCAGTGCCCTTTGGTAACAACCATTGAACACAATGGTACTTACTTCTGAGTAGTCATGTCCAGGATTGTGCTGTTGTCAGTAAGTGCATTATTGTCTAAACTAGGGGTGGCCAGTTTGCGGCACGCATGCTACTAGTGGCACATGGACACTTTCCAAGTGACACACACGAAGTCGACATATTTTGAAAAAACATTTAAATATTAACAAAGAAAGCACCATGTGGGGAGAAAGGTGGGAAAAGAACGATGGACAGGATAGAAAGCTAACAGGGCAGATGCTCGTGAGCTTCTTTCCTGTAACTGGTGGGTTACTCACTTACCTGAGAAGACCAATGGTGGAGTGTTGAAGAGGTGAGAGGCATGCTGTAGAGAAGGCTGCAGGGGCCGAGCAGGGCAGCACAGGGATGGCTACTGAGAGCAGCAAAGCCAGGTGGTCCAGCTAGGCTGATCTACCATCTTCAGGAAAATAATCTGCAAAGAGATCCTGGCTAAGATCATCTTTGAAGATGAGAAGGTGGGAAGGCAGTGGGCTGTACAGAAGGGCAATGAACATACCTTGTATAATCAACAGCACTCCCGTGATTCTTGCTCTGTAGCTTCTGGCACTCAGAGATATACTGCCCTTGAACTTGGAGGCTCTATTTAGTTAATTGCTAAAAGTGATATTAAGGTGGAGTGACACAATCAAGATTCTGTACATAAAAAGTAGCACGGCATGCTATGGGTTGGCCACCCCGGTCAAAATTGAGTGGCCGCAGGACTCAGGGATGGTGCAGTTGTAAGGCTAGTTGCATCCCTTGCCTCAGTGAGCTGAGAGAAGTGGTGAGCTGGCAGGATATGCTCTGCACTCCATGCTCACCGAAGCCTGCTGCCCAATGCAGTTGCCCCACTCTGTTCTCTCTCACTTTCCAAGAGCACAAGATTACAATGGGGATGCAGCTTCTGCTTCAGCTTTGCCACTGCTTCCTGTAAAGTGACTGGTGGAGAGTGTGTTGGGAGTGGAGACGTTCATCTTCCTAGAGTCTTGACATCAATCCACTTTACAAAAAGTGATGATGGAGCTGCACTAGGATGACAAAGCTGGCTTTGTTTGCGCGTGCACATTAGCACATGCTGGTAGGGATAGGGGGCATTGGAATTTGGAGCTGTGGGTTCAGACAGTGGCTCAACTTGGGTCACCCTGGACAGGTCTCCAAGGTTTCAAACAGTAATCTTTCCCAGCCATTCCTGGAGACACTAGAGACTGAACTTAGGACTTGCTACATGAAAGCAGGCACCACAGTCCCATCCCCTGAGCCACCTATCCTAGTTTGTGCTGAGGACACCTGTCAGCATTTTCTTCTCTTGATTCTATAAGTCTTGCAGATTACCTGGAAGGGCATTATGATAAACAGCAGTCAACAGACTACCATTTAAGAATAGCTGAAGTAGTGAATTATGGAGACAAACATAAGAAAAACCCTGCTGGATCAGGGTTGATACTCCACATGTCTCTTGATACTCCAGGTTTGTGAGACAAGACTTACCTTTGCAAAACTAGGCTGTTTCTCCTTCAGCAATGCTTGTTCTTGTATATGCTTACTAATTTGTCTTTAATTATGGTTTCCACTAGTTTACTTAGAATAGATGTTAAGCTGACCAGCCTATAATTTCCCAGATCTCTCTTTGATCCCTTTTTAAATGTTGGTGTTACATTGGCTACTTTCTAGTCCTCTGGAATTGGTGGTTGATTTAAAGGACATATTTCTGTGAGAACGGCAATGTCACATTTGAGTTATTTAAATATTCTTTGGTGGATGCCATTGGGACCCAGAAATGTTCATTTCTAATGTGTCAATCTGCTTTAGAATCTCATCCCTTGTCACTGCTTTTTGACTTAGTTTTTCTCAGGGAGGATCAAGCACAAGTATCTGTCCTCCGTCTTCTTAGTGGAGACAAATACGAAGAATTCGTTCAGTTTCTCTGCAATGTCTTATCTCCAGGGCCTCTGAGAGGAACTTTATCAGGGGGTACAAAGTTTCTTTTGGGCCCTTTCCCAAAGAGGGAAGGGGTGAAACAGAGTGGGAGGGTGGCAATGATGGTGGGCAGAATGGGGGCAAAACAGGCAGGGGGAAAGCAGCAACAGCTGGAATAGTCTTTGCAGCCCAGGTCTACCAGTCTTCCCAATGCAGAAGTCAGGTCTACCTGCCTGCCCGGTGTTGGCAGCTACATACAGTAATACAGAAAACCCAAGACGCTCCTAAGTCTCTCTAAAATCTTTCAAATATAGAAGATCACTGCAGGATATTAGTAGCAGTGTATTTAGGCTCACCCTAGAATGGTAAGTGTCTTGTGTGTCTTGGTAAGTGATCCACAAGCCAAAGAGCGACTGTAGCAGATTGGTTTTCTCCCAGATGCGACACAAGGAATGTATGCATTCCTGGACCTGGTGTGTATGGCTTGTGGCAGTAGTTGCTGCCATATGCCCACAGTAATACCCCCAGCATCCCATGTGGAGAGTAAGTCTGGGTGAGATTGAAAAATGGAAGATCCCAGGAAATTTCTGGGCCCCCTCCTTTGGCTCCTGGGCCCCCTTTCTGACCCTAGGCCCGGGTACAAATTACCCCTTTACCCCTCTCTCTTAGGCCCTGCTTATCCCCCTTAAGAGTCTTTTATTTTATTGTTGTCAAAAAGTTCAACCACCTCCCTTGCAGTTTTCCTGCTTTTGATGAATTTAAAGAAGTTTTTTATTATTTTGCTACTTTTCGCCACATGCGCCTCATATTAATTCTTTCTTTCCCATCCTTTATTGTCACCTTGCCTTTCTTTTGCAAGAGTGTGTGTTGCTTTTTGTCCTCCTCATTTAGGCAAGTTATCCATTTTCTGAAGGAAACCTTCTAGCCTTTTCTAGCCTTCTTGATTCCCTTGTGAGCCATGCCAGTATCCTCCTTTATGTGCTATTGCCTTTCTTAGTCAATCCATGACATTCTACAAGAGATTTTGAAACATTTGAAGTAGACTTTTCCTATCTTGCATGTGGGTTGCACATAAATAAAGCGGAATCTCTAAGATCAACTACCACCATTGCTAAAGCAGCAGTGGGAGTAGAAGCACTTACTCAACAAAAGATTTCTGCATTGCATGGGGTAAGAAAAAGTAGAGCAAGCAGGTTCCATGGCGTTCAGTAGTAGGTCATTACTGAATGCACATATGAGAAGAAGCTGCTGTCTATAATTTTGTCCTGAATTAGATCTAATCTCCTCACATTAGTTTTGTTTTTAATTATTTAAATATATGCAACTAGTATCCATGGATTTATTTTTCTGTTTAGAAGTAAGTAATGTGAAGATCATGGAGTGTTATTCAAAGTAGGAGCTAATTAAGTTGACTGTGAACTTATTCCTCTTATCAACTATGCATGTTACTAAACACACTGGAGAAATTAAGAGTTGGGGGAGGGGTAGTCTTACTGAAATGATTAATGCAAGCAGTTTAACTCCAGGGAGAGACTGACTCCAGAAACAACTGTGCAGATCTCGCATCTATCTCAGATATAAGTGCTACACACATGTGACTTGGAAGGTCCATGGGAGAATCACGATTGGTCCTAGTTTCTCAACATACCTGATGTCTATATGTTGAATTGCACATAGTATGATCATTTGGGGGCTCTGTGCATATAGGCCTTGTATACGACTTCAGTCTGCATCGGGGAAAACCTCTGAGGTTCCCCAACTCTATAAACTGTTCTTCCAGAAAACCAAAAAAACACAGTTTCCGACCCCGTTGGGAGCCTCAGACAGGCTGCCGTGGGATCCTCAAGGCTTGCGCCTGGGACATTTGCCCCACCAAACCCTATGGTAGGTCCATAACTGGGACCCAGTTTAGGCTGCTGATTAACCTTTAAAACCCTATATGGCATAGGCTATAATCCTATCCACACTTACCTGGGAGTAAGCCCTACTACCCATAATGGGACTTCTGAGTAGACATGCATTGGATTGGGCTCTTAGGAACTGGCTGCTTGCAGGTCTGTCTTCTCCTATATGTAACAGTTTGCACACTTGGTTCTACATCTGAGGCCTTGCTTTGGGTTCCCCCTTTCAGGGAGGCATGACTGGTAGGAAAAAAGGGGCATAGCCTTTTCAGTGGCAGCACCTAAATGGTGGAATTCTCTCCCCCAAGAAATACAGATGTCCCCCTTTCTAAAATACTGTTATTTTATATGATGATGGTTTCATTGTCTGATTTCAAATATTCATTGAAAACTGCCCTGGTGGCCCCTGCAAGGCTGGAAGGGCAGAATAAAATAAATCAATACCTAAAATAACCTTGCTTCAGTCTTGCTAAGGGATAATACCATATCAGTGGTGGACCTGTTGACTAGGAATCCGCATTGCGATTCTGGATAGACCCTTAGACAGCTGTAGGAGAAATGCAGAGATCAACGACAGCCACTCTTTATAACCTTCATAGATCTCAGGAAGGTTTTCGACCTGGTCAGCAGGGACGGCCTCTTCAAGATTCTCCCTAAGATCGGATGTCCAACCAGGCTCCTCAGCATCATCAGGTCTTTCCAGGAGGACAGGAAGGGTACTGTAGTCTTTGATGGCTCAACATCAGACCCCTTTGACATCTGAAGCAGAGTGAAGCAGGGCTGTGTTCTCGCACCGACCTTGTTTGGGATTTTCTTCGCTGTCCTGCTGAAGCAGGCCTTTGGAACCGCAATAGAAGGCATCTATCTCTGGACCAGATCAGACAGAAAGCTCTTCAACCTCTCCAGCCTGAGAGCAAAGTCCAGCTAGAATGTCTGCATGACTTCCACTTTGCCTATGATGCAGCTGTCACTGCCCACTCTGCTAAAGATCTCCAGCAGCTCATGAACTGTTTTAGCAAGGCCTGCCAAGACTTTGGACTGATAATCAGCCTGAAGAAAACACAGGTCATGGTTCAGGATGTGGACTCACCTCCCTGCATTACAATCTCTGCACATGAACTGGAGGTTGTCCATGACTTTGTGTACCTTGGCTCAACAATCTACGACACTCTTTCTCTCAATACTGAGCTAAACAGACACATCGGCAAAGCAGCTACCACGTTTTCCAGACTGGAGAAGAGATGTATTGGAATCGAGGAAGTGGCCCCTTTAAGGGTAAGGCCAGGGCATCCAGCAGAGTGTGCTGCACAGCTGCAGCCACTTAAAGACACTAGGGCCCTCAGGGATATAAGGAGCACCTGAGGTAGCAAGGGTTTGTGGGTTGTAGAAGGAGTGCAGGTTGGAGGTAGGAGAGGAGACTGACTTTGGAATCTGTCATCGGACTGTGACTTGGCTTATTGACTTTGTACTTTGACTTGGATACTCTGACTTTGTGACTAACGAACTGATTAACGATTAACTAACGAACAGGCTGCGGAGAGCTGAGGTGTGCTGCTTTACTGGGAAGGACTGCTGCCTTAGGAACTGGGCCCCTGCAATTTAAACAGGCAAGCTACCCTGGTGGCGGAGTCTAGTAGTGCTGCTGTAGAGAACTGGGGCCATTGTTGGGGAACAAAAGGGGAGCTAATTAGCTTTGAGTGGGCATAAGTTCCCTAAGTGAGGCTTGGAGTGAGAAGCTGGCAGAACAAGAGAGTATGGTCCAACAAGAAGCTGATGGAACATACCAAGATCCAGGTCTACAGAGCTTGCATCTTGAGTACACTTCTGTATCGCAGCGAGTCATGGACTCTTCGCACACAACAGGAGAAGAAGCTGAACGCTTTCCACATGTGATGCCTCCGACGCATCCTTATGTATCACCTGGCCAGACAAAGTTCCAAACAACACAGTCCTGGAACGAGCTGGAATCCCCAGTGTGTATACACTGCTGAGACAGACGTCTGTGTTGGCTTGGTCATGTCGTGAGAATGGGCGATGGTTGGATCCTAAAGGATCTTCTCTATGGAGAACTTGTGCAGGGAAAGCGCCCTACAGGTAGACCACAGCTGCGATACAAGGACATCTGCAAGAGGGATCTGAAAGCCTTAGGAATGAACCTCCACAGATGGGAAACCTTGGCCTCTGAGTATTCTGCTTGGAGGCAGGCTGTGCAGCATGGCCTTTCCCAGTTTGAAGAGACACTTTGCCAACAGACTGAGGCAAAGAAGGAAGGCCCACAGCCAGGGAGACAGACCAGAGACACACTACACTTGCCCCCAGCGTGGAAGGGATTGTCACTGCCGAATCGGCTTTTTCAGCCACGCTAGACGCTGTGCCAGAACCACCATTCAGAGCGCAATACCACAGTCTTTCGAGACTGAAGGTTGCCAACTAGGTAGTCTTGCTAGTTTCCTTCTTCCCCACTTCCCACCAAAAATATACATTTCTGCTTCTCAAGATTGAGGCCTCCACAAGGCAAGGGAATATTTGTTTCCTTACCTCATGGGCTGCATTGCAGCTGCATCAGTGCTAGAAAGTTAAATAGGATTTGAGCCCTCAGTGATTCAACTGAGACTTGAATCAAGAACTTCTTGGCTTACGGTTCACTCTTATGAACACACTATACTAACTCTTCTCTAAATAGGAGAAATATTCTGTAAACATTATTCACGTGCCATCCATCTGCACAACATATATTGTATTCTGGATAACCACATTAATTCTCTATTCTGTTCCTCAGCAGAAAACATCAACATGCCCTGAATGCTGTAGCTTTTGCATAGGCACAGATTGGTGCACTTAGGGTGTGTCCTGCCAAGCTCCTGTTCTGAGCTTTGCCTAAAGACCTTATGCCCAGTCTAAACTAATTAGTTCCCCCAGCTTAACCACAGCTAGAATCTAGTAGACTGCAAAGACTACCCCTGTACCCCAACAGGAAGGTACTGTTAGCAGGTGGCTGGCTGCAGGGTTCCTCCTTCAAGCAGCAGTCCTTTCAGGTACAGCAGCACCACCTCATCACTCTCCACCACTTAGCTATCTCTGTTAGAGTAGTCCATTAGTCAGTGCACCTGTTTGTCCTCTAGTCCGTCCATCAGAGTGCCAGTTCTGTGTTTGCTTGCCAATCTGTGAATTAGTGTGCCAGAAAGTTAGTTAGCCAGAGAGTCTGTCTGATAAGTAGAACTGTGAGTCAATCCATAAGTCCACAAGCCAGTAGGTCAGTTTAGCCAAAAAGTCAGTTTGTTTTGCCAGCAAGTTTCCTCCACTCTGTCTCTAACAACAACCCTTCCTGCATCAGGTGCTTCTTATATCCTAGAGACCTCATTACCTCTAGTGGCTGCAGCTGTGCAGCACACCTTCTGCTGGAGGCCCAGTCCTTAACCCTGTATTCCCCAGGGCAAAGGGCCACTGCTGAACCACATCCTGTCTTCTTGCCAGATCTTCCGCAATTCTAGTAAGGGCAATGCAGCTCCGAGGTAAGGGAACAAACATCCCCTTACCTTGGGGCTGCCTCCAAGACTGCTCTCTAGCTGCAGGATGCAGCACATGCCCCATTGGCACAGCTAAGTCAGTGCTGGAAAGTTGGTTAGGATTTGGACCTTACGATGCAATCCTGTACCCATGTACTAAGACCCATTGTGTTCAATGAAGCTTAATTTATTTATATTCCACTTTTCTACCTCTGAAGAAGCCCCCAAGGTGGCTTATAACATTTTAAAAAATACAATAGGGGGTGTCCCCATATTCACGGATCCCATATCTGTGGTTTCAGTAATCTGCGGATTGGGTCTGTGCCCCACCCCCGCGCATGCCTGCGAGGGACGCACCTCGGGGGAAGGTGACTTTTGTCCCTTCCCCCCCAGGTAAAGGCAGTAGCCCCACAATGGGGCTACTCAATTCACTGCTGACCAAAAGGTCAGCAATAAGGTAAGAGCCTTCGTGTCACACTTGGAGCCTGACGCAAAGGCTCTGGATCCCATTGCTCCACTGGCCCTGCCTCCCTGCTCTCTCCCTTACCTCTGCCCGCCTTCCCCCTCTCTGGTACGCCTCCTCCCCGCCTACCCCCCACCCCCGCTTTCCTCTCCACTGCTCAGCGGTCCATGCGATTGCTGAGTGGCAGAGGCCGGGTGCCTGTCCAGCACTAGCCCAGCACCAGCCAGCAGTGCTCGCCCAGCATTAGAGCTTGAAAACATGCCTTACGGCATGTTTGCAACAGTGTGCGCTGGTGGTAAGCCCGCTGAGCTCAGGATTGGGCTCTTAGTATGTCTGAGAAGTTACTGAGGATTGTTTGCATGTTCAATTTTTGTTCCACCTTTTCAAAAGCTCGAGGTGGCTTATCACACAACAAATCTGAAATGGTTTCTACAAGTTGAACTCATGATGTCTAGTAACTAGCAATTTTAAGGCACATAAATATTATAGTTTTTTATCATAGTACATGTCTAATAGATGTTTGGTTCCACTAAATAATACAAAGTATTAGATTTTGATAAACAACAAACATGAAATGTTAGGGCCCAGTTCTATCCAACTTTCCAGCACCAGTGCAGCTGCAATACAGCCCTGAGGTAAGGGAACAAATGATCTCATCTCTTGAGGAGGTTTCTATGACTGCCTCTGCACCACAGGATGCAGTGCACACCCCACTGGCACAGCTGCACCGGCATTGGAAAATTGGATAGGATTGGGCCCTTAATCATTCTGGTTTATATTTTAAATAGCTACCTCAGGATAATGGGAAAAAGTTTTTTTTTCTTTTTTAATGTTAAAAGGACAAATAAGAAGCATATTTTTCTTCAAAAATAGAACATTATTTGTCTGCTGCTGTGCCGGAGATGACTTTATATCTGCATTATTTATAGTTCTGTCCTTGAAGTAAATATCTCATTTCAGTGTTGTTGTTCTAGCATCATTTCATGCATAATTAACAGCTAAAATAGTGACTCTTACTATAGAGTATTGATTTCTTTAAGTCCTTTGGGCCAGGCTGTGACTTGCTATGTGTTTTCGAACATTATTTTCTATATGAGTCCTTCTGACTTTGAGAGATTCAGTATTTTACTTATGAGATATAAATGTTTTAAATATCTTTTGCCCTTCTGATAAGGAGGCACCCACAGTGACTAACAATCCAATAAATTTAAAGTAATAATATATTGAAATAATTTAAACAACCAACCAACAAAAACAACAATCAAATCTAATCAGACTTACCCAGCAAAGTCAAAACCAACTTCAGGCAACCAACTTCCACAAAAACTCATATCCACAGGGCAGACTTAAAATTCAAAGTCTTGATGAAACAAATGAGTTTTCAGCTGCCCCTAGAACACTGACAGTGAAGATATCATTCTGACCTCCTCTGGCATGGAGTTCCACAGATTAAGTACAACACATCCAACTTCAGAAGGATCTAGGAATAAGACAGGGCTGTAAGAATTTTGCCTAATGAAGCCAAATTTGTCAGATGCTTTCTTGTTTTCTTAATTCAATTTTAGGATAATGAACCCTCTTGGATTGTCACTAAATTGTGGATTTCTGGATTGTGTCATGAGATTTCTAAGAAACTCTTACATAATTGTACAGGTTTAGAACAGGTATAGCACATGCAAACTCTGACATCAGTCAGCTGATGCCAGCACTTTCCCTAATGATAAAACCTCTGTCTCAGAGGGAATCTTGTCATTCTTTAGCTTCTTTGTTGCACACAAGTGTCTTGGGACCAGATGAGACTTGTTTGTTAAATGCATGCTTGTCTATGAAGCAAGCTGAGAGGTGTACTTTTTATAGTAAAAGGATGACATAGGGAAGAGTAGTGAAATCCACCCCTCCTTTTCTTTCTCCACAATCCTATCCCCCGCCATTGGGGGTACAGGGTGACCATAGGTTTGGGCCCTTTGTCATGCTGCTGCTTTAAGCAGCTTCAGCCCTGCCCTGCTCACTTCCAGTATCATAGCTGGACAGAGGAAAGCTGCTTCAAAGCACCAGAGTGTGGCACAGGGTTGACAACCCTGCAGGATTGACCTGGAGCCTCCCGGAATGAGCAACAATCTCCAGTTGACTATTGAAAACAATCATGAAGATTTTAACAGGTCCTACAGGAATTTCCAACATTGCATCATAATGGTTGTTGACATCCTTCAGTCTCGGAAGACAATGGTATCGCGCTCTGAATGGTGGTTCTGGAACAGAGTGTCCTCTCCAGTGCGCGAAGCCTGGGTAAAGTAGATGTGGAGGATAGGCTGTTATCCATGCAGCAAATCCCCCTTCTCCACGTCGCTGAAATGATCCAATGCAAAGGCAGAGGCCAATACGGTTGGTTCCAGCGGCATCACAGGAGTTGCCAGAACGTGACTGTGTTCAGCCATGAACTGCCTCAGGGACTCCATCTCCGGATTTTGGCTCAAGGTTGACTCCTGAAGCCTTTTCCATAACTGGATGTAGCCACAAGGCAGTGGAAGTTTGGGATCAGAGTTTTCCTTCTCTCAGATGAGCTGCCTTCCCAGGCTAGTGAGTCCCACCTACCCGGTGGCTGTTTAGTCACCTCTTAGGACAAGTACAGCCAAACTGAGGGCCTATTCTTATCCCCAGCCCCTAGGGGATGCATCATAATGATAGACAGATAAATTCATAATGATAGATAAAAAAATCTCCAGGAATAGCTTCCAATAGTGTTGGCAACCCTAAAGTGGCAGTGTACATTTGTGCTTGAGTTATCTAACATATTTATCTTCCATGTTTTCCCTAGTGATAGATGTTTATTTCAAGCAGACACATCCTATCCTTCTCAGTTGATCAACTTTTTCTGGCCCCTATGTAGAAGAACATTGCCAATCCCTGTTCTAGAGCAAGTACTTGTACACCAGAGCAAGGAACCTGTTGACGCTACCCCATTGACTGCTCACATCACGAGCAAAGAACGAGCTCACATCATGTGAGCAAAGAACTATAATGTATTAGAGCATGTTAAGAATATAAGAAGAGCCTGCTGTATCAGGCCCAAGGCCCATCTAGTTCAGCTTCCTATATCTCACAGCAGCCCACCAGATGCCTCAGGAAGCACGCAAGACCACAAGATACTTGCATCTCGCTGCCACTCCCCTGCATCTAGCATCCTATTTACCCTCACACACCCCCAATGAAGGCAGGCAGCATCTTCACAACAAAGATGTTGTGGCAGGCAGTTGTTCAGAGGGTAATATTTATGACTCTGCTTGCTACCCACTGAAGTGGGATGTCTAGACTCATTGTGAACAATAATATTAATTTGTCATTTTTGCATTATTAGTATTAACATTTTTTACTTTTAAATATATAAGTACAGGTTGGTCCTCGGTATCAACAGGAGATCCATTCCCAGACCCCCACGGATACCAGAACATGTGGATAATTAAATCCATGGGTTGCAGTCCAATAGGGTCTCTGGATGCAACTGGAACCACATTCCAGTCATGTCTGGAGCCCTTCTGAGGTCCATATAGGTCACGTGCAGCCTCTGTGCCTCAGAAAGCCTCCAGGACACAAACAGAATGAGGTTCCAGTCGCATCCAAGAGGTCCAGTGGGTCCTCCAGCCATGGGTTCGGAACCCACAGTGGGTCAAAAACGTGAGTTCCAAATCTGTAGAGAAGACCCACTGTATATCGTTAGCCACATGCATTGTGCTTCACAGAGAGTGAGAAGGCAGTTTCAAAAGGCTCCCATTTTGCAAGAGACACCCGGGGGGGGGGCACTGTACAATCTAGGAAGAATCACATTGTCAAAGACAGAAATGCTCACTCTGCTAAGTTGGTTTGGGGAATTGGATGCTGTGTGACCACAGCAATGTGAGAAGATTACATATTCTTATGAAGAGTGCAGTGTTGGTATAAGCAACTAGCAGGAAGTGGGGTCACCTACTGTAGAACCTGATACTGATTTTTGTTGCAAGGAAGACTGGGTTTGTTGATCTGATGGTCCATCCTCATCAATGTCTTTCTTTCACTGCAGTTCTAGTGCCATGGTCACACTTTTTCACAGCGTACACACTATAGACTAATTGACTATTCCATTTTGCCAGAGGCACTACTCAGCTTGATGTGCCTGCCGACCTTAATATGCACACGAGTAAAAAACATGTGCACTGTTTTCAAAGTTGTCTTGCTTTGTAGTCAGCAACATGATCAAGAAAATCAATCAATTGTTGTAGCTATGTTCAGCTTAATACCGAATGGAATTTGAATACAACTGTAAAGTATACTGATAGCATAGACACAACAAAAATGTGTGTTTGTTTTTTATATAACCATATGAATTGGGATGCAATATCATGCTGAATAAATATTATGGGATCATGCAAATCTTGGTTGCTTATCAGAGAGCCAGAAACACTTGCCCCGGCAAGTGAATCTGTGGGTACTTGCTCTTACCTGTAAGTAAGCCAATCTTATGACAACATAATGGGAAGAGCTCTTGCTACTCCTAGGCTACAATCCTAACCACACTTTCTTGAGAGTAAACTCCATTGAACAAAATAGGACTTACTTCCGTGTAGATCTGGTTACGACTGTGCCCTTATTTCCCATATTGGATTACTGGTCAGTCTGACAAAAAGCTTATTCATTGGTAAATACAGACATCATGGAAAATGTTGACAAACGTGCAGTCATGGTTGCCAAAATGTGTCGGACTTTTTAAAATTAGTTGTCACTTATGGGTGATGCAGAATTATTTTTAATGCATGTCTGTTTCTGAACATGGAAGATGTGTATAAATAAACATACGTGTACAGATTTCAGAAATTTGTATGGTCTTTGCGTAACAATGTGCTATGTCTGTTAAACAATGTGTTATTAAGGAAGACACATACGGTGCAATCCTGGAAATGAGTTGGGATGGCGCAAGTCCCACATTTGCGTGTCCTCAGGAGGAAGCCCCGTCGGCGCATGGAGATGCGCCGACACACGGAGGCTGAATCCAACCTCCATGGCGGCTTCCTTGCCAAGGCTCGAGTCCGCCCAGGTGGGCCAGCGCAAGCAGCAAAGGTAGGTGGGGAGGAGAGAGGGAGGCATTCCTGGACGGGGAGAGGGTGGGGGACCCTAGGGGCAGGCAGGAGGTGGGGCTGGGATCCAGCAGTTATGCCAGATCCCAACCCCCATTCCTAGGAAGAATGGAGTGGCTCCAAGCCACTCTGCTCTCCTCAGACTTGTGCCACCTCAAGACGTGGCACAAGTCCAAGGAGACCCATAGGGGCCAGCAGCCCGTACCCAGAAGTAAGGGGAAATATTTCCCAAGGCCTCTGGCTGAGCCACTTATGGCCCCTATCCTGCGCTGGATACAGCGTAAGCCTCTTGGCTTGCCTGTTCCGGTGCAGGATAGGATTGCACACATAATTATTTAAAAGTAAACCTAAGGTTCTGTATTTTTCAAAGGAAAGTTTCCATACTTCTGAAAAAGTCATTCAGTTAGGTTGACACATATAATTAAATGAAAGTAAATGGGAGGATACGACATACCAATTTGATGCATTTTTCAGTGTGTATGTGTGTGTGTCGCCTATTCTTATGCACAGTAAGTAAACTTTATGATATTCAATTTTGATTCATGTTGTTTTGCTTGCAGTACAGTGCTGTGGATACAAATCCTCTATCAATCTATGTTATGCAACCATTATGGGACAAAATTGTGAAGGTAAGAACATTACTGTATGTGAGGACACTTAAATCATACTTTTCATAGGATTTCATAATATTTTTTATTCCAGCTTAGATGTACTTCTAATTTAACAACAACTAAGTCCCCAGCTTACATTCTGGTTCAATTCCAGAGTTCTGTCCAGAAGTTGTAATGAACCTGTGTAAAAGTACTCAAA
Organism: Tiliqua scincoides; assembly: GCF_035046505.1. NCBI lineage: Eukaryota > Metazoa > Chordata > Lepidosauria > Squamata > Scincidae > Tiliqua > Tiliqua scincoides. The sequence continues at coordinate 48,905,961 of NC_089824.1, forward strand.
GGAGTTTCAGGCATCTATAATTCAGGGAACCAATGTATTAAAAATAATCATTATAACTACCATTGAAATGACATTGAGCCTAATCCTGAGCTCAATGCTCCGGCTTATCGCTGGTGCGCACTATTGTAAATGTGCCATAAAGCACGTTTGCGAGTGCCTGTGCTAGCCCAGCGCTGGCTGGTGCTGGGCTAGTGCCAAGTGGGCACCCGGCCTCCGCCGCTTGGTGGTCGCACGGACCGCCGAGCAGTGGAGAGGAAAGCGGGGGAGGCAGGAGGAGGCATTCCAGGGAGGGGAGAGGCGGGCAGAGGGCGGGGAGGAGGCGTGTTGAGGAGGCGGAGAGCAGGTGGCAGGACGTGTGCCGGGGAAGGGAGTGGGGAGGGAGGGAGGCAGGCAGGCAGGCAGGACCAATGGAGCAACGCTCCACTGGATTCTGAGCCTTTGCATCAGGCTTGGCGCGGGGCTACTTCCTTTACCAGGGGGAAAGGGATGTAAGTGCTGCCTATGGCTGCTGTGGGCATGCAGGACACAACGGTAGCCGTTTTTGGTGCCACCACAGGAGCTCAGGATTGGGCTCATTGTTTTCAGTTAAACATCCTGTAAACATTTGTCCAACACAGTTCTTTCAAGTAGCCCAGGACGTTGGCTGAATTAGAGGAGAAGAGAGCATACAGATGGGAAGGTGTGGTTTAGTAGGAATGAAACTGGAGAGTCTACTTCTCCCTTTTAAGTGTGGCAAGGGATTTGAGATTTAAATATCCTTTCTCCTCCATAACCCTCCTGCCCCACAATGGGTCTCCTTGGACCTATGCCAGTGATTTGCACTCACAAAGTCCAAAGGGAGAAGGGGGGCTAAGAGGTTGCTGCAGAGGGGATAGGATCTGGCGTGCACCATTGCTGCTGGATCCTCCCCCACCTGCAATCTCTCTGCCCCTGTTCCTATCCAGTTTTGCCCTCCTTCTCTCATTTGGCTCTCCTCCTGCCGGCTTACCTGCTCTGGTGGGTGGCCAGCAGTCTGGCTTCACATGCGGGAAAGCTCCAACCTTCCTGCCAGTGCTCTGGCAGCACACTACTCAGCATGCTGTGGATGGGAGATAAGTAAAAAACAGTTTTACTTACCTCTTTGTAGATCACCTAGTCTCATCCAACCCAGTAACGGACCTGCCCTCGAGCGCTCTGGGGCAAAGGTCCACAATGCCGCTGCCCCCATATTTACCAACAAATTGGAGCCTCGTGCGACTCCAGGACTGACAGGGAAAGTGTTCTGAGGCTTCCCCGTAGTGTTAAACAGTATTCTGGAAAACTGGAAGTACTGTTTCCAATCGCATTGGGAGCCTCAGTAAGGCTTCCTGCGTGGTCCTGGAGTCGCTTCAGTGCCCAGTGAGGCACAGTGCTTCAGTGCCTGGGGCACTTGCCCAGTGCTAGGTCCGCCGCTACTCTAACCTATTCCAGCTCTTTTGCTGGCACAAGTCCTAGGAGACTCCTGAAGTTGAGTCTGGGCTAGGAAGGAGGTATAGGATTTTAGTGTGTGTAGTTGTCACGGAGATCCTCCTTCCATCCTCAAACTGTCCTGGTCCACTCTCTGCCCCAATCCACCCATAATCTTCCCCTACTGCTGACTTATCGTCCAACAAAAGGGGGTGGAGGAGGTTCATTGTGCTACTGCTGCCCTTGTGCAGCTTCTAGCCATTTTCCCTAGCAGCCAAGGTCTGCCAGAGCTGCTTTCTAATCATCATCCCAGGACTTACACTGATGGAATGCAAGTCTCTCTCTCTCTCTCTCTCTCTCTCTCTCTCTCTGAGATTTAAATTATTGAAAACCATTGCCAGCACCATTTTATAGTGTATGATAAATAAGCCATGTCCGCTCATTTGGGGATCTTTCCTCCAGGGAGCAGGATTTTCCTTAAGAAGATAAAGATAAAAGCTATTACCTTGGTCACTTAAAGGATGAGTACCATTCCAGATATGCAAAGTAATCTGAAGATGTTCTTTACAAAAATAAGGTGACTTTTGCTGAGATATACTTAGGTTGGAGAAAAACCATATCTAATAAACCTCAACATAAATCTGTACACCTGCATTGATCCTGAAGAAAGTAATAGCACATAATCAATAAGTGTATCTTAGAAATGATTTTTATAGTCAAGTGAGCTTGAAAAGTAATAGTTGAATAAATAAGAATGCGTATTATACATAGATTTCTTTTTCACAGTTATGGATAGAATATTTAGGTTTATTAAAGATTAGAGCAGGGTCCTTGTGACTTATGGATGTAAACTAATATCTATAGCTGATGGAATGCAAATGCCTGTTCATATATTAAAAGTCACAGTAGAAGGAAAAGTATTTCCTTACATCCTTATCCAAGAATGTGGACTGCCATTGCTGCCCACAAAGGCTCCAATGGCAAGTGGGAGGGGCCACTTACATAGCAAGTTTCTGCGCTTGCAGTACTTACCACACTGTCCCTCCTATAGCTATGCCACAGGCTCTCCTCTCTGCCTTTTTAACATTGCAAAACTGGAAAAGGAGGCAAGGATAAGAAGTGGCTGGTACCGTGCAGGCACAGCCAATACAGGGTGGGCAAGGTGGAGAGAGGGTACAAATGGCCTTTGTAGATGGCAGGCTTGGGTTGGGCAAGAGCCCCTGCCAATCCACTGTCTCCTACTGGTCAACCACCTGAAGCAGCCGGCTCACGGTGCCTCATTAATAGATGTGTTTGAAAATAGTGTTGTTTACTTCACTCAGAAGTAAACCAATTGCGTGCAGTAAGACTGAGACTGTAAACCTGTCTTACTCACCAGAAACAAAACACCTCTACTCATTAACAAGCAACCACGCACCACCTAGCATGCAACATAGCCAAAAACAACAACAATATTTGGCTAAGGGCACAATCCTGCCCTTGACTTGGGCCAGCACAGGTCCCTTATGCCGGCCCAAGAGGGTCCTTCAGGAGAAACCCAGGCCGGCACTCAGAGAAGCGCCGGTCTGTGGAGGCTGACGTAAGCCTCCATGCCGGCTTCCTCCAAGCGCTTCGCGTCGACTTGGATGTACCAACGCAAGGACCATAAGGAGATGGGAGGGAGGCGTTCCTGGGTGGGGGGAGCGAGAGCGGTGGGTAGGCGGGTGAGGAGCAGGAGGTGGAGCTAGGATCTGGCAGTTATGCTGGATCCCATCCCCCGTTTCTGGGGAAAGCGACTTCAGGCCGCTCCAATCTCCTTGGACTTGGTGGTGCAATTCCAAGGAGACCCATAGGGGCCAGCGGCCCTTACCCGGAGGTAAGGGGAAATGTTTCCCCTTGCCTCTGTCTGAGGCGCTTATGGCCATTATCCTGTACTGGATACAGCGCAAGCCTCCTGGCTTGCCTGTTCCAGAGCAGGATAGGATTGTGCCCTAAGGCTCTGTGGTGGGGCAAGAAATTGATAATACTTCTCCCCATACACCACTGTCAAGATGTGGTCTAAAAAAGTGGTAACTTTTCTGCTGTATTTTACACATATTTGCCAAAATTTTACATTTGTTTGGAGAAGGGGAAAAATAATTTCTATTTTAGGTGGAGATTCTCAAACTCTACTATCGCTGATGATACTATATCCATGTATATTAAACTTTCTACCTGAATGAGTTAAGGGATTAAATAAAGAGCCTGCAGAAGCACTTATGGTATCCGGCACTAGGAATGCAGCCAAATGTAGGGTCTGTTACACCCTGAACATCCACACTGTGGTGCTGCAGCAGGCTTTTGGGGAGCTTTCTTCAGTATAAATAGTATAACAACCAGTTTTATAACAAATCAATTGGTGAAGGTTTTTTTGTTTTGTTTTTGCAGGCAAGTGTCTATTCCAGTTCTCAAATATGTTTTTTTTTCATTGTCTTTCTTTTTTTTAAATATGCAGATAGTGCCTTTGTGGATTGCTCCTAACCTTTTAACCTTCACTGGATTTGTGATGCTTTTAATTAATTATTTTATATTGTCCTTTTATGACTGGGACTACAGTGCGTCAGGTAACAATTTTCTTATAGCTCACTTCTCTTGTCAACATGACGTGCAGAGGGAGGGAGGGAGGGAGGGAGGAGGCACTGCATGTCCTCAATGAGGTTGTGGTGAGCTGATCATAGAGCTGTACATAGCAGAGCTGCAGTGGCAGCTCTGTATGCTGGTAACTCTACTGCCTATACCTGAGCTTTTCAAACTGGGGTGTCGGGATGCCCCAGCCAGAGAGCCTGGCCACTTTCCTCTTAATGGGCGGAGGCAGGGGAGAGACAGTGATGTGATCCCCAGGATCGTTTCGCTAAGGGGGCTGCTCACAAGGAAAAGTACAGGAGGTCCTGGATACAGAACCTTTGTAGTATCCACCATAAATAGTTCATGGAAGATCCATGCTTTGAGTTGCAAAGCGCTCTTTGTTACTTGTTTTGGCACATGGACTTGAGAAGTTAAAGGTCACTAACTACTGTTCCAGTGAAGTTAGATGCAAAACACTTTCATAAGTTAAACTACTGCAGTAGTTCTGACAAGATTAATATTGTATCAAATGTTTAAATGATATAGTCAAGAACAAATCAAAACAAAAAGGTATAAGTTTGAAATTTGTTTATATTATAGTGTATTGCACTTTTGCTGGGAGCATTTCCCCTTCTGATTAACATATAGAGGTTAACTGGGTAGAGCCCAGTTCTGTGGGCTACCCACCAAACCATACAAAATGGTAGCATTTGGTAGTATTGGCACAAGGGGACCCCGGTCTCTTCCTTCACTGATAAGAGCAATGGCAGACTACATTTGCAAAATAATATAACCATATAAACTTGACTGTGCCAACTCCATCCATAGGGGCTGATCATTGTCGTTTTAATTTCCTGCACTCTTATTTTTAATTCCATGATTTTAATGTTCAGTGCTAATAATGCATTTCATTCTTTGCAGTCAGTGAGGGAAACTGCATCTTTTAAAGAACTGATTTATGCTTTAGGGCTGGTGCAGGTATATTCTTTTACTGCAGTGCCGATGTTTTCTTAACTGTGGTTAGGCTGTAATATGGAATCGGGCACTCTGTCCCTGAGCAGATGCAAATTCACCTTTCCATCTTAGTTGTGTTTAAATATTATGTTGATACTAATGTCAATTGCAGTTAAGGCTGCCCAGGGTTTCTGCTGAACTGGGATTTGAAAGCAATGTTAAAAATGCCTTTAAAATAATCTGTATTGACTCTGTATAGAGAAGGGTTGGGAGGACCGAGGGGAATATGTTGCAACTTCCATGCAGCTCTCCCTCCTCCTCCCCTCAGTGCTAACTCTGCTTTTAGCTCAGCGGTTTAAAAAAACAACAGACATACCTATCTGTCCCATCTCCACCCCCCAGGGTGCCAAGCACTTTTGCTCCATTCGAAATTGGAGGAGGCATCTGCCATTGCTACTTTAATGTTTAAAAGAAAAATAAAAGTCAGGTCTGATGTTAGATCTTCTGCAGCATATAAGCAGCTGCTTTGCATGCAGAAGGTCCCAAGTTCCACCTGGGACATTTCTGGGTAGAGCTAGGGAAGATCCCTATCTGAAATCCAGAGAGCCACTGTCAGCTTGTATGGACCAATGGCAGGTGGACCAATGGTTTGACTCGGTATAAGACAGCTTAGTGTGTCTCTTTCAGCCCCAAGCACTAGTACAGTATCATGGTCAAGATTTGCATCTGGCAATCTCTGAAAGCTGAGTTTGAGAATGGGCACCTTTGCTGTAAAACCAATACCTGCATAACTATTTGATGTGATATTTGCATACATGGTAAAGGTTTTAAGATGCATGCCATAAAAATGTGATGCTAGAATCAGCCCTTAAGGATGGATTGATTAAAAGATGCTAATTTATGGAACACTTCTCGAAGGTCTATTTCCATACTTTAACTTTCATTGTTTCATTTTCTTTGGGCAGGTTCCAGTCCTGGGTTGATTCCAAGATGGGTTTTGGTTTTTTGTGCTTTTACCACCTTTTTTGCTTATGCTTTAGGTAATGTATGACTAGAAAACTTTCACAGCAAATTCCTTTGGATAGTTGTACCCAGGCCTAGTGTAGAGCAATTGGGATTAGCCCATCAGTTTAATCAAGGCTAATCAATTTAATCAAGGTTTAATCAAGGACAACACAGTCCTGGAATGAGCTGGAATCCCTAGCATGTATGCACTGCTGAAACAGAGACGCCAATAGAAGGTTGCCAATACTCATTAATCAAGGCTAGGAGAACCCCTACATTCATTTTAACCAGAGTTGACCATGAGCAGATGGAACAAAGAACCAGTAATCTGTAATTGTGTGCAGAGGAGGGACAGGGGTGAGGGAGCACATGATTCCATAGTCTCCTCCTGATCACTTAACGTGGATGGTCCAAGCCAGAGCTCTGCCCAAAACTGTACTGATTTGCCAATACTGCCAGCATATATGCACTGTGTATTGGCTCAACCAGCACATATTCCATCACTTTTGTTCTCCTTAGCTGTCACTTTTTGGGTCTTACTCCCAGGAAAGTGTGGATAGGATTGGGCTTTCTAAATCTCATGGACATTGAGTTTGACAGCATAATCTTAAATATTTAATTCAGAAAGCAAATAAGAGACTAATTATCTTAAATATCTTATTTCTGTTATTTGCCTGGTGCAACTAAATTCTCTGGTGTGCTTTTCCCCCATTCCTTTGTAGATGCCATAGATGGAAAGCATGCTCGAAGGACCCAGTCCAGTTCTCCTCTGGGAGAGTTGTTTGATCATGGACTAGACAGCTGGGCTGTCTCAGTTCTTCTTCTCACCTTTTTCTCCATTCCTTGTTCACATGATAGTGGGAAAGCTGGACTTTCTGTCTCTACCATATATTCATTATTAAGTGTTATCTTGCTAACTTTTATGTTTTCGCACTGGGAGAAGTACAACACAGGAATCCTTTTCCTTCCGTGGAGCTACGATATAAGCCAAGTGGTGAGTATTTTGTATGTTTTAAGAGCTAGAATGCTGGTTTGGTGGGGTGTGTGTGTTTGTGTGTGAGTGTTAAAAGAGCATCAAACTATAAGGAAAATACTGCTTTAGGATAAGTGTATTTGTGAATTTAAATAAAGTAAACTAGACATGGCTTCATTCCTACACATTTTCCTGGGAGTAAGCCCCATTGAACATAGTGGAACTTACCTCTGAGTAGATATACATAGGATTGTGGTGTGTGTATAGGTCTATAAATGTGTTTTTAAAAAATTTATTACTTAGAAGTATTGTGGAAAATGCTGCTCTGGACACAAGAAAAGCATATTCAGATTTTTAACAATAAAGGTCTACTGACATGTAGGAAACAAAACCTGCAGCAAGAATAAAAGTCAGAAGCTGTAAAGAAAACAATCTTTTAACTGCATTTGATTTGTAGGACTCTCTGAATGTGTTATGTTACCTGAAACTGTCAACATTACAATGACTCCCCTGATGTTAGCTTCTGATGCTGCATTACTAGGTGCAGCATTTACTAAAATGCCATCATAATTGCTGTACTATAAATAAAGCACTATGAAGGAGCCAGTAATGGAACTCTCACTGCTCTATCACTCCATGTGTAATTGAAGATGTTTTTTATTTACTAACAGAGTTTCTTACAAAGCTCATCCATGCATTAAAAATGTTGTTTTTACTTATTTAATATCTCACATTCAACATGATGTCCAGAGTGGCTTAAAAAATATGTATATAAAATAGAAAGTTGAAAACACTTTTTAGCGTGAAAAATATAAATAGCAGCTACTTAAACACGATAATTCGTACATAGCAAGAAGAAATAATTGGCCAAAAGAGAAAAAGGTCTTCTGAAACACAAAGGAAGAACAGTGGCATGGCTGGAAGGAGTGCCACCCTGGGGCACACCTACCTGGGCTGCTCCCTGACCTGTACCCCTCCAAATGCAACCAGAGCTGTGCTCCAGTCACATCCAGAAGGTGTTCGGAGGCCTAGGCCCTGACATGTACCCTTTTGCAAGTGGCCTCCCCAGGCCTCAGAATGCCTTCTAATGCCTCAAAAAAAAAAAAAAAACACCCCAGAAGTGCCTTTCTAATGCCTTCTGGAGGTGTTAGAAGGCATTCTGAGACTGCGTGAGCTGCCAGTGCAGCAGTGCAAAAACAAAGGTAATTGGCACACGGAGGGGTCGCCCTATGCGTAGATTAGCCCCCTGTGCTCCCACTGCATGCCCATTACGTTTGTTTTTGGATCGTCACACTGGCAGCGTCTTTGGATCGTCTTTCCTCCTGTAACTTGTTTAAACTAAAGACTCCATGCGCAGGCTATTACCTGCACTCCCTCTAGTGGCAGGCTGATTGCCTGCAAGTTGAGTCTTCTGTTGAAGCAAGTCAAAGGAAGGAAGCATCCATGCTGCCCTCCTGATGATTCAAAAACAAAGGTAATGGGTGCACTGGGGGGGTTGGGCAATCCAGTATCTGTGGATAATTGAAACCACAAACACAAGATCCATGGATATGGGGGTATCTCTGGAGGTATAAAGAGATTTTCATGTGAGAATTTATTGACCAAATTTGGACACCTAGTCCTTAAAAGGCATGCAGAGTCTTTCCTCAGAAGGGAGGAAACCTTAGGGGAGTAGCTTTCAACTTTTTTCATCTCACAATTTTTAGCACAATTTTAGCACTGACAATGTGCTAAAATTGTCAAGTCACACCATGTTTTCTGACAATTGACAAAGCACACCACATTTAATATTACTATTATATTATATATTTATTTATATTATAGTAATATAATATATTATAGTAATATTATATTACTAATATTATAGTAATATTAATATTACTGCCATCACATCCCCCAATGGCCCTACTAATAAATGACCCTCACCAAACTTTCATGGCACACCTGAGAACTGTTTGCAGCACACCAATGTGCTGTAGAACACTGGTTGAAAATTGCTGCCATATGATATTTATTTTATTTAAAATATTTATATCTCGCCTTTCCCATGCTGAAGCAAATAACCTTGTGTGTGGAGTAGTTTGACCCAGCATAATGGCAGTAATGACCAATATTAGGAAAAGTGAGCAGCATGGTCTAGTGCATGTCTAAAGCACTAGAATTCTACTAAAAAGCATCCACCCAAATTTTGGGTGCCCAGGGTGGTGCTGAAGTGGCTTTAGGCTGCAATCCTAACCAGAGTTTCCTGAGAGTAAGCCCCATTGAACAAAATAGGATTTACTTCTAAGTAGACCTGGTTAGGATTGTGCCCTTAGTCTGTTATATAAGAAATCCCCACTGACTGTGCGTGTCTACTCAGTAGTAACTTTCACTGAGTTCAGTGGGACTTCCTCCCAGGTAAGCATGCAGTTGAATGCACTTTTATTTCCTAGTTTATATGCCACAGCACTGATGGCTGAAGTAGAAGGGCTGGTTCTGTGGTCCATACAAAATGTTTCAAGATGGCCATGTGCCATTTTAAGTTCAAGCCATTGCCCTGTTTTCCCTGTCCCATTAAGCCCAGCGTTGCATATACGCAACGTGGATCAAATGTGTATACCTGTGGACTGGGCAAAAATGTTTAACATGATTATTTTAGTAAATCTTAGACCAGAACTATTTGTAATGAGAGATGCATTGATGCTGCCAAAACCAGTCCTGTATCTCCTTTCTCCCACAACTGCATCGAGTAATACAAAACATGTGATAAGGATGTTACTGTGATGAGAGTTTCCCTGCAGGTGGCACTAATCAAGTGGAGTAGAGACTGGGAAATTCGAAGCATGACATAATCACATCTTATACTACAAGATGTTACAGAATAGAGATGGGAAGGAGATCTAGGGCTGCTGATTTCAATGGCAGCCTTGCATCTCCTGTAACATCTAGGCATAGCCTTACAAGACAAAGTTACTGCTTAGCTGTGCACCATTCTACTGGCCCATATATGTACATGAGCTGATAAATGCTTTTAAACATAGGCTGTCACAGCCCCTATCTTTTATTCAGATAAATCTATTTTGAAAAATCAAATAAACTGATTAAGGCTTGAGAATCTTGAATCCAGGGCTATGTCAATGGATCACTGGCTTAATTCCTAAGATCATCAGGTGTTACTAGAAGTGTCCAGTGAAATATATTTAAAATTTGCATACTTTGAGAAGAGAGGGGAAAAAAAAAGATAGACTCACGTTTGGCAAGAATTTTGGTAAGTCATCAAATATACTTTTACAGGTGTATAGAAAAAATAAAATATTTTGAATAGGTCTGTACGTATATAGGTAATCACTATAGTCCATTGTAAGTAGACCATAGGGGGAAAGCGGTATGCTTTTGGAGACTTTCAGGCAACAATGCATTGCCAAAAAACATATACAGGTCGTGCCTTGTTATCCACTGATTTGACTCATCTCTGATACCAGGGTCCACCATTAAATGCCTTGTAGCAAGGAAAAAATGCAAAAAAAAATCCCATTTCCTACCTTTGCGCTGTTGAACAATTATAATTTAATTCCATTATTCACCCCATTTAGTGGCTGAATGCAGTATAGCATCTATACCTAGGGTTCCCAACCCGTGGTCCGAGGACCACTGGTGGTCCGCAGTGCCCCCCCAGGTGGTCCGTGACATCTCTGGTGAAAAAAGAAAAAAAAATGTCCTTCCAGGAAGAAAAAAAGCCTCTGCAGCGCCAGCAGCCAATCAGAACATCTCATAGCCGATCAGAGCATAGCCTCTCTGTCTCCTGCCTCCCCCCTCCACCTCCCTTCCCTCCTAGTCTGTGAGTGCCCAGACAAGCAAAAAAGTGAAGCGCAGGCGCCTTGTAAGGTGTGCGTGCATTTGTGTAGCTTCGTGGCTCAGCTGCATGCAGAGGAAAGGTGCCCTGCCACCCACTGCCTCCAGCCTACTGCCTCCATTCCTTGACCCTGTGCCTTCAGGTGAGCCATGGCAGCCTGGTTTCTCAGGAGTCAGATCAGGACTCCAGCAAACCTCTGGCAGGGCCAGAGGAGGGGGAGGAATGGGAGTAATGAAGAGGAGGAGGAGGAGCAAGCACCCAAAGGCATCGCTGGCTGGCTGACTGGGGGGGGGGTTCTCTGGGAGTGGGTTTCTCTGGATGTGATTTCCCTGGGAGTGCAGACTCCAACTGGCCAGGGAACACAGAGGAAGGGAGTTGGAGGCAGTGTGGCAGCAGGAGAGGGGAGAAACGATATGCTTAGCCCCCATCCCTGGTACCCCCTCCTCAGTTGGCAGGATTGGGCCCCCTGGATGTGCTCTTCTAACGCCCAGGGGTGAAGCAAGGGATCCAGGCAACCAGGTTTTTGCACCCCTTTTGGAGAGGGAAACAGCAGCATCTCTGCTGTCTTACAGCAAGCTGCCCACCTGGGGAGAAGCAATTCCAGAAGTTGCAGAACAGGCACTACCGTAGCCAAGTACAGCAGGTGTAACCCCTGACTTTTCAGCCTCAGAGAGCAGCAGCAGCTTTGTCCAAGGGGAGCCCTCCCCCACCCCACACTTGGCCAGTTCCCCTATCTCCTCGGATTGCAATCCTGTGCATGCTTACCTTGGAGTTAGCCCCATTGACTCTAATGGGACTTACTTTTGAGTAGACATTCCTAGAATGGGGCTGTTAGTCACACTCTGGCTGTGATGGACTTCTCCAGAAATTTTTCCAATCCCCTTTTAAAGGCATCTAGTCTAGACACCATCATCACATCTTGGGGCAAGGAGTTCCACAGACTAATGGCAGAGTAAGCAGCTGTTGTTTTGTGGCTGCAGTCTACCTATAGGCTTGCTCACACTCTCTTAGCTCCAACCAAAGTAGTCCACAGCTAGAGCATGCCAGCAATTAGAACAGGAAGTGAAGAGAGGCTTCCCCCCCCCCCAAAGACCTTGCAGTGCACACCAAAAGGACTTTTCTTCCTGAGACATGCAGCAGCCATTCTGAGATATTGCTCTGAGCTGGTGCTTTTCTTTCAGGACCAACCTGCCTAAATTGTGTTGAACACTTTCCTAAGGACTCTGGACTCACAAGTGGGGGGAGCAGGGCCAGGGCTGTGTAAAAAAAAGAACGGTAGAGGTGTGTGTGCTATCTGTTGGCTAATTTAACTACCTTGTATGACTTGTCTATAATCCCCTTGTGATTACCCTCTCCCTTTTTGAAGTGTTTTTCCACACTTAAAAGAGGCAAGGGCTGTGCGTAATGTGGTCTGGTGTGGGGGAAAAGAGACTTGACTGATTTGGGTGGGTGTGAAAACCACTGAGTTGGGGGGAAATTATTTTGTGTTCCATGTATTCCATGTAAACCCAAGACTTTCACAGCTAGTGAAGCAAATGTAAGCACAACCATCACATTAATTATTAAATCTTCTTATGTATTACAAATTTAATTGTATTTTTTGTGTGTGAGGGTGGGGGGGATGCATGTGGTCCCCGCTGTCTCCAAATTTTACGTTAGTGGTCCCTGAGCTCCTAAAGGTTGGGAACCACTGATCTATACTAGTGCATTCTGGGGTTAGAATGGAGGAGCAAGAAGCCTGGAAGTGGGTCTTTTGAAGTTATTTTTTCACTGATTTTGTACCCACTGATTTTTTTTATCCACTGAGGTTTCTTTAACAGATAACCAAGTGGATAATGAGACACGACCTGAGTTAAAGAATTGTATGAGTGTTCAATCTGTTGGACAGAAGTTTCTGTCTTCAATATGCCCTATAAATGAACTCTTCTTATAGCATGAACAAAGCAAAACTGTTGCCTTTACTGTGCTTTCTGATATAACATAAAAAACCAAGGTACATAGAGGCTCCATTTTAGATCAGTGCATGGTAAATCAGGTGTTGCTTCTTCTGTATTGATAAAGACATGTTTGAGGCCTCTACTATCTGATAAAGGCATTCACATAGCTTATCCTACCAAATAAAAGGATACTATATCCCTTTTCTTTTCATAACGTTTTATAAAAACTATAATAACTGTATTTTACTGAAAAATCACACTGTGTATGCGACTTAAAAGAAAATGGCCAACAGCCCACTCTTATGCATGCCTACTCAGAAGTAAGTCCCATTAGTGTCAATGGGGCTTACTCCCAGGAAAGTGTGGATAGGATTGGGCTGTAAATTAGATTTAACTTTAATTATATCAATAGGATGTACAGTATTTAAAAATCTCACCAGATCATCTAGAGGAGCTTTATGAAAATACTTAAGAAGTGCAGTTTACAGAGGATGGAATAAGAATGATAAGGGGATGATTTTCCTCCAGATCTTCTTGAAATGTCATGTAACATTTTAGGATCTCTTTTCAGACAACGTTTAGGCTTTACTCCCTTGCAAGTTTGCTTAAATTTGCTTCTGCAGATAAAATAGCAGCAACTATTCTTTCTTTTCCTTTATTCTTTAGGCTGCAGTAAGCCTATACTTGATGACAGCTATTTTGGGGATAGACGTTTGGCACAGACCATTCATATTTGGTTACTGTCTCACAGAGATAATAATATTTCAAACAGGTAAGCAACCTATTTTATTATGTTGCCTATTTGAACATGGTGTTGACTATTTTAAAACTACTGGTTTTTTGTAATGTTTTGTTGTTACTGAAGGTAATTGAAGGCTCTAGTTTATTTCATTATGTAAGAGTTAATCTGATTCATGGCCCAATCCTGTGCTAGGTGTGCATAGCACATGGCTGTCACATCTAAGGGGGCACCATTCACATAGCAAGGAAAAGGAATGCTGGTAGAATGTCGCTTCCAGCATGAGGAGGGGCCACACAAAGACTCCATATGAGCTAGGGGTGGCCTTGACCATTACTTAAACATTTTGATAACAGTTCTTGTTTTCGCAATAGAACTTGGGCCTAGCATTTGTATAGAATCAACCATGTAGACACACTTACGCAACCAAGCTGCTCTTACTCTTGCAATGAACTTGTGCAGTGCAAATTCAGTTATCCAATCTATCTCCATCCACCAACCTCTTCTTTATATACCCCTTCTCAATATCCACTATTGTAAACCTTTCTTGTATCACATTCTGTCACCCTTTCTGTTTCCTGATTATTTTTTCCTACCTGTTTTTTTCACTATTCCTCTGTTATGTCCCATTGCTCTATTAATAAGAAAAGTCTCGGAGGATCAGAACAAAGGTCAATCTAGTCCAGCATCCTACTTTCCTCAGTGGCCTCAGTGGCTTTCCAGAGGGAAAGCACACAAGCAGGAGAAAAAGGCATACTTTTCTCCCCCCATTACTCCCCCTGCAAACTGTAATTCAGAGGCATACTGTGGCTGAAGCTGGTGGTAGCGCGTAGCCACCATGACTAGAAGCCATTAATAGACCTGTCTTTCATGAATTGCCCAATCCCCTTTTAAAGCCATTCAAGGTAGTTGCCATCACCACATCTTGTGGCAATAAATTCACCAAGTAAGTAAAGAATTACCTCTTTTTATCTGTCCTAAACCCCTCCCTCAGTTTCATTGGATGACCCCTGGTTCTAATGCTGTGAGAACGCAAGAAAATTTTGATTGCCTTCTTTCCATCTTTCTTCCAATCTATGCAACTGAGCTGTGGCAAACAGAACTGTCACAGTATTATAGATGTAGCTATAGCATATATGTGTTGACATTCAATATTAGCATTCATATTCTCCATTCCTTTCTTAGTGAGCCGTCATATGGAATTTGCCTTTCATATACTGAATTAATGTTTTCATTGAGCTGTCCTCCATGACCCCCAACATCTCTTTCATGATTTGCTCGAACTTCATCTATGTTTGTGTGAAGCTGGGATTTTTTGCCTCAGTATGCATCATTTTATACTTACCATTGAAGCACATTTGCCATTTGGTTGCCTGTTCACCTGGTCTGGAGAAGTCCTTCAGAATCACTTCAAAATATTTACACTGGTAAAAACTAAAGTGAATTGTGGTGTCATCTGCAAATGTGGCTACTTTGTTTACCACTGATTCCAGATAATTTATGAACAAGTTCAAGAACACCTGTCCCAGTACAGATCCTTGGGGACCCTTGCAGATCCTTGCAGTTCTGGTCACTGCATCTCAAAAAAGACATAGTGGAAATGGAAAAGGTGCAAAAGAAAGCGACTAAGATGATTACGGGGCTAGGGCACCTTCCTTATGAGGAAAGGCTACGGCGTTTGGGCCTCTTCAGCCTAGAAAAGAGACGCCTGAGGGGGGACATGATTAAGACATACAAAACTATGCAGGGGATGGACAGAGTGGATAGGGAGATGCTCTTTACACTCTCACGTAACACCAGAACCAGGGGACATCCACTAAAATTGAGTGTTGGGAGAGTTAGAACAGACAACAGAAAATATTTCTTTACTCAGCGTGTGGTTGGTCTGTGGAACTCTTTGCCACAGAATGTGGTTATGGCGACTGGCCTGGACGCCTTTAAAAGGGGATTGGACAAGTTTCTGGAGAAAAATCCATTATGGGGTACAAGCCATGATGTGTATGCGCAACCTCCTGATTTTAGAAATGGGTTATGTCAGAATGCCAGATGCAAGGGAGGGCACCAGGATGAGGTCTCTTGTTATCTAGTGTGTTCCTTGGGGCATTTGGTGGGCCGCTGTGAGATACAGGAAGCTGGACTAGATGGGCCTATGGCCTGATCCAGTGGGGCTGTTCTTATGTTCTTATGACCCCACTTCTTACTTTTCTCCACTCTGAAAATTGCCCATTATCTGCCCTGCGTCAGTTTTACTGAAATCAGATGAAAAGTTCATTCATCTTCTCTGCGGTCTCTACATCCTCTTTAACCTTCCTCTTTAGTCCCTCATTATCTAGTGGTCCAACTGCTTCTCAGGCAGGTTTCCTGTTTTTGATGTATTTAAATATTTTTAATTGTTTACCTTGGTACTCCTCACATCCCTTATTTGTATACTTTATTGTCAGTTGACTTTTCTTTTGCCAGTTTGTATTCCTTTTTTATCTCCTCCTTTGGGAAGGCTTACATTTTCTGAAGGAAGCCTTCTTGCCTTTTATAGCCCCCTTCACTCCCCTCATGAGCCATGCTGGCATCCTCCTGACTCTGGCCTTTCCAAGAGCAAAAATGACTTTAGGCAAGGATGGTGGAAAGGGCTCCACCAAGATGGTATTTAATGCTTAGATAGTATTACAGGTCCAGCCTATTTATACATGGATTTTTTATACACGAATTTGACTCAACACGCATGGCCCCTGCAAATGAGAAAGAATGTGCTGATCCCTGGAGAAGGGGAAAAATGCATCCCTTTAAAATCAGTTTTAAAAACTGAACAGTCCTTTAACAATAGTCTCCTTAATGAGAGAGAGAGAGAGAGAGAGAGAGAGAGAGAGGGCTTCAGGCTAACAATCCATCAATCCTTCTCTCTCCTTCAGACCCCTCCCTTCCCCCAGCACATGAAAGAAAGGTGATCATTTTGCACTGGTGAAGGGAGGGGTCAGAGTGAAGTGCTGATGGATTTTCTTCTTAATTACTGTTATCTTAGCGTCAAAAGGTCAGCAAGGCTGTTTTTCAGTCAGAGCAAAGAACCTTTACAATTTGCTGCAATATTATTTCCAGCCTCCTCTAAAGCCTCCATGATTTATTTATTTTTACCAACCCTACTCAACTTTCTTTCAATATGTTATTGAAATATTTGAAGTCACCTTGTCAGGGACTATGTATCATTTTTGTTTTTGTAGGGTATCCATCCCACTTGGTATCAATAGTAATCATACAACATTGATATAAAAAATGCACATTGAATGTTCAGTAGGGCTGAAGAGAGATAGAAGCTAAGCTGTATTGATGAAGAGTGCACAAGTACCTAGGAAATATGAGCTTTAATTAATACAAAGGCACAGTGCATATGAAATCGTCTTGCTAAGCGGTCCAAATAGTACATGAAGTGCAAATGCCTTTGCCAACCGCTGTATTGCTATTTTCTTGTAATTGAGATGTGACTATCAATTTTTGTGAAAAAGGAACAATTCTTCTTGTGCCTGCTAAACCATGGATGAAGCTTTAGTTCACACTCTTCAGCATGTTAAGATGACTTGTGGAGTTGGTTAAAGCCTTAAAAACCCCAGGCACAACTCTTCCTCTTTTCATTTGCATCCCATCAAAATCAGCCTCATCCAGGCAAAATCTCTACCTGCTATCATTTAAGAATTACAGCACAGAGTTTCAGGTTCAGTGCTGCTCAGCAAGAGGATGTGAATAATTCTTCAAAGCAGGAAAATGTAGCGTTCCTTTCATTGGTATTCCAGATTTGATTTGTTTAAAAATCAAGGGAGGCCATTAAAGCACTCTCTCTCACACATGTTGGTTACTGCCATTGAAAGGGTAGATCTCATGAGTGGGATGTGATTTCTTTATAAAAAGTCATTAATACATTTCCATAATTGATTTTTCCCACAACACAAAATATAGCAATGGAACATGTAAAATAAAATAACTCGATAGACCATGTAATGGTCCAGAGTCTCTCAAACCCATCCTATGCAGTCCTGGTTTACTGGCCAAAACACCTCCAGAGAATCAGAAATGCATGTTGTTATGTATCTTGGGAGCCTTAACACTCCAGAAGATAGCAGGGCACAAATTTCCAGGCAAAAACACCTTTTGTGGAGAAAAAGTTCTTACACACAGGCCAAACACACCACACAGATGGGCAAACGAATCCTCAGGGCAAAGTGTCCTCTGGTATGTGCCACTACCCCTTTAACAGCCAGTCCTTCAGTTAGGGGAGGGACAGTTACTCTCCTCCTGCTAAATATAGAAGGGCAACACTCTAAAAGGTACTGCTTTGCCAGTTAGCAGGGTTTAGCATGTAGCAAGTCCAAAAACTATGCAGATCATCCACCTCCTAGATTACCACATCGCCAACAGGTATGATTGCATGTAGGATAAATCACACAATCTCTGAGTTCAGGGCCATCTCATTAGCCGTTTATAAAAAAGTTCCTTATTTACTTTTACTGTTAGCTTGCAGACACGCCCTATTTGTTTTGAGTAATCTTCCACTATAAAATTACATAATAATAATACTCATTTGGAAGATGGTCTAGTACAGGGGTGCCCAAACCCCGGCCCTGGGGCCACTTGCGGCCCTTGAGGCGTCTCAGTGCGACCCTCAGGGAGCCCCCAGTCTCCAATGAGCCTCTGGCCCTCCATTCATCAGTCTTCCATCCTCCCAAAATGCTATTGAAACAGTTTGAAATCAGACTGTAAGTTGTTCTTGGTGCATTTTTTTGCATAGGACTTGGTGCATTTTTAAAGCACTGGATCCAGCTGAAGGAAGTAATAAAGAGGTCAGATAATGGCCAGAAGAAAGGCTGTATGGGAAACAACATATTCAGCTATAAACATTTTCTCTGCTTGACTAGAGTTAGGCTAGCCAAATTCCCATTGAATCATTTTCATGAATAGAGAGGATTTCTCATGCACAATCCCCACTGCAAGATGTTTAATTCCCATCAGCGTTTCCAAAGTTCCATATGTTATTGGGCTGTGGACGTAAGCAGAGCATGGCAGGCAAATGAGCCTTATTGGTGCTGTAATTGCCACTGTAGTCCTATCAAACATGTTGTCCCCTTAGTCAGTTACATTAGCATCTTACGTGATCCTCGTGGCTTTGGGGAAAAGGAAAACAAAGCAGTGCTAAAAGACCTTCATACTTTTTTATGATGGTTTCCCAGGCTCCTCATGGGAACCATTAAATACTAATTGGACATCACTTAGCTGTTCAGTGGCATTTATTAGCCACTGCTGATCATTTGACAGTGACCCTTTTGTTACTGTGATCGATAATTGGAAAGAGAAACTGAGTGCAGAGTTTTGTAAAATTGTGCAGGCACTTAGGAAGTCCAGTAGTACTCTTGCAAATTGGAGCTTAACTCTTGCTTTTCCTAATAACAAGAACTGAAATGCTGAGCAGATCTGTATGAGTCTTCAGCTATAGTAGTGAGATTTATACATTAAAAAAATACTTTGGTTACATCTGGATTAACTTCTGAGTCAAGACTGCTCTGAACATTAGTGAATTCATATAAAAAAGTATGTATTTGGTATCATCTGAGATGAGAGACAGTGCAACTTTATTTTCTATCCTGGTTATATTAAAACTGTTCTCTTTCACTGTCTTGTGAAAAAGTCAGAAGGAGAGAGAACATCCACTTGGAGTGGTACAATCCTCAAGGTACAAGCCTATGTATATGTGCTCAGAAGTAAGTCTGATTGTGTCCAATGAGGCTTACTCCCAGGAAACTGTGTAGGATTGCAGCTTCAATGTTCTGTGAGGCTGTATCTTGTCATGTACAGGTGTTCCCCCCCCATGCCTGTGGGGGTTCCGTTCTACTCTGCCTCCATGGATATGGAAACCACCAATGCAGGGAAACCCTTTAAATAGTTCCCCCTCCATTCCCATTATTTTTATCTTCAGCAATGAAGATGTTGTTGTTGTTTTCTGTTGTTAACCAGGACAAAGGAACAAAGGAACGTTCTTGCTTAACTGAAGAATGGGATGTGAAGGCAACCAGCCTGCATGCTGCAGAGAGGAGAGTAACCAAACATTAATAGGAAGTAGGAACTGTCCTGCTTTCTGTTAAGGTTCAGTTAGTCTCCCTCTAATGTGCTGTCTTGTTGCCTAAACATCCCATTCTTCAGTTAAGCAGGAACGTTCCTTTGTTAACAAGAAGAACCCATGCTTCCATAGTTGTTAAAGACAACAAACGTACTGTTAACGGGTGCAGGGGGGGTTCCCCATGGATCTGCAAATGAGTGAAACCATGGGTACCAAATCCACAGATATGAGGGGAAGCCTGTAGTTAGATTCAGGAAACACAGATTACTGTCCATTCAGAAATCTTTTTCTTTTGATCTTTTCATGTGATCAAATTAAAGGTGAGAACCTCTCTCTAACCTGATGCATTATGCTACTAATCACACAGTTGAACATTTCTGAAAGTGTTATTTTTTTCCATATTGGGGCATGATGGAATATGGGGAAGCTGAGGGATGTAGGCAGGCAGCTGAGTGGCTCTGGTCATGGCTGTATTGCCCCATTTTTGCTTCTCTTTGCCATTAGGCTGGTGGAGACTAGGGAAAGCAGTGCAGCTGAGTGAAAATCCAGAGCTTCAGTGCTTTCCCTGATTTTTCTCTTAGACCAGGGGTCTCTAAACTTTTCGGCCAAAGGGCCACATCAAATATCTGGCAGTGTCGAACGCCAGAAAAAAAATTAAATATAAAATTTAAATAAATACATTAGAGATGAAACTTAGATGAATGAATAAATGAATGGGTTCAAATGTCCAAGAATTTCTCCAAGCATGAACACAACCCAAGAAATAAAGCACACACTTAAATGGACCCCCCATTCCCTCACTTCACAAGCACAACTCTGGTTGTGTTTGGTCAACTGGACCAGAAGTGCTCAGAGGATCAGAGACTGGCCGTGGGCCGGATAGAGGCTCGCCGCGGGCTGCATCTGGCCCCCGCGCCGGGGTTTGGAGACCCCTGTCTTAGACAATGTAAGAGGTACTGCTTAGATTGTCACTGAAAGCTGCTGTAGGTAGTACCTCTCACATTGCCTAGGAGAAAGCTTTTGAATGCAGAACTGACGCCTCTGATAGTCAGTAAAGCAGGAGTGCCCCCACAGTTTTTTAATTTGACAAGTACAGAGTCTTTTGTAACACCCTTCCTTTTGCATGACAGAAATAGTTGGAGATGCTCATTCACAAAAGTGTCAGTGGCAAACTGCCTAATTGCCCAGAGCAGCCTAGAACAAAAATGCACAGGAAAACTTGTTAATATGTCATGAAAGCTCAAGAAACTCCACCTGCTCTCATAAGAATATAGTAAGAATTTAGGCAAACAGAGGATCATTGTGGTTGGCATTTTCTTTTTGAGCAAAAGTGCACTACATATAAAGCACAATTGTTAGTAGCCGACTGCTAATTTTAGACGGAACTTCTATTTCTGCTCCTCTTTGTTGCTTTTAACAAATCAAACATTAGGGTTGTAGCAGGAAATTTAGATTTTAACTTCAAGCATCATTGCTGTGTCTCATCTCTGCCCTAATGAAATGCAGATGGCTCACTATATATGTAATTCATGGTTGTTGTTTTTTATTGCAAAGGGCCTCTGTCCTTAATAGAAACCATAACTAACTACAGTGCAGATTAACTGCAGGCCATTCTGAGAGCAGCAAGATTGCAAATGTACATGAAGGTATTCAAAATACTTGAATGCTTCTTTTTCATGAGATCATCAAGATGTTAGTTTAGGGGAGCTGTTTTTTTGTTTTTTTAAGGGAAGCAGAAAGGGAAATGAGGGAGTAGTTGTAATGTTAAAATAATAAACCAAGTGAAGAGCAGCATCTGAAAAAGATTCATCTTCTCAAGGGTTTTCAAACAAAGATGATTAAGTTTGTATATCCACTAGGCAATACCCATTAAGGCCATATCCACTTGGCCATATATCCATTAAATCTGTATATCGAGTAGTTTATATATCCACTATGCAGCATCAGCCTGTGAACCCCGTCCCTATTTGTAGTCCATTGGAGTTATTCCAAGTATCCTTTGTTTTAGCCCTTTTCCACTGCCTTTGTGGGAACATCCAAGGCTTGCTCAAATTCATCAAAAGTAGATGTGAGGGTAGGAGGACACTTGTGGCTCCATCAGCATTGATTTTCCTTGCACTGGATTCAGAGGCACAATCTTTCCAGCCTGTCACAGCCAGCCAGCCATATTCCCCCCCCCCTCCCAGTTCTCATAGAGAAGCCAGTATTGGGAAGAAGTGTTAAACCCACCTTCCCCCAGCACTACAAAATCAGCTGTCCCACCACCAAGTCTGCTGCTTCTTATTTATTTTATTAAAAAATTAAAGGCTCCTCAGCACTAATGCCTAGTGTGGCATTAGGGTTTATGTTTTTAGAACAAACACTTTAAAAATTAACTTACAGTTCTATAATAACCAGAATCTAAGAACTTGTTTTCTAAACTGCAACAATACTGCTGACCTATGTGCTGAAGTATTTAAGGGCCCAATCCTACCCAACTTTCCAGCATGGGTGCAGCACAATGCAGCCCCAAGGTAAGGGAACAAATGTTCCCATACCTTGAAGAGGCCTCTGTGACTGCACCCCCAGCACAGGAAGCATTGCATACCCCATTGGCATAGCAGCACCAGCACTGGAAAATTGGATAGGATTGGATCCTAAGTTGGTAGTTTTATATTTTAAAATGTGGGACCCATACTCTTAATTGAAAACAATAAATCATCCTACTTCTCATTAGTTATCTGCACTAACTTATACATAACTGACTGAAACATTTTACCAATACATTTTCCACAAATAGAAAGGTTAGCTACAACAATTTGCCAGTCATATTACTGTGAAACAGAGAATTATCCCTTTTCAAGATGGTCAGACCTATCCTTTGACAAAATGATAGTTTAGTCCTGAAAATGTGTTCTCCCCCCCCCCCCAGTACAGAGTATCTGCAGATTAGTTTGTTCCCAGTTTCTGTGCTAAGGCTACTAACAAAATTTACAATAACTTAACTGAATGCGCAGTTATGAAATAAGAGACAGACAGTCATAGTAACTGCTGTTAGCTATACATTTTCTGAAATTCTATATTGGATTTATACAGTAATTGCTACTGCCCCGGCAGTAAAATTCATTTTAAATTGTTGTAAAATGATAGTGGAATCTGTTCATGCTATTTAGTTATCTTACATAATTGAAAATACAGGGTGACCCCCCCCCCCCAAAAAAAAAAAACAGAACCCACAAATCTTTGAATAAAACTGTTACTTTTAATTTTTCTACTTTTTTCATTCAGGTTATACAAGTCAACTTTGTGCATGAAATATTGGAACAATAATCTTCCCCAATATGTCTTGGTCAACCAAGGAAATTTATTATTGAAATTTACTGGACCTTTGTAGGATTTAATAAAATTTTTATGGGTTCTGTTTTTTTTGGGTCACCCTGTGGTTGCTAAAATGGGGCATGAACAGTGATCTCAGATGCAGTCTAAAAAGAAAGAACTTGTACAGAAGCTGAAAAACGTGTTTTTAAGTTTAAAAAACTTAAAACTTTTTTTTTAAGACAGAGCCTGTAAGAGATAGATAAATTGAGTATTACTATACTTTGCTATGAGACTAGAGCTGCGCTCAGGTGAAGTAGATTCTATTTCTGGGCAGAAGTGGGGACAAGGTGGGTTATCTAGTAAGAAGTCTGAGGTTGAAGGTAGGGACCGTAACTAGCTTCTTCATGCTCATAGCCTCATGTAGCTGCTAGTAATACATTTTCTGTAAGCCTAGTTGCACATTATGCAGGAAATCCATGATTGAATCTCCTCACTTAAAAAATGAAATGCAACTTCTGGGAGCTGCCAGTTTGTCAGAGCCATGGCAGGAGAGGCAGGGCTAGCCTAAGTCATCCCAGTGTCTGAGGCAGCATGCCCCTGTGCCCCTTAAATTTCTCCAATGCCACCTCTGTGCATAGGCATGCATGTGCCCCCATCCCATTATTTACCACAAGCATGATCTGCAGCTCACCTGGACCACACTGCTTCTTTTTAAAATGGTTCCCAACCTGTACCACTTCTGCTCAAATCAAGCAGAAGCAGTGTGGACTAGGCAGTCTGCGGATCGTGCTCCTGGCAAGTAAACTAAAATGAAGGGAGCAGGTTCCAAATCACCTTGGTACTCTATAAGCACAAAGCAAGAGCAAACATGCCCCTTTAAACACTGAATGCTGTGTGAGGAAGGGAGCACTTCTGTCTCCACCTAAAAATAGATGGTCCTGACATTCAGCATACACAGGAATGGTCAATAGACCAGGATCAGCATGATCAATCCCTCCAAATAGGTACATTGAATTGCAGTGTGCTCCTATGCATGTCTATTCTGGAGTAAGTCATATTGAATTGAATGGGACTTAGGGCTCAATCCTATCCAACTTTCCAACACTGGTACAACCACAGTACAGACCCGAGGTAGGGGAACAAATGTTTTCATACCTTGAGGAGGCCTCTGTGAATGCCTCCGCACCACAGGATACAGTGCACGCCCCATTGGCATGGCTGCACCGGCAGTAGAAAATTGGATAGGATTGGGCCCTTACTCCTAGATAAATGTGTATAGGGTTGTAGCGTAAGGGCCCAATCCTGTGAACCAGGATTCACGCTGGCCACATTACAACATTTAGCAGATTCATTTGGTAACATTGGGGAGGCTGATCTAAATTTCAGCAACCTGGCCACCCAACACAGAGGCTCTGAATTCTACGCCAACCCTCAGGTTGTCATAGAATTGAGTAGCCCCATTGTGGGGCTACCCTCCGTACCCCGGGGGAAGGGGACAAAAGTCCCCTTCTCCCGAGGAGGAGGCGGTGGCTGCCTGGAGTGCACTGTATGCAGTGGCAGCCATTTTTGGCACCACTGCAGTCCAGCACTCCAGGCAGCTCAGGATTGGGCTGTAATCCAACAAAGGCTATATTGTAAAGGCTATGTGACTATCAAATCACCAGGTATACATTTTCTCTTTTTAGTCTGCTGCTCAGTCCTCTCGCTTCCACAGACGCTCTACAACATTCACGTGTAAGTGTCTACATAAGTACATGCTATATCATCATCCCATTTAAGTCATTGTGGTTCTTACTTTTTCTTGTAGATAATTCAAAGTAAATGTTCCAACATGTTGTGTTTGTTTCTGTTGTCAACTTGTCTCTAAATGCATTACTCTGTGTCCGTTTGTGCAAGTGCGAGGTGCTGGGTTTCCCTCAATTTTTTTTTGTACTTCCCCTGATGTCAAACAATTTGTTTTTTTCCCCTTCTGTGCTTAACACGTCATACCATATTACTTGTTCTGTACCATAATCAAAACCTTATAAAATATTGTATTCAGAAATTGTCCTGCATTAGAACATAGTTGAAAGCAAGGCTTTGTTTTAATTACATAGTACTGCAATGACTTCCTCATTAGTACCAACTACAGCAAAGGGTGATTCCCACTCTGCCTTCTGTTTCTACTTCATCAGCCTGTACCTTCTTCACTGAGACCCCAATCCTACTCCATTGAAAGGAATGGCAGTTTTCTTATTGCTGCTTATGAGAATGGGATTGCACCCTCAGTTTTATAAATAAAGGCCCATTCTTGTGGGCCCTTTATGACAGTGAGTTGAGCATCTCCCAATACACTCTCATAAAAGGCCAAACAATGAAATGAAAATCTTTCTGCTGCCAGACCAGTCAGCTGCTTCCACCAAGTTGTGGCAACTCCACAATCCTGCCGCCATGGAGACTGGGCTGCTCTGACACTGGTAAGTCAACAGCAGGGATGTGTTAGGGGTCTGTTTGGGAAAGGGAGAGGGTGGATCCTGGCAGCAGAGACTTGTGCAAGAATCGTATCCCCCTTTTTCCAGCCCATCTTACCTCTTTCCTTTCCTCAGACATGCCAGCTCCATTGCTGGTGTGGGTCTGAGGAGAACCAGAGGCTGCTTGAAGGCCTACGCAGAGGAAAGTTTAAAAGTTTTTACTTACCTTGGTTTTGCCTTCTGATCACTTCTCCTCCCCAGCATGCTGCCCAACCTCCATGGGCGCAGCTGCATACTGTGTACTGGTGTAGGACAGGACAGGCTGTAACTTGCATTTGGCAAGTTGATTACACATAGTGATTAGCTTCATCTGCTTATGCAGGTGGCTCAAATAAAAGTTTCATCCTGGAGGAAACTACTGAGACTTGAGCGGAGGAGCCAAGAGTAGTTAATATCTCTCTTTCTCATCTGTTCCATCCTGGATTCTCAGCACCCTACCAGCAGAATCTTTATGATCCAGGAAGATATTGTGGTGGTCTATAAAAAATGTAGTCTTCCTTGCTAAGCTTCCAGTCTGGGTAGACTGCAGTTTTTCTATTGCTGGCCAACTAGGACAGATTGATGATTCAGTTGGTGTACCAATCGCGCAGCTTGCCTGACCTAACAGACATGATCTCAGATTTGGTATTGAGGACCCCCTCCCCATATGGTTTGGAGAGTAAATCTAATCCATGTTGAGTCTGCCTTGTCAGGGTTGACTAAGAATTTCATAGCCACCATGACAATCATGAGGCTGTTATCAATACAACATGTACTGTAGATCACAGTTTCTCAAACTGTGAGTCAGGACCCACTAGTTGAATTGCAAACCAGTTTCAGGTGGGTTGCATGGCACCTAGCTCAGCCACCACTGAAAATACAGAGTACAGAACTGTTGGGCAGGGTGGTCTTCCTTTGGAAGAGAGGCACAGTGCTTTGCCCTGTATAGGTGGGAAGATGGCATGCTGGAAAGGGGGGGAGCGTTGTGTGGTTGGAGAAGAAGCCAAGTCTGCCTTCTCCAGCAGCTGAAAACTTCTAGTAGGATGCAGTAGAAGCTGTGTTGGCATCACTGCATAGGGATTAGGATTGTAAATCAAGGTGCGAAGGTGTGTTGATGACTCAATATGTGTGATGTGGTGGTCCCATGTTATATATGTATATATATATATATATGTGTGTGTGTGATGTGGGGGTCCCATCACACGACTTGTATATGTTGCTTGAGCACTTGAGGGTGCTTGCACGACTGTATATGTTGAAAAAGAGAAAGGGAGAAATCCATATAGACAATGGGCTATCCATATAGACAATGTCCATATAGACAATGGGCTGCACTCTGGGGAGGGCGACCACTTGCCAAGTTCTCCTGAGACAAGTTGTAATTGCAGTTGCCTATCCTGTCCTGTTGAGACAGGTAATATCTGAAAACCCAAGCTGTGTCACTTAGGCTGAGGCATTGGAGTAAGGCTCCCAGTTACAGATCAGGAATACCTGAGGGAAGAAGAGAGAAATAGGGGAGATGTCAATGAAGAGAACCAACCAAGCATGCTGGAGTTATAGCTTGTGTGATTTCAACTACATTTCAGTTGCACAACCTTGGGGCGTGCTTCAAAGACAGATTAACTTGGTTCCAGGGAAATTTGAATTGTGGGTGGTTCTGCAGCTGGGCATCTAGGCTTGGCACTTGAAGGAGGGAGTGGGGGAGATCTGAGGAGAATGTATTCAGCAGACAGTGAAGAAAGGATGGAGGGGAGGTGGGATAGGTAAAGAAACAGAAGTGGCCTTCTTCCCCCCCCCCCCCGTCTTTTGACTGAGAATGTGGGGTGCTGTATTGTAGCACAATGAGGTGTATGAAATGGACTTCCAGATTGTAGCTCTCTGCTGTTATCTTCTATAGGGCTTTTTCTTCACAGACCAACATGCAGTGTTTTCCTGACCAAAGGAAAGCCCCTTGTTCTGTCGTCCTTTAAAGTTCGATCCCAAGTTAAGTCCCTTGTTTATTCCCAGTTCCTAAGGGTTGGTCTTCCTGGCCTTTCGGGAGATAATTGGGTTAAAGCTGGAGCAAAGGTCATTTCATTAATTAAAAGCAAAAAGGATTTGTGCACTGTCCTTGCCCTTGGCAAGGGCAGGGCAAATTCACTCAGGGGTTTGATAGGTGTTATTATTGGTTTGAGCCCATTGCAGCACACAGTGGCCTTGTTTTTGTTTTGTAGAGATTATCTCCATATGGTAAGAATTTTATCAGTTTTCTCATATAGTCAGATACTTTGGATGTGATCGGAAAACTATAGCTGTTTTGGGGAACTTAGCATAGTGGCTTGTATTCAGGCTTTGCTCATTATGATGGCAGGGGCAGATCTTGGAGGCACAAAGGGGAAAAAGGCACTTTGAATATGCCACATGACCTTGATCAGTGTTTCAAATAGGGTCACCCCATTGCCCCAAGCTCTGGGCGTCAATTTGTAACCAACTCAGAACAGTGAAACAGAAAGGATGATACTAGAAGGCAGGTGATTCTGTGCAAGGAAGACCCAGCACAAGAATTCATCTCACAGACTACTCTGTGGTCACACTGACAGGAAAGATGCAATACCATTGTACCATTGGCATTGTAGTGCCATCGAATGGAACTCTTCCATGCAGTATGTGGCCTTTCAGTCTAGCCAAGAGGTTAATATTGTTGATCCCTCGGAAGACCCCTGTTCATTAGTTACAGAGCATGTACATAAAGGATAAAATGATGCTTGTTGATATCAAATTGGACCCTGTGTTCTCTGCAGTTCAGCTCCTGCATGTGTCTAGAGGGCACCTGCTAATCCAGTATTATGAGATGCATCGCACACCTGAGGATATGAACAAGATGCTTGGAGGCTTGTGCTGATTCATTTCTCCTGCTGCTATTGTTTGTGATTTTGATGTTTTATTTAAATTCTATGTAAAACTGCCTGAGGAGTAGAAGCTGGCCTTTGGTTAACTTAATTAATGTGGCTGTTAGTAATAGTAGGCTTCTTGGGCATTCCCACATACCGTAAAAGACTCGATAGAAGAGTATTTATCGCATTAGACTACAATATGCTTTTGTTTTGGGACCTAATTATGAACAAACATTCAATCATTCGGTCTCAGACAGTCATACAATGGAAAATAGAATAGCCATGCATAAGAAAAACACTGTATAAATGGAATGCTCTGCAGATTTTTCAAGTAAGCTTTAATACTTTTTCATTTAAATATACATGAAGTAAAATTTCTGAAGTTCTGCACGATGCATTTTTGAAATCATTTGCCATTTTGGAACTTTTTGAAAGATTTTTTGCCAATTTCAGAGAAATGTTTGGTCTACTCCCTATTTGACACAATGTTCAGAGGGATGCTGATTCTTAGTTACTTTTATGGAAATTTGAAGCTATCACAATTTATACTTACTTGCTTTACATGCAAATATAGACACTTGAATAATTGGCCATTGTGTCCAATGGGACATCATTAAAACAAAAGGCAGTGTGAAACAGAATCTAGCTGTATTAGAACCAGTTGTGTTTTGGATGCAACAAAAAGCATTTTCGGTGATTGCAAAAGCACCTTTTCCAATGCCTGTGCTCGTGAGAATTGCTTTTCAGTGCTCAGCTTGTTTGTGTGTCCAGCCCAGCTCATACAAATTTATCTCGCACAACCATGGGGGGGGGGGAATGGCTGACTTCCACATGTGAATTGACCTGATGTTTACCTATGGTTGGGTGACAGTTATAGAGGATAGCATCCATAACTCACTGACAGCCCAATCCTATGCATGTCTACTCAGTTCCATTTGAGTTGATGGGGCTTACTCCCAGGAAAGTGTGGATAGGATTGGACTGTGAGTCTCACACTTGCTGATAGATAGGATTAAATAGTTTGTCTTTATCTATTTATTTCTATCTCTAAACTCAAAATTGTTTCAGTCAAAAAGTTTCAAAATTGAATTTACAAAAAAACTTTAGGGATATATTTTCTTCAACAATAACTTGCAAAGATTTAAGCTGAAAAATCTTGTGACAATTACCTGTTTCTGTCTGCAAGGCTGCTGAAGATGAATAATTATGAATTATTCCCCCAAACTATTTGCAGAGCATATGGAAAGAAGACACTGCAGAAAGATTCATTGTACGAAGGACTCCTGCCACTGTTCTCTCCTGTGCTACTCTTTGCACTCCTTACCACCTGGGTCTCTCTCTCACCATGTAAAATACTAGTGAAACAACCCAGACTCTTTTTGTGGATGACTGGAGTTACTTTCTCAAATGTTATGGTAAGTATTCTTGTGTCTCTTCAGCTAGGCATAACTATTTAAAAAGTGCTGTCAGGGTCAAGAGAGGGACTGTCAACGACCCCATGCTAATCTAGGGCAGTAGTCCATAGTGATTAGCATCTTTCTCTCACCTGTTTGGACACACAACTGAATGGGGAAAGCCTTGGTAGATTGAGTGCTACCCATGCAGGAGCTCAGGTAGAGGGTCTCCCTTGCCAGAACTCCCTTCCGAGAACAATATTGAATATTGAGTTTCTATCAAAATCACTTTTATAGTTGCATCTGCAGAGCAAGGAGCCTTGAAAATCCACTGTACATCCCATACCAGCGATTGGGCAGACTCAAGATTAAATTATAAAGAGGTTCATTAAGTGTCTAATAAAAGAAAAAGGGATAACAAAACCAAATGAACAAGAAAAAAGCATAAAAGAAGAATTGAATTTGGCAGAAAAAGTTTAATTAACCCGCTGTAATATAGGCCACCAGTAGATGGTGGTGAGGTGCAGTAGAAACTAACGTGCATTTTAGCTTGGGGCTTTTGCCACGAATTGCAATTTAAGTTTTATGACATGACTTATCGGAGACAACCACCAAAACAACATAAAATGTAAAGATTTTACCTCTGATCTTACTGGGGTGATGGAACCACCAAGACTTTCCCTTGCATTCTCAATGAGTGGCTGGTGGGCTCTCCTCTGGATGGCTGGAGGAAGAGCAAGCAAGTAAACTTCCAACCAGAAAGCTGTCTTTTCCCCCTCAGTTATAGTGATACTATGTTTTGTTATATCATGCTATTTTGTTATCTATCTTTTCTCTGCCTGAATGATAGCAGTCAGGAACCTGAACCTATCAGCTGGCTCATTCCTAAACATCCCTGGATTCCAGCTGAGGGTATGATATGCAAATGAAAGCTTGCAAGTAAAAGCAGGGTCTGAAATATTCTTTGGTAGCAAGAGACAGTGGGAGGGCTGAAAATGCCTAAAACCTTGAAGAACACATATACACAGATAAACCAGGCAAAAC
Source organism: Tiliqua scincoides (assembly GCF_035046505.1). NCBI lineage: Eukaryota > Metazoa > Chordata > Lepidosauria > Squamata > Scincidae > Tiliqua > Tiliqua scincoides. Next base: position 48,936,600 of record NC_089824.1, read on the forward strand.
CCCACAAAAGGAACAAGACAGAAAATGCAGAGGACTTTGTGATGGGTACACTTTTTGTAGTTGTATCCTAAATAAAATGGAGTTTTTTTTTGTTGTAACTTATTTTATAAAGCTCACATGGTCATGGATAGCATGCATTGCTGCTTCTGGGATAAAAGGATCCATAAGGAGATGGAATACCTCATTACATGTTTTGTGATAAGTATTGACTTAATACTGCTGAGACTTGTAACAAGCAACATTACAGCACTAGAGATTAAGTATTGCTTTGTAATGGAGTCCTCTAGCTCACTGGCCAGAGAGGCATCTTTTAAAGTGGTGTCCTCTTATATTAGCAGGGAGAGAGCAACTGTCCCTTTTCACCCAAGCATGGCCTCTTTTCCAGTGCCTGTCTCTTCTACATTGATTTGTTTTGCTGTATAAACTGTTGTGTGAACAACTGCTTGTTGAAAAGCAGTCTAGAAATAATGAAATCTTATTTCATTATGATATGCATCATAATGCACTGAGAACCAGCAAGCAGTACTGCTAGTAAGACTGATGTTAAAGACCTGCTGTTACTTATACTAACATAAGAACATAAGAACAGCCCCACTGGATCAGGCCATAGGCCCATCTAGTCCAGCTTCCTGTATCTCACAGCGGCCCACCAAATGCCCCAGGGAGCACACCAGATAACAAGAGACCTCATACTGGTGCCCTCCCTTGCATCTGGCATTCTGACATAACCCATTTCTAAAATCAGGAGGTTGCGCATACACATCATGGCTTGTACCCCATAATGGATTTTTCCTCCAGAAACTTGTCCAATCCCCTTTTAAAGGCGTCTAGGCTAGTCACCAGCACCACATCCTGTGGCAAGGAGTTCCACAGACCGACCACATGCTGAGTAAAGAAATATTTTCTTTTGTCTGTCCTAACCCGCCCAACACTCAATTTTAGTGGATGTCCCCTGGTTCTGGTATTATGTGAGAGTGTAAAGAGCATCTCCCTATCCACTCTGTCCATCCCCTGCATAATTTTGTATGTCTCAATCATGTCCCCCCTCAGGTGTCTCTTTTCTAGGCTGAAGAGGCCCAAACGCCGTAGCCTTTCCTTATAAGGAAGATGCCCCAGCCCCGAAATCATCTTAGTCGCTCTCTTTTGCACCTTTTCCATTTCCACTATGTCTTTTTTGAGATGCGGCAACCAGAACTGGACACAATAATCCAGGTGTGGCCTTACCATAGATTTGTACAACGGCATTATAATACTAGCCGTTTTGTTCTCAATACCCTTCCTAATGATCCCAAGCATAGAATTGGCCTTCTTCACTGCCACCGCACATTGGGTCGACACTTTCATCGAGCTGTCCACCACCACCCCAAGATCTCTCTCCTGATCTGTCACAGACAGCTCAGAACCCATCAGCCTATATCTAAAGTTTTGATTTTTTGCCCCAATGTGCATGACTTTACACTTACTGACATTGAAGCGGATCTGCCATTTTGCTGCCCATTCTGCCAGTCTGGAGAGATCCTTCTGGAGCTCCTCACAATCACTTCTGGTCTTCACCACTCGGAAAAGTTTGGTGTCATCTGCAAACTTAGCCACTTCACTGCTCAACCCTGTCTCCAGGTCATTTATGAAGAGGTTGAAAAGCACCGGTCCCAGGACAGATCCTTGGGGCACACCGCTTTTCATCTCTCTCCATTGTGAAAATTGCCCATTGACACCCACTCTCTGCTTCCCGGCCTCCAACCAGTTCTCAATCCATGAGAGGACCTGTCCTCTAATGCCCTGACTGTGGAGTTTTTTCAGTAGCCTTTGGTGAGGGACCGTGTCAAACGCCTTCTGAAAGTCCAGATATATAATGTCCACGGGTTCTCCCGCATCCACATGCCTGTTGACCTTTTCAAAGAATTCTATAAGGTTGGTGAGGCAAGACTTACCCTTACAGAAGCCATGCTGACTCTCCCTCAGCAAGGCCTGTTCGTCTATTCGTCTACTGCTTTTTGATAATAAAACTCTAGGGGACATGTGGGTTTTTTCTTTTCACCCACATACATACATTATAAATAGAGAAATGTATAGAAGCAATGCAGTGTTTCCCCAACTTTTAGCGTATGCCATATGGTACAAATGAAGCCAAGTTGCCAAGGCAAGCAACAATAGTGACTTTGTTCTGGACACAGTTATGCTATCTTGTAACACGGTGGAGTTGACGGTTGTGTGGGATCCTGGTTTTGAACTTTGACTCAAGTAGCAGCTGTGGCCACCTACTTCTAGGAAAAACAGACCTCACCCCTGTAAATACAGGTCTTGGGCACTCTAGTCCTAGCACTGTGTGGTCTAAAAACTGGATTGCTGATTGGCACTAACGGAAGAAAACATACAGGTGCTGTCTCTGTACACAGGTGATTTGTTCCCGTACCCCCTGCGGATACTGAAAACTGCGGATAACAAAATCTGCAGTTTTCCAGGCCACTGGGGCTCCAGATCTGACTGGAGCCTTGCTCTAGTTGCATCTGAAGCCATTCTGAGGTCTATAGAGGCTGCTTGTGGCCTTTAAGGGCCTCAGAATGGCCTCTAGAGGTCCTAGAAGCACACTTTCGGTTTTTGGTCAAAAACCAGAAGGGCCCTTCTAGGACCTCCAGAGGCCATTCTGAGGCCCATAGAGGTGGGGCGCAGCCTCCACAGGTGTCAGAAGAGCCTCTGAAGGCAACTGGAGCACAGCTTGGGTCACCTTGAGAGAATTCAGGTTGGACCAGATCTGGTTCTGGGGAACCTGCATTGAGGCAGATCTGCAGATACAAAATCTGCAGATAAGTAGGCTCAATCTGTACAATTCTAGTTTTCAAGCAATTATCCTGGCTACCAATTGAGTTTGTGGGCTCAAGTCAAAGTGTTGGTTCAGGGCTATGGAAAAGCCCTGTATACTCACTTCCTGAGTAGTTGTAGGATAAGGCCTGTTATACTGTCTCAGCAGGTAGTACTATTCACAAGTGGCCACTGAGCATCTTCCATTGTAGCACCCACTTGTGGGAAGTTGTGGGAAAATGTCCCTGTAGTTAGAAGGCTTATCGAGGCCTTCATTTTTAGAACCAGTTTATTGATGCAGATTTTGTACTTTAGAGCAGCTTCTTTTTATCTCATTTGTTTTAAATTTGGCCTTTTCTTTGCTATCATGCAAGCTACAGGGGGAGCTTCTTGTCCAGGAACTAGTATAAATGAAATAAAAGTGAACAGGTAGCTTCATCTACCCTTAACAGCAAGAAAAGTTTTAAAAGTTTATAATATCAGCAAATGTTCTCACTACAGTTTGGATGTGCTGCAACTGTATTTAAGCAGTGCTTTGGTTTTAGAGTTGTGGATTGTTAGTAGCTATATGTCTATTTTATACTGTATTGTTAATTATAGAAACTCAGTTGCTGAAGGTCAGTAAAACTTCAGTATTCTTAGTGTTTGCATCCTATTGTGCCCAGCAAATGTGTACACAGTGGCTGTAGATCACATAGTTTGACTTTGGAGCCTGCATCCGGCCTCACAGCAATGCTGTATTCTAAGAGGGACAAGATATATTACAGAGTGACTTTCATCCTGAGTGAACACTTTCATAGTATTCAAGCTATGCTCCTCAATGAAAGAAACTTACTCTGGAATTTCCTGCTCCTGATAATATCCAGACACATCTGAACCAATAGTAGTAAGATACTTAGAAGAGAAATTCTGACAGATGTTCCTTGTTAAGGAGCAATTTACTGTGGATTTTTCAGTATAGGTTTCAAGGCCCTGACTTACAAAAATAACTCCTGTTGTATTAGAAAGTTACATGATTGAAGAAATAATCAGATTTTTTTCCCCTCTCATTCCTCACATTCTACCAACTAAAGTGCTTCATTCTTTCTACCTCCTGGGTGTTTTCTATTCTCTCCCTTTTGGAGTCTAGTTGTTAGAGCAGTTTCTTTGCCCTGTAATTGTAGCACACTGACCCCAATCTCATACAGATTTTAGTGTGCTTTGGCCCACCGATTTTAAATGGATTAAGTCTGCATTGGATTGTGGCCTCTGTGTTTCATTTTCATTCCCTCACTCTTCAATACCAAACAAGTGCAGCTCAAACCCATCCAGCAGCTGGTCTTCCTGTGGCTTTGATAGCATTCACTTGCAAAGCTTAATCGCAAGTCTGACCTTGTAAGAATGCACTTAGAGATTAGTAGGCAAGACCAGGTTATCTGAAAGGGGGGGGGGCTAGAAGCAAGCAGAAAATGGGCTGTTAAGAGTCCTGCGTTCTTCAAACACTAAATAGCAGCTAGAAAGGGTTCTGGCTTACAGAATACTTATAGACTGTTGGCCTTTCTCTTTGCACTTGAAGGTCTGTATTGTTCTAAAAAGATTACTATGATATTATTTTATTCAAGTAATAAATATTTAATAATATTTAAATGTAATTGATAATATTTAAAAATGTTTGGGTTTTAAATAATTATCAATTCTTCCACTATTTCTATCACTCATAACTGCAGGAAAAAGCTTGAGAATGTCTTATTAACACATTCATGTATCAGAAATTAAACAAAAAGGTACCCTAAATAAGTTATTGCATTCCAAATAGCTTATTCACTGCATTGATCTAGCCAATCAGGGATCGCATAGTGTACATAACACCACATGTTGCCCCAACTAGTCAACAGTGTGGGATTGGATGAGGCTGATGAAGTGTTGACGTGGTTGTCTTGGCAACAGGACAGGTTTTTATTCTCAGTATTCACCTAGTTTTATAGTGGGGGTGCAAAAAAAGTTGTCAAAAGAGGGAGATACAGAAGGCAAAGCTATACATAACACACATTGGTTTTAGCTCAGCATTACCTCAAATAGTTTCCGCATAAGGAGTGTTATGGTTGAAATTACATACACTCAATGTTTTGACAATTCCTGCTAATAAAATAAGCAATGATATATGGTAAGTCAGTAACTTTGACACTGACTGTTTCCTAGTCTCTTTCACAGTTGTAAATCAGAGTTGATGTTTCCAGTATCACCCACTAATTGACCCATCTAATTCTTACAGTGCAGAATGATAATTTGTCAAATGACGAACACAAGAGTCGAAGTACTTCACTGGCTTCTCATCCCATTAGCTGTTATGGTCTACACAGCAACAGCTGGATACCAGGGCAGACTGGAAGAACCAATACTTATCGTCTTTGCTATCTTTGTCACAGCTGCTCATGTTCACTATGGAGTTTGTGTGGTAAATATATGGCTTTATAATTATTAGTAAATATAGTTTGCATCCTAAGTGCACGAATATATTCCTGACTGTCTCCTATAATCTCTTCTCCCACCATCAGAGGATTTTAAAAGAGGAAATACTGCTATTCCCCCATTTTCTGGATGAATGGCTTGTTTGTTATTAGAAAATTTTACTGAAAGGCCCATCAGCCTGCTTTCAGACTTTTTTAGTAATCGGGCCACAAACTATTAAGCAATGACTCCTCAGGAACCATCCCTTGCAGTTGATTTTTTTAAAAAATGGAAGTCTTTAAGTCTAGCTCTGTCAGATAAAATACAGGCGTGCACCCTTATCTGCAGAGTTTCTGTTCCGGAACCCCTAGCTGAAACCACAGATATGGGCAAACACCCATCTCCATGACCTGGACCCTCTGGAGGGGCTTCTGAGCTCGACAGAGGGCCGCGGACATCCATCTGCAACCTTTGCCAAGCTCAGAGGTTGGGGAAAAAAATGCAATTGCTGGTTTCGTGGAGAAACTGGGAGTGACAGTTTTATTGCTTTATAAGGTCATTAGGAGGCTCAGCAAAACCTTTAAGCAGACCTTAAGATGTGCATCTTTAGTGTTATACAGATAACAATGTTTTATACTACTTGTCTTGCTGAGCCCAACTACATTATTACCAGTGGTGTAGCAAGCATGGGTGGTCTGTCCCAGGTATCAGGTACCAGGCCAGAAGGGGCTCCATGTGGCCACAATGCAGGCATACGTGCATTCTTAAAGGATCTCCAGCAAGCAAGCCCCTTTAGAACTTGGGAGCACATGCATGGCGACGGTGCTTGCTGGCAGACACTTTGGGAAAGAATCTCCTGCAAGTGTCACAACCACAGGTGCACTTCAAAGTTCTAAAGAGTCTTGCTTGCTAGAGACCCTTTAAAACTCTGGAGTTCATGCATGGCTATGGCTCTCACTAGCAGATACTTTCTAGAGGCTCTTCAGTAAAGCACCTACTGATAAGCACTTCGGAGTGCCAAAGAAAGAAGAACCCAGAAGTGATGCAATATTGTCGTCTCTGCCCTGGTGCCATAGCCCCTAGCGACACTACTGTTGCACTTCCTTACCATACTCTTCACATACACATAATTTGAGATTACCTGGGAACCTATGTACACTGCCCTCAGTTCCCTAGCAGAATGGAAGGATATAAAAGTGCAATCAATCAAGTTCTTTCTGCATAGCAATAGGCACTTTACCCACCATCTTGTTAAAATGATGTTTAATTCAGGGTTCCTCCATGTTTGCCCTTAAAAGGAAAGGCATCCCTTCATCTTTGAAGTGGAACTTCAGAAAAAAATCTTTGCCTCCTTGCTCAAAAGTAAAAGTAATCATGGCAGTACACATGAAACAGCAACAATAAGTTATAGCAGTGCATATGAGTATCATAATTATTTACACAGATTTATTTGGGTCAAATTTAACGCTTGCTTAGATAAGACAAATTAACTTCCTTGAGCCTTGTCTTCAGTGTACTGATTTAACTCTTTCCTCTACCTGGGGGAAATACAGTGAGGACATGTGTTTCTTTAAAGTTCCTTTAATTCTGCACGATTCTTCATGAACATTTAAGATTTTGATGAATGTATAACCTCGTTTTCTAATCAAGACATCCTATATTTTAATCTTCTTTTTAGGGAAAACAATTGAGCCAACATTTCAACATCTATATATTTTCCTTGAAGAAGCGTGTTCAAGAATGAATGCCATTATCTACAGTACAAATACTACCAAACTTCATATTTCTGGACTATAGGAAACAAGGAGCAAAAACCTCTCTATTAAAAAAAAAAGGAAAGAAAAGAGAGGAGTCTGTGCAAGTGAGGCCATAATTTATACATCAGGAGCTGTAATGAAAAGCCTGTCTTTAGACATGTTTTTTCCATGTCATTTTACAATACTGTGAACCATAATTCCCTTAATTCCTTTCTCTTTTGCATTTATCTATTTACTCAAACATCTATGCTCCTTTATTGTCAGGCACAGAAATGAAAGCTCTCTCAATGCATGGGTGACCAAATAATTGTTTATACCATGCATGCCTGCCAGTGGCTCTTTTCATTTGCTTAGAACAGGGTCACCAGATGTGGCCCGCAGCAATCCTCTTTCCAGCCCGCAGCCAACTTCTTGTCCCCCAAAAGCCTCTGGCCCATTCAACTGAACATGACCAGAACAGTGCTCTGATTGTGTCTGGAGGGTGTTCTGAGGGCCAGAGAGGTTGAATGAATGAGCCCATTCATTCATTTATTCACTTATCTAAGTTCCATCTCTAATTTATTTATTTTAATGTTATATTTAAAAACATTTTCCGGCCCTCCACACCACACCAGATATTTGATGCGGCCCTCTGGCCAAAAAGTTTGGAGACCCCTGGCTTAGAACATCCAGGCTGTTTCTAGCCCTTTCTTCCAGAAATTTTCGTTTGATCCTTCTTTTCGGTCGTCTCTGCCATCCTTCTCTAAACTGCAAATCCATCTCAAATGGTTTCATAATTGCAAGGTACCAAATGGGAAAAAGCTAAAGTAAGCAAAAATTTCTGTGTACCTTACAAAGGATCATATTTCCAGGTTGCGAAAGAGTGTGAAATTTAAATTTGCCAATGTTTATATTATCCAGGAAAACTATGCCTTTTTTGAATGTACATGGAGTATTTATTGTGGCCAAGGGTTTCCTTTAATAGAAGTGATTTTATTTTCTTCCCTTTTCAGTTCCTTCTAATACAGGCAATCCCACATGTAAAGTTTAGAGCAGCGTACAATCCCTATTCCTTCTAAAGTACCAGGATACTGCTGCTTTAGGAATACCCTCTGTCCAAGTCTAAATGGTGAACTTGTATAGAGGCTCCAAGCTACAATAATTTAAAAAAGTGGCAATTCTTGTTCCAAGTCACTGCAATTGCCAATATGAATTTTGTACTGTTTAAGTAATTCACTTATTGCACCTAGGAATTGTTTTTTTTTTGGGGGGGGGGAGCATGCACGTTATAAACCTTTGTATACTTATCCCAAGAGACCAAATATGCCACAATATTTAACAGTGTTTTAAAATTTTCAGAAACAAGAGCTCCATTAGTACAGCATTTAAACTATATCCATTTTATTAAATCATTTTTTTTCACTAGCAAATATTTTAATTTTCATTTGTGGGGAAAATGCTGTCCTAGAAATTCTCTGTGGGCATACATTCAAGAAAAATTTCCTCAAGCACCAAGTATTGGTTTAATTGTACCGTTTGCTGATATGGGTGCATTCCAAGAAGATGCCATTGAAACAATTCAGAAAGACTAGCACACAGAAGACAACTAGAAAATGTTGCAAGCATTTACATTTTATGTTTGAACTAGTAGAGTATATTGCCATTTACCTAATACAGTACTTTATTTTGATATAACATTTTTTATTGTAATTATCTGATGTCAGTAAATACAAGAAGCTTCAGTCTTTGCATTGACAATCTAGAATTTTCTCTGGTGTGGGATTGGATGAGGCAACTATTAACGGAACCCCACTGTAATGAAACCTAAACATATTTACATGGAAGTGAAGCCTGAATTGCAATTAAATTTATTTCTAAGTACATGCAGTTAGGATTTCAGTCTCACTTCAATTCAACCATCCTCTCAAATTGTGTGTGCTTGTGTGTTTTAATTATAATGCTAGAGAATTTGTGTCCCAACAAATGTAATTATGCCACATATATGTGAAGTTAATCTATGGATACTTTTCATGTGTAACTACCATATTGAAAAGAACAATAAATACGAAGCTGATACTTGTAAAAAAGTATGTCCATTTGCATTGTATTGCTTAAATTACAATAAACAATCTCCCAATTATTAGCTTTTAGTTTGTTTTATTTTAGCCCCCAGGAAATAAAGTAATGTTGTAAAAATATCTTCAGATTCCTTAAACTCTGGTACTATTGTATTTTTAATACTTATAACCTTTTTATAAGTATTGTCAACTAGTATTTGGAAAGCATTTAATAGAAAGGTTGGCAAAGGGTTTCATTTTTCTTCTCCCTCACATGCAGCCTGATCCCACCATGTTTAGTCAGAATCTGTTTGATGGGACTTGCTCTGAAGTGAGATTGCAGACCTACTGTAAACACCTCAGTCTTGCATCCCCTAAATGCCTCTGTCATGCACCCACCCATGATACCTCAACTCATCATGTTTGGACTTGATGTGCCTCAAAGATGTCTTTTACACATCCATCCATCCATGCTTTCCCTCATCAAGCTATTAGTTACAGCCACCTAGCAATAAAGTCCAGTCAAACCACTGATCCTGCTGTGGAACATACAATTAGTGAAAACTTCATCAGCATATCATAATTTGTATCATTAATTTCAGACATCAATGGTATCCTCAAATACACAAGAATTTTTACAAACCTGTGCCTTCAAGTATATTTCCATAAGAACAAAGTAATCTGATTGAAAAGACTCTGGATAAATTATTAGTTCAGCACTGAGCCAAACTATTTTGTTTAATTCTTACCTGGTAACACCCCAATCATTTGCATGAAATGTAACTCCTATTGTTACATTTGCATGAAAGTAACTCCTATTGTTTTCAGTAGTCTACAAATAAATGTGCTTAAACACATTACACCCTCATTTTTCATTTATGCAGCTAAAACAGTCTTTTCTGAGTCTGAGGAAACAAGATGACTCAGTTTTTCTCTTTCTCTACCTAAAATAGTGAAAAAATATTCAGGAAAAGGAGCAAAATGCAACAAAAAAGAAAGAAGAAATAATTGCTCCTCTTTCCTTCTAGGAGCAACAGACTGTTGCATGTTTATTTCTTAAGTGACTTGCAGCAGTTAATCATAACAGAAATTCAGCAGGAAGCAGTAGGGTCAATTTCCATGCAATTTTTCATGCAGCAATTTGCTATACCTCCTGTGACTTAGCAGAGACACAGAAAGGATGAAATTAGGAGATGCCCTTTATATAGCCACCCTACACCCAACTAGGTAGTCCCTTCACAGTTTCCTTCTGAACTTATCAGTCCCTTTAACAGAACACATAGCCCGCTTTATGTGAATTTCTTGGAAGTCCTGTTTAGTCAGAACTGTTGATGTGTCTGGTAAAAATCCAGAATCTTGAAGATCTCACTTTTATGGGAGTTAAGACCATGGACTTCATGATACTGCACCATCTAGGGTGCATTGCAACATTCAAGCATTAGGGTGCATGGCAACATTCAAGTATTAGTGCGCATGATAGTATTTTCTCCTACAGATGGTTTTTGTACACCTAACTTCCCATATGTGCAAAGCCTTGCCCATTTGCTGCTCTGACGGGGACACTTCCATCACTGTTCAAATTAGAGGGTCCTTAATAAAATCCACAAGTCTGGTCTGGGCAGGAGGTCTAGTCTAGAGGTCTGCGCCTCCGTTTGCCTGAAGATAACATCTGAAGGTCGCCAGTTAGAGGCCACCGGCACAGTGAATGGGAGACCTTGAAGCAGGTGACAAGCCCAGCTGAGTTATTCCACCTGCTCTTGGAGAGATGAAGGAGCTGCTTGTCAGCCTGCGTGGGAGGAATCTGGAGGCCAGAAAGTGATAACAGACCATAAAAGATCCATCTGAAATGTTGTGCGGTTCTTGAAAGATAGAACCTTTCTTCAATTGTAAAAATCCCTATGGGGATTTAGAACAGCCTGCCTATGTAAACCGCCTTGAATTAAAGTCTGAGGAGAAATCTGACGACCAAGAAAGGCGGTATATAAATGCCTGTATTATTATCATCATTATTATTATTATTAAGTCCAACTCTCTGGTGTACCTGGGGGATCAGGGAGGTAAATACTCTGAGCGGCACCCCACAAGGGGGAGCAGCATGACCCTTCCCCACCACCATTTTTTTTTCTTTTTGTGGGTCCATTTTTGAGGCCTTAGAAGGCCTTTTAAGCATGGCCTCCCCTACCCCCAGAAGGCCTTCTAAGGCCTTCAAAATGCTGAAAACAGCACTTACGGTTTTTGTGGAAAACCAAAAGTGCCATTTTTCTGGTGGTCCTGTGTCCCTGGGCAGCAACAGACCAGGTCCACAATTGGTCCCACCCCCTCATTTCTCCCAACTTTAATCAAATCATGACCTCCCCTTGTTATCTGAGCACTAAGCTCCATCTATACTACACTTCTCCCACGTATGCACTGCTGGTCCTTCAGCTGCTCTCTGTGTGTATTCAAGCAGCCATTAACTTTAGACTGAATTGTTCCCTTTATTTAAAAAAAAAAAAAAGAGCTCAGTGTTAACTGTGTTTTTTAAAGTACTATTTTCACAATTCATCCAGGGCTCTCTAAAGAGAAGCAGCTTTCCAAAAGGAGAAACTTCTCTTTATTTCCATTGGTTTCATCCCAAGGTGCTGTAAGGAAAGAAATGGGCTATGTACATTAGGTATTTAAATGCACTCAGCTTTGACCCAACTCCAATTGTCTGGGATGATAATCATTATATGAATATCCAACATGTATAACCTCATGAAGGTCTACTAAGTTAGACAGATTGTAACATATACTTTTTTTTTATTAAATATGTAAAAAGATAAACGCAAGTCAAGTTATTCACATATTCAGAGACCAAAAAAAGTCTACTCTATCATGCGACAATTGGTGGGTAACGTAAAGTGATTGATACATCTGAATAAGACTCTTTTTGCATCTATAATGTCATTACTTATCTATTTATAATTAACAATACATATGTTTACATTCCTTTCAGTTTACATTTAATATATAACCAAAGCTTTATGGTGTGCTATTTAGTAAAAGTAATTACAAATGCATATTAAAACCATAACGGAATAACAGGGTTACTCACCACAGGGGGGGGGGGAGTCCTCTTTCACTTTTCAAAGTCTCTCACTCCCCTCAGCACATTGGAGCAGATCAGGTTCTAATATATAAGTATTGATCTACATGCCCCCTAGTCCAGCCACTTTGTATACCCAACAAAACACAAACAAAAACGAAAAAGGAGAGGGGCAGGGAAGTTACTCCACAGATCAATTATACAAAAAGAACAAAAGAAAATCAGCTACACATTCCTTCCCCCCCCCCCCCCCACAAAATTCTAAGTGAAGGAAATTCTAAGTGGACTTAGGAGGGCAGAGTGGCTTTGATGGGAACTACCTAGGAACAAAGAAACCCAGAAAAGCTCGGATAGCGCTTCAAAAGGAAGTGGTCTGAACATTTGTTCAAGAGGGGAAAAAAGGACAACTGTATTGGTTGGTAGTGATGACTGACTGGGTGTTTAAAGGCTGGTTCAGAAGTATTATAATTGTCCCAAAGTCCTTTTGGTCACAATGGGCATTTTAGGAGACAGTACCTAGCATTGTAACGATCATGAATGTTTTAAAAACAGAAATATGTAAATCTTGGTTCTGTGCTGGATCATGACAGTATACTACATCTTCCTGAAAGCAACTCCTTTTTAAAAACTGTTTTATGTCTGCAGCCTTTAAGTCAGTAGTTCCCAAACTCTCTGAGAACTCCCTGAGAATTTGGGGACCACTGCATTTTCCTCATGGGGAGGGGTTAAGGCAGCAGTATGATCATCACATTGTGCCATTTTTTTTTACTTACCTGTGGCAGTGCTGGCCCTGCAGAGGGTCCAGTGAGTGTGCAGATATCTGCAGGGCTCCCTTATGTCCAAACTGCTTTAGAGAGTGAAAAAGGCCACTTTTGGTACTGTTGCAAAACCGGAAGTGGCCTATTTCACTATTTACAGCAGTTTGGAGGCACGGGTAACCCTGCAGAGGGGTCTGCAAACTCCCCAGACTCTCAAGAGAGCCAGTGCTGCCACAGGTAACTAAAAAATCCCTTGTCTCCAGCAGCAGTGTGATCATGGCAATTGTGTTACTGCCCTCACCATTGCCCCACCCCTTAAAGGGACATATACAGAGCTTTCCTGGCAAGGGCTTTGCGACATCCCAGTTTGGGAACCTCTGCTTTCAGTGAAACCAAACCACTTCTGCTAACAACAGCGAGGAAAACGCTAGCAATGGGGATGCTTTGATTTTCATAGGAATAGCAAGGTATGGGATACAAGCTATACAAACTCAACCGATCTATAGAGACTGGCTGCAGTTTTGTTGACCTAAAGGGATTAAGCTGAAGAAATGCAAACATTTGTTTAAATTATGAGAAGCCCTGTACGTGTTGCCTGAGCTGTGATTAATAAGAATCACTTTGCTGTGAAAGATTTCTGTAGAAAAAAAAAAAATTCTTTAAAAAATGCAAGATATCCTTCAATTTATAGATTAATGTAGGAAAACTCCATTTAGTCAGTGAAGCAGTGGCATTTAGTTTTCAAAATGCTATATGGAGATCTTCAGTAATTGTAGCCTGCAGGGGGTACTCTACTAGAATTTTGTTTTTGCACCTTACAAGCCAAATAACCAATTGAGAGGTGAAACAAACAAACCAGGAAAATCAAGTCATTAAAAAAAAAAGAACCAAAGAAATAAAACATAGAACTAGACTAAGAAAATGTGCAACTTATGTTTAAGAAATAAGGAATGTTTTAATACACAATTTGCTATAATTCAATTTATAAAATGCCATCACCTAAGTGCAAGATTAACAATGGTCATATTAAAAACAGGTGGCAATGAACATTTCTGCAAGTCATTTTTTCCACTCTGCCAATTCATTCAGTAGTCACAACCAGACCACAGAACCATTCCCATCTCATGTCCCTGATAATGCATCTTTCACCTTCTAGATCATGCTTGAAAACTGGCACCTGTGCGGAAACAGGTACTTGGCATTATATCTTAAGGATGACTCTATAAACACTTCAAGGAAAACCTATGCATGATTGTGCAAGTAACAGGTGTGGCATATCCAGGCTCCTGGTTTTAAAGTTTGTTCTCCACATGCCACAAAAGGGTAAATAAAAAGGCTGACAAGTCAATCCTATGTATTCTCCTATGTAGTCAATCCTCAGAAGTAAGTCCCATTATAATTAATGGGGTTTACTCCTATGTCAGTGTGTATAGGTTTGCAGCCCGATTCTCATAAACCTCATTGCCATCAGTGGGAAGCTGAACCCAAGTGACACCTGAACGTACAGGTATAGAGGTGAAGACTTTTTTCAATGCTTGAAACAGACACTGAATATGAAACTGAAATGGGAAGAATAATGTTTCTAGTAGTAAGGAAAGTGTCTCAAAGCTCTGAATGCAGGAGTTAGATAGGCATGTATTTTCCAGAAGTAAAGATATATTATACAGCTTTCTAACATGCTTTGGTGTACAACTTTAGGAGGACTAAAGTTCTTTTCATTTTTGTTTTTAATTAGTTGCTCATTTGTGAATTTTAATAAAAGATGGGAACAGGTATAATTTAAGTGTGATTTTGGTTGCTTCCCCCTCCTTTGCACAGTTTGATCAAATTTATGCCAAATGACCACAAAATGCAAGAAACCTAAACAGTACTTTTTTGCCATAAGAGATGCCCATATAAATAGTTTTGAACAAATTACAAATGTCATACTTAAGACAAAAGGAAAAAAAAATAAATATATATTATATATATATATTTTTTAAAAGCTGAACAAATCTCAAGCAGCCAAATAGTGGAGTTGCGGTGGTAGAAACCAGGAACAAAGCCCGGAGACCTCCTCAGTTGCATATCCTGATAGAAGACTTCTGCAAACACACCTTGGCAAAGGATGGGTATAGAATGCAGCGGGTGGGCTGACACTCACTATGGTACATTTATGTTAATGGCAGACTGAGAGTGATCGGTTTCAAGTCCGAGGCCACACACGTTCCATTCTTCGGAAGAAAAAGTTCCCACACAAAATTGAAATTAGCAAATATGCCGGGTGATCAGTACTCTTCCTGCTGCTGGGGCTGTTCAAGAACTTGTTCTTCGCCTTCATGATCTTCTGTGTGGCTCTCCTGTACATCAGAAGTGGGGGGAAAAAGTTTTATTTAAAACTGTTTAATACATGGCAGGGTAAAAACTTGGTAAAGCTAATGCATACCAAAAATACAGAAAGTGCTATTTCTCTACCCCTAACCCAGCTATTTTCAACCGTTTCCAGCTCACGCCACACTGTCAAGGCACTAAAAATTGTCAAGGCACACTCCCAGTTTTTTACTTACATTAATTACATTACATTTTTACTTACTTTAATTCCTAAAGGTAATTAGCAATTACCCTTGCTAATTGGGTAAGAGGCACTTTTTCAAGTGGGTGCTTGTAATGGAAGATCAGAAGGTCATCAGGTGGATGATGTGTTGACAGTGATTCCATGATTTGACAGCTGGTTGACAGCTCTGGGAAGGGAAGGGCTGGCTCCACAGCTGTAATCAATCAAGGCCAATGGGACTCTGATGGACACCTGAGCTTCATTTGACCTTGATGAGACTTTGAATGGACGTGGACTCATGGACTGAAGGGATGGCTCACCTGAGCCTAATTTGGAGCTAATGAGGTAGCTCACAGCTGAGCTGCATTTGGATCATGAGACATCCAAGGATAAAAGGCAGCTTTGGAAGGAGACAGGGCTACCCTGACCCAGGACCAAGAGTGGGACGCTGACCCAGTTGGAAGCTGGACCCTGACCCAGAGCGAGGAGCAGGACGCCGACCAGAGGGAGGACCCTGACCCAGAGCCAGAAGCGGGACGCTGACCCAGAGGAAGCCTGACGCTGACCCAGAGGGAAACCCGGACGGACCCACACTGGGAGAAGGGGACTGAAGAGAGGACTGCCAGGACCCTGCTGGAGGAGACACTCTGCTGGAGAGAACACTGCTGGAGAGGAGGAACTCTACTACAGAAGATTGGACTGGGAAGACTGGACTGTGCTTTGGAGACTGGATTGGACTTCGACTAGAGGCTTCAGACCTCCACCCACTAAGTTAAGTGGAGTTTTGGGGAGGGAAAGCCTCTGGACAAGAGGACTTGCAGCGAGTGTATGTGTTTGTAGCAATAAATTCTTGTTAATTGCTATAGATAAGAAGTTCTGTGTTTATTCCTTTGCACACCACAGCTGTGCTTCTTGGAAAAGGGGGGTGTTAATTAGCCAAAAAGCGGGCATTAGAAGGGAGTTGGGATATTTGGCAGAACAGTGCTCCTTCTTTTATTTAGCAGGGGGAGAGTAACTGGCCCTCCTCACCCCAGCAGTGTCTTTTCTAGTGGCTGTCTGCTCGTGTTTTAGATCTTTTAGATTGTGAGCCCTTTTGGGACAGGGAGCCATTAGTTATTTGCTTTTTCTCTGTAAACCGCATTGTGAACTTTTGTTGAAAAGCGGTATATAAATACTGTTCATAATAATTAATAATAAAATTACTACATTACAATTAATTTTTAATTAATATAATTAATACAATTAAATCATTACATGACAAAGGGCACAATCCTAACCAGGTCTACTCAGAAGTAAGTCATATTTTGTTCACTGGGGCTTACTCTCAGGAAAGTGTG
Organism: Tiliqua scincoides; assembly: GCF_035046505.1. NCBI lineage: Eukaryota > Metazoa > Chordata > Lepidosauria > Squamata > Scincidae > Tiliqua > Tiliqua scincoides. The sequence goes on from NC_089824.1 coordinate 48,953,314, forward strand.
GCTAGGATTGCAGCCAAAGGCTGGGGGGGGGAAGCACCTGTGGGACTTACTCCTGAGTAGACATGCCTAGGACTGGGCTTTTGGTTGCATTCTTTTCTCAAATACACGAGCAGGCAATTGGCACTTCTCTCTCCTCCTCTCCCCCACCCACCCCCTCCCACAGGCACATTCCCCCCTCATCTCATAATTGCAGTTAGTATCACTCCTACTGTCCATCCCCTCCAATCACTTGCCTCACATTCTTCCCCCCCCCATTGCCTGCTTCTGTATTTCAGAAAAAAGTGTGACCAAAAGCCCAATCCTAGGCATGTCTACTCAGAAGTAAGTCCCAGGAAAGTGGGGCTAGGAGAGCAACTTGAGAGCCCAGCCCAGCACAGTCATATCTACTCAGAAGTAAGTCCCATTATAGTCAATGGAGCTTACTCCCAGGAAAGTGTGGCTAGGATTGTGGCCCAAGGCAAAGCAGGGAGGGTCACTTTGGGGAGCTGCAGGCAACTGTGGCAAGGAGAAGGGACTTTTGTGAACCCTCAGCCAGCCCATTCTTAGGCTGGTGGCCTCAGCAGACTCCCTTGCTTCCTACCTGCTTGCCTGCCCCTGGCTCCCTCCTTCGCCCAGACCTCCTCCAGGCTTTTCTGGTTGCCCAATCAGCACGAAGGGCAGACAAGGGACTTGATACCCAATCCTAGGCCTGTCTACTCAGAAGTAAGCCCCATAATAGTCAAGCTTACTCACAGGTAAATGAGGATTGGGTTGCAGCCTCTCTCTTGTTCAGCAGCAGGAGGTGCAAAGCAGCTGTGGCTACTCCTTTTTCAGTCAAAGCAGCCACTTCTTCCGAGTGCAATGGTCTGCAGGTGTGCTGTGGGATTTTGGGGGAGGTTCCTAAATTAATAGGGCCATTGGGAGATGTGAGCCCCTGGGCTGGCACTGCAGCATACCTTCTCAATTGTCAAAAAACTGATGGTGTACCTTGACAATTTTAATACCTTGTCAGTGTGCCATGAGCTTTAAAAGGCTGAAAATTGCTGCTCTGTAAGCTAGGATCATTCTCAGCATGCCCCATGTTTCCACTTTTGCTTAAAGAGCCCAAGTGGAGGAAGGGATGATGCATTCCTATCCTTGGAACACAGTTAAAGTGTGCCACTTCCTTCCCATGCGCTGTTTAAATGAAAGAGGAACTGCAAGACACACTGGGAATTATCCCTGTTTACAGAGCAAAGCAAGAGATGTGCTTTACAGATCATCAAGGAGCAGCTCCTCTGACACAGCCCAGATTTGACTTAAACTAAAAATTATGCAAGTTGAGAAATGCCTGCAACTTTTCACCTGGGAACAGGTCCTAGGTGAAAATCCCATTGTTGAATGCAATGGGATTACTTCTGAATAAATGTGTATAGGACTATATTGTTAGAGAAGTTCCTACATTTTGCTTTCAATGTAGATTCTAGAGATTATGTATAGAGAAGGGGAGGTAGATAGAGGGTGCTGGAAACTTGTGGGCAAGAGTATAAAAGGGAGTTAAATTTCATCTTGGATTTGAACCTTGCATGTGTTAAGACCACAATCTGGCATTTTCCTTCATTTGAACCAAGTATAATTCTACTAGTACAACATTAAGGTTTAAAGACTATTAAGTTCACAATTAAGGCACAACCATTTTGTTGTGAGAATGCACCCTCTTTAAAAACTGAATATTTTTGTCTTGGGATTTCAGATTAAGTCTGTACCAATTCCAGGAGGTGTTATTATCAAGCAAGGCAGACGGACAGTAAGCATACCAAAATAAAATTGAATTCCCACAAAGTAACAATTGTGTTTCCTAGATCCTCTTTATGGAACATTCTAATATAAATAAAATAATCTGCTTAAAGTGCCAACAGTCCTTAAACTGTTAATATGTATTATGAAGTAGTGTACAATACAGAGACGCAGTAACTGAAAGCTAAATCTACATCTTTACAAGTCATTTGCCTTCCTTCATGAATACCAAGTTAAAGGCTAATCTTGTAGAAAGTAATTCTTGCCCTGTAAGACTTCTATGGAGTTAATTTCTGCCCTGCATGTGCAATATCCAAATTAGATGTGATAGGAAGGGAGGAAGGAGAAGTGGCTTTTCATTAAAGGTGAATGCTACTCATGAGAAAATCTTCAAAGATTTCAGGGGGCATACTAACTAGCAAAAGTCTGTTGTACAATTGCTTGCATTGCTAAGGCAACCAGGCAATGCTCCTCGTCTTTCCCTTTTTTGCAAGGGTGGACAGTGAAAATGCCCTTCAGACATAGTACAGAGAGTACTGTCTTGGCAATCCAAAAACATATTCTCTCTTCTCTCCATTCATTTGTTCAGAGTGGGGACAATGCTTCCTGTCCAATGCTATGTTATCACATAGCAAAATATGACTGGCTGTACAGTATCACTACTGATTGGCTGGTTCACACAGCCATTAAGCAATAGCACCAGGTTTTGTTTTGTTTTTTAATGCATTGTCACAGTACTATATAGAAATTCAGCTAGGAAATGAAAGCTGTTCTCATTTTAATAGCCACTGAATAACTACTACAGAACGTATCTAGGGAACAGAATCAGTTTAATGCCCCAGTTTGCATTAGACTTGGCATCTATAGTGAAAGATGCACTTTGCTCATCTTCCAACGAAGGTATTTCTGAAATGACACTATGTATTACATAAGATCTGCCTAAGTCTTCGGTATGCCAAGGCTACCTATTTCAGTTTTAGACATGTTACAAGGAAGAGTAACAAGAAAGAAAAAAACAATGATAATTTTGAACTTACATGGTCTTCTGAAGCATAGAGTACTTCCATTAGTCGCTGGACGAGGTCGTCATTTTCCCGCCCATGTTCTTGACAGAGAAGCTCAATCTCCCTTAACTTCCCAAAATAGAAATCTCTTTCCTTTTCCACACCTTCAAGTGCAAGTTTTAATGAATGTACCTGTAATAAGACAGCACTTCTAAGTACTGGATAATTGTATGCTGCAGATTTGTCAGTCTGTACTATTGCTAGGCAGAATAAATATTCACAAGCTTTAAACACACAGAAATGAGTTTATTATCTCACCATGAAAAATACCCTCCCCCCCCCCCAGTTTCCCGCAATAAAAAGAACATCTTATAGAGTGGCAACAGCCATAACTCCTCTGTTTCCATGACTCCTAATATAGGATTCTAGGAAAATGTGTATACACAGTAATAAATAAACATTCCATTAAGCTCTGTACCTTCCAAACATGCTACAAATGCCTTGTTTATATTTTGGGATCTTTAGGACAGCAAAACTGCAGGTCTTTTACATGCACGTAGGCAGGATTATTTACATGAAACAGAATTATGCTGGACCACGACAGACATTTGGTATCCCTCCTCCCACTGCAGGACTTCTTAGGTGATGCAGGAGATTGCACAAACATCCAATTTGAAGTTAAATAAACCCAAAGAGAAATGTATTTAAGTGATATTAGATTAATATCTGAGCAAGTACTGAGTGATTACAAAAACGTACTGACTTGAATTTAAAGTATACCAAGCCCACTTCCAAAAACTGTGCATAGAATTTACTTTAAAATCTTAGATTTTTTAAAACTGAGGTCATTCCTGATGGCTGCCTAATGGAATGCAAAGTAATTCTCAATTCAGTGCCATTCTGAGAAAAACTGGAACTTTCTTATTAGACCAGGCAAGATCACCTGTCAAAGTACAAGGTGAAAGAAATTGGAATTTTGAGTGGAAATTGAAAAGGAGGTGTAGTATAGAAGTTGAGCTGCCATCTTGCCTGAAGAAGCTATGCAGGATCAGCTTTTGTCTAGCCTTGGATGAACAAAGGAACGCAGCTGATGGAATCCTAGAGACCTTGTGCTCATTCTATGCCCCTACTGTTCCTTTGCTACATTACAGAGCAACATGGAGGTGGGAGAAAAAGAGAATAAGAAGCCAAGAGGGAGAGGGTCCAGCAACAGCTCCACTCCACACTAACCAGGAGGGCCTTTTACAACCCAATAGATGGAAGGTGTAGCTGCCTGGCATCTCATTTTTCTTCTGTATCCATAAAGGCATTTTTGCTGATCATTAGGCTGGTGCTGGACTGCTCTGCTGCACTCATGAGACATGCTGTGAGAACAACTGCGCAGAAACCACCACCAGACTATGTGAAAAGGTTATTTGCCATTGCTACCTATTCAGCACCCTAAGAGTTCACTGAAGTGCTCAGGTTCATTTTCTTTGTGGCAGCGCAAGCAGCTCAGTTACCTGTTCACTGAGCTGTATGACTTGTGTCTCCAAATCTTTGTCAGATTTGGATGCTGAACTGCTTGGTGGTGTCTTTTTTGCTGATGAAGGACGAGAGGGTGTAGATCCTGGTTTTGAAGCTGGACTGGATTTGGCAGCACCTGAAAACATGCATAAAAATGTTTTGAAACAGTAGCTGGGCCCTTCGTTGGGTAATGGATTTCCTTGCAACTTAATGTTGACTCTTTTTAAAGAAAAAATGTTTTGCTTACACATGTGTATGGAATTATACTGCCCAATGGTACAAAAGCAAAGTTTAGCAGTTCTGTGAATTTCAGCATAACTATAAAATAGTGCAAACAATCTTGAGCAGTAAGAAAACAAAATAATTTCTTGATACAAGTTTTAAATTTGTATAGATTTTTCAGGAAACCAATACAGACAAATTAGGCCTAAGTGTTTGATTTCAAGGAGGAAAAAGGATGATTTTGCAGAGTTTGTAAGTTCTGCTTACATGTACAATTCAAAGCGTAGCCCAATACAGGTATTCATTTTCTTGTGTAAAAAATATATAAATAATTTGAATCAAGCCACTGAAAGGTAGACCTTCCAATATCCTTGCATTCTTGACATAATCTAAACCTAGCAAAAGGAAAAATTGAATGTACTATATGCTTTGGATGAGCTAAATACACAAAGTTAAACAGTGGAGACCCCTGCAGTTCAAAGCAAGCTTTTAAACTGTTTTAACTCTTGCCATTTTTCCATCATGTTTTCCTGAAATTTGGTTACATACTACTCTCACCAGTTACATTTTTCATGCTATGCTACCACCGTAAGGAGAAACCACATTGATTTTTCAATGTATAATTTTCAGGCTTTATAATACTAGAACACTGAAAAAGATGCTTTAAAATATGGTACTGTTTTTGTTCCATAATCCTTAAAAGTTAAAAAAAATAAAATAAAAACAAAGCACCACAACACATCATTAACCTTTGTAATAATGCAAAGACACCAGCAAATATAAATATCAAATATCCCTTGTAGTAAACAAAAAAAAACCCACCTTACAGCTCCTATAACAAAGACACACAGTAAAGAACACCGTCCTGGATCATGACTCATAGAGTGTGTGGCAGGGAGGCAGAAGAGAGCAGAATGGAGGTCGGAAGGGGGTGTTTCAGGTCAGGGGGGTGGGAAGGGGTGGTTCAGTACCAGGGGTGGGGACAGCGGTCTCTGCCATATTCTAAGCCCCATCCCAGGTCTGTCAGCCTTAACCGGGACTACTCAGTTATGAGCCAGCAATTCAACTGGCACAGACCAGAGTAGCCCCATTCAGCAGACTGGGGCTTCACAAGGGGTTAGGAAACAAATCTTCCCTTATCCTGAGGAGACCTCCTGCCTGCTCAATTCCAGTGCTGACTACAGCATGGGCCAAGTGGCCCCGATGCACCAGCATTAGATAGGATTGGGCTGTGAATGCCCTACATGTAATTTACTGTACTAGTGAGCAACCACTCACCTTCCATGAACTATTATAATGAATGAAAAATGAAAAAGAAAAGGTCAGCCTGGCTAACTGCCCTCCACAAGCCAGAGCCAACTATCCTGTAGCTGTCTTACAATATCTGTTTGACACCACAGGAGAGAGCGGTGTGCAAACACAACATTGTGAATAATACAATATATAAAATGAACAAATTGGGTGGAAAAGAACTGTGTTTAAACTGAAGGGGGCAATATGGGAAAGAAAACTTGGCACATGCATCACTTGCCACTGTAGCAATGACTGATCTCCAGAAAACATCACTGTTCACATCAAGCTAGGAAAAGAAATTTGCCACTTCAGGAAACCCTTTGCTTTTCCCCCATTAATAAAGTTTTGTACCACCAGCAATGCACAGACTCATCCTACCGATTTGACTTGGCATCTTATTTCTAAAGTTCAACACTCAGATGTGGCCTGGTATGCACAGGAGTTCCATTCCAGACCCCCCTCTCTTTCCCCAATGTTGCCCCAGAATGCATTGTGCTTATTATCTTCTTGGTCACGATACATTCTGGGATGACACTGGGGGAAGGGAGAAGCTTCGGATTGATCAGGAAAGTGGCTTTAGGCAGCTCAGAAGGCTGAAAACGCAGTGGTTTCACTGTACTGCAGTAGGAACAGCTATTTTTAGCCTTCTCCTTCACTTTCCAAACCTTTTAAAAGGGTATTTCCAGCATCTGCTGAACCATGGATAACCAAAACAACAGGTACTGAATCTGCAGATACTGGGGTACGCCTGTACATTTAGATTTTCTGTATTTCTTCTGCCCAGAAAACCAATTTCAAAAACCCAACTGACACAGTGCATCTAGTTATCTGTTCATTCAGCTTCAGGCCTTTCTCTATACAGTTTCACACTTTGAGGACGGCTTTGTTTTTTGGGTTTTTTTTTGCTGTGATAGTGTTATATAAAATGGATACAGGTATCAAGACAAGACATTACAGATTTCTCAGATATCGTTTTAATGTTTGCCCTAAATGCATAATTACTACTCTCATTCTCATTGCAATTGAGCATTTCGCCCACTGCATGTCTTTTTTTCAATACAAGCTTTGACTGTTGGGAGGGGGAGCTCACTTGTGCTACCTCAGTTCTTACACTTTCATATCTTTTGCAGATTATTCCAAAGTGCCTAAATACATACAGTTATTTGACAAGAGATTGCTCAACTAATGTGTTCCAGGAAGTGATCTAAATACGTGATAATTTTTAGTTACAATTTAGGTCAAATATATTTTAAATTCAGAACTTGGATTCTAGATGCGACCCACGATAAGCTATGTTATGGTGGAGTATTTGATAATATAGCAAGTGCAAGTTTTAATATGTATGGACATACTAAATATTTCTGCAACAGAGACCCCCCAAGTAAGTAGGGAAAAATCCCTTCTGTCCCTGACAATGATGTGATTGCAGCGATCATGTCGCTGCCCCCTCCCCCGCAAGCACTTACAGGTTCCCAAACTCTTCCTGAGAGTTTGGGAACCACTGCCATAAAGCATGTTTGTGATGACTCAGGAGTAGGCAGCGCCAGTGGGAAGGTTTGCACTATCCTACCAATGCTGGATCCTAATCCCTGGCTGGTGGCGGAGGTAAGTAATGCGCTGAGTGACACAGAAGCTGGGAGAGGGTGGAACAGCGGTTGGGAGAGGCCATTTCTGGCCAGGGAAAGTGAGAAACAGGGGACAGGGCTTGCCCAGAAAGGAAGCGGGATCAGCAGAGCAGGCCTCCATCATATTCTATCCTTCTTGGGCCTGGAAGCCAAACATGGGACTTCTTAGATGTGAGCTAGTTAAATAGCTGGTACAGATATGAGTAGCCCCATTGGGCAGCCCTTACCTCCAACCTGCTCCTAAACTGTGCTGGATACAGTGGCAGCCATGTAATCCTGCTGCACCAGCACAGGTTAGGATTGGGCTACCCGTGGATACAATGTTTTCAGCTGGTGTAAGCAACCTTCAGTCTCGAAAGACTATGGTATTGCGCTCTGAAAGGTGGTTCTGGAACAGCGTCTAGTGTGGCTGAAAAGGCCGATTTGGGAGTGACAATCCCTTCCACACTGGGAGCAAGTGCAGTCTGTCCCTGGTCTGTCTCCCTGGCTATGGGCCTTCCTTCTTTGCCTCTTAGCCTCAGACTGTTGGCTAAGTGTTTCTTCAAACTGGGAAAGGCCATGCTGCACAGCCTGCCTCCAAGCGGGCTGCTCAGAGGCCAGGGTTTCCCACTTGTTGAGGTCCACTCCTAAGGCCTTCAGCTGGTGACACTTCACAATATTAGGTCAAAGGAAGTGTTCAGGATTCATCTTGACACTGATTACCTTTCTTTGATTCAACTACAGTGATGCCTCGCAAGACGAATGCCACGCGCAATGAAAAACTCGCAAGACGAAAGCGTTTTGCGATTTTTTTGGTGACTCGCAAGACAAATTTTTCTATGGCCGTGCTTCGCAAGACGAATTTTTTTGCATTTTTTTGTTTGTTTGTTTGGTTTAGCTTCGCAAGACAAAATTTTCGCAATATGAAACGACTTGCAGAACAAATTAATTTTGTCTTGCAAGGCATCACTGTACTTTGTTCTTATTACAGATTACATTGAAAGCCTAAAGCAAATATATAATTCCATGTATCTCCAATTAGTATGTAAAAGGTGACAATTATTTCATTTTATATGGTTGATCCTTTTCATTAAATGTTAATGAGAGAGTGTACAAATGCCACCAGGCCCTTTTTAAAAAAAAATGGCACACTGCTCAATCTATCAAAAATGCAAATTGCAAAGGAACTGTATTAAGATATGCAAAAAACGTTATTGCCAGTAAAACTAATTGGGAAGTCAAAGGAGGAAGCAGCTCTTGAAGCAACTGGCCTAAAGCAAATGTTTCAAATAGCTGAATATGAAATACTATAAATCTAAAATGATTGCTGTTTTTGGATTATGTGAAAATCGATGCAATACAATGGAATACAGCTGGGTTTCTCAAATTCTTAGTTTGTGAATACAGCTCCAATAGGAGAATTTATTTACATGCATCTTGTGTAGCAGGTAGTGATCACCTATTATTTTTATTTTACATTCCTGTAAGGCTGCAGTTTTCAAACGCTCCAGGAGTTTGAAAAGTACAGTAAGTTCTTGTGGAGGGGGGGAAGCCATGGGGGCAGGGGGAAGGCAGCGAAGCAATCCCCAGGATTGCGCTGTTCAGGAGGGCTGCAAGAACTGGGATGCACTCACCAGTCCCTGCAGCATTGTTCTGGGAGCCCTGCATGAGCACCTGCAGGACTCCCCAGCTCATTCAAAGTGAAAGTAGAGCGATTGTGCTCCACTTCCACAAAACCGGTACTACTATAGTACTACTACAAGCCAGTAATGAAGAAAAACTTTCATCTTAAACAGATCTTTTCAAGTGTTTGTATTTGTGTATCCAACATAGGACTGTATCTCTTTTGAAAGTACTAACACAGTAAAGCAAACTTATATGGACAGTCTGAGTGAATTTTCTTTTTAAAACTTTAGTTTTTAATTGCCCATACATTTGCAATAATTTCTGATTATATCAATTTTACCTTAACTCTTTAAGAACATAAGAACAGCCCCACTGGATCAGGCCATAGGCCCATCTAGTCCAGCTTCCTGACTTAATACTGCTGAGACTTGTAACAAGCAACATTACAGCACTAGAGATTAAGTATTGCTTTGTAATGGAGTCCTCTAGCTCACTGGCCAGAGAGGCATCTTTTAAAGTGGTGTCCTCTTATATTATATTATACCATAGTCCTCTTATATTATACCATAGTCTTTCGAGACTGAAGGTTGCCAATACCTCTTATATTAGCAGGGAGAGAGCAACTGTCCCTTTTCACCCAAGCATGGCCTCTTTTCCAGTGCCTGTCTCTTCTACATTGATTTATTTTGCTGTATAAACTGTTGTGTGAACAACTGCTTGTTGAAAAGCAGTCTAGAAATAATGAAATCTTATTTCATTATGATATGCATCATAATGCACTGAGAACCAGCAAGCAGTACTGCTAGTAAGACTGATGTTAAAGACCTGCTGTTACTTATACTAACATAAGAACATAAGAACAGCCCCACTGGATCAGGCCATAGGCCCATCTAGTCCAGCTTCCTGTATCTCACAGCGGCCCACCAAATGCCCCAGGGAGCACACCAGATAACAAGAGACCTCATCCTGGTGCCCTCCCTTGCATCTGGCATTCTGACATAGCCCATTTCTAAAATCAGGAGGTTGCGCATACACATCATGGCTTGTACCCCATAATGGATTTTTCCTCCAGAAACTTGTACAATCCCCTTTTAAAGGCGCCTAGGCTAGTCACCAGCACCACATCCTGTGGCAAGGAGTTCCACAGACCGACCACATGCTGAGTAAAGAAATATTTTCTTTTGTCTGTCCTAACCCGCCCAACACTCAATTTTAGTGGATGTCCCCTGGTTCTGGTATTATGTGAGAGTGTAAAGAGCATCTCCCTATCCACTCTGTCCATCCCCTGCATAATTTTGTATGTCTCAATCATGTCCCCCCTCAGGTGTCTCTTTTCTAGGCTGAAGAGGCCCAAACGCCATAGCCTTTCCTTATAAGGAAGGTGCCCCAGCCCCGTAATCATCTTAGTCGCTCTCTTTTGCACCTTTTCCATTTCTACTATGTCTTTTTTGAGATGCAGCGACCAGAACTGGACGCAATAATCCAGGTGTGGCCTTACCATAGATTTGTACAACGGCATTATAATACTAGCCATTTTGTTCTCAATACCCTTCCTAATGATCCCAAGCATAGAATTTGCCTTCTTCACTGCCGCCGCACATTGGGTCGACACTTTCATTGACCTGTCCACCACCACCCCAAGATCTCTCTCCTGATCTGACACAGACAGCTCAGAACCCATCAGCCTATATCTAAAGTTTTGATTTTTTGCCCCAATGTGCATGACTTTACACTTACTGACATTGAAGCGCATCTGCCATTTTGCTGCCCATTCTGCCACTCTGGAGAGATCCTTCTGGAGCTCCTCACAATCACTTCTGGTCTTCACCACTCAGAAAAGTTTGGTGTCATCTGCAAACTTAGCCACTTCACTGCTCAACCCTGTCTCCAGGTCATTTATGAAGAGGTGGAAAACGCATCAGTGGGATACCGCAATCCCGGGCTATAAACTCTACAGGAGGGACAGGCAGGGGCGTGTTGGAGGTGGGGTGGCCGTTTATGTTAAAGAAGGGATAGAATCAAGCAAAGTAGAGATTGAAGGTGGGTCCGACTCCACCGTAGAATCTCTGTGGGTTAAATTACCAGGTTTGTGCAGCGATGTAATACTGGGGGCGTGCTATCATCCTCCAGACCAGAAATCGGATGGGGACCTTGAAATGAGGAAACAGATCAGGGAGGTGACAAGGAGGGACAGGGTTGTAATCACGGGGGACTTCAATTATCCTCATATTGACTGGGTCAATTTGTGTTCTGGTCACGATAAGGAAACCGGATTTCTTGACGTGTTAAATGACTGTGGCTTAGAGCAGCTAGTCACGGAGCCCACCAGAAGAAAGGTGACTATGGATTTAATATTGTGCGGTACGCAGGAACTGGTTAGAGATGTAAACGTTACTGAGCCATTGGGGAACAGTGATCATGCTGCGATCCGTTTTGACGTGCACGTTGGGGGAAGAATACCAGGCAAATTTCTAACAAAAACCCTTGACTTCTGACGGGCGGATTTCCCTCAAATGAGGAGGCTGGTTAGAAGGAGGTTGAAAGGGAGGGTAAAAAGAGTCCAATCTCTCCAGAGTGCATGGAGGCTGCTTAAAACAACAGTAATAGAGGCCCAGCAGAGGTGTATACCGCAAAGAAAGAAGGGTTCCACTAAATCCAGGAGGGTGCCCGCATGGCTAACCAGCCAAGTTAGAGAGGCTGTGAAGGGCAAGGAAGCTTCCCTCCGTAAATGGAAGTCTTGCCCTAATGAGGAGAATAAAAAGGAACATAAACTGTGACAAAAGAAATGTAAGAAGGTGATAGGGGAGGCCAAGCGAGACTATGAGGAACGCATGGCCAGCAACATTAAGGGGAATAATAAAAGCTTCTTCAAATATGTTAGAAGCAGGAAACCCGCCAGAGAAGCGGTTGGTCCTCTGGATGGTGAGGGAGGGAAAAGGGAGATAAAAGGAGACTTAGAGATGGCAGAGAAATTAAATGAGTTCTTTGCATCTGTCTTCACAGCAGAAGACCTCGGGCAGATACCGCTGCCCGAACGGCCCCTCCTGACCGAGGAGTTAAGTCAGATAGAAGTTAAAAGAGAAGATGTTTCAGACCTCATTGATAAATTAAAGATCAACAAGTCACCGGGCCCTGATGGCATCCACCCAAGAGTTATTAAGGAATTGAAGAATGAAGTTGCAGATCTCTTGACTAAAATATGCAACTTTTCCCTCAAAACGGCCACAGTGCCAGAGGATTGGAGGATAGCAAATGTCACACCTATCTTTAAAAAGTGAAAGAGGGGGGACCCGGGAAACTATAGGCCGGTCAGCCTAACATCCATACCGGGTAAGATGGTGGAATGCCTCATCAAAGATAGGATCTCAAAACACATAGACGAATAGGCCTATAAGCTAGACAAGGCAAGACAACATCAGGGCAGTCAAGATATTAGTCCCAAGAAACTATTTATGCTATATTTCCAAGCCACATTATCCCTGACCTGCAATGACCTGCTTGAACAATTGCTGTCTTAATGCACCGGAGAATCTATCATGAGTTGATTATTTCCCATATTCCAACTAGCAGTTCTTTATAAACAGTTAACTTCTTTAGAAAGATGGAGATCAATTTACAGAAAGAGGAAACAGATGCTAGACTCCATGGGGATCCAAAAGTTTGGAATCAGAGTAAGACTGAAAATAGTTCCAGCTTGCTTTTGTGGGTTAACTTTCAGACCTGACTGTGGGAAACTGAGAGGCTAAAATGTATAGAAATAGTTACACAGTAGCATGTTTTTCAAAGTAGTGATCTATTTTTTCATATTCTCTGAAACATATTCCATTTTAGAGGTAATAGGAAAAGGTAATGAAGGCACTGAACACTCTACTCAGTCTTCTCTGCATTTTGAGTTCTTCACAGACACTGTTAGGGTTGGGCCGAAATGGATTTTCCTTTCACAAAAGTGTTTTTTATCTGCTGTGAAAATGGGACTTCACCTTTAGTGTTTTTTGGACGTGTGTACATGAAGAGATGAAAACATCTGCCTCCTTTAAAATGGCAACTGCCATTTTAAAAGAAAGCAATTCACAATGTTATGTTCAATATCCTCTTGGACTCTCCCTTGGCAAGTGCTTTGTCAAGGAAGGAGGAAGATGTCATTTCACAGTAAAAAGCAAATTTATACCTGCCTTCTGAGGATCACAGTTCATGTATCCGATGCAGACTATGAAATATTATGCTATAATAAACAGCATACACTGTATATAGCTTTAATAAAGTTGTTCATCTTCAAAAAAAAGCACCACAAGCCTCTTTGTTGTTTTCCCCTCTTGGGGAGCACTGCTCTTTGTGAACAGCAGCAGAAACCAATGCAGGATAGACTAGTGCTGATCAAATGAAAACATACAATAGATAAAGAACCATCTTTAGCCATCTGCATTGAGTGGGGAGGAATTTTGGTAGACCTTGGTTACAAACATAAAGCATCTCTAATGTTGGAGGATCTGTAGTAATTATATGCAACCACCACCACAATATTCTTGCAATCTTTGTAAACAGGAGAAAGGGAGACATCCTGTCCCAATGTCACTTTTCATCTCCTATCAAGCAAAGCATCTGAGTCAAGACAGACAGTAGAAAGGAATGTAATGTACTCATTTTCTATCTGCAGGAAATTGACAGCTGGGTACCACTGAAACACACTATCTACCACTGCATTCTTTAGTGGTATAGTCCTGGAAAGAACTATAGTGGTATAGTCCTGGAAAGAACTAGTCCTGGTATAGTCCTGAACTAGTCCTGGTATAGTCCTGAACAGTTAGATAGGATCTTCTGTGGTGGCACTCTGTCCCCTATGATGTGAGAACTGTCCTCCTCCTTAGAGATGTTCTGGTAGGGTTTAAAGACTTTTAAAAATTTATACTAGCTTTTGAGAGTAGTTAATTGGAGTCGGGTTACTTTTGTGAACTGCTTTTACTGCTGCTGCTATTACCAATAGTCTATTTTTTATTTTATATGTGCTGATCCTGTTTTATGTCACTACTTATTTGAATTCTTTATGTTGCTGCTATTCTACGGATTTATATGATTTGGTTATTTTCTGTAATTGGCTGTGGTTGGTCACCTGAATGGATTTTATCAGATATATTTTATTGTTGTGTAATTTTTAAATTTTGTCATTTTATTATCAACTCATTTTGAATTTTTTGTACAGCTGGAGATATGTACAGATATGTATGAGCTGGATAACCTCAAGATGCCCCAATATGCTATGGCAGAACTAGTGCTGCATTGGAGAGTTTGATAAGCAAGAGCTCAGTTTTAAGTTCAGAATCTGTGTGTCACTTGTGTGTTTTTTCTTTTGACATTAAACCTTGGCTCAACAATTTACGGACTTAGATTAAAGAGTGGGCAGCCCAATCCTGAGCTGCCCGGAGCTCCCAGGCTCAGCAGCTCCACAGAGGGTTCCCACCAGATCCTGCACCCCCCCACGTTACCATGGGAGGCTCCTTGGGAGAAGGGAAGGGAGTAAGGGAAGCAGCCCCACAATGGGGCTACTCACTTTAGCGGCGACCAAAAATTCGGCGCTAAAGTAAAGGCGCTTGTGTAGGGCGAACAGCCCCGTACAACCGCCTTGGATCCTGCGAAGTTCAGCTCCGCGGATCTGCCTCTCCCCCTCCCCCCAACATGCCATCCCACGCCCCCGGCCATGCTTCCCCCTCCCTGGAACACCTCCCCCACGCCCCTGGCCATGCTCCTGCCTCCTGTTCCGCAGCCCAGCTGTCCAGGAAACCGCGGAGCTGTGGAACCCAGGCAACCACCGGGCACTAGCCCAGTGCTGGCTGGTGCTGGGCTAGCTCTGGCGGGAGCCCAGCGGTGAGCCCCACAAACGTGCCTCACGGCACATTTGTGACTGTGGTCCGCAGCAGGGAGCCATGCCTTGGACCTCAGGATTGGGCTCTAAATCAGTTCAGTTCAGTAAGACCTTTATTGGCATAAAAATTACCGTATTTTTTGCTCCATAAGACGCACTTTTTCCCCCCAAAAAAGTGGGGGGGGGAAGTGTGTGCGTCTTATGGAGCGAATACTGCAAAGCTGCAGGCGTTCTCAGGGCAGCAGAGCCTCCTTGGCAGGTGCTTCTGCCCCTGACCAGGGTCCTGCCTGCGCTCAATGGTAATGCAAATGCAATGGTAATGCAAATGCAAATTGTAATGCAAATGCCGGCGCTCAATGGTAATGCAAATGTTCAGCGCTTAGTGACAATGCACTTGCAGAAAAATACTACAGTACCTCATTCTACCAGTGCAAGGATGATAAAGCAGAAAAGGCTAGCATATAAAATTCCTTTTAAACTAGAGGTAGTAAAATATGCCAAGGAGCATGGAAACAGAGCAGCGGAGAGACATATTTTATTACACTATTTGATTCAGAATATTTTTTTTCCTGTTTTCCTCCTCTAAAAACTAGGTGCGTCTTATGGTCAGGTGCGTCTTATAGAGTGAAAAATACGGTAAATAGAATGCTCTTGGCAATTTACATGGAGAAGGATTGCATATGTACTGAATCCTATACACATCCTACAACCATTTTCCAATAGCACTTGCTGGAATACTTGCTCAAAAGCTGCAGCTGCATCCATGGAGGACTGCATCTGTATGCTATGCAAACACATTTACAAGAACAGCTGGGCTGCATCAAATGGAGCCCTTTTCGAAAAGTAACTAGCCCTTAAATGTCTACAACTGTAAACTTTTTATATAATCCAAGCATCTGGTTTGGCCATCAGTACTTCTACCATAGTTTTTGATTTGCTAAATTTAAAGTAGCAGCTGACTTTTTTTTAAACTTTTAAATTCCTGTATTTTTCAGGCTGTAAACTGATGGGGAGGATAAGATGAAGGTGCTAAATTTCCCAGGTTTTTAATCTTCATCCATAAAAAAAGGTGACCTGGAGTATAAGAGAATGGTTGCAACAATTGAACTAAAAATGCATGGATAGTTGTCTTGAAGACAACTGCAAAACAAGGCTAAATGAGAGTTGATAGCATGGATTTTTGTGTTCCATCCACAGTAAGTCAGTCAAGATATAAGACAAGGCTGGCAAAAAGTAAAGTTAACATTTTATAATCCCAAAATACATACAAAATGCAAGTGTTCTGCCTCAGTTATAATTGGTACATTTGTGTTTCAAACATGTATTTTTCTTTTAATGTCCCAAATAGCAGAATGGAGGAAGAACAGGGATCATGCTGCTAAAAGGGGGGGGGGGGAACCATGTTTAACATGTAGGCAGCTTTTATAACTGATGCATTAATTGCATATATTCAGATATAAGAAATTTTGTAAATTGGTATGAACAAGAAGCAACCACCAGATTATATACTATTACTGGTTTTAACATGCAACTATCTATTCATGTGAATGGCAATATTGAGAAATTGGAAGTTCCACGTCTCAAAGCACACAGAGTTTATCACATGTAATCCTGGAGTTACCTTTGATGAAAAAAACCACTCTTTATTCATTGCTCAAGTGGGATTTGCCTTTACTAACACTGCTGACATACTGAGCAAAAGGTCACAGTCAAATCAGCTTATGTTGTGTGTATGCAGGAGAATTATCGGATGCCCCAGGAGGTGTAAGAATTCTGAACTAAATGCTGCTCACAAGATAATTAGGAGTTAAGGCATTCTGTAATCAAAGCAAAATATATATTGCAACTGAGATTACTCATGCTTCCAAAATTGTTTACAATTACCAACAAAAGCTTGCTATGAGACACAGTAACTGAAAAAAGTGTGTACTTTGAACTTGTATAAATCCATTGTTATCAAATGATTACCCTCATTAGTTTAACAAATGGGAAAGCAAAGAAACTCCTTGGGGTCGAAGGTCAATTGGGGGTTTAAGCACCAAAGACCAGAATAGATCCACTGAAAATTAGCCAGAATGTTGAATTCTACTTATTTTATGGTAGTTCAATTTTTGGTAGCTGGTAAGTTTTTAGCATGGATACACTTTGCCAGCAAATCTTCCCTGCCATAGGAGCCCCCTTTCAAAGTATCCATAAGGTTGAGCACCCTTCTGGGACAGCATAAGATGCAAAACTGGGCGGTAAAGCTACAGTCGAAGGAGGAGATCAGCAGAATTGAGGACCTTTCCCTGATACAAGCAGAAGTGCATTCTATGTACGCTATCACTCTGTTGAATCCAAACCATACTTAGGAGCTGGTGACCTCATTCTGATTTCAACACCATCTAGACGAGGCTACACATTTTAGATGGTAACCACCAATTTTATTTTCTGATCAAACACCCCCACACACACACACCTTTGTGTCAGTCAGCAATCAGTGCTCCTGTTCCATGAATTCTGTCAAAGATCTGAAAACAGTTGGCACTTTCTCCTCCTCCTAAAAATTCAGACTGACCCAATTCAAATGCAACGCTAAATCATGCTTTAACAGTATGTGAATGAGCCTGATGGAGACATGGGTTCCAGTGCTCTCCTTCTGCGCATGAGAACAAGAGAGAGCTTTGCTCACACTTAAAAACTGTTCATAACAATATGAATTCAGGAAACTGGTTTGTTAATTAACTATACATAGAACAAACCAGGGTATTAAAGCATAGTCCAGGGCCTAGGAGAGGGGAGTAAAGGGGGTAATTTGTACCCAGCCCCAGGGTCAGAAAGGGGGCCCAGAAAGTCCCTGGGATTTTACATTTTCCAGTCTCACACAAGCTCACTGCCCATGCATGATGCTAGGAGCACAACCATGGGCATTCAGTGGCAACTGCTGCTGCAAGCCATACACACTGGGCCCAGAAATGCATCCATGACCCTCCTTAACACACTGTCAAATCAGGGAGTAAACTGGCCTGCTGCAGTAGCTCTTTGGCTTGTGGATCTGATAACCATGAAGGAGTGTATAGGGGCACAGCTGCAAGACTACAGAGTGAGCTTAAATACATTGATGCTAATTTTCAGCAATGATTTTCTAAATTTCAAAGATTTTAAAGAGACTTAGGAGTGTGTTCTGTTTTCCATATTACTTTATCTAGCTGCCAGTGCTGCATAGTTGGGTAGACCTGGGCTCCACATTCAGAAGCCTGGTAGACCTGGGCTCTAAAGACTATTCTGGCTGTCAGCACTCTCCCCCTGCCCTGTTTTGCTCCCCATTCTGCCTTCCCCCATTGCCCTCTCCCCCTTTGGGAAGGGTCCCAAAAGAAACTTTGGTACCCCAGGATAAAATTCCTCTCAGTGGCCCTGGCATAGTCAAACTACCTGGTCCACTTCCTGACTCATAGTTAACAGCAATTCCTTGAATTTGTGCATAACATGCAAGTGTCAATTGTTTTTATATTGAAAAAGAGGAAGACGATTTTTTTCCTCTTTGTGAATGCAAGAGAGGACTAGACTGGTGTCATCATTATCTTCCTTTTTGGGAAACAGGGTAGTTAATGCTCCCAGCCTTCTTGTTCTAGCCCTACACCACTGCTCTATTCCAAAACACAAGAGTGGCACAGTGAGGAGTAGGAATAAGGGAAGGGAAGGACAGTAGGCAAGCTGGTGGGTCTGCTTTCTCTGCTGCTGACAACGATCAGAGTGGTGGAATTGAGAGAAAAGCCACAAGGGAGTGTGTGTCCTGTCACCATCCTGCTGCCGTTGCCGCCTCTCCTCCTTACTAAACTGAGAGTGGAATATCCTTGCCTAGCTAGTTTAGAAAAAAACAACAGGAGGCCACCATCAGGGAGAAGGGGAAGAACACGGGCACACAATAAGAAAAAAAAGGGGGGAAGTGGAATTTGAGCATTGCCTCAGACTCCAGTCAGACTTTTGACCAGGCCTGGTTAGAGTAACATTGCAAGGCAGGTGCATTTCTAGGTTCTTCACACTTCAGTAGATACTGGTGCATAGAGCTCAGTAGTCACAAAGACTTTTTGACTGAAGTCCTTACAGGTCACATTTGGGTTCAGCTTGTTTTTTTTCTGACACTACCACTTTTCTTACCACTATTTCATCAACAAAGAAAATGGAAATAAAAAAACAACAACAGCAGAACACTAAATGGAATCTTAGCATGACAATTAGCAGGTATCAGCATTTTTCAAAATAAATAAGAAATACCATACTATATATATTGATTTACTGTCTATTACTGCTTCAGCACTTAGGATTTGGAAGCATTCCAATCGCTATAAAACTAGATTGCTAGCAGGTTTATCTAAGAATGAATGCAGGAGAGGGAGAGGAGAAGCAACTCTTACTATCACCTATATACCTATAAACAAAAGTACTAACTGGGAATTTGATCTTCTGTAAGTATAAAATGTTATTTCTAGTGATTTAGTACTCTAGCACAGGCTTTTAACAAAAATAACTGAAGAGTCAGGCCAAAGGATCTCTGTATCATCTGGAGCAGACACCATGCAGTTTAACAACTCTTTTAATCCTTCAGTTAGGAGCATCATAACTATTACAATGTCATTTTTTGAAGCAGCATGCAGTTTAACTGGACATCAGAATAGTGTAGTGGATCCCAAACTTTTTTTTTGACTGGCAGCTCCCTTGACCTACTGGGCCATTGGCTGTGGCTCCTCATTAGGGATACAATCCTATACATTGTATATAGGGTGGCGGGCTTTTCGTGAGGATTCCGTAGGTAGCTGCAGCTCACAGTTTGGAAACCTCTGGAAAAGTGACATTATCTTAACAGGCAAATTCTGCTAAATCAGAGCCACAAACCGATATAAGGAATAGAACAGGTGTATCATCAGGGAGAGATCTATAACCAAGTAGTGCAATGATTTTTAAACATTCTCATCTCATGGAACAATGACAAGGTGCTAAAATTGTGAAGGCACACCATCAGTTTCTTGACAATTGACAAGGAACTCTGCACTGCTGGCCAGAGGCTCACAACTCCCAATGGTTCTACTAATAATGACGCTTTCCCAAACACTTGTGGCACACCTACAGACCATTCTCAGCACATCAATGTGTCCTGGCACATTGGTTAAAAATAGCTGAAGTGGTAGAACACATGCTTTGTATGCAGAAGGATCCACATTCAATCTCTGGTTTCTCTAGGTAGGACTAGAAAAGGTCCCCAGCATGAAACTTTGAAGAGCTGTTGCCAATCAGTGGGTTGTATTCTAAAATCATCTTCTGTTCATGGATGAAGTCCCATTCACTCAAGGAAATGGAGTGATCTCCTTCTTTCCTCATTAGCAATGTGTATTCTCTCATGTCTTCCTGGTGGTTAAGTGACTCCTCAAGCAGATTTCTGGAGGCACAGGAAGATGAAAGGGGATATTTTCATCAATTCCTTCTCCCCCTTTGTACCTACAGGGCTTCCTCTGTGAACATTTGACCATCTTTGGATACAGTTCAGGGCAGAAAATACAGAGACTGACTAAGCAGAAGGTGAGGTTCATATATCATAAGCTGCTGTTGCTATATCAGCAACAGCCATAACTCAATGCTGTATAGTATTGTTCTCCAAAGATTTAAGAGGCCTGTAATTAGTCGGAAGCGGTGGGGCTTCACATGAAAGAACTCAAAAGGAGTGATACGTTATCATTTATAACTCATAATGCCCCAGAAGGCACAGCTGATTCAAACACAGCATTTCAGCTTTCAGTGCCCAGTATTTGACAGGGATAGAAACTATCTACACCAGTAATTTTCAACCAGTGTGCCATGGCAAACTGGTGTGCCGCAAATGATCTACAGGTGTGCCACAGGAGTTTGGGGGAGGGTCATTTATTAGTAGGACCAGTGGAGATGCCTTTCCAATTGTCAAAAAACTGATGGTGTGCCTTGACAATTTTAGCACCTTGTCAGTGTACCACAAGATGAAAAAGGTTGAAAAATGCTGATCTACACTGATACAGGTCACTTTATGCACCACCACAAGTTGAGATTTTACACATCATTATGAGCCATCATAGCACTTAACTCCCTCAACCTGACCACACCTCATTTTGCAAACAACATATCTGTAATGCAGTGCCTACAATAACATGGAATGAGAGATCTACTTTATCCAAGTTGACCTTTTCAAGTTGTCTCCATGTCAGTGTAACTGTAATGACATCTATATGGTATTCAACAACTGTTGCTGAAAACAATTCAAAACAAAGAAAAACAAAACTTGCAACCATACCTGCTGTGGGCGAGTTTGCATGATGAGATTTTTTTGGCAAATTAAAGATCTGTTCGCCGGGATCAGGTGGAGGAATAGCATCTTGGCCTTGCCGGGCCTCTACCGGATCATACTCTTTCCCATCATAGTTAGCATCAAAGAACTTCTTAAACCACTGGATAAAATCCAAGTTGTCTTGGAAGCGACCCTTTACTAATTTCTCCACTGGAATAACCTGTACGGAGTAAAGAAAGATGTGTAAATTTACAGTGACAACTGAAGCGGTTCAGCACTAATTTACTGAAAATTCCTAAACACCAATGCATTCCTAGCAAGAAATTTTTTTAAAAATTTTTTGGGTAGCAATATAAAAAGATAATCATTGACTAGACTGTATAACAGTGTTTCTCAACTAGTGGTATGAGTACACTAGTGGTACTTGAGGTGGTGCCTGGTGGTACACCTGGGACCCCCAGACACCAACAGCAAGACCAGCAAGGTGACGCAACCAACAGCAGTAGGAGGCTTGGCTCAATGGGTAGAGCTCCAAAGTTGAAAAAGCCCTCCCATCCACCTTAGCCTCTTACTGGTGCATCGCATATCGTCTCCCAACTCGGAAGTAACTGGCAATAATCATATACTTCTGGTAGTACTTCCAATAAGCGGACCATGCAAAGTGGTACAGCTGGGGACAAATGTTGAGAAACACAGCTGTATACAAATAATTCTGGCTAGTTATCCAGGCCACTAGTCAATTCATTCTGCACTTTCATAACACTGCCCTGCTCCCAAAATAAATTTTCATAGCAATATGGCATACAGTTTAATCTGCATTAAACGTCTTTAAAGTGTACACTATAATTTTGTTATTCCAACTTTACTTAAAAAATCTAGCAACCCTGGAGCCTATGCTGCATAATCATACACTGCATTTCTCATAACCTATCATCCCATAAAAATCTATTGCTATCACACATTTTAAGTTAAGAACATAAGAACAGCCCCATTGGATCAGGCCATAGGCCCATCTAGTCCAGCTTCCTGTATCTTACAGTGGCCCACCAAATGCCCCAGGGAGCACACCAGATAACAAGAGACCTCATCCTGGTGCCCTCCCTTGCATCTGGCATTCTGACATAGCCCATTTCTAAAATCAGGAGGTTGGCATACACATCTTGGCTTGTACCCCGTAATGGATTTTTCCTCCAGAAACTTGTCCAATCCCCTTTTAAAGGCATCCAGGCCAGTCGCCATCACCACATACTATGGCAAAGACTTCCACAGACCAACCACACACTGCGTAAAGAAATATTTTCTTTTGTCTGTTCTAACTCTCCCAACACTCAATTTTAGTGGATGTCCCCTGGTTCTGGTGTTATGTGAGAGTGTAAAGAGTTATTGTATTCCAACCACATCACACAGCAAAAACTAATAAAATAATGTAAAATTAATTTCTAGGCATCTTCTTATATACTCTGGGAATACCATCCACAGGGAAGGGACCTAAAGGCTCCGCTTTGTACTTAGGATCTAACAATGGATACATTCTTTTTACTATACCTTTATTTAGGTACATACAATACAAGAAGTAGCTTCAGTATACACTCTTGGTTCAGGAAGCTAGGTTTTTAAATAGTTTAACATAATGCACAGGCTTACCTCCATTAGCATCTCAATAGACTTAAGGCAGTGGTTTTCAAACTGGGGCATCACAACGCTCCAGCCTGAAGGCCCTGGCCTCTGCCCCCTTAAGGGGTGGGGGTAGCGAGGAGGCAGGGAGGAGGCTAACGGGGCTGCAGGAACTGGGATGCACTTACCAGTACCTGCAGCAGCCATTCTGGGGTGTGGGAAGCCCTGCGTGAGCGTCTGCAGGGATCCCCAGGTTTCTAAAAGTGAAACTAGAGCTATCGCGCTCTACTTCCGGTTTTGCATAAATGGACCGCGATCGCTCCGCTTTCACTTCTGACGACCTGGAGAGCTCCGCAGACACTCGCGCAGGGCTCCCTGCACCCCAGGACAGCTGCTGCACAGACTGGTGAGTGCATCCCAGTCCCTGCAGCCCTGTTAGCGACACAATCCTGGGGATTGTGCCACTGCCTCCTACCCGTCCCCTCCAAGACTTACTGCGGTTCAAACTCTCTGTGAGAGTTTGAAACTCTCTGTGAGAGTTTGAAAACTGCTGAACTAAGGGCCCAATCCTATCCAACTTTTCAGCACCAGTGCAAATGCAATGCAGCCCTGGGGTAAGGGAACAAATGTTCCCATACCTTAAGGAGGTCTCTGTGACTGCCTCCCCATCACAGGACACAGTGCACGTCCCATTGGCACGGCTGCACTGGCACTGGAAAAATCAGATAGGATTGGGCCCTAAAATGAAGAAGAAATTAGCTTTGTTACTTACACTTCCATCCCTTTGAATGAAAATTGAAATATACTACTTTACTGTATAGAGTTCAATGTTGCCTTAGCTACACAGATAAAGAACCAAAACATATTTCTCCGAAATGCAACAAACTGAGGCCACAGCAATCCTCTTACCTTATCCACATTCATTCTTTTAAAAGATGCTTGCAAAAGTTTGAAGTTATGGATGTACTCATGTTCCAACTTTGCTTGGAATTTTACTTTCTTCAAGCTAATGCACCCTGGGAACAACATATCCATGAACTGGCAATAAGCTGCTCCTAAAAAAAGAGAGCACATGCAAATTAATCACAATGCAAGCAATGTAAACAAGGATGCATCACAAGGGACAAAGTAACAAAAGGTTTGCTATCTGCTACTGTGATATCAGACTATACCTAAAATAGATACACAGGTTGAGTCTCATTACTCTTGAGGGTTCCCAGAACTCATGGCAAAAAACACACTAAAGCAAATCATTTTAAAAAACAAAGTCCCTTTGCTCTGGTGACTTAAAAACAGCCTTGCTGACCTTTTGAAAGACACACAGAGGCAATCAGTCTCCTTCTAGGCACTTAGGCTTCACTAGGAGGCAGCAATCCCTCTCTTCACCAGGATCCCCAGCAAGGGGAAAAGAATGAAGGTGATAATCACTGCCATTTAGCCTTCCACCTGCTTAGGGGGAAGGGAGGGGCCTGCCTTGTGCCTGGAGAGAGAATGATTGATGGATGGTCAGCGGGCTGCCCTCTCTCACATTAATAAGGCTATTAAGGACTGTTTTCCTTTAATTTAAAGAGTACTTCTCATCACGCTGAGATAGAAAAATCTGTGGATAATTAAGTTATACCTGTAATTACTTGCATGGCTGTCTGTACAACAGTAAAAAGCAGTTTTTTAAACTGTGGTTTTAAAGGGATGCATTTTTTTCCTTCTCCAGGGATCAGCATATTCCTTCTCGTTTGCAGTGGCCATTTGGGTTGAGTCAAATCCATGTATAAAAAATATGTGCATAATAAGGTTGGACCTGTATATTGGTTTTGTGCATTGCCATGGAGTACATTTCATATGCACATACATTTTTACCATAGCCCTGTTTTCAGAAAATGGTCCCAGTACATGGTTGGCAACCTTCAGTCTGAAAGACTACGGTATAAGCCTTACAGCACCCGGTATTCCCAGGTGGTCTCCCATCCAAGTACTAACCAGACCTGACCATGCTTAGCTTCTAAGATCAGACGAGATTGGGCATGTGCAGGGTAAATCTACACACCCAGTAAAGAAGAGGGAAAAATAGGGCTGGTAACACCTGTCACCCCTGCTGGTTATGCCCCCAATGCTGAGTGAATCATGCAGAACTCCCAACAGTAGCATATACACTGCTGTGGCCCCCTCGCACAAGAATGCTGATGTGGTGGGTGTGGCCCCACTCCATGCATTTATTCAAGCTGAGACTATTTTTGGAAAACAGGTGATATCTTTGTAGGAAGGGCAAACCATCCAAGTCTTCCAGTCAGGTCGGCTAAAAAACGTAAATCGCATGATTGAAAAATAATAGCTAATGCCATTAGCTATTATTTTTCAATGACTATAAAAATCTTCAGACTGCCTGAGTGAGAGGAATAAAGGCACAGAAACACCTTGGCCTTATCAATATGTTGTGGGTTGGAGCTCCTTTAAGTTACACACAAATGAACATATTCAAGCAACTTGAACAGAGACTTATCTAAAATGAGAAAATAAGGTGCTAGGTTGTGTTTTGTTGACAGAATAGCACCAGCAGTTACATGTGTAAACTTCATAATGTGTGCAAATTTCATTCAGAAAAGGGAAGTGGGAGACAAGGAAAGCAGGATTAGAGGGTTGTTTAACATGTTATGCCCAGCATGCAACTGACCCTTGTATGCTTATTCTTCCCCCCCTTAAACAGTCACAAGGGGGATTCAGATTGCTTCATGGAGAGTGGGACCTTCAACCTTTGCCCCGACCTGGTTGGCTCAAGATCCTCATGACTGCTATTTAGCACAAATGAAAGCTTTCCTTCTACAACAAATACCTGTGGGGATGCAAAGAACTGGACTGGAACCACGAGGAAAGCAACTTCCCATGCCCATGATCCCAATCTGGATTAGTCCCCATAGAAGTAATATTTTTTGGGAAAGAACACGCATGCAATGGGATAAGACATGTGCTTGTGCAATCATGTAGTTTTGTCAGATAACTGGAGAAGGGACTTTGATGAAGAGATAAAAAGGAAGAAAATTTCTACTGAATTTTCTACTACCAAAGATGGCACAAACCTCTAGCCTGCTTACCTATCCAAAGAAGATTTGAGTTTGCAACCCGAAAGTGTTGCTAAAAACATTTCCATCTATATCTACCAAAATAAAGTTTTCTTCTTTGCACAAGTCCATTTGCTGTTGAGGTAAGTTCTTAAATATCTTGTGTACCACAATGGCCAGACTGCTGCTTTGTGCTTGTCAACCAGACATTGCTTCACCAAGATGCAATGAACTGGGACCAGATACCTTCAAGTGTGGATAGCAAGCTCTGGAGATGCAGCCAATTACAAGACCTGAAATATTGACACAATTTACAGAAGTGTGTTGGTGGGGGCCATATTTCAAAATCCCCATAATTGCAACCTTGTACCTTTGTAGAATGTGTGTATCATTTTTGACTGCTGACAGAACTGTACTTCAACTCTCTCACAAAACCTATCCTGCAATGCTGTGATGGCAGCAGTGGCTCTTGCATCCAAACCTGCTGATGTTTTACTTGCATCTGGACTAGCAGATATGCCACAGACAATTGATGAAGCAGGCCTGAAGTGGAACTATCGATCAAGACCTTTATTATTTCATCATTTATTCTTACTTACAATCACCCTATGGTGATATGTTGCATCTTCCAGGAGAACAAAGAAAAAGCTCTAGCTACCATCTTCTAAATTAGCTGCATTCAATATGAATGAGGTTATAAAAACAATGGAAGCATCCACCAAGCATCGCTATCCATTCCTATCAACAAAGTTTACAATGAATAACAGATCCTCCAATAAATGTTAACTTGCTGCAAAGGCAGTAACGTGAACCTGGATGCAACTTGTAAATGGACTGCCTGGTTTTTGTACTGTATAGTATGTGTTTAGCAATACATTTCTTAATATCTAAAGAGGTGCACTCTGTTAAGAGACCTGGGTTGGAAATCTCAGAGCTTGCCCTTTAAACCCACTGCAGCTTTTACACCCTCTCCTCAAGCCATTTTCACTCTCTCCAAAATTAACACTCATTATAAAGTAACTAACAGCACAATCCTGAGCTGCGCATGGGCCAGTGCAAGTTCCTTACATGGGCCCAGGAGGTCTAGAGGGCTGTAAAGAAATAAGAACATAAGAACATCCCCACTGGATCAGGCCATAGACCCATCTAGTCCAGCTTCCTGTATCTCACAGCAGCCCCACCAAATGCCCCAGGAGCACACCTGATAGCAAGAGACCTGCATCCTGGTGCCCTCCCTTGCATCTGACATAGCCCATTTCTAAAATCAGGAGGTCGCACATACACATCATGGCTTGTAACCCATAATGGATTTTTCCTCCAGAAACTTGTCCAATCCCCTTTTAAAAGCATGTAGGCCAGATGCAGTCACCACATCCTGTGGCAAGGGGTTCCACAGACCAACCACACGCTGAGTAAAGAAATATTTTCTTTTGTCTGTCCTAACCCTTCCAACACTCAGTTTTAGTGAATGTCCCCTGGTTCTGGTGTTATATGAGAGAGTAAAGAGCATCTCTCGATCCATTTTATCCTCCCTGTACATAATTTTGTATGTCTCAATCATGTCACCCCTCAGGCTTCTCTTTTCTAAGCTGAAGAGGCCCAAATGCCATAGCCTTTCCTCATAAGGAAGGTGCCCCAGCTTAGTAATCATCTTAGTCGCTCTCTTTTGCACCTTTTCCATTTCTACTATGTCCTTCTTGAGATGTGGTGACCAGAACTGGATGCAATACTCCAGGTGTGGACTTACCACTGATTTGTACAACAGTATTATTAGCAGTTTTGTTCTCAATACCTTTTCTAAGGACCCCAAGCATAGAATTGGCCTTCTTCACTGCTGCTGAACATTGGGTCGACACTTTCATTGACCTGTCCACTACCACCCCAAGATTTCTATCTGCATCTCCTTGAGAGTTGGCAACACCGGCACGCAGAGGCACACCGGCCTTCGGAGGCTGGCAGAAGCCTCTGCAACGACGGAAGGAAAGAACTTTGCATCATCCCAGCTGGGCCAATGCAAGGCCCTGGGCTGGGCGAGGAAGAGGCAGGGGGATGCATTCCTGGGCAGGGGGAAGGCAGGCAGTGGACAGCCCTGGGGTGGGCAGGCGGGCAGGGCTGGGATCTGGCAGTTGTGTCAGTTCCCAGGGAGTTCAGAGCAGCTAGAAGCCACTCCACTCTCCTCAGACTTGCACCACCTCAGCAGGTGGAGCATGTCCGAGGAGCCCCATTGAGGCCAGGGCACCATACCCACGGGTAAGGGGAAAAGTTTCCCCTTGCCTCTGGCTGAACTGATTCTGGCCCCTATCCTGCGCTGGATACAGCACAAGCCCCTTGGCTTGCCTGTTCCAGCATAGGATAGGATTGCATCTAAGACTGCAAACCATGCCCAGTTACATGTGGGTAAAGTCCTATTGAGTTCAACTGGACTAGTAATACACAACTTGGCTAACTGCTTGCAGCCCAAGACTGTAGCATTCAGATGGCCATCAGAAAGTCTTGCATGTGTTCTGCTCTAGATCTGCACCTGCCAGCTTAGAATGGATTACGCAACACAATCAACTTGCCGTTGTAAGAACTATTCAATTATTATTAAGAATATTATACACCACTTCTCAGCAAATGAGTAGAAAGTGGTTTGCAAACCAAATCAGTACGTACAGGCACAGACAACACTCCAAGACCTTACAGGACGTCAAACAACCTACTGGCATCACTTTTTTGCCAGTAGCAAGTACTGATGTTCTTTTTTCTCCCCGACTTCCCCAACTCACCCTCTTCTTCAGGAAATCATTTCACGGTACCCATTCAAACAAATTAAACTCTTTTACTGGTCTATGAAGCCGGGGAAAAAAACTATGGTCAAACTAAACATAACCGTAAACACTTGTGACTCTTAAAATAAAAAATGCACAAATTTAAGAATACAGTATACACAAATCCATATTCAACATGGAATTGATTAATTTGTAGCTGAAAGGTGCCAACACTCACTTGTGCCAAAGGTGCCAACAGAGTCCAGAAACTCTGCTCGTGCTCTCTCACAAAGAAGCTATTTCTCCTATTCAAAGTAGACAACAGTTGGTATTTTTCCATGGGGATAATACCATGGCACTCTGCACATACCTAAGGTACTCATTTCTTTATTAGTGCAATACAGTTCTTGGTAGGGGGAAGAGAAGATGGATAAAATGCAGCCCAACTGACTCCAGAAGGCACCAACCATCAATATAAAAAATAAACAGAGCTGGCAGCACTGAACAAACGACGGATTCATGATTTCTTTTAGTGTTTGATGAGTTTTGTTTCCTCTGGGCTATTGATTTTGTCACCAATGTTTTAAATATATGCAGCTAGGTTATAGAATGTATTTGCAAACATGGCTATGTTGACTACATGCATGAGTGCTAACTACTTTTGACCCAATTAGAATGCAGAAATTCTATACTGCTTCTAGAACAGAAGGCAGATCACATCACTGAAACAGCTCACACCATTGTCTGTTATTGCCCAGAGCAAATAACACTACCCTCCCTTTATGTTAACTTGCTTCATATTTTTCCCTTGTATGAAAAAAATTGACATCTGTTATCTAGTCACATCTCAGAAAAACCCAGTTTCTATAACTAAGCAGCATAACAGAGCAAACATGCTTCTGCTGAACAACTGAAGCTTTTTGTGCATGTTTTTCTTTTATCGAACAAGCTGGGTCTTCCACATAAGCTTCCACATAATTTCACTGCAGCCATCACTGGTATATGCCTGAGAATGGAATCATGTTTTCAAATAAGTGCTCAACAGCCTTTTAAAAAGGAAAGCTTCTGCTTAAATTTCCCAGACAGAGGCAAATCTGTCTATCATGCACCAAAATCAAAGATATATGCTCACAGAGGAAGGTAGGGCAAGACAAAATGATGGGTCAAAATAATAAAATGGCATCATTCAGACTGAGTTAAGCTTGAAGATGGACATATGCTATGATGCTACAAAACCCCTCCAGAAAGTTTAACATTTTTGCATACAGAATTCACCTTCACTGAGAATCCCAGCTTTCATTTTTCTTAGGTTTTCAAAGGTATGTTTAGAAGTGTGGGGAAATGCCTAGTGAAGTCTCAGACCTGGGTTCAAATATCCACACCATCATGAAGTTTATAGGGCAGCAGCCTAATCTACTTCACACGGTTGTTGTAAGAATAAAGGGGGCAGAAAGGGAACTGTCAGTACCTATCATCTATTTGGGCAGGGTACTAAATCCAGGCACTTCTTCCTTCTATTCATCAAATAATCAATGTTATCAGAGCTGATGTAATTTGGCAACGGGTTGATGAGTTGTGCATGACACACATGCACAGCCCTGCATGACAGATTTTTGGGTGGAGGCCCATACTTTCCTACAAAAGCTGCACAATCACAAGTACACACTGCATGTGTAACTTGAAAATAATGCTCAAAAGTGTAACCTGAAAATATTGCTTAGAAATAATTTTACTGCCTTTCCTTAGTTACTCTACTCACTACAGAAACATACGTCTCTTTTTGCAAACATACTCTGTGCTCCCTGAGTATCCCTCTTCCCCCTGCCCTTAAATCTACATTGGATTTTACTGCAAAAAGAAGCCTTATTTGCCCACAAGAAATCTCATATAATTGGGTCTAGACATCAGCATTGTGTAGTTTGCCAGGTAGTAGAGATGAACACGCTTAACAAATTCACAGACGGGACCAGAACAGCAGCATCTTGCAATAAGTATGCATGATGTAATGTTTTGGCAAGAACAGAAATAACTGCAGAGCAAAAAAAGATTTGTTTTACAGCTACAGCCTTCCAAAATATCCAAAATTTTGAAAGCAATTTGTTAGCATTCTTATTTACAAAGTTGACAGTAGGTCAAACATTTAAGAACATAAGAACATAAGAACAGCCCCACTGGATCAGGCCATAGGCCCATCTAGTCCAGCTTCCTGTATCTCACAGCGGCCCACCAAATGCCCCAGGGAGCACACCAGATAACAAGAGACCTCATCCTGGTGCTCTCCCCTACATCTGGCATTCTGACTTAACCCATTCCTAAAATCAGGAGGTTGCACATACACATCATGGCTTGTACCCCATAATGGATTTTTCCTCCAGAAACTCATCCAATCCCCTTTTAAAGGCGTCTAGGCTAGACGCCAGCACCACATCCTGTGGCAAGGAATTCCACAGACCGACCACGCGCTGAGTAAAGAAATATTTTCTTTTGTCTGTCCTAACCCGCCCAACACTCAATTTTAGTGGATGTCCCCTGGTTCTGGTATTATGTGAGAGTGTAAAGAGCATCTCCCTATCCACTCTGTCCATCCCCTGCATAATTTTGTATGTCTCAATCATGTCCCCCCTCAAGCGTCTCTTTTCTAGGCTGAAGAGGCCCAAACGCCGTAGCCTTTCCTCATAAGGAAGGTGCCCCAGCCCCGTAATCATCTTAGTCGCTCTCTTTTGCACCTTTTCCATTTCCACTATGTCTTTTTTGAGATGCGGCGACCAGAACTGGACACAATACTCCAGGTGTGGCCTTACCATCGATTTGTACAACGGCATTATAATACTAACCGTTTTGTTCTCAATACCCTTCCTAATGATCCCAAGCATAGAATTGGCCTTCTTCACTGCCGCCGCACATTGGGTCGACACTTTCATCGACCTGTCCACCACCACCCCAAGATCTCTCTCCTGATCTGTCACAGACAGTTCAGAACCCATCAGCCTATATCTAAAGTTTTGATTTTTTGCCCCAATGTGCATGACTTTACACTTACTGACATTGAAGCGCATCTGCCATTTTGCTGCCCATTCTGCCAGTCTGGAGAGATCCTTCTGGAGCTCCTCACAATCACTTCTGGTCTTTACCACTCGGAAAAGTTTGGTGTCGTCTGCAAACTTAGCCACTTCACTGCTCAACCCTGTCTCCAGGTCATTTATGAAGAGGTTGAAAAGCACCGGTCCCAGGACAGATCCTTGGGGCACACCGCTTTTCACCTCTCTCCATTGTGAAAATTGCCCATTGACACCCACTCTCTGCTTCCTGGCCTCCAACCAGTTCTCAATCCAGGAGAGGACCTGTCCTCTAATTCCCTGACTGTGGAGTTTTTTCAGTAGCCTTTGGTGAGGGACCGTGTCAAACGCCTTCTGAAAGTCCAGATATATAATGTCCACGGGTTCTCCCGCATCCACATGCCTGTTGACCTTTTCAAAGAATTCTATAAGGTTGGTGAGGCAAGACTTACCCTTACAGAAGCCATGCTGACTCTCCCTCAGCAAGGCCTGTTCGTCTATGTGTTTTGAGATCCTATCTTTGATGAGGCATTCCACCATCTTACCCGGTATAGATGTTAGGCTGACTGGCCTATAGTTTCCCGGGTCCCCCCTCTTTCCCTTTTTAAAAATAGGCGTGACATTTGCTATCCTCCAATCTTCTGGCACCGTGGCCGTTTTGAGGGACAAGTTGCATACCTTAGTCAAGAGATCTGCAACTTCATTCTTCAATTCCTTAATAACCCTTTGGTTTTGCTTTCAAGACATTTAGCAAACTACAAGCTTGTAGCAAGAACATTGCTTGTTTCTATTTCAAATGAAACCTAATGCAAATGTTTTCTCCAACTCTGGTCACAAACATAAAAATGTGTTATTCACAGCCGAGAGGCTGTCCCGTTGTGACCTCAGCTGGCTGCTGTTGAGCACCAAGCTATCCAGATGTGTTGATGGTTCCACCACCACCTACAACAACAGCCTCAGAAGATGAAGGGGAGGGTGTTGTTCAGCACTCAAGTCCTTCTCCTTCCCTGCCAGCTTTCTTCTCACTGGATATTGGGGCTTAGGCTGTCCTCCCCACAGACAGTGGAATAACCTTCACAGCACAGCAAGCTGAATCTCATTCGGCTTCTCAGAAGATTCCTGCACTTTTGCAGGACAGGACTAGGTGTCAGCCACTGCAGCAACAAATTTGCCAGTGAAAGAGATTGGTTGTGACCTTCTGACTTTAGTGAAACAGGGCTCCCGGCCACCATAACCGCTGCTTTCCTGCCAAATTAGACTATAGTGAGTCTTGCTCACTATGTAAACCAGTCATATCACCCCACAGGGGTAGTTATACCAGACAATCATATGCAGTGTGTTTGGGAACCAATAAAGCATAAAGAAATGCCAGTGAACTCCATCCAGTGTGCTCCAGAGTGACAAAGGGTGGGGTGAAAGAAGGGAAAGCAAAGCAACCCTTACCTTACCCTTTCCTGCCACTTTTTCTATGTATATATTCTGCCACGCTTATTCCATTGTCAGTCGACTGCTAAGTCAAGAGCTGGTGTGGAATAGAGATAGTTTTCCAAGCTTCCTTGGACTGGTTCAGAAAGTGATCTGATTTCTTACTATTTGGGGGGCGGGGTGAGAGAGAATTAGGATTAGGATTTCTGAGTGAGGGCTAAATGAAAATCTTGCACTTTCCAAAAATGTATGAGCGGACTAAGGTGGATTTTAGCCATATGGGCTCTTCATTCTAAAAGATATGGTGTCATTGTATGATAAAAAATAATGTAAGGAATTCCCCCCTGCTAAAATATCCCATGATGCACTGATCAAGGGACATTCTCTAGGCTTTTTCTTAATGTCTGCCCTTTTCCAAATTGTGTCATTGCACACACTGCTCAACATGCACAGGACACCAGTTCTTTTGAGATAAACTTAGAGAACTGGAGTCCCAGATAGCCTATGCAAGCTTAATCATTCTGGCAGCTAAACAGAGCAATGTCCCACAGGATCATAATGCAATAAATCAAAATGCCACATTAAAACCTCAACACTTCAAATAATCACAAAATCCATAAGCAAACAGACTCCAGAAGTGAGAAGTGGGAGATTCAACATGATCGCAGAACACTGCAAGTCTTACCAGCCAGTTATCAAACACATCATGCAAATCAAAAGTATCGTGAATTAATCATAACATCTACATTAGCTCTGAATCTGAGGTGAGCAGGATACGGTTCTCCCATCTCTAATAATACATGCCCAGCTCCCAAGCAACAAAGATTATACAGAACATTAAAATTCATCTCTAAAATATCCTACTTGTCTACATTTTATTCTGCAGTTCCATAATTAGTGACAAAAGTTATAGTTCAAGTTGTAACTTGAAAAAAGCAACTGTTTAAAGCTATTTGGTAAGAAACATTGTCAACTAACTTTACATACCACCACTAATCCCAACACCGCCCTATAGCCAATTAACATTCATTTGATGTGATAGTTATTTTTCTTAAATCATAGGCAACAAATCATGAAAACAAAAAAATGCAACAGATGTCAGGATTCAGACCCACAATCAAGGATGTAAATCCTGGTAGCATTTTTGTGCATATATGCCTTCTTTACATCATGTCCAAGCTGGCAGTCTATAGGTTAGAGACTAGTTCCAGACCACAAATTTTCAACCACTGTGTCATGGCACACCGGTGTGCCATGGATGGCCTAAGGTGTGCACAGGAGTTTGGGGAGGGTTAGAAGGGCAATTGGCGGATTTGAGCCCCCTACCAGCAGTGTGGTGTGCCTTGGAAATGGTCAAAAACCTGATGGTGTGCCCTGACAATTTTAGCACCTTGTCAGTGTGCCCTGAGATGAAAAAAGTTAAAAATAGTTGTTCTAGACAGCATCAGTCAGATCAGATCTGAAGCATGCTCAAAGACATGAGTCTTCAGGGCTGTAGGAACTGTTAGGGAACAATGTGCAAAAATGCTTTATTCCTGCCTGAAGTACCAAAGCATGTCAGCATTTAAATGACCCCTGCTGAGCAAACAGATGCATTCTGAACATTTAGTGTATGTCACAGTTTTAACTATCGTACATACAATCTATTCTTTCTGAAGCCTGTGACAAAACAACTGGTTTTCTTTCAACAATTAAAACACATGGGGAAAAAACTTACTTCAAAATGAAAGCTGCAAGTTTATTTAGCACCTACTTGAAACAGTGAACAAAATATACTTAGCATCACAGCCCAATCCTCCGCAGTGCACCCTGCACTGCTGCTAGCCTTTGTGAAAGCCATAAAGCACTTCACAACCACATAGCCACTGCTGGGGCTAGTGCAAAAGCCTGCATCAGCCCATGGGTGCCGGTGAAAGCAGCGGCATACGCCAGACCAGGTAAGATACATGCTGAGCAGCACAAAGGAAGAACAGGGTGGGGGAGCGTGGGGAAAGGGTATAATGGGATGAATGAATCGGGCCTGGGAGGGGGGAAGAAACAGTGGCAGCTGTGCATGCCATACCCTATCCCCATTCTCAAACCCACAAATCCACTTGGACTTGCACCTCTTTAGCTTGCACAGGTCTGAGAAGACCCAGTGCACTGACTGCGGCTTACCCTAGGACAAGGGGATGAATGTACCCTTATTTCAAGGAGACCTCCAGCCTTCCAACTTTCCCCACAGAATGCAGCATGACCCACTGATGCAGGATTGTGCTGTCAGTTACCCAAAGAACAGTTCTCTCTCAACCAGCTGAAGATAGTTCCTGTGTCCTGCAATTGGGTCAGCTGTTAATACAGTAGGGATCTCTCTAGATCAGGCTTGTCTCTAGTTCAGTGACAGAAATAGGTTTCTTGTCTTGCATTTTTAAAAAAGAAAAATGGTGACAAACAGCTTCACTCTCTGCACTACCCAAGATGAAAGCTGAGTGCCATTGTCAGACTAAAAACAAGTCAATAATTGCAGAGAGTGTCCATGCCAATAGATTATTTTTTTGCTAGAGTTCATATTGGAGTCTAGTCAGTGACAGTGATGGTGGTGAAGGAACAATACATTTCTGTCAGCAACGTATCCAGTAGAGTTTTTTTTTTTTTTGAAGGCACGTGACCTATTTCAATCTGGTCTGTGTTCAAATGTTCAAGATCCCTTAGAAGCATACTGTTACTTGTTTGTGAAGCATCTAGAGGATAAAACTGCTTGTAAACGTATCAATCTGAATGAAGTTTTAACTGCAAGCCTTATGGATGTGTTCAGAATGACCATATGGTCAAATGTGGTGGGATCAGTTTCAGTTGCTCAAGGTGTTTGGAGGAATGCAATGAAACCTGCATTCTCCACTCTTCTCCCATCCCCCATTTTAATAAAGTTAGCAGGACAGCATTGACCAGATGGGGCTAGGAAGTAGTAAATCCACAATTTGAGAAGGGCCAGTCCCAACTCCCTAGAAAGAGGAAGTTATGTGGCAGCTCCCAAAAATGAACTCTTTGTACCCATAAGATTATTCGAACTCATTGGTTCTCAAACTGGTGGGTTGCAGCCCACCAGCCCCACTGGCCCTTTCCCTTAAAGGGGCAGGGGGATGCAGTAGTGCAATCCTCAAGATTGTGCTGCTGCTGGGGACCAAGAGGCTCTTTTTAGATTAACACCCTTGTGTCAGCCTCCTGGAGGTGCAGGAAGCCCCACAGAGCCCTCTGCAGAGTTCTCTGCATCTTGGAACATTAAAAAAATATGACTGCAACCCACTTTTGGGTTGCAATCACAAAACTGGACGTGGGTCATGATCACATTTTTTGAATGTTCTGAGATGTGGGAGCTCTGCAGAGGCTGCAGAGGACTCTCCCACACTCCCAGGAGGCTGGCACAAGGGGGGTAAATTTTTAAAAGCCTCTCAGCCCCTGGCAGCAATGCGATCCTGAGGATTGCAACACTGCCTTCCCCCCATTCCCACAAAGACTTAGTGGTTAGCAAACTCTACTTGCAAGTTTGACAATCACTGTTCTAACTAAGTCAGTTGCAAATACAGTCACCTCCCATTTCCACACACTCAGTTTTTGCAGTTCACAAATTCCCATCACACACATCTGTTTTTGTTTTGTTTGCCCGTTTGCAGCCCTCCAAACTGTTTCCTCTTTGCACTTGCTTGTTAGTGCTTGCCCTCCAAGTGCAGAGAGGAAGCAGTTTGAAATAAGTCAATATGTAATAAAAAGTTACTTTAAGAATAAAGTTAATAGGTTTTTAGCCTATGACAGTCTGCTACTATAGAAAAACGGGAACTTGCAATAATTCTAATCTTATGAAATCAGAGACATGCATTATGAAAGTAAAATTTTAGATATACAACTACAGACCAATATAAATTGACTAACTTCTGCATAAAGAATCCACTGAAGCTTCTGGGTCAGGGTTAAAATGGTATGCTGAGCCCATGGTATGTTGTGAAGACAACATGACAGCATGAGCCTTAGGCTTGTGCAAAAAGCACAGAAGGATAAAAGATTCCAGTCACAATTTTTGACCAAACCATAGTTTCCAGTTATAGCTGAACGAAGAGCAGAATCCCATATCTACTACCCAAATTATTGGGCAAGAATTTCTGTACCATCTGAATATTATGGTACAAGATAAGTAGCCACAAAAATGACAATTTGGGAAGAGACAAGATATAAATTTGTGCCAAGATTCACAAAGGAGAATCCGGAATGGTGCAGCAGGGAGATTGAAAAGGTGCAGGAGGAGATGGTGTGCGACTGGGCTTTTCAAGAGTTGCCAAAACAAGTCTTCCGGGCCGCATGTGGCCCATGGCTGTGGGTTGGACCACCTATTCTACGGCTTCTTAGGAATTAGAAAATATACCTGTGTAATTATTTCTGTATTATTTTGTACCTTGAAGTTGTTGTTTGTACCTTGAAGTTGTTTCCTCTGCCACTGCAGCAAACAACTGTTTTGCTACTATGTAACATCTTTGACAGTACAGCCCAAACAATGCACTTTGCAGTGACTCATGCTGCATCAACTATTGATGGTCCACACTCACAGTAGCAATGGGTGTGGGCTTATACAAATTCATTAGAAAGATAGGGTGTAGACATGGCTACTATTTTCTTTACTTTTTATTTTAATTTCTCATTCATTACTCTTAAGCAGCCACCCAGGATGCTGCTCTAAACCTATATAGCTAGGTGGAGAGGAGACAGAGGAAAAGCTCTTTACAGTATACACATTCTTGGATGTGCATTCATTTCTTCCTGCTATAGTAGGCAGAGTTCAGCATAGGTCCTCAGGGCTTTCCAACAGCCTGCCATAATAGCTATGTGCCAAATGATCTCAGTTCTGTGGTGTCTAGATTAATATTACAGCTCCTATAACATTGCTTTTGTGATAATGAAAGCTAAAACCTCTTTCCAAGCACAGAAAAAAGGACGAAAATTCTTAGTTTGGGGTGTCTTTGGGGAAATGGATTTTTAGTCTCCAGAAAACAGGGCTGGGTTCTGTACATATTTATGGGCTTAAGTGGGAAATTTTTATTCCCATCTCTTGCCAAAATGATTATATGGAGACACAGAATGGAACCAAATACTTAGGCTTCAAACAGCTCTTTTTAAAAAAAAGTATTTTATTGGGTCATGTGTAACTTGCTCTGTCACTCCTCGCTCAAACGTATGGCCATAATGAGCTATTAAATTAAAGATTATGGTTCAAACTACACCATAATATTGTGTAGTGAGGAGGGTTTTTTAACAATTGAAGAGAAGGCACAGTGCTCAGGAAAAGTACTGAAGAAATTCTGCTCTGCACATCCTCTGAGGCTGCCATTTGGGTGTCGACCAGGAAGCGACAGAGAAAAACAAAGATTGGGCTATCAGGAGATGTTACACTGTATAGCAGAACTTCTGCAAATGGCAAAACAGAGAAAGAGCAAGAAAGCAAACTCGAGGCAAAAAATAATTAATTACTATTATTCCCTCAATCATACCATCTTCATTTTATATACTTCAGTCAGATCACTGTGATTAAGGAAGCAGAGGGTGGGGAAAGAGAATTGTGGTTTCTTTTTCTTCACTACATTCTCTTACTACAGTACTCTAGGCCAGGGGTGCCCAAACCCCGGCCTGGGGGCCACTTGTGGCCCTCGGGGGTTCCCAATCCAGCCTGCGGGGAGCCCCCAGTCTCCAATGAGTCTCTGGCACTCCAGCTATTTACTGGAGCCCGTACTGGCCCGACGCAACTGCTCTCAGCATGAGGACAGTTGTTCAACCTCTCGCCTGAGCTGTGGGACGATGGCTCCCTCCACTACTTGCTGTTTCATGTCTGTGATGCAACAGTGGCAGCGAAGGAAAGGCTGGCCTTGCTATGTGCAAGGCCTTTTATCGGACTTGAGCTACTGCAAGACCTTCATTTATTCATATAAGTTACATTTTTAATAAATTCATTTATGTAAATTTATTCAAATTTTAAATGTGAATTAATTCTTTTTCCCCCAGCCCCAGACACAGTGTCAGAGAGATGATGTGGCCCTCCTGCCAAAATGTTTGGACACCCCTGCTCTAGGCAAAAATAAATTTTGGGGTATTCTGGATCAGCATACTGCTGGATCAGCTTCAGTTGAAGCACTGGGGATTCAAGTCACTTAACTGCATTCTGCTTCTGCATTCAAACAAATCAATTCCTCCTTATTCTAAATTATCTTCTCCTGTATTCCAGTTTTAGATTGCTTTCCATGGCCAAGTTTATGAATTCATCAATCTTCATACAAGGCTGTATGCAAATCTTAAGCTTTCTTGACAATCCTTCCCGCCCCCACCCCAATTCATTAAGTTGGCCACCCTTGAAAGGCAAAATGGTGAGAGCTACAGTATGTTCCTTCTTGCTGGGAGCTGGGCTCAAAGTGGCAGCAGGCTTCATTGAGATTCAGCTAGCCAAGTCAGTTTGGTTCCTCCTCACTATTCACACACTCCCTTCCTCTAGCATTTTGTGACCCAAGGTAGATAATGAGCCTCCTTCTCACCATCACTCACAATGGGAAGGCCCAAACAGACAGACAACTGGATATGGACAACTGTGGGTGGTTATTTGAACTTCTTGTACATGGCGCATGCACACATATGCACACAGTTTCCTCCAAACTCAGCATGAAATATACCAAAATAAAATAAACAAACTTTAAAAATAGAAAGAATGATTTGAAAAAGGGTGAGAAAATAGTTTTCCTTCTCTTTTTTTTTTTTTTTTTTTTTTTTTGCCAGAAACAAGATGGTGGGAGAGAAGGGGACTGATACACAAGACCAAACCAGGTTGGTTGTTTTCTGGCCAGGTGGCAACCCAGTCGCAAAACATAAATCCAAAACGTTTCATTCAGTATTCAATACAATACTTTAATACAATCCAGTTCTTTCTTGTTCTATAGTTCACTATTAATGTTACTAAATGCCCCTGAATATTGCACTGCTTCCCACATTCACTGGCCCTTTGATGTCTTCTGTAAATGCAGATATTTAATGGAAGCTAACCTGAAATACTTCAAGGAGCACTTTTTTTTTTTTTTAAGATAGAAGAACTTAGAAGGAAGGAAGACAGACAGACAGACAGACAGACAGAGTAGCACAACTGCTTGTATGCAGAGTATTCTTAAATGGCCTGCATGCAGTGGGTTGGTTGCTTGAAGAAAGTTGGAAAAATGAATAATTTTTCACCTCATTGCTGTCTCTCAAATGTGCTAATGCAGCATACCAGGAAAAGTATTTGTCAGGATGAGGCGGGGGAAGAAAAAAAATAAGTCATTTTTTTTCAGTGTGTAACATTTCAGTTTCTGTATAATATGTTCAGCAGTCTGCTTTCATTGCAGTGGGAAAGTTGGTTTCATCTTGCTATAACTTTTAAAACTGCACCCTGTCTGGAAGCTTCTTTTTTGCTCCTTAGCTTTTCTTTAGCCACAGTAGGGCTAATGCAGGGGGGACATGGCATTTCAAACCACAGCGTCACTGCATGCATTTCCTTTCATAGACGTCACTTTAAAGACAGGAGCCAAAGACTTCTATCTCCAAACACAAGCACAAAAAGAGATAATCACATACATTGATTATGTGAATGGAAGCCATAATGACACATCTGGCAGCTCCTCCAAGTCAGCTGCTGCTTTTCCAAGAAAAAGTGGCAGAGTGGGCCAATTTACAAGGCTAGAAAGTGGTGAATGGGAGGAGGGATGCTTAGCTCAGCCTCTGTGGTCTTAAAATAAGCATTTTCATCCTGCCACTCAGTGGGTCTTCTATTTTTATATCCTTTGATTAGTATGTATGTCAGAGCATATTAGAGTGGCTCGAGAAAATTAAGTAAGGAAAGGTTACTGTGTACTCAAAAGGTACCACTCAAAGATGCTTCCTGAAGCATCTCTGTATGAGTTACTGCTCTAACCTTGCCTCCTGTCAACCAGTTTTCATCAAGATCCGAAAACTTTGTCACATTTCTGCATCACATATGATTGAATTATTCAATGACTCCAGATACAGTAGGGTTATCTGCCCTCACAACAGACAGGTCCCAAATAGTGATGTGGTGTGCCCCAAGTGATGCCCAAGTGAAGTGGTATGCCCCAAGGATCTGTCCTGGGACCGGTGCTTTTCAACCTCTTCATAAATGACCTGGAGACAGGGTTGAGCAGTGGCTAAGTTTGCAGACGACACCAAACTTTTCTGAGTGGTAAAGACCAGAAGTGATTGTGAGGAGCTCCAGAAGGATCTCTCCAGACTGGCAGAATGGGCAGCAAAATGGCAGATGCGCTTCAATGTCAGTAAGTGTAAAGTCATGCACATTGGGGCAAAAAATCAAAACTTTAGATATAGGCTGATGGGTTCTGAGCTGTCTGTGACAGATCAGGAGAGAGATCTTGGGGTGGTGGTGGACAGGTCGATGAAAGTGTCGACCCAATGTGCGGCGGCAGTGAAGAAGGCCAATTCTATGCTTGGGATCATTAGGAAGGGTATTGAGAACAAAACGGCTAGTATTATAATGCCGTTGTACAAATCGATGGTAAGGCCACACCTGGATTATTGTGTCCAGTTCTGGTTGCCGCATCTCAAAAAAGACATAGTGGAAATGGAAAAGGTGCAAAAGAGAGCGACTAAGATGATTACGGGGCTGGGGCACCTTCCTTATGAGGAAAGGCTACGGCGTTTGGTTCCCCTGGGGGCTGGGGATAAGAATAGGCCCTCAGTTTGGCTGTACTTGTCGTAAGAGGCGACTAAACAGCCACTGGGTCGATGGGACTCGTCAGCCTGGGAAGGCAGCTCATCTGAGAGAAGGAAAACTCTGACCCCAAACCTCCACTGCCTTGTGGCTACATCCAGTTATGGAAAAGGCTTCAGGAGTCAACCTCGAGGCAAAATCAGGAGCCGGAGTCCCTGAGGCAGTTCATGGCTGAACACAGTCACGTTCTGGCAACTCCTGCGATGCCGCTGGAACCAACCGTATTGGCTTCTGCCTTTCCATTGGACCATTCCAGCGACGTGGAGAGGGGGGATTTGCTGCATGGGTAACAGCCTATCCTCCATACCTACTTTACCCAGGCTTCGCGCACTGGAGAGGACACTCTGTTCCAGAACCACCATTCAGAGCGTGACACCATAGTCTTCCGAGACTGAAGGATGCCAACAACAACGGCGTTTGGGCCTCTTCAGCCTAGAAAAGAGACGCTTGAGGGGGGACATGATTGAGACATACAAAATTAAGCAGGGAATGGACAGAGTGGATAGGGAGATGCTCTTTACACTCTCACATAATACCAGAACCAGGGGACATCCACTAAAATTGAGTGTTGGGTGGGTTAGGACAGACAAAAGAAAATATTTCTTTACTCAGCGTGTGGTCGGTCTGTGGAACTCCTTGCCACAGGATGTGGTGCTGGCGTCTAGCCTAGACACCTCTAAAAGGGGATTGGACAAGTTTCTGGAGGAAAAATCCATTATGGGGTACAAGCCATGATGTGCATGCGCAACCTCCTGATTTTAGAAATGGGTTATGTCAGAATGCCAGATGCAAGGGAGGGCACCAGGATGAGGTCTCTTGTTATCTGGTGTGCTCCCTGGAGCATTTGGTGGGCCGCTGTGAGATACAGGAAGCTGGACTAGATGGGCCTATGGCCTGATCCAGTGGGGCTGTTCTTATGTGATTCATGCAGAAACACGACAGATTGGCTCTGACCAGTAGTTCAATCTCTCCTCTAAAAACGGGTTTACTTTAAGAGCATCTAATAGTGAAGTGTATGACAGCTATCGGAAACTTTAGCAAGCATGGTCTTTGATCATTCACTTCTATCAATTTTTAATATGCATTTTATATATAGTTTCATCAATCAACTTTGATCGTAAGGTTTTCAAGACAACAAAAGACAACATTTTAACAATTCAGTGCAAATTTCGCATTAGGAAGAAGCAACAGGATAAGAAAACAGTTAAATTGACAAATGAACATGGAGGTTTCTTTTATGTTCAAATACCACCATGTGCGAATAGAAAAATAGGGAAGTATAGTGGAGTTGTAAAGTAAGTTAACAGAATTCTGTGAAAACGAGGACAAGACATACTGTACTTCCCTTTTGGTACACCCCAACATCCTTATTGAAAAGAAACAGGGGAGGGGTCTGGCCACCAGAGAAGATTTCTGCCATCTATGTATCAATTGTGACCAAACAAGATGGACAATAGTATAACTATCGCCAACAAATCCAGTAAAACAACATATCCCTACCAATTCAGTATATAGGGGTATTACAGGTGATATGGCATTTCCCTGAAACCCAAATATGCAAGTTCTAAGCATTGGTGTGAAAGAAATTCCCTAACTGCAACTGTATCAGTCAAGATCAAAGCCAAATATCTTCTTTAGGAACCTCTATTGGCATAATGATATGTTTTTATCTATATCTATAGATATAAAAAATGCCAAATGCCAAAAAGGCATTTTTGAAGCCTTTTGAAGCCTAAAGAAGCCAAATATCAAAGACTGAACCAATTCAGCCAGACCTTTCTGTCAGTTAGCCTTCCATTAAACAAAACTACCATAGATACTGGCCTATATTCTGTGAAATTTTTGCCAAGTAATCAATCTCAAATTATCACTTCGCCTTATCTCCGGGTCAATCAGAGGGCAGAGCCTTTCAACTCTGAGCAGTTTCCTTTCTCAAGGGCAGACAGGTGCCAAGTTTCTCAAGCAGCAGGCAGGCTCATCTCCTTAGAAGCAATTTATTAACCTTTTTCAATTGCATATTCCTAGGCAGCCCATTTCCATAAATTGTACCCTTCATATTAGCAAAATGTTTGTAATTAATAATACAGGCCCTCATCTCCTCTATATGAAAGCCCAGACGTCATGTATTTATCACAGTGTTTTCTCTTTTTATCTGTTTGAAGAACAGAAGACTCTGCCTTTGCACTGT
Organism: Tiliqua scincoides; assembly: GCF_035046505.1. Classification (NCBI taxonomy): domain Eukaryota; kingdom Metazoa; phylum Chordata; class Lepidosauria; order Squamata; family Scincidae; genus Tiliqua; species Tiliqua scincoides. Next base: position 48,997,335 of record NC_089824.1, read on the forward strand.
TTTGCACCAGAAGTATGCTGAGAAATTCTGGGTGATTGATCACTTTCCATATTAAGTTTCAGCTTTTTTACTGTGCTGGTTTTCAATCACTGGTTCATACATGAATTGATGACCAAAAACTAGCTATTGGTGGGGCTTTCACAGCCAACTAGCTACCTCCCTTCCTGCCTTGCTGGTCCTTGCAAGGCATTCCTGTCTTGCAAGGCATTCTGGAGCATGACCTGCCTTTTTCTACCATTATTCCATTCTTTTTCAAGTACCCCTAAAGGTCCTGTTGAGTGTCCCTGGGAGTACATGAATACCAGGTTGGGAACCACTGTTTTACTGGTATGTTGTTTACAGTGCACTTACTCTGATGATTGATTGGCATCCTTCACTCTCAGAAGACTATGGTACCACGCTCTGAATGGTGGTTCTGGAACAGAATGTCTTCTTCAGAGCGTGAAGCCTGGGTAAAGTAGATATGGAGGATAGACTGTTTCCCATGCAGCAAATCCCCCCTTTCCACGTCGCTGAAATGGTCCAATGAAAAGGCAGAAGCCAATACGGTTGGTTCCAGCGGCATCGCAGGCATTGCCAGAATGTGTCTGTGTTCAGCTATGAACTGCCTCAGGGACTCCAGCTCTGGATTTTGCCTCGAGGTTGACTCCTGAAGCCTTTTCCATGACTGGATGTAGCCACAAGGCAGTGGAGGTTTGGGATCTTACTCTAATAGTGCTTACAAAAAGGTGATGAAGACCAGAATTTAAAAAGAATAAAAATGTATTTTATGTTCTTTTACTATGTTTTTAATAAATTAGAGACTACAGTTCTTAGGTAACAATTAGTGGTGGGTTATTTTTCAGGATCTGGCCTCAAGTAAAATCAGACAAAACTATAGTCAGACACCTCCCTAGGTTTAACCCCCAACTTATCCGAGGGTCATAGAAAATTCCATGATTGCTGGCTCAAAACCTGCCCTCAACTTATCTGTGGGATCGACTTACAGGCGAGTGTCTGTGGTAATTCCTATATGCGAAAGCATTCATATAACCATGGACCCAATCCTATCCAAATTTCCAGCACCAGTATAGCTGCAATGCAATCCAGAGGTAAGGGAACAAATGTTCCCTTACCTTGTGGAGGCACCCTTGACTGTTCCCCCGCATGGCTGTATTGGTGCTGGAAAGTTGAATAGGATTGGGCCCTGCACCAGATTCACTTGTACAGGCCCTTACTCCAAGTAGTTATACAGTCTCCACACTTGCTCACTTACAAGCAAATTTAAAAAACAACAACAACAAAAACAATTTTCCTAACAAAGTTGGTAGACAACAGTGATAATCAATTCAGGGCAATCATCACTTCAGTCAGTCATACTTCAAAACTGCATTTAAATTTGTCATTGACCAACAATGCCCCCAACTAAGATGAACACATTTTAAAAAGTTCACTGATATTTGCAAAGGTAAAACCTGACTGATGAATGATAAAATATTCAACACTGCTTCAGTTCAGATTACCAATCCAAATCACAGATTGCATCAATCACAAACAAACAGTCTCAAACCATAATTTAGAGGAGTTTGTTTAGTTTTGTTTTCTGCCTGCTCAATACACCAGTCTCTAGTGGCTTCTGGAGTTAGATCAATAGCCATAACTACAGTTTATCAATTTAGACATGAAGCCAAGCTATGGTGATCCCAAACCATCATTTGTAAACCCACTTCAGATCTTGGTTTCTAGTTCTGGTTTGCTGGCTGATGACAGACCAGGGTTTATCAATTTGGACTTCATGTAAAACCACAGTTAAGTTTTTAAAGTTTGGCAGCATGTCTGAATAGAGCCAGTAAGTGATTATTCCCTTATGTTACTGTTTTGATTCATCTGCCACATAGAATTATGTACAATATTAGTACATGAAAGTTCCCAAAAAGGATATAAACTGACAGAAGACATGAAAACAAAATTGAACTAAAAATAAAGGATGCTATGTGGCTCATGAAACTGTAATTTGATTAATAGTTCTAGCTTAAATAACTGTGCCATATAGATTCAGTCCTTCATAAATACATACTGTGTTCTGTATACTACCATGGGGAGGTCCCATAAAAATAAGAAGGATTACTTATAAATTTTAAAACTTCTGGCTAAAAAGCTCTCTTAAGTCAGCATCAAACAAACTACTCAACCTCACCAAACACAGTAATCAGTGGACAAAAGAGGAGAATTCAACTACGTCATCAAATGCTGTTTAAAGAACCATATCTCCATCCATTTTCTCAAAATCAAAGAACACAAAATGCTCTTTGTAAAGAGCATTCCTTGGTGTAGAGGAAACCGCAGAAAAGGCCCTATTTCTTGCACCAAATTTTCTCAGTTCAGGAGGAGTTCATGAGGAACAATGTAACAATGCATACTGGCTACTTATGTAACAACTGACTATACTTTACAAATACAAATCAGTAACTCCACAAAAGTTGCCAGAATTAGCCTATGTTTTCAATTTGTGCTCCAGTAACATCTTTTGCCCCTGCTCCCTTAGTGAACTAAAGACTGGTCGACACATGCAGGAAAATGACGCAATAAAATTCATTGTATCACTTCAAATAGCAGAAAGGAAATTTCAATTCTGAAAGTGTAAAAACTCACTGCAAACAGAAATCTTGCACAGGAGAGAGAGCGAGAGATTTTACTCCAGTCCCTTGTCTGCTGCACTAATGTTCTACTTGCAGGTATTTAAATATAGGAGTGTAGTTGGCATCCTTCAGTCTCGGAAGACTATGGTATCGCGCTCTAAATAGTGGTTCTGGAACAGTGTCCTCTCCAGTATGCGAAACCTGGGTAAGGTAGATATGGAGGATAGACTGTTACTCATGCAGCAAATCCCCCTCTCCACATTGCTGAAATGGTCCAATGGAAAGGTAGAAGCCAGTACGGTTGGTTTCCAGTGGCGTCGCAGGAGTTGCCAGAACGTGACTGTGTTCAGCCACGAACTGCCTCAGGGCCTCCGGATTTTGCCTTGAGGTTGACTCCTGAAGCCTTTTCCATAACTGGATGTAGCCACAAGGCAGTGGAGGTTTGGGATCAGAGTTTTCCTTCTCTCAGATGAGCTGCCTTCCCAGGCTAACGAGTCCCATCTACCCGGTGGCTGTTTAGTCTCCTCTTACAACAAGTACAGACAAACCGAGGGCCTATTCTTATTCCCAGTACATACAAAAATGGTGTCCCTCATCAGTAGTATGAAGTAATGCAGTTCATTTCACTACCTCAACACTTTACCATCTCACTCTGTATGCATGGACAAGGCCCAACAAACTATTGTAGAAGGGAAGAAGATGGAACGAGCTACTGAATAAAAATTTAGAAGCAGTGCATACAGTCTCTGACATCAGGGTGTGCATTAGGAGGCCAATTGCAAATTCTACCATTTATTTACTTCCATCAAACAAACAAACCAAAGTGGTTAACTAGGTTTTTCTAAAAACACAGAGTGATTGTGTTTTGTTTTTTTCTGAGCAATAACCCAAAGCATGTTTTTTTTCTAGTAACCATTAAAAAAATGAACACAAGTACTACCCACATCCTGCTGAAGTACATTCCTTTTTTGACTACATTTCTGTTATCTAAGAAACCTCCATCAGCCTCCACAGTTAATTCAAAATGTCTCTTATTTCCACATCATAACAGAATCACTCACAGCAAAGGTCATGCATAGGGAAAAACGTACATTCATCTAGTACACATTACAAAGACCTTTAAGCAGCAGAATAATGATTGCTTAAAACCCATTAAATCCCACCTCATTTCACATCATTATTCTAGTGGGCTTTCTGTGCCCAATAAAATGGCTACCAGACAATTTAAACACCTCAGCAGATTTTTATGCATTGAGTAGCCAATTCTATCGCTCAGCAACCTGCATGATGTCGCAGAGCCGACGGAGTGCACAATGTATGCTGTGGTGGGGATGGGCAACAATAAGACCCAGTAAAGTAAAAATCATTTTTACTTACCTTCCAGTACGCCACCTAGCCACAAATGGGTCTCCTCAGACCTATGCCAACTATTTAGCTGGTGTAAGTCCAAGAAGCCTCAGGGGGCATGTCTGGCCAGGAAAAGGGGGATAGGGTCTTGGTGTGTGCCACTGTCACCAAGATCCTCCCCCCCTCCTGCCCCCAGTTTAGCTCATTTCCCACTCTGGTTCTTCCCCAAACCATTGCTGCTGCTATTTTATCTCCTCTAGCACAGACTGGGTGAGTTGGTGGCACACACACAGGACCTCTGGACATTTGCACCAGCAACCCCCAAAGCACACAACAGTTGCATAATGTCTGCAGCACTAAACAGGGACTTATCACAGTAGATCACAAGATCTACTGCTGTAGGCCCTGGATAAGATTGGGTTGCAAACTTACATCAGTAAGTTAGCTTTACATCATTCTACTGCTTGTACTCTCACTTATTTCTGTATTCCAAAATTACTTTGGTACCTCATCAGCACACGGGGAAGCTATTTTTTCCTAGGGACAGAAGTGTATTAGGTTTGTAACCTGCTATATATAGGCCAGTAGTTCTCCAACTGGTGGGTCATAACCCACCAGCTTGTGTAAAGCTTCCCGCATCCCTTTAAGGGGCAGAGGGAAGGGGAGTAACAGCAATGCAATTCCCAGAACCGCATCACTAAAGGGGGCAAGGGCTGCTTTATCTTACTTTCCAAGGAGTTATTATTATTATTTATTTGATTTATACTCCGCCTTTCTCCCCAAAGGGCACCCAGGGTGGCTAACAGTTAAAATCAGTTAAAATACAATATAAAATAGAGATAAAAACATTATAAAAACAATTAAAAAACAAACAATATAAAATATATAGCAGTCAGCACTAAAAACGCACAGTAAAAACATTGATTAGTAAAAGCCATTAAAAGGTCTCAAAGGCTTTCCTAAATAAAAAAGTCTTCAGGCCCCACCAGAAAGTTAATAGTGAGGAGGCTGTCCTCCATTCAAAGGGGAGAGAATTCCATAATGCAGGTGCCACCACCGAGAAGGCCCTGTTTCTGGCCACCATTCCCCTCACCTCTCTTAATGGTGGCACAACCAATAGGGCCCCCTCTGATGACATCAGAGAATAAACCAGTTAGGGCTGTAGTAGGCTCCAGGAGGTGCAGGGAGCCCTGCTCAGAGCTCCTTGGTGCTTAGAATCTTCAAATGGAGACAAATGCTTCCTTGATTCCTGAAGCCAGCTCAAGGTATTCAGGGTGTCTTGTACTTCTACTGCAAGACCATTAACTGAATATACCATTAACTGAAGATGGTATAGGCCAAACCATCTTTTTATACAAGGCTGAGCTACAGTCTCACCCTAGAACCAGAATTTCAGGTATAAAAGACCTGCAAGTTTGCAATCACTTCCCCTCCCCCACTGCAGGAAAAAAAGAACTCTGCACTAGAAATAAGTACATTCTACCAATTATCTGATGCACAGTAAGCTAAAAGACAAACTTTTAAAACAAATATCCTTTATAAGAAAAAGCTTTCTATAAAAACAGATGAAAATACAGATTTTATACCTCTCTGATACAAAGAAATATTTAAGATATGATACACTACTGAAATATGATTACTCAAACTACAAGATACTTTTAAGATTGTGTCTTACCTGAACATAGCTGTTCAACTTTTATGTAGTTTAAAGCTAATATGTCATTCACCCATGCAATGATGTCATGTCTGCTCATAGTTTCTTGGGTTATAGAGGTAGAATACACGTTGACCGCCATTCCCCAACTGAAAATAAAATAGATTGATATATAATGAGAAACCAATCTTACATGATTTTTAAAAATGCAATCACTAGTTGCAATCTGCTATAGAAAAACAACATCATTCTTGAGGTTCACAGAGTTCAAACTTTTGGTTGCACAACCTGAAATACATCAAACATTTTGCACTTTTGAAATGCATTCACTTCCTAGTAATTGCATTTACATTTTAAATTACAATTGCAAATTACATTTACAACCTAGGAATATTTTCACAGATCACCTAATCACATACAAATTGTAGAAAGCCCAATATTGGCAGGTTTTCATAAGGAAACTGAAATTAATGTCAGCCAAACCTAATTTTTCCTAGATAAGGGATGAAGTTCCATTTCTCTTTTAAAAATTTGTCTATAGTATTTGGCAAGATGGAATCTTTCCAAACACCTCTCCTCCCCAAACACAGGAAGGACAATGGCAAATATAAAAGCAAGTATAATGCAGTATAAATGAGTCAAGTTCATTACAAGCCAAGAGAATGTTTCACTTTCAGAACTGCAAATGTATATCAAAAAACCTCAAATTTTCATTAGAAAATAAATCAAGAAATGTTTATATTACAATGTTCCTTCATGTTTGTACATTGTTAATGAGCAAGGTTTTTGAAGCAGCATATTCACTACAAGCTTATGTTTTGCATATTTTAAAGCAAGGGTGTCCAAACCTTGGCCTTGGGGCCACGTGTGGCCCTCGAGGCCTCTTAATGTGGCCCTCAGGAAGACCCCAGTCTCCAATGAGACTCTGGCCCTCCAGAGATTTGTTGGAGCCCGCACTGGCCCGACACAACTGCTCTCAGCATGAGGGCGATTGTTTGACCTCTCGTGTGAGCTGTGGGATGAGGACTTCCTCCACTGCTTGCTGTTTCATGTCTGTGATGCAGTAGCGGCAGCAAAGGAAAGGCCAGCCTTGCTTTGTGCAAGGCCTTTTATAGGCCTTGAGCTATTGCAAGACCTTCATTCATTCATATAAGTTCATCTTTAATATATTCATTTAAGTATACTTATGTAAATGTATTCAAATTTTAAATGTAAATTAATTCTTTTTTTCCCCTGCCCCCAATACAGTGTCAGAGAGATGATGTGGCCCTCCTGCCAAAAACTTTGGACACCCCTGTTTTAAAGTATGAAGGAACTTAGCTTTTCCTGTACCATAACATTCTTCAGACCATCAATTCCTTAGTCCACAAACCTCAGAGAAATACACTGTGCCAAGACTGTAGAAATTAACCATGCCTGAAAACAACACTTTGTTTAGCAAGTCTGAAGTCGAGACAACTGTTCAGCAACTGACCTGAAAACAATTGGTAAGCTTTAGCAACAAAAGAGTGCTTTTCTTTTACTTATTTTTATTAGCACACACATATTTCTTGGTTCTCTGAACAGATGTAGTCTTCAGCACATTGCTGGCTACTGAATATAACTTTTCACCAAAGAAATGCAACAATTCTGCCTGCAGGGCAAGACATTTCTATGCACTAAAGGGGGGGTACAATTAAAGAGCATGGAAACATTAGAGCATGATTAATACAGGCTGCGGTTGGTTTCACTGCAAAGATTAAGGGCATTAAAGTTTAAGTGTCTTTTGCAAAAGAATGTACAGAACACATATTTATAATTTACTGACAGAAAACAACTGAAAGATTTAATACACTGAGGCCCAAATCCTAAACAAATTTCCAGCACTGGCATAGCTGTACCAATGGGGCATGTACTGCATCCTGTAGTTGGGGAATGTTTGTTCCCTTACTTCGGAGCTGAATTACCCTTACCTCGCTCCTGGGAAGTTGGGTTGATACAAATTAGTCAACATTTGGATTAAGGTACCATTTGCACTATATTTCATTGATTAGCCAAATAGGCTTAGGATTAACAATGGACTTTTGGAGGAGAAGACATACATGAGAACTTCCTGCATTGACCAACCACTTCTGTTAGAATGGGCTTTTTTAAAGTTTTGGTGTATCAGCAGGATACAAAATTAGGCTCTCTCTTAGCTCAGACTGGATTTTCCCCTTATTTGCAGTTCAGTGCAGAGTCTCAACAAATATGCCCGATAATACAGACATTGCTCATCACATTTTTGGTAGATGAGAAAGAACCCATCTTTTTATCTCAGGATTGGCCCTAGGGCGTACCAGTCTCTTCTTGTAGTTCTGTGACAAGTTAATGAGAGACTTATGACAGTGTGGGATACCAGATGTAGGTTGACTAGACTTTCAGTCATTGATTTTTCACAAGCTGTAGGTTCCATAATTTGGCAGATGAAAAGCAATCTAGTGCATCTCCATAGTGGAGTCATGCAAGACAAATCAAGAGGGCATTATAAAAGGCTGTCACTCATGCTTTAGGAAACATTCTGAGTCAAGGCAGATCGGGATAGGCAGGGCTCCCATGACCTCCTCATTTGGGAATCTGTAGAGAAAAAGGAGACATAAGGCTCTTCTGATTTCTCTGCTTCTCTGCCCAATGGAATTAGTCACCCAACCGAACTCTGCTAGCACCTCCAACTTGTTAGCAATGAGTGGTTGCAGTTCCTCTGCACAGGGCTTGCTGTCTATATTTACACAAAGATCTTAAAGCTGTGTTCATGGTTTAAACTTATTTTTGGTGTCCTGTTTCCTTTCTGGTTCCAGGGTCAACAGCAAATAAATGTAGGAGGAATGGGGAAAATCAGGTTCAGAGATGAGACAGCAAGATTCAAGAACTTGCTCATCCTTGAAGTTCACTGGATTATCTTTGGCAAGTCACTTTCTTTTCTCATAGCCTAACCCAATTGTGAAGACAAATGAAGCACACATGCACATGCATACGCTACTTCCTGATCTAGATAGGGATCTAGCCGGCTTAGTAGCTGTTAGGCTTGTTGTTGTTGCTAAATGTTGAATTAAAAAAGACCAACAGGACAGGGAACCCTCTCAGAATTTTTTCTAGTATTAAATCTTCCTTTCAAAACACAAAACAAAAAAGAACAACCAATAGTCTTACAATATCAGTAAATAGTACAACACCAATATAAACAGAATAAAATATCTATTATAAGGTAATATAACTCAAAATGCATCCCTAAACATAAAATGTTTACATCAACTATCCAAGGGCAACAGGATTGGAACTGGCTGATCTTCTCAGTAGGGGTTCTACAACCATTGTAGAAACAGCTACAACTCAGAAAGCCCAATCTGCAACATGGCCTAGCACAGGGGTGCAGTGGCATCACTAGGATTCGTGTCACCCGGTGCGGGAGGCCTGCACGTCACCCCATGCAGTGGGCGGGGCAACACCCCAGGTGGTGGGCATGGTGATGTGCGATCGCCCCACCCCCACTGTTTTTTGACTGTACCTGTTAGAACACAGATATTTCAATGTGGTTTGTTTCATTGCATTCTGCATGAAATTACGTATTGATTGATATATAACATGATGGTATTATTCCTCCAAACTCTGATTTTAGTGATTTTGAAAATTTATAGAGTCACACACACACCCCGTGTCAACTTACTAACACCTTATTGCAGCAGTTCTCAAACTTTTAGCACTGGGACCCACTTTTTAGAATGATAATCTCTGCAGGACCCATTGGAAGTGATGTCATGGCCAGAAGTTACATCATCAAGCACATTAAAATAAATAATTATAAATAATTAAATTAAATTAAATTAAAAGAAATAATTAAATAAGGGGGAGCCAGTCCTGTTCCACAAAGTGAATCTACTCTGAAGTAAGTCCTATTGTGGTCAATGGGGTTTACTCTCAGGAAAGTGTGGGTAGAATTGCAGCCTGTGAGCCCAATCCTATGCATGTCTACTCTGAAGTAAGTCCCAAAGTGGTCAATGAAGCTTACTCTGTAGTCTGCCTGCAGTAACAACCCCCCAAAAAGAATCAGTGAGATTTCCAGCCCTCCCCAGTGCCCAGTTTAAAGTTCTACTATTTCAGGAATATCAAGATAAAGACCCTCCTGGCTTTGCAAGTGCAAAATAGAAAACTTTCCCTTTACCATTCAAGCCTTTTTTTAATGTCCTTTTTAGTGGAAGGGGGGGGGAAGAGGTTGCCTTCTGGAACATATGTTGAGCTTCAGTTCCATTGGATCAGGACCCTTCTGGTGGCCTCACATTCCCCTTTGCCTGGCCTGACCAAAAGGCAAGGCACGTCTGCCTACCCGCGAGTAAACGCGACCACGTGGCTGAGTTTGCTTTCCATAGAGCTCAATAGACTGCAGGAGGGAGGGAGGGACTTCCTTCTCAGGTGTTTTGGGGGCTACATTCATTGGATCAGGACCATTCTGACATCCTTGGAGTCCTCTCTGCCTGCCCTTTCTGAAGGACTAGGGCAAGTTTGCCTACTCGTGAGTAAACGCGGCCACGTGGCTTTGTTTCCGGCTCAATAGAGGCAACTGGGAGGGAGGCAGGGACTTCCTCCCTTTTGTGTTTTTGGGGACTGCATTCATTGGATCGGGCCCATTCTGGTGTCATTGGATTCCTCTCAGCCTGCACTTTCCAATGGACTATGGCAAGTACGCCTACTCACGATCTGGCTCACTTTCACTTTCCATAGGGCTCCATGCATTTTTTCCTTCCGTTTTTTTTTGCCATAACTTTTGAATGAAAGGAGCAATTTCAATACCTTTTTTTGCAGTGCACTCCGCTGGACATTCCACATCCAACGGTGTATGGAACAATGGGGTAGCAGTTGTTTATATTACAGTATACAGTATATACAGTTACGGATAACAGTATTTATATACCGCTTTTCAACTAAAAGTTCACAAAGCAGTTTACAGAGAAAATTAAATAACTAATGGCTCCCAGTTCCAAAAGGGTTAACAATCTAAAAAGATGCAAAAGAACACCAGCAGACAGCCACTAGAAAAGACACTGCTGGGGTGAGATGGCCCAGTCACTCTCCCCCTGCTAAAAAGAGGAGCACCCACTTGAAAAAGTCCCTTTTACCCACCAGCTCCCATTATAATTAGGCTCTCCCAGAGCCACCTTTTCAGCAGTGCCACTTATGCTGAGGGTCTGGGAGGGAGATAATGCATCCTCAGAAGGCAAGGAATGCTATTGGGGAAGGTGCAGACCAAGTGGAGTCAGAGAGGTAGGTGCTGCAAGAGCCCAATTATCACACGGGTTGCCCTTTCAGCAACACTGGTTTTGCTGAATTATAACTTCTCAGAGCACCTCTCAGCTGCTGAGCTGTGAAGTGATGACTCAGCAGAAGTGGCACTGCTGAAAGGGCAGCTGGCGTGACAATTGCACTCTCCCATTTTGAAAATATGATCAAGATTTTCACATTTTCTCTTCTGTCATGTACAGCTAATGAATTTCTATCCAAGAACAAAGTGCTGGCCATAATTTTCTTTATGACACCACTTCCTGCCTAATGATGTCACTTCCAGCCCTCAGCAGGTGCCATGAATGCTATTTGGCCCAATGTATGAAATGAGTTTGACACCCCAGGTCTAGCAGATACTTCATTAATGGATTGCTTCCAGACTGCAGCCTGTTACAAATATCAAAAGGCTAAGCAAGTCAATACATGGAAGAAGCCACTCAGTTCACAAATGAACTTTAAAATAAGCACATGAAAGTATCATCACATTTAGTGAGGAACATCATTTCCATATTTTTTTTAAAGAAATGGCAGGATACTGTCTGGAACAGTGGTGCCCAAACCCCAGCCGAGGGGCTATTTCAGGCCCTCAGGGATTCCCAATCCGGCCCTCAGGGAGCCCACAGTCTCCAATGAGCCTCTGGCCCTCCGGAGACTTGCTGGAGCCCACAATGGTCCGATGCAACCACTCTCAGTGTGAGCGTGACTATTCGACCTCTCGTGTGAGCTGGGAGCTCCCTCCACTACTTGCTGTTTCATGTCTGTGATGCAGCAGTGGCAGTGAAGGAAAGGCTGGTCTTGCTTTGTGCAAGACCTTCATTCATTCATATAAGTTCCATCTCTAATATATTCGTTTATATAAATTTATTCAAATTTTAAATGTAAATTAATTTTTTTCCCAGCCCCCGACTCAGTGTCAGAAAGATGATGTGGCCCTCCTGTCAAAATGTTTGGACACCTCTGGTCTAGAAGAAAGACTAGCATTCACAGACAGCCAGGAGGTGGCTAATGCATGACAGCAGATGAAAAGGACAAGAGGGAAAAAACCCCTGAACCTCTGCCAGATGTTTTCCAGGGATCTCCTCTCTAATAAAAGACTGTATGGATGCTACCAGCTCCAACAAGGACCAGCAACAGATGATCTTCTGCTTTGTACTTCCCAAGGCATTTGCAAGCAGCTGAAAAATCTGAAGTCTTGAAATTGCAGCATCTCTGGTTTGCAATATCAAGATTTCAGATTTTTCCCCTCTTCAAATGTAGCTGAATGCTATCTAGTTTGTTCTATCACCCTCCTGAAATTCTGTTTTCCAAGTTTTGTAATCAGCATACTAAAAAAAAAAAACACCACTATTTGTTCATTTTAAATAAAGTAGCATAGAGTTCAAGCTGGCAGCATTATTTGGCAGGTGTCACTAAGCATAAAGAAAGGGAGAGCTGGATTAGCAGATCAAAGCTGTTGCTTAGCAAGGGGAAAGGGAATGTGCTATTCTTAGACATCAGTGCAAAAGATCAGGTATGCCTCCCCTTTTCTCAGCAGGAGAATAATTTGCCTTCTGAATGACAACTATTTAGAGCAGCCATTTTCAACCTCTGTGCCGTGGCACAGTGGTGTGCCACGAATGGTCCCCAGGTGTGCTACAGGAGTTTGGTGGAGGGTCATTTATTAATAGGACCATTGGGGGATATGAGCCCCCCACCAACAGCATGGTGTGCCTTGTCAATTGTCAAAAACTGATGGTGTGCCTTGACAATTTTAGTACTTTGTCAGTGTGCCATGAGACGAAAAAGGTTGAAAACCACTGATTTAGAGGATACTAACACCAAACAGGTCTTATCTAAAAGTTCTTATCTATAGTATTAACGCTACCAAATGAAAACTTACAAATAGGGGAAGAAGATACAACCACAAGTAGAGCTGAGAAAGGGAAACTTAAAATCAAAAAAGTCAAGCTGTTACCATGCAAAGTCTCAAGGAGAATGAATACAGCTAAGCATTTTGAGCTTTAAGCGTGTTGGCACATTCATTCTTGATTCCAGTTTTGACTACTACTATGCTTTTTAAGAATGAATGGAAATTCTTCAGGCCCACATTAATGTTCCTTTGCTTTTCCTTACAGAAAAAGGCAATACAGTAGCCATCCATATCTTTGGGGGACACATTCCAAGGCTTATCACAGATAGTAGAGAATGCTATATACCAGTGTTCTTCAACCTTTGAGCCAGGACCCCAATGGGGTTGCGAAGCCTCAGTTGTGGGGTCATGGAAATTTATAGGAATGAAAAAGGTTGAGGTTCTGTGGACTAAAGTACCACCAGGTGAAGGTGGCGGCATCTGGAGTGCCCCTTCAGATACCAGGACATTGTGCCCCAGTCCTGTTCAGGTTCTTAGCAATTGCCAGGCTTCAATGGTAACTGTTCTGCTCTCTCTAACAAGAATATTTTGTTAGAGAGAGCAGTGTGGGAAGGTGTTACAGGGGAAGTGAGTAGACGGCAATGGAGAGAGGTGGAAAAGTCAGTTGCGTGCCTGCTATAGACCTCCCTGGGGCAAACGCCCCAGGCGCCAGCCTCTAGGATCCCGCAGAACGGGGGCAGAAAGTGTACTTCTGGTTTTCCGGAAGCACAGTTTATAGCGCTGGGGAATCTCACAGAGGTTTCCCCGGCATGGGAGGAAGTTGCGCAAGGCTCTGTGAGCGTCTGGTGAGTGGGGGGATTTCTGTGCAGGGGGGGCAGAGATAGCCCGCAGAGGGCGCCATCATGGAGCTTTGCCCCAGGTGCAGGGCTGCGGAGGTCCGCGGTTTGGAAAAGGTCCTGGGAGGGGAGTGGGATGGACAATGGCATCCCGAGTCTTCAACCTTTTTCATGCTATGACCCCAATATATAAATTATGAAATTTATATATTGGGGTCATAGCATGAAAAAGGTTGAAGACCACTGCTATATATAGTACAGTATTTGGAGATGGCAGGTTTTAAGACCCAGAGGCATCCTGTCTGAGTGATGGGCTGATGGGCTGCTACCAAAGGTAGATGAGAATCACACAAGGCAAGAAGTTACAGTCAGTTCTCATTACCTGCTAGGGTTAGGTTCCTGGAAAGCATGGTAGATATCCAATTAGCAGATACTGAATGACGGAGTCTTATGGCGAAAATTGGGTTAGGTTCTAGGGGACTCTTTTTAACATATACTCTATGAACCTGAATTTTAGCTTGAAGGGATGGGGGATAGTGGGGGATAATCTACCAACATCTGATGCTTCCTCCTCCATGCTAAATGTCCTGGGTGCATTGAAGTTTGTGGTTATGGCAGTTTCTCCATGCTGGCTATCCCTCAACTTGTTGAAATTGCTGGCCCAACAAGGAGGCCTCAGAGATCAGCAGAGGGTAGGGGGTTACTTCACCTGTCATCTTCCTTCTCCACCTGTCTCTTGGCTTGCCCCAGCCCCAGAGCAGCCTTCCAGAGACCTCTCATCATCGCCCTCTCATCATCACCAGGGTTGTGAAGGTTCAGCTAGAGTTCCTGAAATGGTGTCCAAGATGGTGGGGCAAGTCTGGAAGTGGACATGAACGTGTCTGACAATTCTCCATGGACCAATACCAATGCCCATTTGATGCAAAACTAGCACAGTATTAGTGGAGGAGAACAGACAATGAACCTCAGACAATGAGATATGGTGGCTATTCCGCCCCTTGCAGATAAGCAAATTCACCGATAGTGAATTCGCATATAAAAGAGAACTGACTGTAACTACCAAAACTTTTGTGAATACCTGAAGATCAGATAAACAGCAACTGATATTGGAATACTGGAACTGAATGTTTCCATACACAAACCAAAGATAGGAGGTCACCTTCCTGAATAGCCATAGCAATGGCTCCTAGCATTTCCATCTAGATTCTAGAACTTGCTCTTGACTGGAACTTAAAGAACTTCAGGATGGCTTTGTAATATTGGATACAGTCATGGCTGAAAGTTGTATGAACCTTATATGCTAAATCTGCAAGTTATGTGCTGCTGCCATTCTGGAGGTTTGTTCAGAAGTCAGAACATATGGAAGGTGGAACAGCCAGTCAGCCATGTTCATTGGCAAAAGTATCCTCCAAGCTAGCCACAATGACAGGGCTTCCACAAAATCCTTTTCTGGACCCAGAGACTGAGGAGGAACCGACTGTCTGGACTTTATCCATTTGAAGCCAGGAACAAGCAAGGACAGGAGAAAACACTCATGGAAACCACACAGGTCACAAAATGTACCCAGTCCTGTTGTACTGTAAAAGGCCTCTCCCATGTCTAAAATTTAGAGGGGGGGGGGAGAAGGTAAGGCCAAACACAAATACAGGTAGGGCCTCAGTATTTGTATTGGCAACCTTCAGTCTCGAAAGACTATGGTATCACGCTCTGAAAGGTGGTTCTGGAACAGCGTCTAGTGTGGCTGAAAAGGCCAATCCGGGAGTGACAATCCCTTCCACACCGGGAGCAAGTGCAGTCTGTCCCTGGTCTGTCTCCCTGGCTATGGGCCTTCCTTCTTTGCCTCTTTGCCTCAGACTGTTGGCCAAGTGTCTCTTCAAACTGGGAAAGGCCATGCTGCACAGCCTGCCTCCAAGCAGGCCGCTCAGAGGCCAGGGTTTCCCACTTGTTGAGGTCCATCCCTACGGCCTTCAGATCCCTCTTGCAGATGTCCTTGTATCGCAGCTGTGGTCTACCTGTAGGGCGCTTTCCTTGCACAAATTCTTCATAGAGGAGATCTTTTGGGATCCGGCCATCATCCATTCTCACAACATGACCGAGCCAACGCAGGTGTCTCTGTTTCAGCAGTGAATACATGCTAGGGATTCCAGCACGTTCCAGGACTGTGTTGTTTGGAACTTTGTCCTGCCAGGTGATGCCGAGGATGCGTCGGAGGCAGCGCATGTGGAAAGCGCTCAGTTTCCTCTCCTGTTGTGAGCGAAGAGTCCATGACTCGCTGCAGTACAGAAGTGTACTCAGGACGCAAGCTCTGTAGACCTGGATCTTGGTATGTTCGGTCAGCTTCTTGTTGGACCAGACTCTCTTTGTGAGTCTGGAAAACGTGGTAGCTGCTTTACCGATGTGCTTGTTTAGCTCGGTATCGAGAGAATGAGTGTCGGAGATCGTTGAGCCAAGGTACACAAAGTCATGGACAACCTCCAGTTCATGCGCAGAGATTGTAATGCAGGGAGGTGAGTCCACATCCTGAACCATGACCTGTGTTTTCTTCAGGCTGATTGTCAGTCCAAAATCTTGGCAGGCCTTGCTAAAACGATCCATGAGCTGTTGGAGATCTTTGGCAGAGTGGGTAGTAAGCAAAGAGGAAGTCACGCAGACATTTCAGCTGGACTTTGGATTTTGCTCTCAGTCTGGAGAGGTTGAAGAGCTTTCCATCTGATCTGGTCCGGAGATAGATGCCTTCTGTTGCAGTTCCAAAGGCCTGCTTCAGCAGGACAGCGAAGAAAATCCCAAACAAGGGCCTCAGTATCCACAGGGGATTCAGACCCTCTATGGATATTGAAAATCAGAGATAAGCAAATCTGCAATTCTGGCTCCTTAAGTAAGCTAGCCGCCTCCAGAGGGCATTTTGAACCCCGCAAAGGCCACGGGCACCCGCCTGTGGTCTCTGCAGACTTCAGAATGGCCATTTCAGGCCGAAAATATGACTTCTGGTTTCCCAAGGGAAACTGGAAGTAACTTTTTATGCCTTGAAGGCATTCTTAGGCCCAGGGAAGCCCCTGAAGGAAGCCCTCCTATACTAAAAATAGGGACAGAGGAACTAAAACTGGGTGGGACACTCCTCTAAGGAAAGGGTCTCAACTTTGTTTCTGCCCTACCTTCTAGCTGAACAGGATTCAAACCATACTTGCCAGGTCTCTTACTCCTTGAATAAAAATGGTTTGCATGAAAAGAATACTGTGCACTGCATCTTGTATAAAAAAATTCAGCTTCACTTAATTCTGTGTCACAGACATCATATGACTTTGGATACACAACAGTAGGAATGTGCTTTACTGGAGTTCAAAATTTAGTTATAGGAAGTATGACTTTTCTGACATTAATTGCTTGGGAGGTGCCACCTCTGTTTTTCTAACCACAATGTTGCTTAGTCAGAGCGATGGACTCTATGCAGCCGTCACATGAAGGCATCTTCTCGACTCTCCTCAGGCAGCAACTACTACACCATTGTCCCTCTATGAAGTTTTTATTCATGGGGAATAATTGCATCTCAAGATACTTTCACAGTTTGCAAAAAATACATACTTACAGAACATCTGAAAAGCAATGAAATTTCTTGGAATTGATAATACAGATTTTGTTACTTGATTATAACATTCTAAAAGCATGGACAGATTAGCCTCATGACACTGCTACAATCTCTGAAGTATGACAAGAATAATGTATTGTTATTGTTGTTATTATTCAGTTCATATGCCTTAAAGTACTCCACTACAGACACTGAAAGTTTTTATTGCATGCTACTAAAACATCTATGCTTTAGGTATACAATGAACATCTTAGGGCACAGTCCAACCCTTCACTTGCACTGGCTTAGGAGGGTCACAAACATGCTTCTTGGGAGGAAGCTGGGCTGACGCTCAGAGGAGCGCCAATCTGCTGATGCGAGCCTCCACGCTGGCTTCCTCCATGAGTCTTGCGTCAGCCTGGCTAGGCCGACGCAAGGCTCTGAGGTGGGTGGGAGGGAGGCAGGAAGGAAGCATTCCTGGGCAGGGGGTGGGCAGGCAGTGGGCAACCCCGGGGGCAGGCGGGCAGGGAGCGGGAGGCGGGGCCGGGATCTGGCAGATAAAGATACTGAAAAACTTTGTAACTGCTAGGCATATCTGAGACCAAGATGGCATAAAATATACTGTAATATGTGGCATGCAAATATAACAAAAAAGTAAATCCAGACTAAAACCATGCACTGGAAATTGTTCTGACAGGAAGTCATTTTGCACTGGAACAAAAAGGGATGAAAAAGCAGACATCTTAACCTTTAAGAATAAATATTAGAAAAGGAAATGGATAAGCACAAACATCTGTAATTTTTTCTTTGCTGTCTTGCTGAAGTATGCCTTTGGAACTGCAACAGAAGGCATCTATCTCCGGACCAGATCAGACGGAAAGCTCTTCAACCTCTCCAGACTGAGAGCAAAGTCCAGCTGAAATGTCTGCGTGACATCCTCTTTGCCGACGATGCAGCTGTCACTGCCCACTCTGCCAAAGATCTTCAGCAGCTCATGGATCGTTTTAGCAAGGCCTGCCAAGACTTTGGACTGACAATCAGCCTGAAGAAAACACAGGTCATAGTTCAGGATGTGGACTCACCTCCCTGCATTACAATCTCTGCGCATGAACTGGAGGTTGTCCATGACTTTGCTCAATGATCTCCGACACTCTTTCTCTCGATACCGAGCTAAACAAACGCATCGGCAAAGCAGCTACCACGTTTTCCAGACTCACAAAGAGAGTCTGGTCCAACAAGAAGCTGACAGAACATACCAAGATCCAGGTCTACAGAGCTCGCGTCTTGAGTACACTTCTGTAGTGCAGTGAGTCATGGACTCTTCGCACATGACAGGAACGGAAGCTGAACGCTTTCCACATGTGCTGCCTCCGACACATCCTTGGTATCACCTGACAGGACAAAGTTCCAAACACCAGAGTCCTGGAACAAGCCGGAATCCCTAGCATGTATACATTGCTGAAACAGAGACGCCTGCATTGGTTTGGTTGTGTTGTGAGAATGGACGATGGCCGGATCCCAAAGGATCTCCTCTATGGAGAACTCATGCAGGGAAAGCGCCCTACAGGTAGACCACAGCTGCGATACAAGTATATCTGCAAGAGGGATCTGAAGGCCTTAGGAGTGGACCTCAACAGATGGGAAACCTTGGCTTCTGAGCATCCCACTTGGAGGCAGGCTGTGCAGCATGGCCTCTCCCAGTTTGAAGAGACACTTGGTCAACAGATCAAGGCAAAGAAGGAAGGCCCATAGCCAGGGAGACAGACCAGGGACAGACTGCACTTGCTCCCGTTGTGGAAGGGATTGTCACTCCTGAATCGGCCTTTTCAGCCACACTAGATACTGTTCCAGAACCACCATTCAGAGTGTGATACCATAGTCTTTTGAGACTGAAGGTTGCCAACACAATATTCACAATTATCCTTATCTTGCGCTATGTATCTTACTCTGTGCTAGCACAAACCAATTTCACTGGGATCTATAAAGGCAGAAAATTTTATACACAAAACACCTTAGCTTGAAATGGTTACACTTAGACATTAAAGACCAAATCCTAAACCACTTTTGAACACTGGCATAGCTTTTCTAATGTGCTGTCTGCTGCATCCTGCTGTTGGGAGGGCACTCACAGAGGCATCCTCAAAGTAAGGGAATGTTAATTTCCTTACCTAGGAGCTGCATTGCCCTTATGTCAGTGCTGGAAAATAGGTTAGGATTGCGCCCTAAAACATCTAATAAAGTGCTGAACAGAGGTAAAGAAATACCAATATCATTTTAGTAAACACAGGACGTGATAGTAGCTTCTCCACTTCGATTCCTCCATATGAAGGATTCACTTCTCATTCTCAGTGAAAAATCAGTATATTTATATATAAGTTAACAAAAGCTTAATACTGCAGTATTGCTACTAAATTAGACTTCTAGGAAAACTATCATTGTGTCCTAATATAGTTGTGCTGCCTATTGTGACTATCTTGAATGGAATCATACATACACTTATTTGAAAGCTATTCTTACTTATGCAGCATCTTCAATGCACATGGCATTTTACAGTCAAAATAAGCAGGTTTATTTTTAAGTTAATGCTTTGGATTGGGGTGTAAGTCATTACTGAGCATTAAAGGAAATTGATTAAAAAAAAGGTAATAGCTTTATGCTTTCAGGTATCATCCTTAAGCTGTTGACTACTGTGATGAAATAGCTTTGGGTTTTAACAGGTTTCATTGTGCCCCCACTTTCTCTAGCTAGTAACCATGTATGTGGCCATTTTGAAAAAGCAAGCTAAGAACTGGGCCTGGAGCCTAAATTGGACATTTCTCTGACCTGTTGCAGGGTTCCTTATAAACGCTATATCCTTAATCCTCCCCTTTTTGATAGTGCAGACAAAAACAAGAACACAAAGCACTGCCCTTAAGTTATTTCTGCCAAATGTTGCAAATATGCAACAGGGATCAAATGTGTACATCTGTGGGTTGGGAAGAAAAGGGTTAACACTAATTTCAGTCCAGTTGAATGCGCTTACTACTATATGCAAGAAATTAAATGGGTCAAGCCAGAACACTCAAAAGTGATATTTTATGTATGGTTCTACAGGCACTGTGGTTTGATAGCACATTTAACAGCCAAAATGTATTCCTAAGCATAGACAAATAGAACTGAAACATTACAGCTACTGGGATAGCCAGAGGGTGAAGACAGATGTAACAGAAGGATGGTGAAAGTGGTTTGGACACAAATTCACAGTTTTCAGAGGCATTTGTATTCTGGGCAGAGTATGTGTATTCAGATCACTTCACCACACTCTGAATGAATGTCTTCAACCCAAACACAACTGAATTACGACAGCTATTGGGAGAGACTGTATGCAGTCCTCTACCCATTTCTGTCAAGTTAACAGGATTCTGGGAATAGCCTTAAGTTCTCAAAGTTTCATTTTTGAAGAAAAAAGGTTTTACATTATTGTGAAAAGGAGACAAAGAATCCCCCTTTGAAATACCGACTTGAGTAATATGATGTCATCAGTTGTTCAGCACTGAGAGAGGAAGGAAAAACTGTTGGAGGAAAAGGCCAAGCTGAGAGGAGAACTTAGCAATATAATCCGGGTGCATTTGTCTACTCTAGATTTGGCCACATTCTTTCCAGAAAGCCCAGATTTGCAGATATGAGTGTGCAAGGTGTGGCTCTGGCCAGAAACATCATCTCAGCACAGGGGACAAGTGCTTTCCATCCTGTTTTCCTATGATTACAGTACACTCTGCATGGAGTTGCCCTTGAAGATGGTCTGAAAAGATGGTTTTTGAAGAATTCAGCACTAAGGGCACAATCCTAACCTGCACTGGAACAGGCAGGTCGACTGGCCTGCACTATATTTAGCCCAGGTTTGGTGCAGCCTGGAGTGAAAAGGGATTTTAGTCCTCTTAGCCCAAGCAATGCCCCGGGCAGCTATATGGGGCTACTTGGATCTGCACCTGTGATTTCACAGGCACAAATCCAAGTGGCCCGAGTAATGCCGCTCAGGGCAGAGCCGGGAGTTGGGATCTAGCCTGCACTACTGAAACACCCCCTTCCCACCTCCATCCTCTCCCATCCCCTGTGTTAGTCTGCCTGTGTTGGCCCAGCCTGCTCCCGATTAGCCACAAATGTGCTTTATGGCACATCCGTGACACTTGGGAGATGGGACAAGGGACTTGTGCCAGCTTTTGGAGAGGGGTAGGATTGTGCTGTAAGCTACAGAAAGCATATTAAATCAATTATTGTACAGCTGTCACTTTATTCAGTGCTTGGGGCTATGTTCTTGACTTTTCATGAGAGTCACAATTAAATACGTTTTATTTCCATTGGCACAAAATTAAAACAACGGTGTACAACCCTCATCTCATAAGCACAGCCAACTGGAATTACTAGTACATCTGGTAATGATATAAGACGAAACATTCAAAAATTCCCATGTATCCACTTATTTTAAAATATTTATATCCCGCAACTTTCCATTCCATGGAAGTGTTCTTCAGGCAGCTAACAATCGATGCGGATAATATATTCAAAATATAACAAAAATACATAATCAAAGCATACAAATAAAGCGAAGTAAAAACAATATCAGCAAACAAGGAAAAATCAAAACTAAGAATTCAAACACAGTGCTGGGAACATAAAAACTAGAGACAATCAAAGATAGACTAGATGAAACAAATATGTTTTTGCTGCCTTCCTAAAAGTTGGTAGCGATTGGTAATTTAAAATCACCAGCAGAATTTGGAAATCACAAGATTTGAAAGGAAAATAGATGTATACTCCTGCTTGCCTTCTTGCTATGATACCTTTAAAACAGTGTTTCTCAAACTGTGGAGTCAGGACCCACTAGATGGGTCACAAGCCAATTTCAGGTGGGTCCCCATTCATTTCAATATTTTATTTTTGATATATTAGATGCTACCATGGTATGCCACTGCATTTGGGGAAATGTTACAGACCTATACTTTTAACAAGCTACTATGTATATTCTTTTAACAAAGACAGTAAATGGGACTTACTCCTGGGTAAGTGTGGGTAGGACTGCAACCTAGGATAGTTAAAAATTCTCCTGCTTGATGATGTCACTTCCAGTCATGACATCATTTCTGGTGGGTCCGGACAAATTCTCATTCTAAAAAGTGGGTCCCGGTGCTAAATGTGTGAGAACCACTGCTTTAAAAGTATATTGATCTCATGTTTCCTAAATTTTTTAATCACAAGGACTATAAATTGAACTTGGAACTAGAATTCTCAGTATTTTAATAGAAGCCAAATTGACCCATGACCTGGAAAAACACAAATACAAGTGTCTCCTGTATCCGTGGGAGGATACAATTCTGCTGCTATTGCAGACACTGGAAACCAAAGATAGTACAGGCTATCCACACTCGTTTGATGGGTTAGGGACCGGAACAGTAGTGAAAAGCAGAAACAGTTGAAAAGCAGAGACTTTTTCAGTTTAAAAAGGTGTTTCCAGTGGTTTATTAGCTAGCAAATTGAAAATCCCTTTTTTTTGATCTTGCAAATTCCTGCTGTCACAAAAATTTTTTTGCTATGGACTCTCATTATTGCCTTCAGGAATGGAAATAGACCCAGAGCTCAACTTGGTGTGCACGCTCTCTCTCTCACACACACACCCCAAAACAGTTTGATCATCATGTCATACACAAATCAACATGGGGTAGGAAAATTTTAGCCTTGGAACAGCAGAGAGAGGTTAAAAGAGCAGAGCATGCATTGAATGAATGACTTCCAGGTATAACTGAAATGTTTTGAAAGAGCAAATCTTTAAAAAACGAACCATCAGAAAGCAAGGGATACCTGTAGAGAACCCTGCAACAAGGGGTTCACAAATTCCCTCCATCACACAAATGACTTGACTTTGTCTGATTGCAGCCCTCCTGTGTTGTCTTCTGTGCTGCTGCTGCAAACACTAACAGGAAAGGAGTTGGAAACACTAACAGGAAATGAGCCCTCCAACCCACTTCATGTTAGCTCTGTCTGCTTCCTGTTAAGAGTCTGCAGCAGCTCACAGCAAAACACAGGAGATGGCGACAGGAGGGCTGCAATCAGACAAAGATAAGACATTTGCGTGATGGGGCTGTTTGTTGGTGAACTATGGATAAGCAAAACTGCAGATATGGAGGGACACCTGGACCAATGAAATTGCACTGTGTGCAGGATGGGGCATTATACAGACTCAAATCCATGGTCTGTGTATAGCTCAGCACTGTCTACACTGAATTGAAGAAACTCTGCAGGATTTCAGGAACGGGTCTTTGCCAGATCTGCTAAGAGATGCCAGAGACTAGATGTGGGACTTCTGCATGCAAAGCATAAGCCAGGGGTGTCAAACTCATTTCATGCAGAGGGCCAAACAGCATTCATCAGGTCTGGTAAGGGCCAAAAGTGATGTCATTAAGCAGGTCATAACCAAAAATAAACACTTTTTCTCACTTAGCTGCAAATGACAGAAGAGAAAATATGCAAATCTTGATCATATTTTAAGATATGGGAGAGCCCAATTTTCATGTGGATTGCCCTTTCAGCAGTAACACCTCAGCACTGCTCAGAAGCTGAGAGCCTGAGGGCCAGATAAAAAGCTTACGAGGACCACATCCGGCCCCTGGGCCGGATGTTTGACATCCCTGACATAAGCTCTACCACCAAGCTATGGCCCTGGCTCAGTTCCCATGGCTAAACCAATTAGCATTTCTCTCTCTTCTGTAAACACATACACTGCTCATTTTATCAGGGGATATGTGTTGTTTATTACTCCCACGATTAGGAAATTTTCAGACCTGCAGAGATGGCCAAGAAACTCCTTATGGGAACTAATTTATAGTTCACAATGTGGAGCATAAGTTTCTTGGCAGCCACTTACAAAACTTGTAAGGGTACTATTAGATATGAGGAAAAATTTTAATGGTTACGTTTTCTCTGTCTTCCTATCTCAATATGATGTGTATTTAATTGTTAAAATTTTTAAAGTCTTGTTCGATATATGGCAAAGTTGTGTTCTGTTTATACTAGTCTTTGATCGTATTAAAAGACTGACTGACTCTCTCTCTCCTCTGTTGCAGTGAATCATATTTAGAAAGGGTGTTAATATGACAATATCAGCAGAATACTTGCCTCAAACCAACAAAAATTATTTTTTAAAAACAACACAAAGGAAGTGTATCTATTCACAGAGGGAATTTCCAGGTAAAGTTCCACCCCAGACACAGTTCACAAAATTCCACTTTGACTTGTGAGGAGGGGTCAGATTTGCAGAAATACTACATTTTGCAATACTGCAATACCTTGGATAGCAGGGAGGGGTATGTTTCCTGAAAGTCAAGTACTGCATGAAACATTGCTATTTGGTAAAACTGTTGATAAAATAGGCAGGAAACAGGCACTGAGCAGCCCAAAATGCATCACTCCTATTGCTTAGAATGGTTGTCAATCACCAAGGGACAATGAGCACTGAATCAGTGCTAAAGATTCAGTCCAAAATATGTCTGTACTACTCCACATGTCCATTTCTGGCATAGCATTATAGGACAAAACCAACTATGAAAAGGAGGGGCAGAAATCAGTAACAAGAAAGAAACAGAATAAGGAAACCAAAGCTCAATTTTGTCTGCCAGGGCCAAATGCAAGTTCTTTGAACTGAAGTCACATGCACATTCACTCATATGAACTAATTATTTCAGGTTTTATGCAAACTAGCAATTTAGAAAATGGTTGAAACCACACATCTGTAAGACAGTTGAGTCCCAGAATGGATTTCAGCCTGTAATTTAGAAATGAAATTTTAATTATTAATTCATCATTTTAAAAAATATTTGTTATCTGGAGTACTTAAAGGGTACACATCCATGCACTATCCAAAGAAATATTACTTGAGTGCTATTTAAAGGTTTCAAAAGTTACAATTCATTTTAGAGCTAACAAAACCAGCTGTTATCAAAAATAGAACATGAGGGAAGGAAAAGAATACTCAAAGTTCAAAAGTTTGCATCCAAATTGACATAGCATCATAATGGGATGGTTATTTCGTTTCAAATAAATGGACAGAATAAAATCACCAGTGACCAAATTCAGAAGAGTTCAGAAAACAGAGCTAAATGCAACATCAAAGAACAGGGTTCTCATAAGTATTTATCAGAAATGTTACACAGCTTCAATTTAAGCTAAAGGTGGTCCATCAAATTTAAGTGGTGGAGAACCAGAGCAACCTGGTGTAGACAGATAGCTAGTGTAGAGATTTCATCCAGCCAGACTATACCATCCCTCCTTACAATTCTCAACTCAGATCTTGTGTGACAAACAGTATTTAGCCAAAACAGGAACACCCACAGACAAAAGCAAGGTACAGTGGTGCCTCGCATAACGAAATTAATCCGTTCCGCGAATCCTTTCGTTATGCGAAAATTTCGTTGCGCGAATCACGTTTTCCCATAGGAATGCATTGAAATCTAATTAATGCGTTCCTATGGGCAAAAAAAGGTCAAAATGAAGTCAAATTTGGTTTACAAAGTGTTTATTACGTGCTCTTTAAAGGCATACATACTGTACAGAGGATTTCTAAAATTTGAAGCATACACGAAATTTTTAATTTTTAAAAAATTCGTTATGCGAAGCACGGACCTAAGATCTAAGATCACGGACTAAGATCACGGACTAAATAGATCACCATTCAGAGATTTGCAGAATTCATAAACTCTTTCAAAAGGGGGATACATAAAATCACTGTATGTATGACTCATTCTCTTCCATTACTCTGAAATTCCATTTGCTTCCTTGGGAATACAGGGGTTAAAATGATAGTAAAAAGATTCCTAGAAAGCTTACAAGTGCTTAGAACTGTCATTTCCTGTCCGGAAATGGACAGGGCCAGGCAAAAGAAGGGCTCCTTTTTCCCCACCATGAATGGCTCAATCCATTTGAAACACACCAGAAAACAGATGAAGGAAAGGGGGGGGGGGAGAGAGAGGAGTTTGGAAAATTGGAAACACAGTGAGCAAGTGCTGCAGCCTTACAGTGTGATTGGGACACACAATTACTCTAATGAAAGTGGCACAGAGTCACATGGGACTCACTTCCAGGAAGATGTGAAAAATGAGCTGGAAAAATGTGGTGGTGGGAGGACAAATAGCATCCAAGTCCTAAGCATGGTAATTGTTTGATCCAGAACATGTTTACTCTGAAGTAAGTCCCATGGAGTTCAGTAGAACCTACACCAGGGAACCATTTTATTGAGGAAGCCCCTTGTACATTATATTCCAAGCAGTGATCTCTACATTTTCATTTAGGTCATGTATAAAAACTTGCACTTGTCAGCAATCAGGGTGACATTAGTTCCCAAGATCCCAAAGTCTCATTGAAGAATTTCATATGTTAAATAAGTAGTTGTGTCTTTTGTTTCTTAGTTGGGGGCTAGGTCAACAAAGGACATGGAACTAACCCACTCTCTTGTTCACTACTAGAACCCTTCAAATTGTACACCTCACAGACACCCACTCTGATACTGAACCCCTTCCTAAAGTCTCATTTGTGCTACACTACAGTTTATCAAAACTATGAAACAGCAGAAGTTCTACACCTCCTCCATTTTATGTATTCTAAAGCATTTTTACTTCTCCTTTTTTGCCAGTAGTAGCCCAAGGCAAATTCATAAAAACAAAACAATGAAACCAATGAAAAGAGAGTGAAAAGAACCCCACAGAAAGATACATCACCATCCAACCACCACAATCCATTTCCAGACATCACTTCCTTCCAAAAGTATAACAGAGAAACCAGGTTTTAACATATGACCTGAAAAAAATGTGTTGTAGGGATTAACTGGACCTCTGTGGAAGGGAATGTCATAAGGTCACTGCCACCAGTGTGAAACCAGTTGTGGCACCCATCACAAGGGCACTGGTGCAAGGCCCCAGATAAGAGCATAGAGCAGCCATTTTCAACCTTTTTCAGCTCACGGCACACTGACAAGGCACTAAAGTTGTCAAGGCACGCTACTAGTTTTTAATTACATTATGTTACAATGTACATTTAATTTAATTGATACAACTAAGGGTGCAAGCCTAACCAGGTCTACTCAGAAGTAAGTCCTATTTTGTTCAATGGGGCTTACTCTCAGGAAAGTGTGGTTAGGATGGCAGCCTTAGATCATTACATGGCAATGAAAGAAATTCCCAAGAAGCTTGGAGAGGGAGGTGCATGTGGTTTCTGGAAAGGTTCTGAAGCAGGTCTGTTCAAACTGTTATCAATTGATGTGCTCTGATATGCCAAAAAGTGTTGGCAAAGAGAGATGAGACTGAACACACTGGAGAAATAGAAATGTGCTGCGAGGGACAGTGAGGAGATGCAGCTGAAACAAGTGCAGGATTCACTGGAGTGGGGGAAGAGAGGGAGGGAGAATGGGAGGCACCTTCTGAACTTTGGAAGGTGGGGAAGAGGGAGGGGATGGGCAGAAAAAGAGAGGTTAACTGCAATTATGATAGGGGATGTGTGTGCAGGAGGGGAGGAGGGGAGGAAGGGAGAAAAGCATCACTTGCCTGCTCATTCATTCAAGAAAGAGTGCGACCAAGCCTCTATACATCTACTCAGAAGTAAGCCCTATTATAGTCAATGGGGCTTACTCTTAAGTATGTGTGGATAGCATTGTGGCCCAGCGCCCTTCCTGCCAAAGCCTTGCCAGGGGAGGCAACGCAGGCAGGGTCACTTTGGGGCATTGCAGACAAGGCATTCCACTCCTTTCCAGACAGTTGCTTCTGGCTCCTATCTGCTTCCACCTTCAGGCTCGCTCTCACTCCCTCCTTCCTCTCACTGCTAGCCCTCACTCCCTCCACGTTCCGCCCACGGGGAGCTCTTTCAGGCTTCTCTAGCTGCCTGGCTGGCTGCCCAATCAGCGCGGGGGGCAGGCACCAGCAACAGCAAGAGCGTTCAAGACCCTGCACGGCTGCTCCTTTTTCTCCTGCTGCCGCACGAGACTCCAAGCTGCCACTTCTGCCACACACACAGCAGCAGCAGCAGCTGCTGCCTGACTCCTTGGACCCGCGGCACACCTGAGGCAGCCTCACGGCACACTAGTGTGCCGCGTCACAGCGGTTGAAAACCGCTGGCATAGAGGAAGGCACACAGGGGAGGAGATGATACCAAGTATCAAGGTCCCAATCCGTTTAAAGAGCTTAAAGGTCCTAACTAGCACTTTAAAGGGAGTGTTAAAGTAAATTTGTAGACAGTGCAATTCATGAAGTAATGAAGAGATACAAACCAACCCAAAAGCCCTGGTTAAAAGACTGGCTGCCACATTTTGCACCATTTGAAGGTTCCAAAAGCTTTTTATCAGTAACCCAGTTAGAATGCATTACAATCTCAAACATGATCTTAGCAGGAACAACTGTAACTAACTCAGAGCTCTCCAGAAAAAGCTGCAGCTGGTAATCAACTGAAATTGATAATAGTTATTCTTGTCACCAAGGTCATCCGAGTCTCAAAAAGCACTCCCAGACCAAGAATCTCTTCGTTAAGGAAGAGTTCAACCATCCCAAGGAAATTCTGAACACCACCTCCCAGATGAGAACACCCAAACTTCTTGTCTGCTGTTTCAGCTTGTTCTCCCCCATTTAGACCCACACAGCTGTTAAACATCAGTTTAGGGTCTCTACAAGATAGAGCTGGGTGATATCAGCATACCAATGACTAAGTAGCCAGTGTTCTCTCTAAGCTGCTCAGCCATGCAGATAGAATTGAAGTCCCATATAGCTTCCTTCATGGGGCTCTGGAGCTTGAAGGCAGTAGTTTATCTAGGGTGTGGCAAGTGGGGACATCTCCCCTGGATGCCTCATGAAGTGGGGCACTGGGCATGGACTTACATATTCTATCAATGCATTTTTGCATCAGTTTCAGGAGACCTCCAAAAAGGTAGAAAGGAGTTTCCTGGACTAGCCATTGTTGTCCAGCACCGCAGCAGGGCAATCACAGGTATAGATTGCTATTTTTCATTTCTTTTTTTTTTCTAGGGAGGCTTAGCATCTGCAGATTTTTGCATAAATTCACTTGGTGGAACAGGGCTGGCGTCTTCCCCATATCCCCTTTTCTGTGTAGCCTGACAAATAAATTCACTTGGGATGAAGAGGGTTTGCTTCCCATCTTTGATCTCCCCTTCTCTGTTTGGACAGGGTGCAATTTCAGTGCTTGTCATTGACTCAGTTTTCCCTAGATATGCCACTGCTTGGAGGGGATAATGATTTCATCATCAAGTGCTTCAGAGCTGGCCCTGTGCAGTTCTGTAAGTGTTCCATAAATCCCTGTAACTTTTATAGGAAACACAGTCTGTAGTCCAAATTTTCAAGTGAATTCACACAGCAGTTCTACACAGATGTTAAGTGGATAAGATGAAAACTTGTGGAACCCCCCTAACCCAAAGGTCAGGAGGCAAAGCAGAAGTCACCAGTATCAACTTCTGGACTCTGTTCTCAAAAAAATGAAAAGAGTCACCTATATATGGTGCCTTGTAAGGGATAACAATATCATAGATGAAAGCATCAAAAGCTGCTGAGAAGTTTCAGGCGAATCGACAGGGCTGTACTCCCTCCATCTACCTCCAGAGCAAATCATTCATCAGAGTGATCAAGGCAGTTTCTGTCCAAAATTTTCCTCAAAAACAAGACAGATATGGGTCCAAATGATCAGTCTCAGCCAGGACATCCCGGAGGTAGGATGACAATAAACGCTTAAGCACCTTGTCTGAAAAAAAGAGGAGTTTAACACAGGGTGGTAGTTAAAATCAAAAGAATAGAATGAGTGGTCAGCCAGGTGGGCAAGGATCGAGAGCGCAAGTGGTTGATTGCACAGATTCCATTACCCTGTCCACGTCCTTAGGTTGAACAAGCGGAAATGAATCCATGCATAGGACTGTACCAGGAGCAAACAAGATTCTTGCAAAAAGTTACACAATGGTTGTTATAACATGATGTATTTTGTTTTGGAAGTCAATACAGAGGAAATAATATAGCATAATGCTAGCTGACAACCTGCTGCATCACAAATTGCTACTATATTTGTTCACTTTCATACAGAGACTTCCGTCTCTGTTGATTTTGGCTTATTTCAGAGAACCAGACCAACTGAGGTAATGATAATTTCATGGTGGCTGCTAAGAATGCACCCTGGTGAAATCCGAACTGACTGATCTACCACTTTCAGATCCCAGTCTTTGGAGTATTCCTGGATCTGGGCTTGAAGTTTTTATCTTGTTCATTTTTCCTTTGAAAAGATGGAGAACGTAAAAATAAAGTGAAATGAGTTGCACAAAGTCATACAGTTAGGATGTGTCAGAATCATGAACATTGTGCCTATCACCCAGTTAGGAGGCTATGTTCAGAAGGGAGTTAACCTGAAACAAATATCAGGGAGGCAAGAAATTAAGCACAAACCTACTGGCCTATAAACTGAATAATACTATGATAAGTAAATCCTGCACAGGCAAATGGGAAAGGCCGGGACATGCATAATCAGACCTCTAAAAAAGAAAGCCTCCAGTTAGTCCCAAATTATAGATTGCACTCCATCTCTCATTGCCACTCGTTTTGCAGAATGAAATTTTTGGAGCATACAGAAGAATGAACATTTCTGAATGAAACATTTTTTATCCTACCAAGGAGACACTCCCATTATATCTATTCAGCAGTCTTTTTTTTTGTTTGTTTAATTGTATCTTATACTTAATTGGGTAACTAAGCAGTTCTAGTCAATGAAACATGGTGTAAGTTAAAGAGGTTGATCAATACAAAGAAATATGCTTAATGGCGTATAAAGCACATTTCTTTCAAAACAAACTGGGATGACTACAAGTAAACAGCTTCCCATTTCAGTAGCAAAGATATAACACATCATGTCCATTTCCTAAATAGGAACAGAGTGATGCAACCTCAGAAATTAGAATTTACAGCTTTCTATCCGCAAGACAGCTTTTTTTTTTTTTTTTTTTTAAAGGCAAACAAATGTATTTAAAGATTTTGGGTGTCATGTCCTCATTCTGTGTTTCATCTGGTGCTGCATCTAAAATGGTCAGTAATAAAAGGAAATAAAATATCATTTCCAGGATATTTGTACTGGCCACAGGAAGTCACAATGTATTTGCAAAGCAACATAGGATTTGTTTTTCTTATTGTTGGATAATTGAGTACTGTACTAGGATTCCACCACAAACTGACACTTTATAGTCTGAAAACATTGTAATCTTCCCTACTCTTTGAAAACAGAAAAAAAAAAACATTGACCAAGAGTCTAGTCAATTTTCTGAGCTGACAGTAATTGTAGCCATACCGTTGCTAAATAACATTTTGCACAAGAAGACTGCCCTGTACTAAACTAAGCACTTGCTCCTTTTTGTTCCAATTCTACATTTCACTGCAGCTCAGTCAGGTATTTTTATAACCATTTTAGGGACAGTTTCATTTCCTGCAGCTTGGTTGACAGCATGAGCTTTCAGAAAAGTGCAGCTGGGGGAAGGGAGTCAGGAGGAAGAATATTGACTTAGAGACAATATATTTTTACCTTTTTTAAAAGTGAAAAGGTGAGGAAAGCCAATCAAAACCAGCTGCATTCTCAGCAATATTGTTATCCTCTTTAAACTAAGCAAGCAAGCCTTTCTGAGCTTATCTCATGGAACATATTGTCAGATATGTCAATGCAAGCACACACATACCAAACAGCAACAACAACAAAAAACCGCACACACCACTCACACCTCCCTGCTGCCAAAAGGCACATAGCGAGCCATTAATCAAAAACGCTCAGAATTGTGACAAAGAACACAGCCACCATCCCCCTTCAAGCAAGGAGTGCAATGAAAATGCATCACACTAGAACAGGGAGGATGGAAGGTCGGTGCTCCCTTACGAGAAGGGAACACAATCAAAAGGCACAGGCGAGGTGCTATGTCCATTTAGGTGCTGCTGCAAAACCCAAACCACAGATTCCGAGGAGGAAATTTTCAGTGTGTGCCTGCCGTCCTGACCTCTGCTGTCAAGCTTTCCGCCAATCAGGGTGCGCAATTCTTACAAAGCTCCATCAATCTGGCGGTTTAACATCACAGACTGCAGTTTAATCTAGAGGATTCCATTTTCCTTTCCATCCACCAAAGGCGAGGCGCTGGTGCTGGTACTGCTGCTGCACTAGCCCCACCAGCCAGGCTCCCCCCCTTGCGCTTTTCTTCTCTCTCTCAGCATTTCCTCTTTTGCTGTCCCCAAATGCCTCACTTGAAGCTGGAAGGGGGGGAAAATAAACTAGTTGACAAGTAGTAGAATGGCTTGAATTATTAGTGTGTCTGTGTGTGTGTGTGTGTGTGTGTACACCCCCGTGGTTTTTTTTGACACAAAAAAAACACACCCCACAGCAGAAGGCTTACAATATGATCAGTGTACAAAACAAAAGAGGGGGTAGGAAGAAAGGAAAGAAGAAAAGAAGGGAGGGAAAAAAGGAAGGAAGGAAGGAAGGAAGGAGAGCCCCTACAATAGGCAGCCTGCCTATTCACAAGATGTTTTCCATCTGGACAATGCAACCAAACGCTCGTCCAGACTGGAGACCAGGCTGCACCATGAAGGAGAGGAGACACGCCAGATTAGGTTGAAAGCGCCGCTGTTTTTGTTATGCAATACCCTGCAACCCTCCTCCTCCTCCTCCACCCCCTGCTCTGCAGCAGATCCCCCCAGCCTGTGTGGCTCCAGGCACCGTCCACGCACGCCCCACCAGGGGTGGGGGAGAGAGGCTGCTGCCGCTGCAGCTTACCTGTAGGAACGCTCCCCTCGCACTGTGTGCTTCCGAAAAGGGATGATGGTGCCGTTATCCTGGATGATGTCGTTGTTGTTCTCTCCATTGGGGGACAGCGCTTGGGTAGGTCCAGGCATTGGAGCGCTCCCAAAGGCAGGCAGCCCTCGCCCTGGCGCCTGAGTGCAGAGAAACTGGGGCGGGCTCGCTCGCTCGCTCGCGCGCTCCCCGGGCTCGTCTGCTCCTTTGCTACGGATCTCGCGCGCGCGCGCCCCGTCCTCCCCTTTCCTCTCTGGCAGGCAGCTGACGTCAAGCAGCCCACATGACCCTGCTGCTCACCATAGCAACCAGCTAACTCATCATATCTCCTCAATTCACACAGGGCTCCAGCATGAACGCACCAATGCAGCCCAGCAGGCACAAGGGGCAGGCCCAACATCTGGCCCGCTAGACCACCGAGCAGCCAGTCCTTCCCCCACCCCCTTGCTCCAAAAGCAGCTCTTCCTCTGCAATTCCCCTTCAGTCCCACACACGCTCAATGCAGCGGGATATACAAAGAAGTGGGGGTGGGGGCTTCCCCCCTTTAAAAGGCTACTGCACACCAACACTTTGCTTTGGACTCTCCCCCTCAGGGTCAAAATAAAAACCGTGCAATGCAGAAATCATTGTGAATTCTTTTTTTTAAAACAAATGCAACTACTAGAAATGCAGCTGTGTATACAAAGAAGCATGGGGTGGGGGCTTCCCCCTTTTAAAAGGCTACTACACACCAACACTTTTGTTTGGACTCTGCACACACACACACGCACACACACCCGGGTTAAAAATAAAACTCACCAATGCAACTGGGCAATGCAGAAATCATTGTGAATTCTTTTTTCAACAAATGCAACCACATGAGTCACTCTGACTGATGGGTGTGGGCAAAACGTGACAAAACTGCATGGAAAAATATGAAGTTTTATATGATGAGGGGATCTCAGATTTGCACTGTATAATAATCAATGAGTCTTGGAGAAGGCACAGTGCAGGGAAAGAGTTTGCCATGGGTTAGGATGGCAGCTTTACAGCAGTGTATATTTACAGGGCTGCTAACTGCTTGTTTTGAGGGTGAGTTAAAGCCATTTCTGCCCAACACTGCATATACGAAACAGGGATCAAATGTGTACACCTGTGGGTCAGGCAGAAATGGGTTAAGAGGTTTTCAGTGGAGAAGAGCAGCATGGCAAAATTCTTTTTTTCCCCTCATCCTGCTTAGCAAAAAGATATGCAAGGCTATAGCATGTTTTCAGTCTCTTGCTTTCAGACAACTAAGTTATTGTTCCCCCTACATTTATGGGGGGGAGGGTAGACACACTCATAAACCAAGCCTTTTCTCAAAGCCCCATAATCCAGCCATCATCTCTGCCCCCGATAATACCAAGTTATTTTTGGTCCCAAGCTACTGGAATTAGTATCAAAATCAGTCTCTCATGTAGGGACCCAGATGGCAGCGATAATCCAAACATCAGCAGCAGAGTGTGCAAGCTCTCTCTTGTTTTTCCCTCCAGTTTTGCTTTAAGACTTAAGCCGCTTGTAATTGTCCTGATCCTTGCCAATTCAAAAATGCTTCTGATATATGATGATGTACCTCTTGCCCTTATTTATTGGCAATAAAAAGAAAGACACACACACACAGAGCAGCTAAATTTTTACAATGTACTAAAGGTCCGTCTTTAATGACTACTCATGTTTCTAATAAGCATGTTCCTTCTTCCTGTTTTAGTTACCATCCACCAGCAGGAAAGGAACGCTCTCTGCTCCCTTTCCTTAAACAAAGAATGTACTGAGAATCACCTTGGAAAGTTCAAATGCCTTTTAACAGCCTCAGGGCATCTACTGAAGCCATTTGATGGTTTTCTTCCTTTTGAATATGCTTGTAGAAGGAGTGGGGGCAGGGTAGAGGATGCAGCATATTTTGCAAGAAGCTACTTACCTTACCCCTTTTGTTAACAGATCTTTAAATAGCCATGTTAAGTACATCTTCCTTTCTGTGCACTGTTGCTGAACAGCGCATATCAGTCAGGCTCTTTTGGTCTTCAATGCCCCTGCATACCAACAGTACTCAGCTGACTGGCATAGGCTGGTCAACAAAGCTTTGATCTTACAGACCATTTACAACATCAGGAAACCATATCTATTCAAGTCAAAGGCTGTGGGATAACTAAAGCTACATTTGCTGCTCCTTCTCCCAAACAATGGGAAACTCCATATGGCTTTTACAGAACTGGCTTAGATAGGCTGAGAAAGTTATACACAACTTGGGTGAAAATCTCTAGGTTTGAGAATCTCACATTGGGGGGGGGGAGCAGTTCTTTCCCTCTTCTCTTTGCAACTCACTGGATGTAATTTATTACAATTTTATCTTTCCACCCAGAGCTCCTTATAGCTGCACATGGTGCGTTTATCTCAATTTATCTTCAAAACAGCTTTGACAGAAAAGCCACATTGGGAGATGGTAACTGGCCCAAGGCCATTCAGTGAGATTCATGGCAAAGTGGGGATTTAATCTCTGTGGCCCTAGTCCCAACACTTTAATCAGAGGGTGGGTCAGTCATCCTACTTATCAACTAGTTGTGGCATCAGACAGCTGTGTGGTTCTGTAGCACAGTCTCTTCAAATAATCCACCTTGTTGTCAGTGAAAGCACAAATATACAGAGCAAAATTTTGTCCCAGCAAAGACTGAGCAAGGGAGAATATGTTTTTTTCATTTTCTGATAGACTCTAGTGGGCTTATCTTAAGTAAGATGTTGGCATTAGGAATGTTGTTAGAAAAGATTATTTCATGATTATGACAACAGGAGTACAGTGAGCTACAGTCAGGCACAGACACACCAGTTAAATTCAGATAAACCAAGCAATCATAGTTTCATTTGACACAATTCACATGGTACATGAATGAGCAAGGAAGGGAGTGATGAGCCTGCATACTTCCTTCTTCCCTGCCCTCCTCCCAGTTAAATGCAGAACCTTTCCAATTCATTAAACTGCAGTTTGCCATGAGTGAACTGGAAAGCAGGCTTAAGCTATCCCTACAAACCACATAAGAACATAAGAACAGCCCCACTGGATCAGGCCATAGGCCCATCTAGTCCAGCTTCCTGTATCTCACAGCGGCTCACCAAATGCCCCAGGGAGCACACCAGATAACAAGAGACCTCATCCTGGTGCCCTCCCCTACATCTGGCATTCTGACTTAACCCATTTCTAAAATCAGGAGGTTGCGCATACACATCATGGCTTGTACCCCATAATGGATTTTTCCTCCAGAAACTTGTCCAATCCACTTTTAAAGGTGTCTAGGCTAGACGCCAGCACCACATCCTGTGGCAAGGAGTTCCACAGACCGACCACATGCTGAGTAAAGAAATATTTTCTTTTGTCTGTCCTAACCCGCCCAACACTCAATTTTAGTGGATGTCCCCTGGTTCTGGTATTATGTGAGAGTGTAAAGAGCATCTCCCTATCCACTCTGTCCATTCCCTGCATAATTTTGTATGTCTCAATCATGTCCCCCCTCAGTAGTCTCTTTTCTAGGCTGAAGAGGCCCAAACGCCATAGCCTTTCCTCATAAGGAAGGTGCCCCAGCCCCGTAATCATCTTAGTCGCTCTCTTTTGCACCTTTTCCATTTCCACTATGTCTTTTTTGAGATGCAGCGACCAGAACTGGACACAATACTCCAGGTGTGACCTTACCATAGATTTGTACAACGGCATTATAATACCAGCCGTTTTGTTCCCAATACCCTTCCCAATGATCCCAAGCATAGAATTGGCCTTCTTCACTGCCGCCGCACATTGGGTCGACACTTTCATCGACCTGTCCACCACCACCCCAAGATCTCTCTCCTGATCTGTCACAGACAGCTCAGAACCCATCAGCCTATATCTAAAGTTTTGATTTTTTGCCCCAATGTGCATGACTTTACACTTACTGTCATTGAAGCGCATCTGCCATTTTGCTGCCCATTCTGCCAGTCTGGAGAGATCCTTCTGGAGCTCCTCACAATCACTTCTGGTCTTTACCACTCGGAAAAGTTTGGTGTCGTCTGCAAACTTAGCCACTTCACTGCTCAACCCTGTCTCCAGGTCATTTATGAAGAGGTTGAAAAGCACCAGTCCCAGGACAGATCCTTGGGGCACACCGCTTTTCACCTCTCTCCATTGTGAAAATTGCCCATTGACACCCACTCTCTGCTTCCTGGCCTCCAACCAGTTCTCAATCCACGAGAGGACCTGTCCTCTAATTCCCTGACTGTGGAGTTTTTTCAGTAGCCTTTGGTGAGGGACCGTGTCAAACGCCTTCTGAAAGTCCAGATATATAATGTCCACGGGTTCTCCCGCATCCACATGCCTGTTGACCTTTTCAAAGAATTCTATAAGGTTCGTGAGGTAAGGTAAGGTAAGGTTCTTACCCTTACAGAAGCCATGCTGACTCTCCCTCAGCAAGGCCTGTTCGTCTATGTGTCTTGAGATCCTATCTTTGATGAGGCATTCCACCATCTTTCCCGGTATGGATGTTAGGCTGACCGGCCTATAGTTTCCCGGGTCCCCCCTCTTTCCCTTTTTAAAAATAGGCGTGACATTTGCTATCCTCCAATCTTCTGGCACCGTGGCCGTTTTGAGGGACAAGTCGCATACCTTAGTCAAGAGATCTGCAACTTCATTCTTCAATTCCTTAATAGCCCTTGGGTGGATGCCATCAGGGCCCGGTGACTTATTGATCTTTAATTTATCAATGAGGTCTGAAACATCTTCTCTTTTAACCTCTATCTGACTTAACTCCTCGGTCAGGAGGGGCCGTTCGGGCAGCGGTATCTGCCCGAGGTCTTCTGCCGTGAAGACAGATGCAAAGAACTCATTTAATTTCTCTGCCATCTCTAAGTCTCCTTTTATCTCCCCTTTCCCTCCCTCACCATCCAGAGGGCCAACCGCTTCTCTGGCGGGTTTCCTGCTTCTAACATATTTGAAGAAGCTTTTATTATTCCCCTTAATGTTGCTGGCCATGCGTTCCTCATAGTCTCGCTTGCTCTCCCATATTACCTTCTTACATTTCTTTTGCCACAGTTTATGTTCCTTTTTATTCTCCTCATTAGGGCAAGACTTCCATTTACAGAAGGAAGCTTCCTTGCCCTTCACAGCCTCTCTAACTTGGCTGGTTAGCCATGCAGGCACCCTCCTGGATTTAGTGGAACCCTTCTTTCTTTGCGGTATACATCTCTGCTGGGCCTCTATTACTGTTGTTTTAAGCAGCCTCCATGCACTCTGGAGAGATTGGACTCTTTTTACCCTCCCTTTCAACCTCCTTCTAACCAGCCTCCTCATTTGAGGGAAGTCCGCCCGTCGGAAGTCAAGGGTTTTTGTTAGAGATTTGCCTGGTATTCTTCCCCCAACGTGCACGTCAAAACGGATCGCAGCATGATCACTGTTCCCCAATGTCTCAGTAACGTTTACATCTCTAACCAGTTCCTGCGTACCGCACAATATTAAATCCAGAGTCACCTGTCCTCTGGTGGGCTCCGTGACTAGCTGATCTAAGCCACAGTCATTTAGCACGTCAAGAAATCCGGTTTCCTTATCGTGACCAGAACACAAATTGACCCAGTCAATATGAGGATAATTGAAGTCCCCCATGATTACAACCCTGTCCCTCCTTGTCACCTCCCTGATCTGTTTCCTCATTTCAAGGTCACAATAAACCATGGTTGAAAGATAAATAACTAAGGGCGCAATCCTAACCCCTTATGTCAGTGCTTTCCAGCACTGACATAAGGGCAAAGCAGCTCTGAGGTAAGGGAACAAACATTCCCTTACTTTGAGGAGGTCTCCATGACTGACATCCAACTGCAGGATCCAGCACATGTCCCATTGGCACTGCTATGCCAGTGCTGGAAACACTGATATAAGGGGTTAGGGCTGGCACAAGTCTCTTGTGCCAGCCCAGGAGGGTCGCAAACATGCCATAAAACATGCTTGCGCCTCCTCGGGAGTAAGCTGGGCCAGGGCACGGAAGTGCGCTGGCCTGCAGAGGATGACATAAGAACATAAGAACAGCCCCACTGGATCAGGTCATAGGCCCATCTAGTCCAGCTTCCTGTATCTCACAGCGGCCCACCAAATGCCCCAGGGAGCACACCAGATAACAAGAGACCTGCATCCTGGTGCCTCCTTGCACTGACATTCTGACATAGCCCATTTCTAAAATCAGGAGGTTGCACATACACATCATGGCCTGTAACCCATAATGGATTTTGCCTCCAAAAACTTGTCCAATCCCCTTTTAAAGGCATCCAGGCCAGATTCCTTCACCACATCCTGCAGCAAGGAGTTCCACAGACTGACCACACGCTGAGTAAAGAAATATTTTCTTTTGTCTGTCCTGACCCTCCCAACACTCAGTTTTAGTGAATGTCCCCTGGTTCTGGTGTTATGTGAGAGTGTAAAGAGCATCTCTCTATCCACCTGATCCCTTCCCATGCATAATTTTGTAAATCTCAATCATGTCCCCACTCAGGCGTCTCTTTTCTAGGCTGAAGAGGCCCAAGCCAGCCAGCTTCCTCAGCAAGCCTTGTTTCAGCCCAGCTGGACGGATGCAAGGCTCTGGGGTAGGCGAGGAAGAGGTGGGAGGGAGGCATTCCTGGGTGGGGGGAGGAAGGGCAGTGGGCAGCCCTGGGGCAGGTGGGTGGGGAGCAGGAGGCGGGGCTGGGAGCCAGCACAAATTCCCCGGGGAGTTTGGAGTGGCTTCAAGCCGCTCCGCTCTCCTCAGACTTGTGCCACCTCAGGAGGTGGCACAAGTCCAAGGAGACCCACAGGGGTAAAGGCACCTTACCAGGAGATAAGGGGAAAAGTTTCCCCTTACCTCTGGCTGAGCCGCTTTGGGCCCCTATCCTGCATGCATACAGTACGAGCCTCTTGGTTTGCCTATTCCAGCGCAGGGTAGGATTGCGCCCTAAATAAATGTGTCAATGCAAGATGTGTCTCATGAATGAAACACCTTTTGACAAAACATCTCCTTTATGCATTCAATAATTGTTCGCATCGCTAGAGACATGCTTGCCTTCCTTTGGTTTCTCTTAAGATCCTCTATCTATTCCTTGCAGGTCATATTCTTTAAGTTTGCCTCATGTTTTACCTGTGCTGTTTGACCAACCTAGATTGTAACTAGATCTAACACCTTGGAATAAGAAGTTTTTCCTCATATTAACTCCACTGGAGTAAACTTACTCTAGTTAAGCTAAACTGGCTTGGGCCTTCCATTTCCCATGCTATTTTTGCCTGCTTTGATTAGTAAGGTGGGTATAGGCTTCCACTTTATTGGACAATATACAGTAATGGCTACTGAGCCACATCACAACAGTATATTTGAATGTTCCATTCTTGTTTTTCCATATCAGATCTAAACTCATACCTCAGCTTGTGTGAGAAGCCCCATCTTATTTTCAGATATAAAACTGCAATACTGAGAAGTATAAAGCACTTTATCAACATTAGTCAATACCTTCAAAATGGTTGCAGATGATTCTGAGAAGAGAACTGCTAGACAGTTTAAAAATATCCTGTAAAATGAAGATCCACTTTTTTTTTTTAAACAGGCAGGATAAAGGGGGAAAAAAAACTGAAGAACTTACTTCACTGAGGCCACCAAGACAGCAAATGACACACAACAAACAAAAGCATGAACACAACATTATTTGTTAATCCTTTTTCAGCACTCAAAAATGGACTACATTTCCTGAGAAATTTGTTCCTAACAATGGCTCTTTTATTTTATTGCTTAAAATTATGATACAAGTATGAAAAAAGAAGTCAGCTTCATTTAAAAATTCTATGCCAGTGCAATCCTGAGAACAGCAGGAAGGAATGATATGGGTTCCATCTGGACAACAGACCTTTTGGCCTGGTTGACATTCACCACTTGGAAACATTGCACACACTACAGAAGTAGTTAATTTTTCCCTTACTACAAGCCACTACATAGACAGTAAATCATTTTTTTGGTTTCCTCCTCCCACACTCATACTTGTGTGCAAAACAATTCCCTGTATGTGGACTAACTGACATAAAACCTAGACTACAAACAAGCTAGCAGTTAGAATGTGGTGCTGGATCACTGTTGAGTTTTACTATGTAAGAGGAATGGAGTATTAGGGCTTGTACGTATAGCTAAAAAAGGTGCAGGAGTTCCATCAAACCTAATATTAAACATTTTTTACTTGGAAGTATAATTGACAAATACAGTGTAAAATTGCTTTCTTTTTTTAAACAGGATTTTATCCCTGCATTTCTCTTCCTTTTTACATACAAGTCTTTGTTCAAAGTGCATAATGTTGCTTTCAGTAATTAATGCAAATATCACATTTAGTCCATTCTTATTACTACAAATACCAAATCAAATGATGGCTTTGAAATGTAGAAACCACTATCATTGTGAAAGCTGATGCTCTTCGTTTTGCAAGCACCATTACTTTTCTTAATAAGAAACTTACAGAACAATGCTATGCATGTCTACTCAGAAGTAAGTCTGTTCAATGGGACTTACTCCCAGGAAAGCGTTTACAGGATTGCAGCCACAATTCATGCCTCGTATATAGGCATGCCAGGGTATCCATGGGGATTCTGTTAATAGATGGCCTTGGACAAGTTCCCTCTCAACCTCAGCCCCCTCTCCCAGCTGCAATATGAAGATAATGCCTTACAACAGCGGTTCCCAAACTTCTTCAACTGGCGACTCCCCTGACCTACTGGGCCACAGGCCATGACTCCTCATTAGGGTTACAATCCCATATGTTGTACAGGGTGGTAGGTTTTTCACAAGGATTCTGCTGCTTTCCTGGTTGGTTTCCGTGGCTCCCACTGCCTTACAGCAGTTGCGTGCCTGCCATAGACTGGGACGGGGCAAAAGCCCCAGGCACCGGCTGCTGGGACCGCGTGGAAGCCTCTCTGAGGCTCTTGGCAAGGGTGGAAACTGTGCTTCCAGTTTCTGTTTCAGGAAACTGTGCTTCCTTCACAGAGGTTTCCCTGGTGCGGGAGGAGGTCTCACGAGGCTCTGTGAGCATCTGGTGAATGGGGGGGGGCGGATTTCTGCCCACGGGGGGCGGCAATATCCTGCAGGGGGGGCGCCATCGCAGAGCTTTGCCCCGGGTGTGGGACTGCGGAGGTCTGCAGCTGCTTTAC
Source organism: Tiliqua scincoides (assembly GCF_035046505.1). Taxonomy (NCBI): domain Eukaryota; kingdom Metazoa; phylum Chordata; class Lepidosauria; order Squamata; family Scincidae; genus Tiliqua; species Tiliqua scincoides. The sequence continues at coordinate 49,039,490 of NC_089824.1, forward strand.
AGGGTTGTTATGAGAAGTTTTACATACTCAGAAAATGCAATGAAAAATATCATGAACTTTTACTGTTTTCAGAAATTAATATTTGGCACCAGGCAGATTCAAATGTGCTGGGATTATGCTAGCTTTTAAAAAATTATTTCATTACTAGACAGTCAACCCTCATGGCCAATGTAAACATAATGGCTAACCAGGATTTAGAGGATTAACCAGCACTATTCCACAGGATTAACTATGTGGTCCTAGAAGTGCATAATTGAAGTAGAACAATTGCATGAGGACTATGCCATTCACCTTACATAAGAACATAAGAACAGCCCCACTGGATCAGGTCATAGGCCCATCTAGTCCAGTTTCCTGTATCTCACAGCGGCCCACCAAATGCCCCAGGGAGCACACCAGATAACAAGAGACCTCATCCTGGTGCCCTCCATTGCATCTGGCATTCTGACATAGCCCATTTCTAAAATCAGGAGGTTGCGCATACACATCATGGCTTGTAACCCATAATGAATTTTTCTCCAGAAACTTGTCCAATCCCCTTTTAAAGGCGTCCAGGTCAGATGCCATCACCACATCCTGTGGCAAGGAGTTCCACAAACCAACCACACACTGAGTAAAGAAATATTTTCTTTTGTCTGTTCTAACTCTCCCAACACTCAATTTTAGTGGATGTCCTCTGGTTCTGGTGTTATGTGAGAGTGTAAAGACCATCTCTCTAGCCATTCTGTCCATCCCCTGCATAATTTTGTATGTCTCAATGATGTTCCCCCTCAAGCACCTCTTTTCTAGGCTGAAGAAGCCCAAATGCCATAGACTTTCCTCATAAGGAAGGTGTCCCAGCCCAGTAATCATCTTAGTCGCTCTCTTTTGCACCTTTTCCATTTCCACTATGTCTTTTTTGAGATGCGGCGACCAGAACTGGACACAATACTCCAGGTGTGGCCTTACCATAGATTTGTACAACAGCATTATAATATTAGCTGTTTTGTTCTCAATACCTTTTCTAATGATCCCAAGCATAGAACTGGCCTTCTTTACTGCTGCCGCACACTGGTTCGACACTTTCATCAACCTGTCCACCACCACCCCAAGATCTCTCTCCTGATCTGTCACAGACAGCTCAGAACCCATCTGCCTATATGTGAAGTTTTGATTTTTTGCCCCAATGTGCATGACTTTACACTTACTTACATTGAAACCCATCTGCCATTTTGCTGCCCATTCTGCCAGTCTGGAGAGATCCTTCTGCTAATTGGGTAAGAGGCACTTTTTCAAGTGGGTGCTCCTTTTTTTAGCAGGGGGAGAGTAACTGGCCCACCTCACCCCAGCAGTGTCTGTTCTATTGGCTGTCAGCTGGTATTCATTTGCATCTTTTTAGACTGTGAGCCCTTTTGGGACAGGGAGCCATTTAGTTATTTGATTTTTCTCTGTAAACGCTTTGTGAACTTTTAGTTGAAAAGTGGTATATAAATAGTGTTAATAAAATAATAATAATAATTCTGGAGCTCCTCACAATCACTTCTGGTCCTTACCACTTGAAAAAGTTTGGTGTCATCCGCAAACTTTGCCACCTCACTGCTCACCCCTGTCTCCAGGTCATTTATGAAGAGGTTGAAAAGCACCGGTCCCAGGACAGATCCTTGGGGCACACTGCTTTTCAACTCTCTCCATTGTGAAAATTGCCCACTGACACCCACTCTCTGTTTCCTAGTCTTCAACCAGTTCTCAATCCATGACAGGACCTGTCCTCTAATTCCCTGACTGTGGAGTTTTTTCAGTAGCCTTTGGTGAGAGACTGTGTCGAACGCCTTCTGAAAGTCCAGATATATAATGTCCACGGGTTCTCCCGCATCCACATGTCTGTTGACCTTTTCAAAGAATTCTATAAGGTTCATGAGGCAAGACTTACCCTTATAGAAGCCATGCTGACTCTCCCTCAGCAAGGCCTGTTCGTCTATGTGTTTTGAGATCCTATCTTTGATGAGGCATTCCACCATCTTACCCGGTATGGATGTTAGGCTGACCGGCCTATAGTTTCCCGGGTCCCCCCCTTTCCCTTTTTAAAAATAGGCGTGACATTTGCTATCCTCCAATCTTCTGGCACCGTGGCCGTTTTGAGGGACAAGTCGCATACCTTAGTCAAGAGATCTGCAACTTCATTCTTCAATTCCTTAATAACCCTTGGGTGGATGCCATCAGGGCCCGGTGACTTATTGATCTTTAATTTATCAATGCGGTCTGAAACATCTTCTCTTTTAACCTCTATCTGACTTAACTCCTCGGTCAGGAGGGGCCGTTCGGGCAGCGGTATCTGCCCGAGGTCTTCTGCCGTGTAGACAGATGCAAAGAACTCATTTAATTTCTCTGCCATCTCTAAGTCTCCTTTTATCTCCCCTTTCCCTCCCTCACCATCCAGAGGGCCAACCGCTTCTCTGGCGGGTTTCTTGCTTCTAACATATTTGAAGAAGTTTTTATTATTCCCCTTAATGTTGCTGGCCATGCGTTCCTCATAGTCCCGCTTGCTCTCCCATATCAACTTCTTACATTTCTTTTGCCACAGTTTATGTTGCTTTTTATTCTCCTCATTAGGGCAAGACTTCCATTTATGGAAGGAAGCTTCCTTGCCCTTTACAGCCTCTCTAACTTGGCTGGTTAGCCATGCGGGCACCCTCTTGGATTTAGTGGAGCCCTTCTTCCTTTGCGGTATACACTGTCGCTGGGCCTCTATTACTGTTGTTTTAAGCAGCCTCCATGCACTCTGGAGAGATTGGACTCTTTTTACCTTCCCTTTCAACCTCCTTCTAACCAGCCTCCTCATCTGAGGGAAGTCCGCCCATCGGAAGTCAAGCGTTTTTGTGAGAGATTTGCCCGGTATTCTTCCCCCAACGTGCATGCCGAAACGGATCACAGCGTGATCACTGTTCCCCAACAGCTCCGTAACATTGATATCTCTAACCAGGTCCCGAGTACCACACATATTAAATCCAGAGTCACCTGTCTTCTGGTGGGCTCCATGACTAGCTGCTCTAAGGCACAGTCATTTAGGTTGTCAAGGAAACTGGTCTCCTTTTCGTGACCAGAACACAAATTTACCCAGTCAATATGAGGATAATTGAAGTCCCCCATGATTACAACCCTGTCCCTCCTTGTCACCTCCCTGATCTGTTCCCTCATTTCAAGGTCCCCTTCCAATTTCTGGTCTGGAGGACGATAGTACGCCCCCAGTATTACATCGCCCCTCTGGCCTGGTAATTTAACCCACAGAGATTCTACGGTGGAGTCTGACCCACCTTCAATATCTACTTTACTGGATTCTATCCCTTCCTTAACATAAACGGCCATCCCACCTCCAACACGCCCCTCCCTGTCCCTCCTGTAGAGTTTATATGCCGAGATTGCAGTATCCCACTGATTTTCCGCATTCCACCAGGTTTCCGTTATGCCCACTATGTCAATGTTTTCCCTAGTCACCAGACATTCCAGTTCTCCCATCTTTGCTCGGGCATTTGCATAAAAGCATTTGTACATGGAATGCCCCACCTTGATGAAGGTATAGAATTGTTCTCAAATGTGTGGCAGAGGAACAGTTAAAACGTGTTATAAAACGGCTATCATAAAGATAAGAGAATTTCTGGGCTTGGTAAAATTTAAGATTTGTGGTAAAGGAACACATAGTTAGTTATTCCAGGTAAAGGCATAGGCACAAATATAGCTTTAGTTGAGGCAGTCTCTAGAGCAGGGGTGGGCAAACATTTTGGCAGGAGGGCCGCATCATCACTGTGTCAGGGGCCAGGAAAAAAAATAATTAAGTTACATTTCAAATTTGAATAAATTTACATAAATGAATACATTAGAGATGGTACTTGTATGAATGAATGAATTTTACTGAGCTTATTTATAATTTACATGAGAACTAAAACACAGGCATGTAGAACCACACAAGAACTATGAACTACTTGCCACACACCTCTTGCACAGTAAAAACATACATGGAGACATAAGTTGTTCAGAGGCAACGGGAGAGGGGTTTAAAATAATGCCCAGGGAAAAGCAGCAAACACATGGAGACTATAAAAGATCTTGCTCTAACTCAGTCCACAGCTCGTGTATGGCAGTCACGACTAGCAGTCTTGGGATAGCACAGGCTCCAACAGTCTCCGAAAGGCTCATCGAGACTGGGGCTCCCTGCGGGCCGAACTGGGGGTCTGCGAACGACTACCAGGCCAGGGTTTGCCTGCCCATAATTCACAAGCTTAAAGTCTGGTTCATCTCATCCAAACAATATTTTTCTATAAATGCTTACTTCTGTTCCCAGATTTATATTTGTATAGTGACAATTACCTTGAGAAGGCTTGGAATAAAAATGTCATGAAATCATTGTTCAACAAGCAGATATAAATGTGAATCTTACAGCCCAATCTTACAGCCCAATCCTAACCAACTTTCCAGAGCAGATGCAGTTGTGCCAATGGGGTGCATGTGGCATCCTGCAGTTGGGGGAGGGGCATCACGGAGGCCTCCTCAAGCCAAGGGGATGTTTATGCCCTTAGTCTGGGCCTGCATTGTAGCTGCATTGTTATGGAAAGTTGGTTAGGATTGGGCTGTGTTGTGGTACATAGGCTCAGGCCTGGTTTTAGTAACCTTACACATTTAATACAGAATAGCAACATATCTGATGCTATCTTGTGTTTAAGCTAGAGAGTAACAAATGGCAGCCAAAACTGTTTTCTAGCACATCAAAACAGAAATGATATAATGAATAGCTTAAATTTATATTACATGAATGCAGACATATGTCATTGCTCATGACATGTTATCATAATCTCACTGGTTAGCTCAGCGAGAAGTTCTTCAAGTCTGAGAATTTCTGAACTGTTTGTAAAGTTATTGAGAAGTTTCTCAGGTGTTACACTTAGACTAGTAAACTCAGAAAATACATATCTTCTAGATACACTATAAATGTTTCCCTCCACACTTCCTGTACACAAAGTGAAAGCCTTCCTATTATTTTATTATACAGTACAATATTGTCATTTCCTAGTATCCCCCCTCCCAATTTTATTACTTACAGAAAAGGCAACAAATGTGCCTTTTACATGAAAGGGATAGATATCAAAGTAGAGCAAAAAAGAATCACTTCCTGCCCTAGGATAATTTGCACCCCCCAAAAAAATGTTTTCAACTTGTGTTTACACTACGTGTTCCCACAATAGTCAGCATCATGGTGGGGGCTCACAGGAGCAAGCAGGACATTGGGGGAAGGAATTTCCAACCAGAGGTGGGATCTAATTAGGGTTATCAGTAACTGCAGACAAGTTTTTGAAGGAACTCCAAAATTATTATTATTATTATTATTCACATTTTTATACCGCCCTTCCTCCAAAGGGAGAACGAGTGAGAGAAATGAACATTATGGGCCATATGTTTGAAGAGTAGAGGGAGAAAGCAAAAGGGAGATGAATGAAAATGAATTGGGGGGGGAATTCTGGAGTTGTATATACTGAACATATCTTGTGGCACTAAGCAACCTAATATCAGTCTTCCTCTGTGCCTTTTATATCACACCAAACAAAATTCTACATTGTAGTAGTTAAAAATGTTTAAACTTAACTAGTACTTTTTTGTACATGCTAGGAATTGAAGAGCCCAACTGAATGTATGTCTACTCAGAAATAAGTCCCCATTGTGATCAATGGGGCTTATTCCCAGGAAAATGTGGATAGGATTGTAGCCAAACACATTTCCATTCTTTGGCTGAATGTTCATCTAGGTTCAGATAGTGCATTTTATGGAAGTATCTGTAACAGTGTTATTTACCTAGATTTCTCAGATACTTTATGGATGTATTAAACATGAGGCAACCATCCTTAAAAACATATTAATATATTAGCAGATTGCTTAAAATCCCACATATTTTGGCCACTCTAGATCACTAAAGAAAATGAACATATGTCAGTCTGAGAATGTGCTCAGAAGCCGTCATTCCGCAACTGCCAATATATTCCTCATCAATATGAAACTCTGAAAGTATATAGGAAACAGAAGAAATGCAAGCTGCTTGAAGAAAATTCAAGGCAAATAGACTATTGCAGCTCTCAGCCAAATGACAAAACCAATGAACATGTAGCCCATGACCATTAGCTTGCATCATGGTTTCAGAGTGTTGCTCACACTTTACACAGCAATTGTGTTTGCCTGGGTACACTGGTGTTTCTTACAACAAACATGCAAGGTATGAAAGACAGATACAATTCTTTAAACATCTGTATGTGTGGGGAGCACTAGATCCGGCTCCCTGGGGTACATAGACAGGATTCACACCTCTTGTTCTCACCTTATGTATTTGCATTAGGAAATGTCAGTGTGCTAATGACAAAAGCAATTACAGTGTAAAGTGTGAAGCTGCTCTTACACCTATATGCACTACTGCTGGGGTCTAGCACAGTATCAGCACAGGGCCATCCTGTGCAATTTGTACATTATTCTGTTCCTATTCCAGAACATTATTCTTCTCCTTTTGTTTAACTAGACTTTTACACTATCATTCCTTGCCTCTAACTTCAGAAAACAATGCAGAAGCTCACTGCATCCTGAGCCTTCATATGTTTTGGTAAGGACATGACTCCTGTGGGAATGGATTTCCCCAAAGACTGAACTTGGCAAGTATAAGTAGTATTTTTAGCAACATGCCGAGAATGATGGCATTGTAGACCATTATCATTCCCGGATATATAGAATGTGTTGGTGTATTGTTATAACTATTTCTTTCTCTTTTGTGCCAACAGCACGATCTGCAGAAAGAAAGGATCACCCCCCCCCCCCATTTTAGACTCTGTCTCCACTGCTATAGCATGCTTACATTTTCAGTATTATGCAAGGTTCTGCCATCCTGTAAAAAACAAGCACACTAAGAATCACTTTCTGTTGCTGCTCAAACAATCATGGGAATCTTTCTCCAGAGATATGCAAGAGCCAAAGTCTGCAGATGTCTCAGATGTGCTGCAAGAATTTATAATCCACACCATTTCCAGCAGTCTGTATTAAAGCCTATGGGGGTAAGCAAGCCATTAACTTTTATATTTGCATTCTAGCCTGAAATGGATTGCTACTCAGCCCAAGACCTTGGGATGTGGTAGGTGATAAATCTAAAGACAACAAGAGGAGAATGAACACAAGAGATGGGGAGCACAAAGAAACAAGACAGCAGGGGGGTCAAACAGTGAATTCAGCACACTAGCAACAGCTGTTCCTCTTACAATACACTACACCGCAGCATACAAGAACCAGCACAAAAAAAGAGCCAAACTAAGCTACAGTCATGATCATCTGGTTAAAGTGAAAGAAGACCAGCACATCAGTGACTGTCCCTTATCTTCATGACAACCAGCATGCAAAGATGATTTATTTTTGTGTTGCAAGATATTCACTGAACATAGGGCCTGTTCTTACATCCACCTCTCTCAAGCATCCTTCAGTCTCGGAAGACTATGGTATTGCGCTCTGAATAGTGTTCTGGAACAGAGTGTCCTCTCCAGTGTGTGAAGCCTGGGTAAAGTAGATATGGAGGATAGGCTGTTTCCCATGCAGCAAATTCCCCCTCTCCACGTCGCTGAAATGGTCCAATGGAAAGGCAGAGGCCAATACGGTTGGTTCCAGCGGCGTTGCAGGAGTTGCCAGAACGTGACTGTGTTCAGCCATGAACTGCCTCAGGGACTCTGGCTCCCGATTTTGCCTCGAGGTTGACTCCTGAAGCCTTTTCCATAACTGGATGTAGCCACAAGGCAGTGAAGGTTTGGGATCAGAGTTTTCCTTCTCTCAGATGAGCTGCCTTCCCAGGCTAACGAGTCGCATCTACCCAGTGGCTGTTTAGTCGCCTCTTATGACAAGTACAGCCAAACTGAGGGCCTATTCTTATCCCCAGCCCCCAGGGGAATCTCTCAAGCAGTATCCACCATAAATATCAAGTTCCACACCATCCACAATCTCTCAAGCAGTATCCACCATAAATATCAAGTTCCAATCATGGGATGAAGTAGACTGTACAATGCACAGAACTCTGCATGAGTGGCATGTCATAAACTACTGCCAGAGTGGTTTTGGGCACCACCAATGACATGCTTAAAACTGATCTTCACTCTACAAATTAATGGAAATTTTGATTTAACCACATTTCAATGATACACACTTGTTTCCTGCTATTTTGCTACTTGAGTGAGTTAGAAAGCGAAATCTTAAAACTCGCACTGTCCCTTATTATTATTCCCAGGGGATAAGTTTCTTGTTATAGTATGATGGGAAAAAAGGGTCATGTAAAAACTTTAGACGGTTTTAAGACAGGTCCATAAAAGGGCACTGAGACTATCTTATTACGAAATTAAGTAAACAGCCTGGAGCCATAAACAAACATTCCACTGAAGTTAACTTTTTCCCCTGAAGTACAAAATATCAAAGTCTCTTCCCATGTTTATCCAAAGTTAACATGCATTATACTGTAATGGATTTTATAAGTAAGAATACCTGCCTAATGAAGACATCCAACAGTAAATTGGGGACAGATGGACTCAGAGATGTCACCAAAAAAAAAAGTAAGAGGTGTCACACATTACATATTGGGCAATCTTCAAAAGTATTAGTATAAAGTATTTAGAATAAGCATATTGCATCAAATCCATAATACACTGGATGCAATCTAGTGAAAGTTTAAGCACGTTAAAATCATGTGATGCTTAAAAATCAATGCATGTGTGAATCTTTTGATAACTTGCCAAAATGAAACCAATGTATGCTTAGACTTAAGATCAGTGTGACTTAATACATTGTGTTTTGACTTTGGTTTAGTCTTGTCTAAATATATTACAAATAGGTCCAAATACCAGCTTTTGTCATGCAAGATATGTTCACACTGTCTTGGACTTGGGTTGGGCAGCCAGATATGTCTATGGCTTCCTCTTATCCGGTTTTGATGGATATATTTCAGTTTGTTCAAGCTGAAAACATGGAAAGACAGGGTTTGTTTAGTCACAAGGAAGGGTGAACTGACAGCTTTAAATGGTAGACTGGGGGCAAAAAGGAAAAAGTGGTGACAACAAGGTCATACTCCATCTGTACTGAAGAATGCAGTAGTATATCCTTTGCCGTATTGTGGCTCCTCAGATGTGAATATCACCCTGAGGGCACAATCCTAACCAACTTTCCAGCAGCAAGGTAGGGGCAGTGCAGCTCTGACGTAAGGGAGCAAACATTTCTTTACCTTGAGGAGGTCTCCATGACTGCCACCCAACTGCAAGATGCAGCATATGCCCTATTGGCACAGCTGTGTCAGTGCTGGAAAGCTGGTTAGGATTTGGGTCTGAATCTAATATTCCATTCTTGGGCAAGATTTTTGAACATATGTTGGCCGCTCATCTCTAAGTTTTTCTGAATGAGATTATCTGGATCCTTCTCACTTGAACTTTCAGCAAGGTTTTGAGATGGTAATCACTGTGGTCACCCCAGTGGATCATTTGTGCCATATGCTGGGCAGGGGACTGAGATCAGCAATTTCTTTGGACCTCAGCAGCCAATACAGCTGAAGCAAATATTTTTTTCAAGGATGCCTTTCAAGGATAGGATGGGGGGGCACACTATGCTGAGGTGGCTTTGGCAGTTCCTGGAAGGAAGGTCTCAGAAGATGATGCAAGAATGTTTGCCCTGCCCCTGTGGGGCATCATTAGGCTCCATCTTATCCCCATGCTTTTTAACATCTACAAGAAACCACTAGGTGAAGTCATTCAGAGATTTGAACTGTGTAGTCATCAGTATGTTGACAACACTCATCACATGCAAACTCCAGTTCTCAACAACCCCTAGGGAGGTGGTGGAAACCTAAAATCATTGTCTGTCAGCTGCAAGAATCTGGAGGGAGGAGAATGAACTAAAACTTAATCTAGAGGTACTATTGCACTGGGGAAGTGTCTGATCAGAGACTAGATGTTTTACCTCTGATGTCACCCTTACTTGGAAGCACCAAATTTATGGTTGTAAGGTGCTTTCTGGATCAAGTACTGCTTTTTGGAAGCTGAGGTTGTCACTAGGAGTGCTTTTTACAAGCAAAGGCTGCATTCCTGGCAGCATCCATTCCTGGAAAACTCAAGCTTTGCCATGGCCATTCATGATCACTATGGCTGCCCCAGGTTCATTGCTGCTGCCTCTGCCATGGTGCACTAAATAAAAGCCCTTTATTGTGGTTCATTTTAAAGATCCTTTACTAGTTTTAAAAGGACTGCATGAATGGCTTCTTTGTTCATGTGGTCCATTTAAACAAAACCAGAAGTCCTGCATTTCCTGATTTGCAAAAACCGCATGGCAGAGCACAGAAGCACATATTCCATTTTATGCTCACTTTTGTAGAGCAAGAAGCATATCATTGTGGCTCATATCCGTAGCAGTGGCAGCAGACTTAGGGTGAAGGGTTCCTTGAATCTGCCACCCTTTCATTCCCTGATATAAGCCACACCAGTCCAATTCATGCGTAGGATGGCCCTGTCCCTGTCAGATTAGAACAGTGGTTTCCAAATTTTTTCAACTGGTGGCTCCCTTGACCTACTGGGCAATTGGTTACAGCTCCCCGTTAGGGCTACAATCCTATACATTGTATAAAATAGAAGGTTTTTTTACAAGGATTCTGTGCCCCTCCTGGCTGGTTTATGTGGCTCCCTGAGGAGCTACAACTCACAGTTTGGGAGCCACTGGATTAGAGTTCCATTTATCTAGTCCAGTTGCTTCCCACAGGGTCCAAACAGACCTCGCCTCCATACACGTAGTCCCTTTTTAAAGTCATCTAATCTGTTGGCCCATCAACCACAATCTTATGCCAGAAAATTCCGTCAGTTAAATTATGCATTGTGCACAAAAGTGCTTCCCCCATCTGTTCTGAATTTACTGCCAATACATTTCTTTGGATGACCTCACATTCTAATAGTACAGAAGAGAGAGCCAACCTTCATTCTCTCCACACTATGCATAATTTTACAGACTTTTATCATGTCGTCCTTAGTTGCCTTTTTTCTAAACATAAAAAAAATTCATACACAAATACTTTAACCTTTCTTCATAAGGAAGGTGCCCCCGTTCCCTTTCCCTTTCCCAGCCAGTACTGTGGTTATTTTTTGCACCTTTCCCAACTCTTTTGAAATGGAGTAATTGGAACTGTACAGTATTACAAAAGTCTACAGGCAGCCAACTTATAACAGCATTACAATACTATCTTTCTTACTTTCAGTAGATTTTCTATCCTTCCCTATACAAGGAATTTAATTTCTCCCCCCCCCACAGTTGATATACATGAAGTTTAATTTTCACTGAACCATGTACCACAATCCACATCTCTCTTTCTTAATTAGTACAACATGCTCATACCTAATCATGTATATATGACGTTAGGATTTTTTTACCTCAATGCGCATCACTTTACTCTAACTTGCTTTTCAACCTCATTTAACATTTTGTTGAGCAGTCACTTAGTTTGGAGATACCCTTCTGCAGTTGTTTTTTTTTAATTTTTATTCCACGAGAATTTTTTCCTCTGGAATAATACAATGTCATTTGCAAAGTTGGCCACATCATTCCATCTGATCATTTATGGAAAATTAAAAAGTACCAGACCAGATCCTTAGAAGTTCCAATTCTTACTTTCCTCCATTGCGAGAGCTATTCATTTATTCCTGTTTTTCAGACAGTTACCAGTCCATTAGTGGATTCATCCTCTTATCCCATGACTGCTTACTCAAGAGCTCTGGTTGTTTTAAACAAGAATCTGTGATTCTTTTGTCTTATTCTGGAACAGCATTCCAATTTGCACGGTCATATTTTTAAGTACCACAGACATGCACAGCCTCATCGGATAATAAAAGCTAAACTCATGTGTGCAGCACCCAGTTGCATTCATGGTTCCCTATCAGTTTTTAGGGATACTTACATGGAAACATAATTCTTGCACATATGCCCCCACTCAGACTGAAGCATGGGACTATAAATCTGCTCAATTAAAAATAAGATTTTCCTCATACTGATTTCAATAAAAAGAAAATTGCACCCTAATACTGTGACTGCAATTCATTTGTTAAAATAGCCTCGTTTTAGGCCTTTTTTCAGCCCTGCATTTTTCAAGGAGCTCTTCTGTGACGAAAACGGAGTTGTTGAAACTAAGGATGTTTTAACAAAGGTTAAAGAGAACTTCAGAGAAAGGTTGAGAGCCAGGATGGTGGAGTGGTTCAGGAGTTGAACGTAGACCTGGAAGATCCACTTCACATCTCTGCTTAGCCATGAGCTTCCTGGGTGACCTTGGGCTCTCTCTCATCCTCACCTACCTCACTGGGTGGTTATGTGGACAAAAGGAGGGAAGGAACCACTTATGCCATCCTGAGCTCCTTGAAGGAAAGGTGGTATACAAATGTGAAGAATAAATGAAATAACTTCACTGCTCACTACACTGTGCGTTAAACTGACTAATATTTCAACATAAACAAAGTCTGCAAAACTATTGAGCAACATAACTGCTTAAGCTAAACTAAAGAATATAGGTGCATAAGAAAACATCCTTGCGCAGACAACTGTAATTACTTCTCAAACCCAAAATAAAAACATGGTTCCACTTCTTTAATAAAACTTGCTGCTTCCACAATGAAAAAAATGAAGCCCTATGCTGAAGAATTATGTTATTATGCTATGAAGTATGCTGTAATATCTGATGGAATAAGCTTAGGAGAAATATTACACAGCAGGAAGAATACCATGGGGAATTTTCTGGGAAACTATCTGTTGATTTAAGAAAGAGACCACTCCAGGAAGCATATGGCTTACAAGATCTTTTTTTATGAGCTATGGCACAGTTCTAAGTGAGCTGCTGCAGAAACTGCCTCTTCTATCACCAGTGAAATTCCCTTCCTCCGATAACCTATAGTACTGCTAGTTTTGGTTACCTAGGTAGTTAGCTTCTTGGCATTTGCTTAAGAGCACCAGAAAGTAGCACCTAAACTTAAAATGGAAGAATATGATTATTCTGTAGATCAGGGGTGCCCAAACTCCAGCCCTGGGGCCACATGTGGCCCTTGAGGCCTCTCAATGTGGCCCTCAGGGAGTCCCCAGTCTCCAATAAGCCTCTGGCCCGCCAGAGATTTGTTGCAGCCCGCACTGGCCTGATGCAACTGCTCTCAGCATGAGGGCAACTGTTTGACTTCTCACGTGAGCTGTGGGATGACGGCTTCCTCCACTGCTTGCTGTTTCATGTCTGTGATGCAGTAGCAGCAGCAAAGGAAAGGCCAGCCTTGCTTTGTGCAAGGCCTTTTATAGGTCTTGAGCTATTGCAAGACCTTCATTCATTCATATAGGCTCATCTTTAATATATTCATTTATGTAAACATGTAAATTTATTCAAATTTTAAATGTAAATTAATTCTTCCCCCCCCCGGCCCCCGACACAGTGTCAGAGAGATGATGTGGCCCTCCTGCCAAAAACTTTGGACACCCCTGCTGTAGACCATCTATGCAGGAGGTATCTTCAATAGTTTTAACAACTCAGTTGGTTCCCTTCACAGAAGACCCCACAGAAAATGCAATGCTAAAAAAAAACCCAAGGAGGAAAACAAGAAGTCAGAAGTTATACCAGAACCATGAGAATCAGGAAAGCACAAAGTAGGCAAAGTCAGACAGGGCAAATGTAGTGCTCTGGCTGGCTAGAAGGAGTTGAATGCAAAGGAAGTTACAGGGTGTGCTCCTCCCTTACCTCTGCAGGAGCTCTTCATGACAATTCGCTATAGCCATTCCCCATTAAACAATACAACACAAAAAACCAACAACCCAACTTTAGATTTCTTAATTTAAGTGTTTGCTTCTTCTGCCCCTGAAAACTGTTATATTTTATGTACAGACCTATCTCACTCCATCCAAAATTCTTGGCCTGCATTGCAATAGTTCCAAATGAAATGTTTCTAAATAGAAAAATCGGATTTTTAAAATATCTCGAATTAAAAAGGTATATTCAAGTGTTAGCTTAGGCTTATTTACTCATAACACTGTTTAAACACTGTTACTCACTGTGTAACAGGACTTACTTCCAGGTAGGTTTGCATAGGATTGTAGCTCATATTACATTATAGCTATGTAAACTTACTTGGCAAAGACACATGCCCCCTAGGCAAATTTCTCAGTTTGCTTTCAACTGAGCCTGATGCTTCTTCCCAGCTAAAGTTTTCTTAAGCTCAGCTTTTTTTTTTTTTTTTGAGGAAAAAAGTTCCAAAGGCATCCTCTTGAGTAGCTGACATAATTGCTCCAGCTATACAAAACTCCCAGAACTGAACTCAAATACACCCCGTTCTTGCAGCCAAGTGCAAGATGGAAGAAATTGGTGAGGGGGTAGGGAACCCTGAGGCTACTCATAGCAAAATATCCTTGCAGAATTTGCAGAAAGGCACTGCGCTCTAGAGGTATCGATATCAGACTTTACTAAAAATGCCTCTGTAACTCGGAAGCTTTTCTCAGGACCCCAAGGAATTTTCAAATTCCTTCTTAAAACTCTTTTTTCCCCCCACAAAGCTTTTGTTACAGAGAGGAATGAGAATCAAAGTCTAAGTATGTGAAACTGAAATAATCCCATATGATTTTCCCTATTTATCTTTTTCTCCCCTTCTATTTCCCTTGTGCTAATACAGTATCTAGTTTTTAACTCAGTGCTTCCCAACCTTGGAGTCATGATCCCCCAGGGCATACATGCACATTCACTTTTGGGACACTACCCCTTTAAGTAGTGTAGTGACCCAACTGGGACCTGCAGGTGCTCTCAGTACAGCACTTCCAGGTTTTGCTGCAATCACCAAACACAGGTAAGTAAAAAGGGTGGTTTCTTTTCTTTTCACACTTACCTGCGTTCAGTGATGGTGGTGGCAGCAAAACCCAGAAGTCTACAGGTTTACTCAGGTTGCTCCCCTCCTTAAGGGGGCAGTGCCTGACTGAAGGTTGGGACCTGCAATTTAACCCTTCAGGGCAAGGACCCAACTTCTCAGTCTATGTGAAGTGGCAATTAAACTGATAGTCCTGTATAAAAAGAAATTAGGACTTTCTTTTACATTTGGATATTATACATTCCAGTCAGTAGCTGCCAAAGCTTCTCCCTCCCACTTTTCTGTGTTCAGCCAGGACTGTCTCCTATGACAGATCCTGCAGTGGGAAGACAGTGTGAAAAAGGCTCAAAATAGCACATTCTGAATTACAGGATAGCACTAGCAATGTGCATGTAAGTGTGGTGGTGGTGGTTTTAACAGCTACAATCCTGTGCACATACAAGTTGTGTGGGAGTAAGTCTCCGTGAGCTTATTTGGATCACTGAGTAAATATGCTATAGAGCTGTGCTGCAACACAGAAAAATATTTTTTAGTCTGTTGATGGCTTCCCATCTGAAAGATGTCTTTCAAAAACACCACCACCCATTCTGCTGCTTGTAGCATAACTTGATATGAAAGAAAGTACGCACACAGCAAAACCACACTGAATGTTATAATTCTTTAAATACAGATTTCTCTTGAATTTAAAAGTCAGATCACAAAAAAGTAGCATTAGATGGACAGGTTCTGTAAGAAAGAACCTCTAGTTTCACTTATACAGTATTTTCAAAAGGCTTTCTAAAGACTGCCACCTTGTGGATACATTGCTAAATTGTTGTTGGGTTTTTTTGCAGCCACATATGCTAGCTGTGAAGACTACAGATTTCACTAGATCAGGAGTCTCTAAACTTTTAGGCCAGAGGGCCACATCAATTATCTGGCATGGTGTCAAGGGCCACAAAAATAAATTTTAAATATGAAATTTGAATAAATATAAAGCCTCAGAAAAACCAGGAAGAGATGTTTTTAGGCCTTTAGAAGGCATTCTGAGGGGAGGCGCATGGCCTCTTCAGCTCTCAAAACGCCCTCCATACGCAACTGGTGCACAGCTCTGGTCACATTTGGTTGAGCAGGCCAGAGACTTGTAAGCATTCCAGATGCTTGCCACGGGCCGGATAGATGCTTGTCACGGGCCGCATCTGGCCCCCAGGCTGGGGTTTGGAGACCCCTTCACTAGATGAGAGGAAAATAATAAACTGAAAACTCACAGACTACAATCCTAACCTAAGAACAAAGAGTAGTCTCAAAGTACATAAAGACATTGTAAAACGTGCACAATACTGGTAGGCCTTTCAATTTATTTCTGAGAAAACATACAGATTTATGTAATAAAAGGAGCATGTATCTTCATGAAGCGCAGCGTCAGCATCCAGGATCTAGGTTAGATGAGGTTAAGAGAAGACAGGGGTCTCTAAATGATACAGACGCCTTCTTCTCTCTTTACTGATATTTTATTTCTGTATTTTCATACTATTTACAACTGTTGCATCCATCCCAGAACGAACAAGGCGGCAAAGTTCATAGGTAACAGCCATCACAAACAATAACCACATTACTAGATTGGCTCCTGAGATATCTGGTGGGCTGCTGCAAGATACAGGAAGCTGGACTAGATGGGCACTGGGCCTGATCCAGCAGGGCTCTTCTTATGTTCTTATGTTTCTGTTTATTACCTCTTTTTGTGGTTGTAAAAGATATCAGATCTGCAATGACTTTTAATCATTGTAACTATGGATTCAGACAAAAACTACTACTGCCAGGTGAACAAAGACACACCATTTCACGAAGAGGAGTTGATGCCAACACTTAAAATATGTCACCTATATCTTGTGATGCCTACTGTTCTTGTAAAAGGAGTGTCTGTAGATGTTAATGTACTAAAATGGAAGCAAATATTGCTTTAGTTTAAACTTACACTTGTGGTGCAATCCTAAGTGACACTTGAGCTGACACAGATCCCCTGCACCAGCTCCCTAGTGTCACAAACATGACATAAGGCACATTCGCATTGATTCAGGAGTTGGCTGGGCTGGTGCAGAGATTCACACTAGATTGCCAGGGCCAGATCCAGCTCTTGCCCTGGACAGAGGGGGCAATTTTGTACTGGAAGGTACAGGGTGGCAAGGGTGGCAAGGGTCAAAGGTGGCAAGGGCATTCTGGGAGTGGAAAGGAGCATTTTTGGGTGGGGGAAGGGTGGAACAGGGGAGGACTGGGCCCTGTGGAATTAGCAGCAGCAGTGTACACTGTATCCTAAGCTCTGGCCCAGGCAGCCTTACAAGAGCTGCTCAGATTTGTGCCAGTTAAACAGCTGGTGCCGATAATAGGTGGTACTGATCCAAGTAGTCTCTTAGGGCAGGATGGGGTTCAATATGGGGTAAGAGGAAAGATATTCCCTTACACTGAGTAGATCTCCAGCAGCCTTCCAACCTGTGCTAGATACAGAGCAGGCCATGTGGCCTGGCTGTATAAGAGCAGGTTAGGATTGGGCTGCCGATTTATCTCTCCACTGGAGTGGACCTTTTCACCTTTTATTCTTGCTATTTTGTACCTTAGTAATGCAACAAAAAAATACAGAACTTACTTTGTGCATCCACACACTTTCCCCGATTGCTGGAATGAACTATTTCTTGCAACAATTTGGTACTAGAAAAGAAAACATAACATTTAATTCAATTAGGAAAACACAACATAGGACTGCATGACCTTTACCTTTATGTAGATACACAGTCATGCTGTTATAATTTTAGCTCCAAAAATGGAAACAAAAACTGCT
This sequence comes from Tiliqua scincoides, assembly GCF_035046505.1. Taxonomy (NCBI): domain Eukaryota; kingdom Metazoa; phylum Chordata; class Lepidosauria; order Squamata; family Scincidae; genus Tiliqua; species Tiliqua scincoides. The sequence goes on from NC_089824.1 coordinate 49,057,178, forward strand.
TATTACTGTTCCCAAGTTTAACAATGTGCACATTATCAAATTGATACTATAATAAAAGAGATAATAGCAGGCAGATGCAAATCTATTTCGTATCTAAAACACCATAGCCAAGACAGAATGCTTGAAATCTTAATATGATACCTGGGAATTCAGACTGTGCATTGCTTCTCCATTTTAATGAGCAGAACCTATAAGCCTTGGGAATTGGACATGGCGCAATTCTTACACTATATGGTTTATAGAAATAGTTACATGTAAATACCCATAGGACATATCAAGATAACTGTCTGAATGTTACATCATGTTGCACAAAACTTGTTTTTGTTCAAGACAAAAAAGTCCCCAGTCACTTCCCACTGATATTTCAACCCAAGCTAAGGCATTTTCCTTATCTTTTCCAGAAGGAATACTGGTTGGTGTCACCACACACACACACACACACACACACACACACACACACACACACACACACAGAGAGAGAGAGAGAAAGAGGGAGAGAGAGCGCACACAAGCAAGTGTGCACAGGCAATACATGGAGTCCCCCTGAGAGAAAATGAACTTTGAACATCTCCTTGCACTCTACATATAACCTCTAATGTAGACTGGGGCCTATTGGAGTAGGCCCCAGTCTCAGAATCCCACCCCGTTTTCTCACTGGGCTGGTAGGATTACCAGCCAACCAGAAAATGTAACCTGATATTTTTTTTTCCTAGCAGCTGATCCAAAAGCTAGGGCACAGTCAATCTGAAAGCAAGGATGCAATTCCTTTCCCCTCCTCTAATTGTGCACCTTAGGAAAATAAACAGTTTTGTGTTGGGCTCTGTCTTCTAATCAAAAACCAACAGAATCCCACCCCAGGTGGACTCTGAGCTCAGCCCCCAATGCAGCCTGTATAAATAAGTCCTGTACACACATCTGTACACACAAGGGTCCTGGTTCAAACTAGTAATTATGCAGGGGGCGAGAGAAAATGAGCGAGTCCAAAATTTGTGCAATCTACATGCCAGAGTTCTTTGTAAGACTGAATGAAAGTAGCAGCTAGCTAGCCATAAAATAATACTTCATTCCTAAAAATGAGCAGGTTAAATTGGTTTCAAGAAAGGTTTATTGAATCTCAGAGCTAAGTACAATAGGTCCTCACTTTAGAATGGGCTCCCAATGCATTCAGATCACTTTATGATGGACTCTCCATGGCAAAAAAAGTTCACTATACAATAGGTTTTACACTGTATGAAGGGCTTATGATTGCAGCCAACAGAATCTTGTGGGTGATAGGCCAGTCAGTGACTGCAAGTGTCATAGGGTCTCAAAGCCCAATCCTGAGCTGCCTGTTGCGCCAGGACTGCTGCAGCGCTGAAACAGCTGCTGTGGCATCCCACATGCAACAGGGCAGCTGCCAGCAGCTCCTCAGGGGAAGGGGACTTTTGTCCCCTTCCCCTGGGTAAGACAAGTAACCCCACAATGGGGCTACACAATTCTGCGGCAACTCTTGGGCTGCCATAGAATCAAGAGCCTCTGTGTCAGGCCCATGGCCGGACATGGAGGCTCTTGACACAGAGGAGCGGAGCTCCTTTGGCCTCACCTCCTTCCCACCCTGCTCCCTCGCCTGGCACACCTCCTCCCTGCCCTCTCTCTACCTTCCCCGCACCCCAGAATGCCTCCTCCCTGCCTCCCCCATGCCCCCACCTACCTCTCCACCTCCTGGTGGTTCAGGCAGCCGCAGAGCGGCAGAGGTCCGTTGGTGCTAGCCCAATGCCAGCTGGCACTGAGCTGGCACTGGACCAGTACTGAGGGCTGCAGGCGTGTCTTATGGCACATTTGTGACACTCAGAGCCAGCCGAGGGCCAGCAGTAAGAGTTCAGGATTGAGCTCTCAGCCAATAGCAGAATTTTTAATATGGCTTTGTGTGTATTATTATTATTTCACTGAAGGGAGCAAATACAAACCTTTGAAGTAGCATTTTAGCACGTCTACTGAAGAAAGTATTTAGCTTCAGCTAACACAAATACAAGCCTTTGAAGTAGTGTCTCAGCCAGTAGGAGTATTTTTAACATAACAATGCTCCTAGAGCACATAGGCACAATTTAAATCTCTCTTAAGGAAGTGGAATACCTTAGTTCAGTGGTTCCCAAATTTTTCAACTGGTGGCTCCCTTGACCTCCTGGGCCAGTGGCTGTGGCTCCCATTAGGGCTACAATCCTATAAATTGTTTAAGGTGGTGCGTTTTTCATGAGGATTCTGCAGATCCCCTAGCTGGTTTTGTCAGCTCCACAGGAAGCCACAGCTCACATTTTGGAAACCACGGCCTTAGTTCTATGGTGGAAATTGAGGTCTTGAAACAAAATTACCAAAATATAATACATTATTGCAGCATTTCTTAAACTATGGGCAGCAACCGACAAGCAGGTTGTGACCTGATTTCTGGTGGTTCACAGAACACCACCTGCAACCACCAACACTTTCAGGTTGCCAAGCTTTCACATTTTACAAATTATTGAATTCACCTTACATATCATGTTGGCAACCTTCAGTCTCGAAAGACTATGGTATCGCGCTCTGAATGGTGGTTCTGGAACAGCATCTAGTGTGGCTGAAAAGGCCGATTCGGGAGTGACAATCCCTTCCACACTGGGAGCAAGTGCAGTCTGTCCCTGGTCTGTCTCCCTGGCTATGGGCCTTCCTTCTTTGCCTCTTTGCCTCAGACTGTTGGCCAACTGTCTCTTCAAACTGGGAAAGGCCATGCTGCACAGCCTGCCTCCAAGCGAGCCACCCAGAGGCCAGGGTTTCCCACCTGTTGAGGTCCAGTCCTAAGGCCTTCAGATCCCTCTTGCAGATGTCCTTGTATCGCAGCTGTGGTCTACCTGTAGGGTGCTTTCCTTGCACGAGTTCTCCATAGAGGAGATCCTTTGGGATCCGGCCATCATCCATTCTCACAACATGACCGAGCCAATGCAGGCGTCTCTGTTTCAGCAGTGAATACATGCTAGGGATTCCAGCACGTTCCAGGACTGTGTTGTTTGGAACTTTGTCCTGCCAGCTGATGCCAAGGATGCATCGGAGGCAGCGCATGTGGAAAGCGCTCAGTTTCCTCTCCTGTTGTGAGCGAAGAGTCCATGAGTCGCTGCAGTACAGAAGTGTACTCAGGATGCAAGCTCTGTAGACCTGGATCTTGGTATGTTCTGTCAGCTTCTTGTTGGACCAGACTCTCTTTGTGAGTCTGGAAAACGTGGTAGCTGCTTTACCGATGCGCTTGTTTAGCTCGGTATCGAGAGAAAGAGTGTCGGAGATCGTTGAGCCAAGGTACACAAAGTCATGGACAACCTCCAGTTCATGCGCAGAGATTGTAATGCAGGGAGGTGAGTCCACATCCTGAACCATGACCTGACAATCATTTTGGACTGACAATCATTCGTATTACAATATTTTCACAATATAATGATGCATCCAAAATGGATTACCATTTTAAAGCAGGGCTCCTCTGTATATATAAAAAATTTAATTATTAAGATTAATAACATCAGCACAGAATATTGCAGAGCAGTGGTTCTCAAACTTCCCAGGAGCCTTACTCCCAGCGTAAGTCTTTGTGGGGATGGGGGCAGCAAAGTGATCCCCAGCATTGTGCCCCTGCAGGGAAGGGGGGCCATTTTTAAACTAAACATACGTGCTTTCAGGCTCTGAGTGGTGTGGGGAGCCTTGTGGAGCACTTGCAGGTCTCCCCTTGGCTTCTAAATAGTGAAAGTTGCAAATGCAATTTCACTATTTAGAAGCTGAGGGGAGACCTGCAAGCACTCCTTGAGGCTCCCCACGCCCCCCAGACCCTGAGACTACGTATGAGTAGTTTAAAAAGAGCTCCCCTCCTACCACAGAGGTGTGATCCCAGGGATCGCTTCACTGCTTTTCCCTTGCCCCCACTCTTTAAAGGGAACAGAGCATCGTTACACAAACGGGTGGGTCATAACCTACCAGTTTGAGTACTATTGTTGTAGAGGATTCTGCAAACCTTAAAACAGTGGAACTCAAGAGGAGTCTTTGAGCCAATTTTTGTGTCCAGTGTATGTGACTAAACTTAAGAACATTTATAGCCTAACTCACAAACCAGTTAAAATGGAGCACTTAGATTTAAGCCTATTTCATTTCATTGACTTTACTGTATACATCAGTGGAGTTCTTCACATAATTTTGCATTCACAAGCCTTACTGAAACAGAGTAGGTCTGTGCAATAAATTACAGTTATTGGTCCCAAACGAATCTGATTTCATTGGCCTGTGGTATAAACTACAAGTGTGTTTATCTAGACAGATATGGTCTCTAATTGAATGCTAGAATGCAATCAAATCTAAGTACCACATGAATGATATTTTTACATAGCTATAAGAGCCCAAGCAACATGAACAAATCTCAGCTCAGCATCTTCTCTGGTGGCCATCAAGCAGAGAGAAACAAAAACAGCTGAAAGAAGTTACTTAGTGAACAGCATGTGAAGTGTATTCTAAAACAACATACGCTTAACGCTTAGTATAGGCAAAAACTAACATAGCAGAACCCTGATAGTCATTTCTGTCTATGAAAAAGTCAGATAAGGCCACTTCAAACACCTGCCTCTTGTAGCAGACCATAAAAAAGTTGTGCAGTCCTTTTTTTGGAAAATGAAGCCTTTTGGTACTTCAGGCTCTCATATAGACTTGCCCAATCCTAAGTGTGTAGGAACTGCTTTGGTTTACTCAAGTGGTTTCCAAACTGATAGGTCGCAATCTGCCAGCTGGGGATGCACTGGTCTCTGGCCCCTTAAGGGGAACGATGGAGCAACAGCAGTGATGCAATCCCCAGGATAGTGCTGCTGCCAGGGTCAGACACTTTTCTATCATGAAGCTGGACGAGGTTTTCGATCATTATTTTTACTCAATCGGAGACTTGGGGAACCCTGTGGAGGCATTCACAGGGCTCCCCGTAATCCCCCCCCCCCCGAGGCAAACATGGACGCCTGTCAGTAAAAACACCCCATTTCTGACCCCAAGCATGATCCTTGGGATCAGGTCACTGCCATTGCCCCAATCCAAAAAACACTTAAGTGCTTCCCAACTCCTTTGTAGGAGTTTGGGAACCACTGGTTTACTCAATAGTAAAGCAAATATACTTTCTTTCAAAAGGTTACCATGCAGTGGTCACAATATGAGAAAATGCAGTGGTGGTCAAAGATCAAACGCACACAACCCAAAGTCAAATATAATGTTGTGCATGGATTTATGTTAGCAAAATTATTCTTTATAGTCTATGCAAAGTCCGTGTACAAACTGAATTTTTTAATGCTCAAGGAATGGTTGGGTGGGGAAATAGGCAAAGCCACACAAGCATACCTAGGGGGAGGTCAGCGGCTACAAGTACTCCAGGTCAACATGTCTGGGGGGATGGCATTGCCACCTCAGCCATGCCACCTGGTTCTGCACCACTCTGAGGGAAATGCCGCCCACTCCTGAGTGGTCATGCCTGAAGGTCTTCTGAGGGCCAGAAAGGCCTCCAAAAGGCCTTAGAACGGTATTTCTTGGAAAAACCAAAAGTACTTTTCTAAGGCCTTCGAAGGCTGGAGAGGCTGCAGACGGCTTTTCCAGCCCCCAGAAGATCTCCAGACACAACGGGGGGGGGGCAGCATTTTCAGGCCTGCCCCAGGGCAGCACAAAGAGGCCAAGACCACCACTGTAAAGCCACTATATACGAGTACCACAGAACTCTAAGATTATGTGCAACAAAGAAGTATAGTCATGCACTGAAAAGTCCCATGCAGCAGCAGTATGACAGCTTGGTTTTCAGTTAGTATCAATACAAATGCAACAGCACAGTCTTCTGGAAAACATTGTAATATCTAGCCTTTACCATTATATATGCACTAATTAGGGAACACAGGTACTTAGCTATCCTACATCCTTCTTCTAGCTTCTGTGACTTTGTATATATTTGGTCCACTTGCTTCCTTTGAACAGCTTGCTCCATGGGCAGTCAAAATCTTTCAGGTTTACAGCAATGAGATACTTTTCCTCTTTGGAACTTCACCAAGTAATGCTGCAAATACCCACTTGCCATCCTTACAACTTCCATTTGCTTCACACATAATTTGATTCTTTCTGCGCATAAGCTGTCATTTTTTCCTGAAACGTTTACCAAAGTACAGAGACTTCACCAGTGCTCTCTTTCCAACACTTACACAGATGACGAGGTGTAAATTTAAAACTTCCAGAATTTATGGAGTGCTAAATGGAGATACTTTAAAGATTGATTTTCATTAAGAGATTCATAGAACACAAGGCAGAAGGTCCCATATACCTTGCAGCCCAATCTTATGCATGTCTACTCTGATGTAAGTCCCATTACACACAGTGGGGCTTACTCCCAGGTAAGTGTGGATAGGATTGCAGCCTTAATCTACCAAATTTGAGAGAGTACTAGTTCACAAAATTGGCTACAACATCTCAAAAAGGATATTGTAAAGCTGCAGAAGAGATGCAGAAAAGGGCAATCAGAATTGTCACAGGCCTGGAACATCTTCCCTACAAAGAAAGGCCACATCACCTGGAGATTTTTAGCTGAGAAAAATGGCAGTTATGAGGGGCCAGGATACAGACTTATAAAATTATGCATGGCATGGTGGGAAAGCCTTTTTCTCCAACCACACCAGAAAGAACCTGTGGTCATCCAATGAAACTGAATGGCAGTGGACTGAGGAAAGAGAGAAAGGAGTTCTTCTTCACACAGTACATAATCTATGGATTTACCACCACAGCAATCCACTGATCACTATTTTGGATGCATTTAAAAGGAGATTACACAAATTAATGGAGGACAAGCCCATCAATAACTAGTAGTTATATGGTGACCATGTGCTACCTCCAAGTTGAGAGGTAGTGTGCACCTGAGTACCAGCAGCTTGGAAACAGTAAGCTGCTTATATGCTGTTTTTTGAACTTTTCTGTTGAAACACAGTACAGCCATTCCAGAATCCCCTACAGTTACGTGAAACCGCAGATACAGGCAAATGCCTCCCCCAACCCACCCTCTGGAGCTGAGAGGAGCTCTGCTCCTCTTGCCTCTGCTGGGTCCTCCGAGCCCAGCAGAGGACATGGATGTCTGTCTGCAGCCTCTGCCAGACTCAGACTGAGCCTGGCAGTTAAACGCAACTTCTGGTTTTTCCATGATGCCCTATATGGTATTAAAAACATTACTTCTGGTTTCACTGAGAAACCAGAAGTTGCATTTTTTAACTGTTGGGCTAAGTCTGAGCTGGGCAGAGGCCATGACGGATGTCTGCGGCCTCTGCAGGGCTCAGAGGACTCACCTCAGCTCTGGAAGGGGCATGCATAGGGGAGTACACACTGGGGGCATCCTGCAGACCTGATTCATGGATAAATGAATTTGCGGATACAGGATCTGCAGATATAGGGGGCCCCCGTATATAAATTTTTATAATAAAATAATTTTACACAATATATAAAATATATTAAAATAAATATATGGATAATATAATAAATATATTCTTCTCCAGAGGGTCATTTCCACTTCCTGGTTTCCCAGGGGAAACAGAATGTTGGATAGGTGAACTGTTTGTTAATTCAGCAAGTTTCTTATACAGCTGTACCCTTGGACTTAGCTTTTACACATGCTGCAGCGAAATAAGGACTATGCATCAGAGAGCACCATTATGAAAAATGAGTGCATTCTGATGTTTGCCCAAACCAGTTTGCCCACAAACCAGGATCAAATCATAGCTTGGGATGATGGTTTGTAGGAAAATGATGTTTTCTCCGCAAATTAGTCAGATCTGTTTAGTCCAGCGCCAACCTCAGTGCCAACCTCTCCTCTATCTTGTGCCAGTCAACTCACATCTTGAACTCTTGCAAGTCAGCTAGTAATCACTTCTGCTTTTTGAGAGTCTGATAAAAGCATGTGACATTTGCAGCGCAATCCTAACTTGTGCTGGAACAGGTAGGCTTGCAGGCCTGTGCTATATCCAGCACAAGTCTGGGGCTGGCTGAGGCTTGGCCCAAGGCAAGGGGAAAAAATTCCCCTTATCTTAAGTAGAGCCACAGCAGCCCCAATGGATCTATTTGGATCTGTGCCACCTGAAGAGGTGGCGCAGATCCGAACAGTCTGGAACTGCTCTGCACAGTCCAAGAATGGGGCTAGGATCTGGCATAGCTGCTCAGCACGCACCCATCCATGGGCCCATCTGCCGTCTGCCTCCGCCCACCCCAGAATGCCTGCGCCAGCCAAGCTTGGTGGGCACAAACTTACCGTCCTTTGTCGATGCAGAGGCTGGATGCAGCCTCCATGGGCCGGCACGACTCCATGTGCCAGCGTGGTTTACTCCCATGGAGGCACAAATGTGCTTTACAGCATGTTTACAAACCTCCCAGGCCAGTGCAAGGGACTTGAGCCGGCCGAGCACACCTTTAGGATTACACTCTTACAGTCTTTATTTTGCTTCTGGTAATCATGGAGATGGGCAAAATATTATGCCATCACCAACACTTGAATGCTGCTCAGTCCCCCCTTTGGCTGCCAAGATCTTCCTAGGCATTACCCAAATATTGTCATGTCTCGCTGCTTTCTGGAAAATGTTCACAAAACAGAGCTTCACAAAAGTCTCCTTGCAATCAGCCTCACAACAATGTTGAAATAGGCATGTGTGCCTATGGAAAGCCAGAACTGATGGTAATGCTTCCTAAAACCATAATTTTAGTTTAGTTTTAGTAATTTTAGATAACGAGAATTTGTACAGAATGCTTTTGTCAGAATCCCAATGGGGTTTTAGCTACATAGCTCTGTTTTTGGGGAGGTATGGGAAAAGAAATAAAATCCCTGTTTCATGCAATCATTTAAACACAATCGTTCGAAATAATCATCTTATATTACAGTTGAATTCTTCATCATTATTTGTCCCAGCTTACAAGTAAATTCTTACATTATAGGAACCACGTGCTTGTCACTCCCCTTTTATTTCACCCCATGACACACTAACATCATAAGAATGTAGAAACAACTCAGGAGGGACATGATTACATGGAAAAGTGATATTGGAATCAGATGCCACAAAAGGGATGAAGGATTAGCATGGTTCTTCCTGTGAGACCTCTTCCATGTGGTTTCTTTGTGGGATAGAGTCACTGGAAAGCCATGATCACAATTATCATGAACCTAACTCCTCATGGTATTGCTACGACATAATGCCATAGATGACAGATTGAAATTCCAGCTTAAATCTTTAAACTGGAGTACTAATAGCCAACCTTTCAGCCAGGTCTGCAATCCTAAGTAGGCTTGCAGAAATCAGTCCCATTAAATTCAGCAGGTCCATTAAATTTGCTTGAATTTACACATGTTTAGGATTGGTCCTAAAAGCTGAACCATCAGTCATTTAAGCATCAAGCAAACAAACACAGCAACAGCAGCAAAACAAGATACTTTCACTTTTGCAACACATTTGCCAGAGGTATTTAGTTCCACTTCTCTGCAGTATGTGTACTTTAAAGTTCTCATACATATTATGTCCACTTTAGTGCCATGAACATCACTTTTCATCATCAACAAGTGTGACAACCACTCATCCCAACCACTTTCAGCTGAGCCCTCTCATCTACAAACCGATTTCATGGTGAGAACAGCTTCCAGCACCTAATATGACCAGGATTTATAGAATTTTCTCAAGGCCATGGAGAGAGCTGTTAAAGTTCTTCATCAGGCAATCTCCAAAGTTTTCATGAGTTAAGTGATGCCATCAGGAAAACAGTCCCTTTAAAATCTCAGAAAATGCATCATAAATCTCTAGTTTGATATCAAGCATCTGCCTTGACCACGAGTTGTACCCCAAGGTTCCCCTCCTCTGATGAAAAATTTCCTTCCTCTGTAAAAGGAAATATGCACACACAACCCCCTTTTCAAGGTAGTATTTGTAATTGTACTATGTCTGTGCAGAGCTATTGAAGTGTTTCCACACTGGAATACTAATTACTTACTTGTCAATCCAAACTTGACTCAATAACAGTCCTCCAAGAATATATTTTGCACACAAATATCAAAACTTTAGTACTTGTAGTTTGCTATGTGTCAGCCGCACCTGCAGCCATTTCCTTGACTGAACTAACATTACCTTATATGACTGCATACCTGAATGTATGATTAAATGGAAAAGCTAAATTCTGCTTGCTGCGGTGAATCATTCTTCGAAGACATTTAATCCAAACCATTGTCCAGTCTACAGAATCCCAGGACTGTCATTTATTTTCAGGATTACCTTTAACAGGCTATAGCTCAGGCACAGAGCACGTGCTTTGCATTCAGAAGGTTCTGGCTTCAGTCCCCAGTATCTCCAGATGAAAGGATCACAGTTGGCAGGGCTGAAAAGTACTTCTCTTAAAGTCTTTGGAAAGTGGTTGTCAACCAGAGCAGATGATGCTGGGTAAACCGAGCAATGGTCTGGCTCAGTTACTATCAAGCTATGAAGCTGCCTTATGTGCCTCTGCATCAAATCTGGTTCAAGTATCCTTAGCACCCAAGATCTGAGTTCAAGTGTCATTCTATGGCGTGCAAAGCAAACTCTTCTCTTGTCCTCCTCCCAACTCCCTTCCTGCCACTCTTTTTGGAAGGCAGGTTAGCGGGGGGGGGGGGGGGAGCTGCAGGCCAAATTCTATCCAGCTTTCCAGTAGTGGTGCAACAGTGCCTGTGTGCTGCATCCTGAGGTAGGGAGACAGTCACATAGGCCTCCACTAGGTAAGGGAATATTTGTTCCCTTTACCCCTGCTAATTGGGTAAGGCACTTTTTCAAGTGGGTGCTCCTTTTTTTAGCAGGGGGAGAGTAACTGGCCCACCTCACCCCAGCACTGTCTGTTCTAGTGGCTGTCTGCTGGTATTCCTTGGCATCTTTTTAGATTGTGAGCCCTTTTGGGACAGGGAGCCATTTAGTTATTTGATTTTTCTCTGTAAACCGCTTTGTGAACTTTTAGTTGAAAAGCGGTATATAAATACTGTTAATTAATTAAAAATTAATTAATTCCCTTTCCTCAGGACTGCATTGCAGCTGCACCCACATGGGAAAGTTGGATAGGATTGGGCCCTGAGACTAGTTCCCTAGGGGCGCAATCCTAACCCCTTATGTCAGTGCTTTCCAGCACTGACATAAGGGCAATGCCATAAGGGCAATGCAGCTCTGAGGTAAGGGAACAAACATTCCCTTACTTTGAGGAGGCCTCCGTGAGTGACACCCAACTGCATGATGCTGCACATGTCCCATTGGTACTGCTATAAGGGGTTAGGATTGCACCCTAAAGTGGCTCCTCTCCCTTCCCCACCCCACCTTCTGTCCCTCTTGAAAGGTCAGCAGGTGGCAAGATACAAGGGCGATAACAGCCCTTCCTCCTCCTCTCCAAATTTCTTTATTAGAAAACCAGATCATTACTGTTAACCACAAGGTATTTACTAGTATCAGGGAGTTCTATGCAGTAAGGAATTTTGTAATGGTGTTGATTAAAAAATGCTGTTCAACAAGGCTTGGTCAACAATGCCAGGGTGTGTGTGTACACAGGCACACCCACACACCCACAGGGATTGATTACTTGCTAATAAGTCAGCTGAAAAGGAAATGGATTGCTGCTCTGTGTAACTCAGTGCTATTTATTTCAAGGGAGAAAAAGCGGTGCCAGCAACAAATGGCTCCTTTCAAGTGGAAGAAAACAATATCTATGCCCTCATTCAGACAATCACTTCTGGCTGCCAAGAAGTCATCAGTGCTTCAGCTCCTATCACTTTCCAACTGTATCACAGTATTCTTCTGTCTTATTGTCTACTGCATTCATTTGCCAATTGAAGTCTATTGTTTTCAGGTATCAAGCTCAGCATAAAACAACCTCTGAAAAAACAGCTTTGCCAACATTTAAGTTTACAAAAAACTTGTAACCAGCCAAATAATCAAAGATTAAACTTATATAAAACTTAAAAAAAAAAAAGTTTGTAATGTTTAGAGGTGCTTGAAAATGGTGTTATTTACTTTATTCAGAAGTAAGCTTAGTATGTGCAATAAGACTTAGGGAGCAATCCTAACTGCATCCTGGGCCAGCGCAAGTCCTTTGGCCTGTCCAGGAAGTTTGCAAATGTGCCGTAAAGCATGTTTCTGCTTCTGTAGGAGTAAGCTGTGCCAGCACATGGAGGTGCACTAGCCCACGGAAGCCAGATCCAGCCTCCACAGCAGCAGCAGCAGGTGGGTTCCAGCCGACAGAGCTTAGCCAGCGCAGAGGTCAGGGAGTGTGTGTGTGGAAAGAAGGCAGAAGGGAAGCATTCCAGGTTAGGGGCAGGGTGGGGAATGGGAGGTGGGGCCAGAACCCTGCAGTTATGCCAAATCTTAGCCTCATTCCCGGGCAGTGTGGCACTGCTCCATTCTGTGCCACCTTATCGGGTGGTGCAGATCCGAGTAGACCTATTGGGGCTACTGCTGCTTTACCCGGGGTAGGGGGGAAAGTCTCCCCTTGCCTCCAACTGAGCCACAGTCAGCCCCAAACTTGCACTGGAAATAGCGCAGGCCTCCTGGCCTGCCTGTTCCAGAGCAAGTTAGGTTTACACACGGGCAGCGCAATCCTATCTTCGTTGGCAGCCTTCAGTCTTGAGAGACTACGGTATCACGCTCTGAATGGTGGTTCTGGAACAGCGTCTAGTGTGGCTGAAAAGGCCGATTCGGGAGTGACAATCCGACCCTGGGAGCAAGTGCAATCTGTCCCTGGTCTGTCTCCTTGGCTATGGGCCTTCCTTCTTTGCCTCAGTCTGTTGGCCAAGTGTCTCTTTAGACTGTGAGAGGCCATGCTGCACAGCCTGCCTCCAAGCAGGCCACTCAGAGGCCAGGGTTTCCCACCTGTTGAGGTACATTCCTAAGGCCTTCAGATCCCTCTTGCAGATGTCCTTATATCGCAGCTGTGGTCTACCTGTAGGGCGCTTTCCTTGCACGAGTTCTCCATAGAGGAGATCCTTTGGGATCCGGCCATCATCCATTCTCACGACATGACCAAGCCAACGCAGGCATCTCTGTTTCAGCAGTGCATACATGCTAGGGATTCCAGCTTGTTGCAGGACACCAGAACCAGGGAACATCCACTAAAATTGAGTGTTGGGAGAGTTAGGACAGACAAAAGAAAATACTTCTTTACTCAGCATGTGGTCGGTCTGTGGAACTCCTTGCCGCAGGACATGGTGACGGCATCTGGCCTGGATGCCTTTAAAAGGGGATTGGACAAGTTTCTGGAGGAAAAATCCATTATGGGTTACAAGCCATGAGCTGTATGTGCAGCCTCCTGATTTTAGAAATGGGCTATGTCAGAATTCCAGATGTAAGGGAGGGCACCAGGATGCAGGGCTCTTGTTATCTGGTGTGCTCCCTGGGGCATTTGGTGGGCCGCTGTGAGATACAGGAAGCTGGACTAGATGGGCCTATGGCCTGATCCAGTGGGGCTATTCTTATGTTTCTTATGTTCCTCTGCTCTCCAGCAACATCACTGATTGCAGTTCTATAGCGGTTATACCTGAATTCTCTTGCATTCCAGGCTTCAAATGGATATTAAGGACATCAGCTGGATCAGGCCAAAGGCCACCTACTCCAGCACTCTGTTTCGTTATAAGAGCCAACCAGTTGTCTCAGGGCAGGAAAGAAAGTCATACCACTCTCCCACTATTGATCTCTTGCAACTGGTCTTTACAGGCATATTATTGTTGAATCCAGAGGCAGCACACAGTCATGAGTAGTAGGCCTTGTCTGTCATGAATTTGCTTTGCCCCCTCTTAACATCATTCAAGCTCGTGGTCATAACCACATTCTGTGGCAATAAGTTCTACAGACTAATTATGTGCTCTGTGAAGAAGTACCACTTTTCCCCATCATGAATTTCCTGTCAGTCAGTTTAATTGGATGACCCCTGGTTCTAGTGTTGTGAGACCATGCATAATCATGTCCTCCTTAATTGCCTTTTTCCCAAACTAAAAAGCCCCAAGTAATTTAGCCACTCCTTATAAGAAAGGTGCTCCAGCCCCATAGATCATTTTGGTTGTCCTCATTTGCACTTTTTCCAGATCTAAAATATCATTTTGAGGCCTGGCAACCAAAATTGTAAGTCTTGCAAAGGTGGAGCCTGTTTATCTGCAGGGATTCTGTTCCCAGATCGCCCATGGATACTGAAAGCCATGGATAAAAAGATTTGCGGTTTTTGGAGCTCACCTGAGCCTTGAACATGACCAGAGCCTTGTTCCGCTCACACCTGGGGCCATTTTTGAGCCTTGAAGGGGTGGCGCACAGCCTCTCTGAAGCTCAGAAAACCTCACAGACGTGACTGAAACAAGGTTCTGGCTGCATCTGGGAGGTCTTCAGTGGGGCTATCCAGAGGGTTTGGCAAACCCATGGATATCGAATTAGCAGATTAAGAGGTCCCACCTGTATGGCCATGCCATACATGGGCATTTGTATAGAGGCATTATAAATATTAGCAGTCTGATTCCCAATCCTTTTCCTAATTACTTCTAGCATGGAATTTGCCTTATTCACAGCTTCCAAACACTGGGTCAGTGTTTTCACTGAGCTTTTCATTATGACCCCAAGATCTCTTTCCTGGTTTGTCACCCGCATCTCAGAGCCCATCAGTGCAAATGTGAAGTTGTTGGTTTTTTTTGCCCCAGTGTGCATCACTTAACACTGAATTGTAGTTGCCATGTGATTGCTCATTCACTCACTATGGATCGACCTTTTTGGAGCCCTTCACAATTGGTTTTGGTCTTTATCCTCCTGAATAGTTGGTGTCATCACACACTTTGTTATTTACCTGAGATTCCGGAACATTTCTGAAAATGTTCCCAAAACAGATCTTTAAAGGACCCCCATTTCTTATTTCCCTTTACATGAAAATTTCCCATTATCTCTTGGTTTTCTTTCCTTTTTTTAAACCAATTATAAGAGGACCTGTCCTCCTATGGACCCTACTCCGTAACTAGAGATGTTTGTTTCCAGTGAGTAAGACAGAATTGCAGACTATGAAACACAAAGGGCTCACTTCTGTGGAAAATAAATAACATTGTTCTTAAACACCTGTATACATAAATATTTTTAAGTCTAAAACCTTGAGAGAGAATGCACATATAGACAGGAATTATAATGCTGACTTGAAACACCAGCACCAATACAGGAGCATGGCATTACAGCAATATGGTAAAGGCAAGGGAGCAGCTGCGACATGAAAGAGACCCCTAGCGGACAGGAGGAGATGTCCAGACAGCAGCCCTTCACCCCAGGCACCCTATATTAGAACACATTATGACACCGAGTTGGGACAAACAAAAAACAAATTATTGCTGTTGAAGTATTATTTTCACAATGCAGACTCCACATAAACAATCAAGCTTAGAAGTAGGTCATGGTGTATCCTGGAGGCTCTGAAACCATTGCAGAACATGGGATATTAGAAAGCACTATAACACAGGCAGATTATAGGACGCCAAGTGACCTATAGCAAATAAGGACAGTGCAGGCCCAGTGACTTCCACATGGAAGACATAATAATAAATACATCTTTCATACAACACATAGTACTAACCATAAAATTCTGATCCCCTCTTGTTAGGCAGAATATTCCCTTCCCAAGATACCTTGTTCCAGAGTTCCCCATGAATGTAATGGGCACTTTCTATTTCATAATGTTACTTTTCCACCAAACTTTACAGAACAGATACATTTTCTGAGGTTGTATACTACGTTCTGAAAATGTTTTTGCCTATCCTAATGAGACCAAGGTCTCATGATCAGCAAGCATTTGCAGAAAGTAATAGTAGCCTTTAAACATGTTTTATTTTTCAAAATAACTTGATATGATTTAGCAAACTAAGTCAGAGCTATGGAACATATCAATGGCTGAAATCAAACCCCAAACAGCAAGTAACAGAAATAAGTAAAGAGATGCAATGAGGAAAAGGTATGTTTGTTCCCAATACTGCTGCTTTAGACAGTTTTTTTTTTAATTAGAGTTGGAAAACTCTTGTTATAAGCCATGTATCCTCTGTGCCCAATACGAAATCTGCTGATCTCACATAAGAATAATAGTAACAGCTGAAAGGCAAGAGGGCATATATAACAAGAAAGAACAGGGGTCTCCAAACCCAGCCTGGGGGCCAGATGCAGCCCGCAACCAGCCTCTATCCGGCCTGTGGCCAGTCTCTGATCCCCTGAGAGAGACTGGGCCAGTTGACCAAACACAACCAGAGTTTTGATTGTGGGCTGGGGGAATGGGGGACATTTAAGTGTGTGCTTTATTTCTTAGGCTGTGTTGTTGCTTGGAGAAATCCTGAGCATTTGAACCCATTCATTTATTCATTCATCTAAGTTCCATCTCTATTGTAATAATAATAATAATAATAATACAGGTATTTATATACCGCCTTTCTTGGTCTTTATTCAAGACTTTATTCAAGGCAGTTTACATAGGCAGGCTTATTTAAATCCCCATAGGGATTTTTACAATTGAAAGAAGGCTCTATCTTTCAAGAGCCACAACAATTCAGATGTTTCGTTTTGATCTGGCCTCCATCCTGGCCTCCATCCTCCCACGCTCAGAGCAGATGGAATAACTCTGCTCAGCTTGTCAGCTGCTTCAAGGTCGTACGGTGCTGGTGGCCTCAAACTGGCGACCTTGTGGATGTTATCTTCAGGCAAATGGAGGCTCTACCCTCTAGACCAGACCTCCTGCCTGGTGTATTTATTTAAATTTTATTATTTAATTTTTTTCAGGCCCTTGACACTGTACTGGATATTTGATGCGGCCCTTTGGCCAAAAAGTATAGAGACCCCCGAGATAGAATAATAGCTGGTAGGTATGCCAATTTACTGAGTTTATTAAAGCCTGAGAAATTCCAAGTCATCTTCTGCAGTTGAAGATACAGAAAAAAACTGAAAAACCATCTCCCCCAGTGTTATCTCCTCCTAGGGAAGTTTTGCAAAGCCTTGGCATGGGACAAACTAAGTGAAACAAATAAAAACAACAGCAGCACAGCTATGAAAATTGCTACAGTGCTCTTAAGCTTCCTTTAAATTATGGTGAGCCACTTGGAGAAGCTCTTTTATAAACTGGTTTAAAGGTGGAGCCTCAAGGTTTCACCTTTCTGCCAAGACTCGAATCAGGTGGCATTTAGAGGAATGTCAAGGATTGTTCTGTACATTGACTACTCTCTTTCCCCACACTTTTGCCAACTTGCCACTACCAGACTATCAGTTCAGTATTATTCTCTTCCTCTCCACCATCACAGCAATGCCAAACAGGCTGCATTCCATGGTGGGGTCAGGCAAGCCAGGAGGCTTCACCTGGGAAAAAGGTTTTTTAATTCCCTTACCCTTGCATAACCCTCCCAATCCACAATGAGTCTCCTTGGACCTGTGCCAGCAAGTTTGCCAGCGCAAGTCCAAGGAGAGAAAAGGGGCAAGAAGGCCACTGCCAGAAGGGATAAGATCCGGTGCAGGCCTTCCATGATGGATTCCCCCCCTCCTGCTGCCTCCCCGCCCCCCATTACACCCCTTTCCCCACTCGGTTCTGACTCCACCTCACCTCTGTTCCACCACCCTCTCCTGTCTCTCCCACTGTCCTACCTGCTCTAGTGAGTAAGGAATCTAATGATGGTGGGGGCAGGAAGGTGCAGAACTTCCCACTGGCACTCCTGGTAGCATGCTAACTCGCATGCTCTCAACGCCTTTTGCAACAGGAGCTGACTGCTTTATGGCAGTCAGCACCGCTGCAGGAGCCTTGCCACTATTGGGTGGAAGATTGGGGTCTATTAAGTGCTTATTAAAAATGAGCACTATGCACACTCAGTTATAGTGTTGAACTATTATTTAAAAAGCAAACAAGATTTTTGAAACAATCATCAAAACTTTGACTCTTATGCGTTAAAAGCTGTGTACTTAGTTTCATGAAGATATCAGGTATGTGTCCAGTTCAACCAAAAGGTACATTTTTTTTTCTTGAATACATACCATTGATCTGACCTTTTAAAGAAAGTTTCTTCTACATCTCTGCCATATGTGGAACATCTTTTTCATCAAATGAGCATGTGCACACATCTAGTGTAGGATAGTAATTTTGATTTTCACTTCAATCATGAAAGCATGTAATTTCAGCGCCATGTTTAGAAACATATTTGAACGTTTTCTGCTGGAGTTCTGGTGTGAAATTGAACTACGAGTACTTTGGCTGCCTGGCAGAGTTTCTACATATGTACACATTTCGTATGTACGACATGAGGCTTTTGCAGGAATCATTAGGAGATTATGCATTTGCTAACAAGAACTGCATGACCAATCACCTGCCAACCACCACTTTAACTGACACTTCCCATATTTCAGCTTGACTGTAGGTTTTCCATGCTGAAATGAATTAGCAACTGAAGCCTTAACACCAAAGTCCTTATTTGCTAATGTATAAACACTTATCTTATTGGTATATTCTTTACGAATGTGTTTCAGGTTGGGGAGACCTTTGTAAAAAAAGATTTGCAAGAAAATTATGTATAAAAAAAACATGCTTAAGGAAGAGAGAGTTAATTGTATTTTCAGAATTTAAAAACCGAGTGCTTGCCAACCTCAGTTTTCCTCTGGTTAAAATCCGAGATGGGAAATAGCAATTAGAGGAGTAAACAGCTCTTTCAGTATCAGGAAATGCTACAAATAAAATGCAAGCAGCACATTTAGAATGACCAGTACTCTTATAGCTTCAAGTCAAAATATTTTTTGTTCTTTATAAGCATAAAGGTCAGATTCCTGCTTTTGTCTGTTTTTCATGCTGCAGCAACCCTGAGGCTAGAGCACGATGAAACTGATGTAAGCTGAGCAACTGCAGAATAACACAGGAATGTGCACACAGGTACATCTGTTTCCACTATGCATTTTTTTCTTGCTCCAGTGATGTCATTAGAGCCCCTGGAGGCTGGGACGGTGACATCAAGATGTCACTTCCAGATTCTCCCAGAAGAGAAAGCAATGGCCATATTACAATCTCAGTCCTGCCCTGTTCCTTCTCCTTTGGAAGCTGAGCCTCCAAAGGAGAACAGGGTAGCACAGAGATTTAAAAATAATTCAAACAGGAAGAGGTGGCAGACATATCTGTGACATCACTGGTGGTGGTGGTGCTGCTGCTTCTCCTGCTGCTGCCGCCATCTTGGGTGGGTGTCACCCCTTTCAGCCTGGCACCCAGGGTGGCCCACCCCCCATTTGCTACACCAGTGCCTTGCTGTACTATCAGCATTCCCATCAGGCTGCAGAGTCACCTGGCAAAGGACAATCTTCTGCCCATTTTCAGCCAGGGTAGTGCTGTGTGCGAAGCACTGGGGGACAGGGTGATAAAAAACATGACTAGGTCGCACCAGGCAGGCTAAACACCTGACAGGACAGTGCCTTCATCACACACATGGTTCCGAGTGGTGTCTTGAACAGTAGCGTAGCTAGAGGGGGAGTAAAACAGTAAATACAGCAAGCATCACAACATGCCATGTAAGCAGCCCCTCCCACTTGCTGTTGGAGCTATTCCACGCAGCAATGGTACTGTGAAAAATCTGTACCTGTAATAAATGTTCTAAGCTGATAGTTAAAAACTGATATCCTTGATTCTTATTCCTAAGAAGAGAACCTCTAAATTAAAATAAATAATAAAACTAATTCAGCAACATTAATATCAGGCAGAAATCTTAAAACATGAAAAGTATTAACAGCAAAAGGATCCAGGGAAAAAAACATTGGATTTACACAAACCAAGCCTTTTTTTTTTTAACTTGTTGCCTAAATATGCAAAGTGAAAGGGTTTTGCAGCATCTCCCAGGGCAATGAATTCCAAAGTTTAGGCACTGCTATGTAGAAGACTCAACAAATTATCCCCTCATTCTATTCATCTTTTTCCAAACCACCAATTTCCCTCCTGAAAAATTTTCATTAGGTGGGTGGTCTTAGTTTTACTTTGTCATGTCAGATTATGAAATTTAGTACTAAATGTGGTTGCCAAACAAGTAAATGTGTTACTGATGCTAATTTGACATGGGGAAAGAGATGCCACATGTTGCAGTCCATGAATACCATAGTAATAGCAACAGAAGTAACACAAATCAAATGCAAATGGAGTTAAAGGCAACTCCAAAGTTTAAACTTAGTTTCAAATATGAGTCATAGCATGATATTTTCCCCCTTGTGAATGTTCCCTTTATCAGAGGAATTAGAAATGACTCAACGTTTGATTTTCGGGTAAATCAACCTTGTACAAGTCTGAGTGGTGTAATCTGCACCAGAGACAAGCTCTATGTACAGCTATTTGCTGAATAGAAAGTCACAAGGTCAAAAATGCTGACAAAAACAATCACTGGCATTGCCTGGAATCCTGCTGAACTTTTATGTATGCTGCATGTCAAAGTTCTGAGATCCCACTGTGCTGTCTGGATCCAGTATAAGGACCTCAGACTAGTCCTTTAGCTAGTACTGGAACCAAACTGAGTACTGCTATAGCAGTTGCTAACAATACTATGAGCAGCCCAATCCTAACCTGCACCTGTGCAGCAAGGCCACATGGCCTATGCTGTATCCATTGCAAGTTGGGAGCCAGCTGGAGGTCTTCTTGGGGCAAGGGGATATTTTTCCCCTTACCATGAGTAATGCCCCCATCTGCCCTATGGGGCTACTCTAATCACCACCAGCTATTTAGCTGGCAGATATCAGACCAGCCCCATGTAAGAGTGCCTGGCTGGAGAAGGTGGTTAGGATATTGTGGAGAAGCCCTCTGCTGATCCTGTCCCTCTTCTGGGCCTGATCCACTCCTGTTCCACCATTCCCACACCCAGAAATGCCCCCACCCATGCCCCCGTACCACTCAGCACCTTACCTGTCTGTGATGGTGGCTAGGGACTTTGAATGCAGCACAAGTGGGGTGACACACAGCAGGTATCCCTGCTGGTGCAGCCTACTGTTCAGGTGCAGTGAACATGCTTTGTGGTATGTTCACAACACCCTTGGTTGGTGCAGCAGCCACTGTGCCAGCTGAGCGAGAGCTCAGGATTGCACTCTCAGTGTCGCAAGTGGAACAATGATTCTAAAACCATCTTTTTGTTGTTATTTAACTCATACAAGTTCTGCTAAATACTCACAGGAAAGGAAGAAAAAAAAAGATAGCTAAAGCTGCAAATCCATAATACAAAAATGGTCAGGCACAAATCTAACAAGGGTTAGCTTCAGAAATTCTTCAAGGGCCATTATTCAGACTCATCTCATTCCAATGAAGTTCATTTTACAACTGGCTTATACTTTAGTTAGCATCAGTGTCAGCAAGGAAAGCATGTGACCAGAAAATGAAATATGATATATGCAGTCACTTGACAGCATCTCATCTTATGCGAATTAATTTATAAGTATGAATAATGAAAGAACCATGTTTTTCATTCTCTTCTAACTGGGCTTCTTTGAGGGGTATTTGCCTGAGGTGAGAAGCGCCAGAGCTATGATGACTCATCACGTCACAACGGACTTGACTAGATTCACATGTAAAGATTATAAAGTGAGAATTTAAGCTATCACAAATGCTTGAAGAATCTGTAGTGTTTCAAGCAGGTATCTTTCCCTTAATATTTCAGTTAAACACTATATTCATAAATGGCTTTGCTGGGACAGCCCATTTCTCAAGCCCCATCTCTAATAAGCTACAGTGCAACTGATTTCCCTCACCTTCTCAAACTTCAGAATCCTATTTCACAGCGGTTTACCAATATTATGGGGCCTTTCCCTTGGAATAGGTTGAGTTTCAACTACTATGCAGTAAACCCTTGTTGTGGCTAATCTACTAAGTGTGCTAATCTACTATTAAGACATGTAATGTGTTTATGCTTCTGAAGTCCAGTTGCCACTATGAGGAAACTGGGAGGGAATATCTTCTAAACACAAGATTTAGACATAAGCCAGAAGAAAAAAACAACTCTGCCACAATTTATTCTACCAATGCCTGTTCCACTTTCTCTCCTGGTAAGCGAATAAAAATACTGTAATCTGTAATCCCATACAAACTGCCATCGTACTGCAGAATAGGATTTCTTCCCTAAATGCTGACTTTTCAGTTTTCTCCAAGCAGTATAAATTTCAGACTAAGCGCTTATCAGGCCAAAATTGGGCAAAGCCATTTTCTTAATTGTGAGATGACACACAAATGCCAATACTGATTAAAAACAAAACAAGATAACTGAAATTATTTAAATTTCATGTAACAAGGATCATGATGAGTGCATTTTTACCCACTGTCTTGCAAGAGGAGCCAATTGTGTAGGGGGGTTGAAGTGCAATCAATGCATGTTTACTCCAAAGTAAGTCCCACTGTATTCAATGAAGCTTACTCCCAGAAAAATGTGCTTAGGATTTCAGCCCTAGGCAAAAAATGAGAATAAAATAGTTAGGCCATTATCAGTTTATTTGTCCATCTAGCTCAGTATTTTCTTCACTGATAGATAGCAAATCTCCAGGGTTTCAGAGCCATATGAGGATATCAGAGACTGAACTTGGGGCCTTCTGCACTCAAAGCACTGAGGTATGTGCAACTCCCTCCCCCAAATCTGGACTGATTAAGTCCCAACTATCTGAAAATTTCAATAAGATCCTTTAAAAACAGGATGGAGGCAGCATTAATTAAATGTAGGATTTCTTGACCATGTGATTAGCTATGTAAACTGCTTTGTGAACTACTTTTTGTAGAATAACAGTATATAAATATTCTTAATAACAACATTTCAGGGTCACTTCCTCTTGCCTCCTCTGTCTCAGCACTATGAAACTACTTTGCATTTCTTAGTTTTGCAGTATTTAGCTGGCATTCCTTAAACATCTATATTGCAGGACTTCCCTCAACACATTCCAGACATGTGACTTGTTTTCATTAACTACTCCAAAAGCAGAAGGCTGCATACACAGCCATTCATCTATCCTTCTGCAGCATTTTGCCTTGAATATTTAAGCAGTGGGTGGAGTACAACCACTACTCTTACTCTGAAACCACAAACTGAATTGTTTACATATCTGAAATGAATCATCAAAAAATAGGATGCCTTTAAAAGACCACTGAAAATAAGTTACTAGAAAAGAGTTGTTTTTCTTTAAAAAACAGAAAAGAAAGATTGATGCAAAGGACACAAAGTTTCAAATACAAGATGGAAACAATTTATGAAATGCCAAGAAAGAAGATAGTTGCATCCTTTCTAAGACTTTTTTCTTATTATTTCTTATAAAGATACAAACAACTAGTCCCCACTAGAAACTTGAATAGCAGATCTTCCTAGGAAACAGAAATTAGCTAGAAGACTGGAAAATGAAGACTTGTTCAAATAACATATTTCCGATAACATTAAGAGTGCATCTATTTGCAACCTAGATGCCATAAGAAATGGCTTTAATAAATAGCAGAGGCAATAGTTAATCACAGTTTACAGCCATGAGATTTAGTATTGAGAGACACAACAACAGTTATAATACAAAGCATAGCATCCTTGTCTGAGAGAACACAAGACAGCCATAAGAACATAAGAACAGCCCTGCTGGAGCAGGCAAAAGCCCGTCTAGCCCAGCTTCCTGTATCTCACAGTGGCCCACCAAATTCCTCAGGGAACACACAAGACAAGAGACCTGCATTCTGGTACCCTCTCTTACATCTGGCCATGCTTAACCTTCTTGCTATTATCCAGCAACTTCTATCAGTTCTGCACATTAATTTCCTGCAACATTGGTTATCAGCTTCAAGTCTGTAATCCATCTCTTAAACTGTTTCTTTTCTCTCTGACTGTCCCTTTTCCTGCTTTGTATTCTCCTGATTGGAACAAGCCATCTTACTCCTATTAGTCTATTATTCTACTCTTGCAGTGCTCAGCACTACACAAAACTTAGAATTGACAGAGTCACTCCTCACAGCTGTTACAATCTACATGAAGCAAAAAGAGGTGTTATTTTGACCACTGGCTTGATTTGTTTCCACCTTCTGTCCCAGATATTCTTTCTTCTACTCTGCCCCTCTGTCAACCATATTTCCCCAGCTCTATCCAACCATCAGTCTCCCTCTCCTGAAACCTTTCTCCAAAGCCTTTTTTTAAGCCACCATGGATTTTTCCATTCTGTATTGTCTGCTACCAGATTACTTCCCTAACTTTGTTATTCATTTAGCAAACATTGGCATTTTCCCCTCTCATCTCCCTTTTCCCTAGATTATAAATCTACTGGCAAATAACCCCATCACTTCTGCACAACATCTAACACACATTGTTGATAGTTTACTAATAATAACCTAGCCTTGAGTGCCACAAGTACTAGACAGTTGGCCAGTGGCCAAAAAACCCTATTTTAAAAATTAGACTTACTCATATTTATTAAAATATGCAGCTAGAAGATAAGAGCTGTCTACCATGCTAGCAAATTACAGTAACTCCTAACATAAACCTGAGAAATAGAGCAAGTTCAAAGGGAGACTGCCTGTAATTCTGAATCATATTTTGAGTTGGAAGCAGCTTTTGAACCTTCTGTGGCATGCTTCTGCTGTGAAATATTTTACTTTCCAGTGTGGTAATAATGCATGCTACTTATTTAGAGGAGGCTGCCAGAAGAGCATGAATCAAAGAAATTATTATAATTTTGCAGTTTATAAATGCAAATTATAAATGCAAATTATAAATTTGCAGGAGGACACTAATTTTGGTTATTGCTTTCCCTTTCACTCACACTACACTTTCAGAAAACCTTCATAGACATGCCTCATTCCAAAGTTAGGTCAATAGGAATAAAAGGTTGTTAGATAATAAATTCACTGGCGGTACATAAAAATTCTCACACCTGAATCAAAGTATTCCCTCACTGGCTTGAAATATTCCATTGGAACAACATCATGGAGATTTCAGTTTACTATTGACAGATGTATTATAAGGGTAGACATCTATCGGAAGACTCTCAGAAAAGTTGCATTCCAACCAGACACAGCCAGTAAATGACAGTTACTTTTAAAATAGATCCTACACTGACTGGCAGAAGGGCCAAACTTCAAGTTACAACAGAATGTTTCAGTATCATCATCATCATCATCATCTTCCTTCTTCAAATATTGCCCGGGGGGGGGGGGGGTTGCACAGAAGAAAAGGGTCAAAACCATAATGGGTGGTAAGGAGTTTTAGTATTTTCCCCCTACTTCAGTTCTAGTTCCCATTAAGCTCCTTGTGTTTTATGGTTTGTTTTCCAGAAATATTCCATTGAAAACCACAGGAAGGAGTTTTTCTAATTAAAATAGAGTGGGGGGGGGGGGGAGATGCAACTGATATTGGGGAAAGGTATTAAAGTTGAACACCCCCCCCACTGTGCCCTAAAAATAAGCTTAATGCAAGGAATGTGTTACCAAAACACTTTCATTGAACCAGAGAAAATGCATCTCTCCTCATTCTTACTTTCCATTTCATGCAAAACACTCATTGCAATACTGGCTTCTTTGAAATTTCACCTTGAAATGAATTTTTAGTGTTTGACAAGGTACGCCTAAATGTGCATTGCTTTAGTTAAGTTGTTCAATGTTTTTCTAGCCATGCTTTTTAATGCCTAGATACAGTGTAAACAAAGGAACACTGGGTATGTAGGTTGTGCAGTCAGCTGCACATAAATGGATCCAGAATGCAAGGTGGCTTTTGACTGACTGCACTCTGACCTGCTTACTCTTTGTTTTCCAGAGAGACTTGACCCAGTTTACATCGCTATTCATAAACTGACTTTGGAAAGAGTACCTTAGAAAATATATACTCAGTATTTCCAAAACTATTCTGAAAAATATGTTGAATCCAAATTTTTTGAACGTTTCTCCCTAAAGCTAAATAAGATTTGCTACACTTTAGGACTCAGGCAAATACAAAATAAGTTTGTAAGCATCTTGTTTAGCCCTATCCCACCCTCCAAAGCTTCCCTCCCAATAATATTTGTTACATTTCTGAATGAATCAAAGTTTCAATAAACAGATTGCTTTGAAGCAGTAAACTATCAATTCTTACATAGGATAAACACTGTTACAGGAGATTCACCTGTAATAGTAATAGCATGCTTTGATAATAAAGGTACCCTCATCCTTTGTAATTTTGTTGCAGAAAGAATGGTTACTATCCACAGTTGTTATAGTAAGTTTTTACTGCTAATCAGTTATTTATTAATTACTATAATCTACTTTTTCATCAGGTCATTGTAGGGAACCTTCCCTTGTAACCAAAGATTCCTAACATAATACATTAGCCCATATTCTTTGCACCTGTCTTGCAAATACTTTGACACTCTCAGGTATCTGCCTTTTCTAACGATCACAGTGCTTTTAGGTGTGATTGGCATTGTACTTCAATTGTAGCCAGCCATCAATTGCACTTACTCTGATATGGATTTCTGCTAGTCCAACATACTAGCAGATCAGCACAGGATATCACATAAAACTAGAGTCAGTGTATCTATCCATAAGAACATAAGAACAGCCCCACTGGATCAGGCCTAGGCCAATCTAGTCCAGCTTCCTGTATCTCACAGTGGCCCACCAAATGCCCCAGGGAGCACACCAGATAACAAGAGACCTCATCCTGGTGCCCTCCCTTGCATCTGGCATTCTGACATAACCCATTTCTAAAATCAGGAGGTTGCGCATACAGATCATGGCTTGTACCCCATAATGGATTTTTCCTCCAGAAACTTGTCCAATCCCCTTTTAAAGGCGTCTAGGCTAGACGCCAGCACCAAATCCTGTGGCAAGGAGTTCCACAGACCGACCACACACTGAGTAAAGAAATATTTTCTTTTGTCTGTCCTAACCTGCCCAACACTCAATTTTAGTGGATGTCCCCTGGTTCTGGTATTATGTGAGAGTGTAAAGAGCATCTCCCTATCCACTCTGTCCATTCCCTGCATAATTTTGTATGTCTCAATCATGTCCCCCCTCAAGCGTCTCTTTTCTAGGCTGAAGAGGCCCAAATGCCGTAGCCTTTCCTCATAAGGAAGGTGCCCCAGCCCCGTAATCATCTTAGTCGCTCTCTTTTGCACCTTTTCCATTTCCATGCACCTTTTCCATTTCCATGTAACTATGACTAAAACAGGCAGTTCTTCTACAAGGTATTCCTGCCAAGTTTGCTGCTAACTCTTTCTGGGGAAGCTGACACAAGAAAACAGCCTTACAGACCAATCCTAACCAACTTTCCAGCATTGATGCAGCTGTGCTGATGGGACAGTTGCTGTATTCTGTGACGGGGAGGTAGTCATTGAGGCCTCCTCAAAGCAAGGGAATATTTGTTCCCTTCCCTTGAGGCTGCAACAATGCTGGAAAGTTGGTTAGGACTGGGCTGCTATCTAGTGTTGGCAGTAGCCTTCTTGTATGAATATTCCTTTCCATGCCTGGTCAATCCAAGTTAAGGACAATGTTTGTAGAATTTATTTTAGGTGCATATGTTGAGGGTTTGTTCGCCAACTGTGCTTGTATTATGGTTAAACAGGAAGCCATTGAAGGTGGAGATTGAGTATGACATTATCCTGGGATGGTGACAGCAGGAGAATCTGAAAAACACTGAAAAAAAATCTACCCAACTAACCTACCACTATTAAGCTCTGTGGTTTGTTCTAAACTCACATAATCTAGGTTATGATAAATCAGAAGCAAACAAGGTGTTCTGTGCTAGAAGTACCTGCCAAATTAAAGGTGTAGTTGGCTACAATGTGAACAACTCAAGTACGAGGAGTTGAGTACAACTCAACACCTCGTATCAGGAGGTGACTAGGAAAGTTACAGATTTAGCCCTGACCGAATGAGCTTTTCATCAGCACTATGCTGAAAAAGCACAGTAAAGCACTTTCCAGCAGTGCATTTAGCAGTGCACTGGTAAGAAGACCAGAGCCTTCCTGCATGGAGCAGGTAAGTGTGTGGGAGGGGGTGGACTGGGCAGTTATGGGGCATAGTGGATCCTATCCCCTTTTCCTGCACCCTCCCTTTTTCTCTCATTGGACGTACACTAATGAAATTGTTACTGAAGGCCCAAGGAAACAAATTGCAGGGCAGGAGGCTTAAAGAGGTCCTCCACTGGATGCAGCACACCCATTTTTGGTGCAGCTGCACCAGCAAGGAAGAGGGAAGGATAGGATAGGGCTCATAATGTTATATTTGAAAGCAGTTTCTGGATATATAAAGTCTTGACCTCACTTTAGAGTTATTGTACAGTGGAATATATTTTGTGAAGCAAAAACTCAGAGGCAATGGCAAACTAGAGGTACTCCATCACAGATGGTGGGACAAAGATCCTGTTTGTGTCCTAGAAAGAAAATGCCAAACACAAAATTAAGACAAGGTAGGACATGCTATAAAATATCAGCAGAGGGAGACTTCAGCTGCAAAGCTAAGCTTGTTAGGAAATAAATTTCACAGAACTAAGTGGGAATAACTTCTGAATAAATTTGCTGAGCGTCCGGTTATTTGAATAGGTGATCATGACTACCACATAGAATGCCAAGTACTGAACGGGAGAGAAATGGTAAATGAGAAAGGCAGAGATAAAATTACTAAAGACACACATGTAGAAAATGCTGCTGCTACCTAACTGATGAATTGCTAGAGAAAATAAATTGTCCAATATGCCAGAGGCATATTATAACATTATAAAGCATGCAGTTGTATATGAAAGGCAGTGCCTCTGGTATGAAGGAAGGAGACTTTCAGCAGCTTGCATTGATATGATGCCTGACATTTTAAAACAAATAGCAAATAGTGATATCAACTTCAGTGTTTCTTTGGAGCAAGAGTCCCAAACTATGAAGTTTCTTCACAGAAGAATTTTAGAAGTTATTCGTTGTTGCCCTTTCAGAGATGTTATAAGATTTTCCTCTTTCACTGAGATCATGAGTGAAACATGAATTTTCTGTGACTGTTTCACTAATATTTTGATGCTATTATGGGCTGTTCGATTGCTTTTTCAAAAAATCTGAAAACTGCTGTCAAGCTGTGGGAAAGCAGTTTAGAAATATTTTAATTAAGAAAGCTTATTGAAGCTTACTGAAGCAGGAAAAAAGAAGATAGCTGGTCATTTGGATGCACGGCAGTGCAAATGTATACACACACCCCTTTTGGGGACAGAAGCTTATAACTGCATCTCTGGTGCTATCATGATCATTGCACCTATGGCTGTGGTCACATTGGCTGTATTCCTGTCAAGGTTCTGGTACTTGACTATTAGAGGGTATCAGTGTAGAGCAGCAATTTTCAACCAGTGTGCCGCAGATGGTCTGCAGGTGTGCCATGGGAATTTGGGGGAGGGTCATTTATTATTAGAGCCATTGGTGGATGTTAGCCCACCAGCAGCAGCATGGTGTGCCTTGTCAATTATCAAAAAGCTGATGGTGTGCCTTGACAATTTTAACACCTTGTCAGTGTGACCTGAGATGACAAAGTTTGAAAATGGCTGGTGTAGAGAAAGATTACAAGATAACATAAAAAAAAAATTAGCAAGAGCCCAACTCATTTAGACCTTAAGAAAGCTTATCCAGAATAAGGAACAGAAATACATTTGACTTCTATAGTTTTGAACTCAGTTTTCATTTACAGCATTCAATACAAATTTGAATACAGTACAAATGTGTGTTTTTGTATGTGTTAAGCAAATGTATTCAGATGTGCCTTGAACAAAATTTTACCATTGTATTCCTTATTTTCTTCCACTAAGAAGCAATAACTGGTAGTAGCCAAAATTTTACATATTGCCCTCAAGCAAGTGCATGGTAATTTTTTTAAAAAATTCGCACTCTAGTGGCATACAACTGAGTAGGCAGAGCAGAATTTCTTGCAAAAACCTTGCATATATACCCGTTGCCCTGAGACCAGCTGGAGATTACACATACATAAATGTTTCAAGGCACAGGGGAATCTTGGATGTTAACTAGCTACTGAGGTCATACCAGTTAATGTTCAGTACAAACAGCTGTGCACTTTACTCACTGAATCTTTTATCAAGGACACACTCACTCACTCACTCACCAACCAAACCTAACTAAAGCATTTAGCATAAATAAATCAGCAGCTTTTGTTGACTTTAAACTAGAATAATCCCAAGATTGGATGTAACTTTAAGCAGCCAAAGATTTATTACTTCCATATCCAGCAGGAGCACTGCCCATACACAATGCCTGGCTCTGGGTAGCTTGACTATGCAAAGCTGGGGAAAAAAACAGCCAATGTAGAAGACTCTTTTCATTGCTGCTGTGCTCATTTGTATGACATCTAGGACTTAATTCGAGCTGAGTTGGTTTGTTAAGGAGATTTCTGAACACATCAGTCTGAAGGGTTTTTTTTTTTGCTCCCAATCCCCCCATGAATATGTGATATGAGAAGCTTAATCTTTCCCACCCCCAAATCATATCTAACCTTTTACATGAGAATAACAAATATAGCTGTTCTCCAGGCTGAGCACATGTCTTAAAATAGATAACTCTGACAAGCAAACTCTGATGCCCGATGAAATCAAATACTGCCCCTCTCATTCACACACATCAGGTTAGGCTGCTGCTTGCCAGGGTTGCGTTTCTATGCACATCTTTGACTGCCTGCACAAAGAGGCTAAGCAGATTTGACCCAGAGGGTTTTGATTTGTCTCTGTGGCAGTGGTTCTCAAAGTGAGATGGGTTCCCTCTGCGCATGCATACTAACTCATGCATGTGCAAGAACAAAAATGCATTTGTCTCAGGGAGGGAGAGGATCCTGCAGCAAGCAGAGCCAGTGGCACTTTTTTACTCACATCAGCAGAGATACATCATGGCAGCTATCAACTTTGCTATGCTGACCACGGAAACTGCAGAGAGACCAATTCCTGCCCTTCCCAGCTGTTCGGATGAAGAGGGAGTCAGGGATCAGTGCTCCTATCCAGAGACCTTATGCACACAACAGCGCATACATACAGCTGTGTGTGAGGAGGATTCTTGTTTGCCCACTGAAAAGAATAACTAGCACGGGAAATGGGGCAGGTGAGCTTAGAGAGTAAAATAGGGCAGGTGAGCTTAGAGAGTAAAATAAATTTAAGAGCACAATCCTAAGCAGGTCTACTCAGAAGTAAGCCCTATTGTGTTCAATGGGATTCCCTATCAGGAAAGTGAGGCTCGGATTGCAGCCTAAGGCAGACAGGAGTTCAAAAAGTTGACAGCTGGTGATCATAACCCTGCAAGGTGCCTGGTGTTTTTTGTTTCGCTTTTACCCTAGACTCGAGTGCCATCTCCGCAGGAGCCACTCAGGGCTGCCAAGCAACCCGAAGCGATCCATGGCAAAGGGAGCAGGCAGAGGGATGACCAGCCTAGTCCGAAATCCGCACGTTCCGCATGGGTATTTGACGACTCAACCAGATGTTGTTTGCTGGGCGATGATGGCATCTCCTTCTGCTGACTGCACAACCTGAGCCATGAAGGCTGGCCGCCAACGCCGGGCACCCACGCCGGCCAGGCTGGGACGCGTCCGACCACACCTGATGGGGCTCTGCCTGCCTCTGCCGCTGACCACGTCCCAGGCAGGAGCGCCAGGCCGGGCACCTTTGGCCAAGCGGGCTTCTTTGCACCTCTTGCCAACCTCCCGGCGCAGAGGGACGTATCCCTCTCGGGCGGGCGGGCGGGCAGGCTCCCCGCCCCGCCCGCACGAAACTCTCCTTCGCGCCCCTTTATCTCTCGCTGTGCCCGGGAAAGGGGCCCCCTCCTGCCGCAAGGCGCGCGCCGCCTCGCCTCCCCAAGTTGGAGACCCCTGCGCGCTCCTGCCACTGCCAGCGTGGCAGCCCCCAAGTCTCCAGAGGCAGCCTTGCGGGGCAGTGCTGCTCGCGGGCTCCAGCACCCAGGGGCTTGCAGGTGGGCAGCTCTCCCTCTCCTCGCCCTCCCTGCAACTTCTCAGGGCGCGCAGGCACCTCTGGAGAGACCCCCGTGCACGCGTCTCCCTCCCTGCCCGCCCCACTCCTGTACCTGTCTACTCAGAAGTCAGTTCCATTACAGTCAACGGGGCTTACTCCCAGGAAAGCGTGGCCAGGCTGGCAGCCTGAGGCGAGCCCCCTGCGCCAGGCGCGCTCCTCACCTGTTCCTACCGGGCCGTGCGCGCCGCCTTCGCCCCTTTGACAGCTGCCTTTTGTTTTCCCCACCTCCGCTCCGGCTGCGCTCCACCCCAGAGCCACGTGAATGAGCCGGGCGGGAGGGCGAGCCGGGCGGGGAGCTCTGGGGACGGGCGGGGCTGGAGCGCAGCCTGGAGGCGGAGCGCGCAGTGCGCCCGCGGGAGAGCCCAGTCACGCCCGCCGCCCGCCCAGCCTCAGCTTCCTGTTTGCTCAGTCATGCTCTGGCTGGACGAGTTCAGGCCGCAGGCAGCAGCGGCAGCACAAAGGAGACTTCCCCGCCTTCACCCCGGACCGCGGCGCCTGCACTGCTCGGCGACAGCAGCTCTGAGGTGACGCGGCGCCCAGAAGGCTGTGGCCAGGAGTCAGGCACGCCTGAGGAGCTGCTGGTGCTGGTGGCACCCCAAGGAGTCTCTGGCAAGCTCTCAGTAGACACAGAGCCCAAGCCTATGCACTCAGAAGTAAGTCCCATTAGAGTCAATGGGGCTTACTCCCAGGAAAGTGTGGACAGGACTGCACCCTCAGAGCCCAGTCCTATGCAGGCCTACTCAGAAGTCCCATTATAGTGAATGGGTCTTACTCCCAGGCAAGTGTGGATAGGATTGCAGCCACAGCACCCAAACCCTATCCAATTTTCCAGTGCTAGTGCAGTTGTGCCAGTGGGGCGTGCACTGCATCCTGTGGTGGAGGAGCAGTCACTGGGGTCTTCTCAAGGTATGGGAACATTTGTTCCGTTACCATGGGGCTGAATTGTGGCTACCCCAGAGCTGGAAAGTTGGATAGAATTGGGCCCACAGTCAATCAGTGGATCACCTTTCAACATATTTCTGCATGGCCACGCTTTTGAGGGTCCTAATGGAAAGGGACATTTAGTTTCCACTGGAAAGCCCTCTCACAACCACACATGGCACAGGCAATGGTGTAGCTAGAGGGGGTGCAAAGCACTAAGTTTCGCACGCACCTGAACCAGTTTAGCTGATTTTTCTCAAACTAAACCTGAGCTGTTGCTTGGAGCAGGGGTCATGATACAATGTACCAAGGGATGGAGGTGCAATCATTGGCATCCTTCAGTCTCGGGAGACTGGTATCACGCTCTGAAAAGTGGTTCTGGAACACCATCTAGTGTGGCTGAAGAGGCCAATTTGGGAGTGACAATCCCTTCCACACTGGAAGCAAATGTAGTCTGTCCCTGGTGTGTCTCCCTGGCTGTGGGCCTTCCTTCTTTGCCTCAGTGTGTTGGGCAAGTGCCTCTTCAAACTGGGAAAGGCCATGCTGCACAGCCTGCCTCCAAGCGAGACACACAGAGGCCAAGGTTTCCCCTCTGGGAGGTGCAATGTTGCCTCCACAAATGGTTGCTTCTACCAGTACGAAGTTGCTGGGGACCTGGGATAAAATCCTGCGGTAGGCATCTCCTGCCAATCTGCTGTAGGGAGCAGCCCCCAGAGACATCTCCTGCCAATCTACTGTAGGGAGCTACCACTGCCACCAAAGCTTAGGGTTCAGAGGTTGACCTGCTCATGTGGTTCCTCAACCTTTGCCCAAACTAGTCAATCTAAACTGGCTTCAACCAGAGAGCCAGTCACCACAAGTTGGTCAGGGCTTGTTAGGTTAGAGAACCACTCTCATCATAATGAAGACCACCCTAAATTAACTGCCTCCACTTAACTTGAGGCTCAAGTGTTCCTCAATTTACCTTGCCTAAAGTTGGTCAAGCTGACCTGGGGAGGGGGTTATTCAAGAAAAACACCCACAGTAAAAGCCAAAACTGACTAAACTACTGCTGTCAGTCAGACTGGGGAGCAGCAGGTCCAAAAAGCTACAGCAAAAGAGAACTTGGTAGGGAGAAAACAGGAAGGCAAGAAATCCTTCACCTTTCACTATTTCTGAATGACATAGGGCCCAATCCTATCCATCACAGGATGCAGTCCATGCCCTGTTGGCACAGTTATACCAGCACTAGAAAATTGGATAGGATTTTGCCCTTAGTAAGGTGGAGCTGAAGACACTGGGAGCAGGGATGAAAGGAGAGAGAGAGAGAACACAAACACACAGTGGTCAGCTCTTACTTGAGGTAAATTTTAAACTCTCAATTTGAAATTTAAGTCAGGAACTGGGGTGTCACATCCCAGTGACAAAAGCTTTGGATAGCTTATGTGCCAAAGTATTCTCTCCAATCCTGTCTTAACTATTAATGAACCCAATAGACAAATGGGACAGAAAGACTAGAGCCTCCCTACAGAAGAATAACAACAATTTTTCACTGCTCTGGTGTATTAATCCTAACAAGGATTTTGCATCAGCTAGGATCACTCTTGGGTATAAATTAACCCACATGATTCTGCAAGTTAAGAACTCTTATAGGTAAAATAGCTGATGAAGGGAGGTTTTCTTCCAGGGCAAACAGTGTCTGCAGATAGTCAGACCTGCTATCTATGATCCTGTTCTATGGGGAGCCTATTCCTTTTGCTATTTACTGAATAAAAAGCAAACATGACAGCACCAATTACATACTTAATATCTAATATGATTCTAAGCAAGTACAAAGAACTAAAGTAGCTTCTGAATAAAAGAAGTGCTCACAATGCAAGAAGCAGATGAAAAACGAGTAGGGATCATTTAAATAAATTACATATCAGACCAATGTCCTTTGAAGACCTTTGAGTTAAAATGAATATTGTTTATCTTTATTTTCCAGGAGCCTGATCTCTGCATTATGTGCAGAACATAGGATCAAGATTGTGACTTTTTGAGCCCATGCTCCAGCACACCAGAACCTGGCCTCACCTTCTCTGTTGAAGCAGTATCTGCACCTATTGACATTTCATGGTCGTAAGGTAGATCTTTTTTCAGGAAAGGTGTGCTGAGCAAAAGGCTGCAAGTGGTGTACCATGCCTCATTCTAAGGTCTGCAAAGTGGCCCACAGGTTTTACTGTTGGTACAGTTTTTCCCTAGGTAGGAACTGTATCAAAGTGATTTTTTTTTTTTTGCTTTTTAGAGGCAAGTGGGATGGAGTACACTGTTACATTTGTTGACCACACACAGGATGTTGCAGTAGGCCTAAATCCTAACCAACTTTCCAGCACTGGCATAGCTGTGCCAGTGAGATGTGAACTGCATCCTGCAGTTGAGTGGCACTCACGGAGGCCTCCTCAAAGTAAGAGAACGTTTGTTCCCTTACCTCCCAGCTGCATTGCCCTTATGTTGGTTCTGGAAAGTGGGTTAGGATTGTGCCCTAGTCGTCATGGGGTAAGATGCAACTGGCAATAGAAACAGGTTGCTATAAAAACTCTGTCCTACTCATACGGTTTCCTTCTATAAGAAATGAGCAAATAAAATTTTTTTATTTAATTAATTATTTTCAGCTTTTAAAAAGTTTTATTCCTAACATCCTTGACAATTATGGCAACTTTACCAACCCATCTATTATGATGTTCAGTATAGGGATTGCTATAATAATGAATTACTAAATTGACATCTGATATAATTTACACAACCACATATTGAGGTTCACAAGGAGTTTACGTCTACTAGCAAAATCATATTTTACAGTAAATGTCATATACAAGGTGAGCATCCTAGAACACCACAAGAGAGATGGCATGTGCTGGAACACAGATAAAAACCTTTCGACACTGTCAGCTCTAAGTTCCTGTAATAATAAGCATGAATATTAATATGTTTGTAACATAAGTAGTAACTGTTAGGATTGTTCATGGTTTTGCATGCATACATCATTTCCAGTTTGAAAATACAAGTTCCTGTAGTTTGAGCTGCTTCTCTGTGAGGCTGGTCAAAACCTCAACCTTTAATGTTGCTAGCACCATGATTACAGCTAGAGAACTGGAAAGCTGGATGGAAGCATAGCAATGAAATACATCATTCAGTGGTTTCTGAGCCCCTTTGATAGTTGCTTGGAGGAGTGTGGATTTAATGCTTGTCAATCAAATGCACACAGTCCTTGGATCTAGGGTGACAACTGCGAAATTATCTTTCACTGATGCTGTTTCATTTTGCATATTGCATCAGCTTTGAGAAAGCCAACTAGCTGCTTTCTTCAGAGATTTGAAAAGAGTTAACATAAATTGGACCTGAGCCTGAAACTGTAACTACTTTTTACTCCACTGAACAGAGACTTGTCCTTCCAAGAATAGGATTATTCACAGCAAGTTCTTCCCTGCCATTCAACATGTAGCACATGTTGTTCTGCAACCTGTATTTTTCATCTCCCGAGAGTGGTATTCGTAGAGCAAGAAGATCAACAGTTAAATTGTACCAGGGTCTGCCTTCATGGAAACCATAATAAGCACTTTATCTAGTATCTACCTGTATTCAGATCCTTGGACTTTTGCAATATATGTGTACGAGTGGGCAGGATCTTCTCTATTTACTTCTTGGCTTTCCTCTACTCAAGATCTTGACTCAACTCAAGATTTGGGGTATTCTAAAGTCCAAGATCTTCAGAGTTTTTGAA
Source organism: Tiliqua scincoides (assembly GCF_035046505.1). NCBI lineage: Eukaryota > Metazoa > Chordata > Lepidosauria > Squamata > Scincidae > Tiliqua > Tiliqua scincoides. The sequence goes on from NC_089824.1 coordinate 49,093,813, forward strand.
GCTGCTGGTTGAGAGCAGTTAGTTGCAATCATATCCCATAGGGCCAATCCTATAGACTCAATTCTCTCTCTTCTCTGCTACTGGAATGCTAGGGGGTTTGCTTTATTGCCTTATGGAAGTGCTCAGAGCCTGCAGATAGGAAGTGGGGGTGGGAGTAGGCAGGGAAAGGGGTGAAACTGGATGGGAAAGACGGAGAAATGGGGCAAGGAAGTAGTGGGAAGGGGTAGATCCGGCAGCAGTAGCACATGCCAAATCTTATCTTCTCCTTTCAGAGGTTGCCAGCCCCTTTCTTCTCCTTGAACTTGCACCAGCTAATGAGCCATAAGCAAGCAAGAAGCTTACAGAGGGGTAAGGGGAAATAATTCCCCTCTTCTCCAAAACCTCCAAGTCTGCCCCCACCACTGGAAACAGCATGCGCCTTTTGGGGCAGCTGCATTTGCAGGGAGAAGGATAGGATTGTGCCCTGTTTCCCATCTTATTTTCACATTAATCATAAACTTGTTAGGTGACTTTAGGTAAGTCACTGTCAACAAGGCCCATTCTCATCTGTAATACGAATAAAATACCAGCTTATACTTTTTAGTAGGTAATTGATTAGTGAGAAAGTATGCAGAGTGCTCTGAATTCTTAGGAAAATCATGGTATAAATACGACCTGATTCTTCCATAAATATTTTCTGATCTTACAGAAAAGGCAGTAGTAATTCTACACATTTATCTGTCTTCTTGTGATAATTTCTCTGTTTTGCCTAGCATAGCTAGACACTTTTTTTGTCCCAAGAGGCAGAAAAGTTAAGCATCCAAAATATTTAGTTAATATACTATTCTTGAAATTCAGTATATTTTATGAACTTGAGAAATATATGTATGAACATAGGAAGAGCCTTGATAGATCAGGCCATGTTGTCCTGCTTCCTGTATCTCCCAAAGCACACAAGACAACAAGCTACCTGTAGCCTTAAAACTTTCATTTTCCTAGGAAGCTTGGACTCTGACTGGCAGTGGTTTTCCAACGTTTTTAACAGAGGTCTTTTCCCCACCAATGGATACAGCATGCACCTTTTGGCATGGCTGCATTGGCAAGGGGAAGGATAGGATTGTACCCCCTGTTTCCCCATCTGATTTTCATATTAATCATAAGTTTTTTTTGGTTTATGGACTTTTAGGTTTAAGACATTTCCAGTCCTACCTAAAGATCAATAGTCCAAATAAAAATGTCTTGGCCTGAAGGCCATGGTCCAACAGAGTACCTTTCATCTGACATTTCTCCCTTGTCTGTGGAGGGCATTCTCAAAAGTTCCAAGATCACCATCATTCTAAAGATATCAGGGATTAAACCTAGGGCCTACATGCAAAGCAGGTGGCCCACCACTGAGCTACAACTGATTTCCATATGCATGTTTTAAGTCTGGTGAAACCTTTAGGAATCTGATAAGGATGGAAAAGCAACAGCCAATATTTAGAGAAATAAGCACCTTCATTTGACAGACAGGAAACAGATTTAAATTTGACTTAAAATAGCTACTACTTTCAGACCTTGTGGAGCAGTTGACAGAACATTTGTGTAACTTTCTTTTATCCATTTTTCTTTTTGTAGACTGTACCAAAAAGGAGGATGGCAGTATTTAGGAGCTGAAACTTTCTTTTCTCTTATCCTTTCTATTGCTGTTGGCTTGCAAATCATTGAGCATGTTCATTTGTGATAAACAGAATGTATATTTGAGAAAGCTTCATTGAAGGGGAAAGAGGAAATGTTCTTTCCTTCTTGACTTGGTGGTGGTAATTTTGCTCATGATAAAGTGGCTGAGTTCTGGGAGAAGCAGTTACATTGCACTTGGAATCTTTGAGAAAGAGTCTGCTTCCCTTTTGTATGCTGTAGCCTGACAGTTGCTCATTGTGTAATGATGGAAGGGCTAAATTTTCATAAACATTCAGTGTATTTCATTCAAGAGACCAGTTTACTGGGAACAGACCCACGTTTGAAAAACAAACTATTGTATGAACAAGCTGTTCTGCAGTTCTTTGTTAATAATGATTAGACATCCAACCAGACTCTGGCTGGTACACATTCACTGAATGTGTGTCAGACACTGCAAAGTTCTTAAAACCCTACTTAAAAAAATATTATTTAAAATTATCTGCAAATAACAATGCCATTAATTGCCTTAAAGCTACTTTCAAGAACTTTTGCCTTGACTACTGAACCTCATCCCTGTTGGTCTTTCCAACTGGCTCATCTTAGTTCCCTCATCTCTATCCAGCACTGTGAAGGTCATTCACCTTGGCATTGCACTGATCAATAGTCCAAATTGCACTGAACATCTCATGTTCCTTCTTAAGCCATTTCTGCCCAATGTTGCATATATGCAACAGGTATCAAATGTTTACACCTGTGGGCTGGGTGGAAATGGGTTAAGACAACAATTGTATACACTTATGTGGGAGTAATCCCCATTGGCTATAATGGTATTTACTTCCGAGTAGAAATGCATAGGATTGGGCTCTAAGAGCCCAGTACAGGCAGTGGGGCTCATTCCCAGGAAAGTGTGAATAGGATTGTAGTCCAAGAGCCCAAGTCTGATCTCGGAACTCCAGCTTTCCGCCAGGCCTGTGCTAGCCCAGCACTGGCTGGCACTGGGCTAGCGCTGGGCGGGCACCCGTCTTCCACTGCATGGCTGTCTCATGGACCACCGAGCCGCAGCACAGTAAGCAGGGGCAGGGAGGAGGCATTCTAGGGAGGGGGGAGGCAGGCGGAGAGAGAGCATGCCAGGGGGAGGCGGGTCCCGTAGCGCTCTGCTTCACCGTATCCAAGGCGTTCAGGGGTGCTCGGCACCCTACACAAACACTTTTACCTTACCGCCGACCTTTTGGTCAGTGGTAAAGTGAGTAGCCCCATTGTGGGGCTAGAAAGTCCCCTTCATCCAAGGCGCCACCCATGGCAGGCTGAGGCGTGCAGGATGCAGCAGGAGCTGTTCTCAGCACCGCTGCAACTGCACACCCCGGACAGCTCAGGATTGGGCTGTAAGTCTGTTTGCTGGCTCCCTGGATCCAGCACAAGCTTCTTGTCTTTACCCGGAGAGCCATCCCATGGCCTTGCCCCTCCTCACTTTTTAGGCCTTAATATCCCACCATACTCCTGCCGGCTACCTTTATTCTTCCAGCTCCAGCCCTCAAGTGTTCAAACGTCATCTTACTCCCTTGCTACTTCCTGGAACACCTGTGGAATGCTCCTTAGATCATTTTCTTCAAATCCTTTCCTAAAATTTACATTTTTCTGCAAAGGCTTTGGCAGGCCTCGCCAGGCCTTACTGCCCAGTCCAATCCCCCACCATAACCAATGAAACAGCTACACTGCATCCCATGGCGGGCAGGCGGCAAAGAGATCAGGAGGCCTGCTGGAAGTAAGTAAAACTATTTTTTTTACTTACTGTCTCAGTAACATACTGCCCTGGTGCCCGGGGCAGTGACATCATAACCTCATTGCTCTGCACCTGGGGCAGTGACACCATGACATCACATGATGTCATGATGTCACTTTGAATTCTCCCAGATAGTGGGGCACTCACTGCTGTGGCTTCAGATGCTCACCCCTTTCCCTTTTGAGCCTCCCAACCTTCAGAAGAACAGGGATGTTTGACAGAGAAAATCCAAAGGTGACTGTCATAATTATCACCCCAGGGATCAGGAAAAGGTTAGGGAAAACTCCCAGACCCTGGCAGGATGCAACCCACACCCTTTTTCACCAGTCTGATCCACCTAACCCATAAGGATAATGTGGTCTGCTTATAATACCATAAACGCTTAGGTTCTTTTGAAGTACATTCCCTTGGTCAATAAAGTGTGTTGCACTTAATCTTCATAATAGAAGGATTTTATTAGAAAAAAGGCTAGTCTTTAAGGGAGCTCTAGTTACTCCATAAACATTAGTACATACATTTATAGTAACAGACCAAAATAAGAAAGGTTATAACTTAACAAGAGACTAAGAGTTACCAGTATTATAGACCAGTCCTTGCAGCATGTTCCAGCACACAAGCCTCTAACCCCACCTTCTAGCCTCCTGTCCTGTTTCTCTGTGAACCCACACCCAGGTTTTTATAATCTGAATTGCTAATGAACTACACCTGAACAATCTTAGGTCTTTTGCCTAGCAACCAGCTTAAAACCTCTTAAAGGAAAAGGCAACTTGCCCAACCCTGGGACAGTGACTCCTTAGGGCAGTCACTTTCTGGTTCCCAGAGGATGGTGCACTGCTGCAGCTTTGTACATGCCACATCCTGTCTCTTGTCTCACATCCTGTCCTGGCTGAAGCTCCCAGCCTTCAAAGGTATAGGGAATGGGGGTGTGCAAAGTTGCAGTTGTGCTCTGCCCTCCAAGGAGAACCTTAGGCAGAAGTGACTGGGTGGAGCCTGGAGGCAGTCATACCTGCCTTGGTGTAGTGTCCTTGGCACATGCCCCTCAAGCTCCACCCAAGGTATGCCTCTGGTCTCCTCGAAACTATGCCAGCTATATAGTGTACTATATAGCTGGTGTGTCTGAGGAGAGAAAAGGGATGGGTTGTGCTCAACCTGAGGGGATAGGATGCTGGTGCATACTGATGTCACCAAGATTCACTCTTCCCTCCTGCCCTGAAACTGCTCTTGCACTCCCCGCCCATGACACACCCTGCCACCAACTTACTGACACCAGTGGAGATTCCAGGAACCACTGCCTTGTTCATGGGAGTATGCAACAGCAGCAGCCCATAAAAGGCCTTGAACTGCCAGAACATGTTCCAACAGTGCAAGTCCTTGACGGGACTGGAGCCTTGGTCTTCTCCCCTGCTGTAACAAAGCTACTTACATGAATAGTAATTGAAATGATCCCATATATTCCCCCTGCTTTCCTCTTCCTATGTTGTTTACCACTCTGGGCAGGGACCTCTCTTTTCACTCTATGTAATGCTCTATATACATAGATGAGGCTATATCAATAAATAATAATATAGATAGGGATGTTGCTTAGCTACAGAAAGCTCAAGGCCAATGATTTTCAAAAGAGAAATTAGAAAAAGGTCTAATTCAGTAGGGAGAATAAAATGGGAAATCTAAAAATAGTTGTTTTCAAATTGTTATAACACATGAATACTTAAATTGTTGATACTGTACATGTCTACTAGATGTAAGCTGAGTGTAATGGGACTTAGGAAAGTGTGAAAAGCATTGCAGCCGGACGGCCCAATCCTGAGCTCCCGTGGCGTGCAGCTTTGGCAGCACTGAAAACGGCTGCTGCTGCATTCTGCATGCCTAAGGCTACCGCAGGCGGCACCTCGGGGGAAGGGGAGTTTCATCCTCTTCTCCCGGGTAAGGGAAGTAGCCTGCAATGGGTAAAAACATTTGTGTAGGGCACCAAGCTCCACACGAACACGCAGGATCTGGCGGAGTGGCGGTCCACTGGACCGGCCTCCCTCCCTGGCACAGCTGCCGCCCACCCTCCGCCTGCCCCAGAACGCCTCCTCCCCCACACCCGCTTAGCATACCACGGCTCTGCGGTCTGTGCTGGGCTAGCACAGGTGCTCTCGTATGGCACGTTTGTGACAGTATGCGCCGGTGGTAAGCTGGCACATGGAGCCCAGAATTGGGCTCTGAACCAGGTTAAAAAAAACATGCCTGTTTCTATGTTCTGTGTATGCATCAACTGAAAATATGCCAGGGAAATCTAATATTTTATAAATATAATGGACCAAAATCCTGAGCTAAATTTTCACTTCAAATAAAACCATTAAAAATCTATTTAGGCTGCAGAAGCAGAATATATAGGACTTCCTTTTCAAATTGTCCCCTAAGATATGTGTTTATTAATTCTCAAGTTATTCCTTGGTTATATTTTCAAGTTTTTGTTACCACCTATAGTGCCTGCTGAACTTAAAATGAAAATGAAGAAAAACACAGACAGACTAAAGGACCCCACTTGCTAAACCAAATTGGAAAAATATCTGTAACTGCTGGAGGGGGGATGGGGGGAAATGGCTCTGCAGAACTGGCTCATCAAACAGTGGACTCTTTGTGGTGCAGCACATGTAACAAACAGAGCTGTTCAAGTTCCAGTCTTGATGCCAAAAAAGGAGAAAAAAAATCAGTGTTTGTCATTTTCTGTTTACTTGCCACTAATACATGTGCCAGAATTGCAAGAACAGGAAAGGGAAAATGTCTCTTAAAATACTGCAAATAAAAAAAAACTTTGTTTTCTACAGTTTTGCTTCACTTAGACATTTAGGGCACAATCCTAAATCTACACAATCCTAGGGCACAGGTCTACTCAGAAGTAAGTCCTATTTTGTTCAATGGGGCTTACTCTCAGGAAAGTGCAGTTAGGATTGCAGCCTTAGACTGATCTTGTAACTATTATGGCTGAGTACCTCCATATCTTTTGAACTGTGGAATGTTGGACTTACATTGGCACTCACCTTCTTAATGTCCAGGGTGCTACTGAAGTTTTGGAATCAAAACTGTAAGGCTAGCTCAAGGTAGCTGCATTTAATTCCCATTTAAATTAATGGAACAAGTCAATTGCATGTAACATACGTTCAATTGCTTTCAGCTGGACTGCAGTTGAAACCCTATACACACTTACTTGGGAGTATGTGTTGTTAAATTCAGTGGCTTTTGCTTCTGAGCAGCCATACATGGATTATGCTGTTGACCACTTTAGGTGATTGAGACCTGAGTGTCTACATTTTCATTTGATGGAGCAGACTGATTCAGTATGTAAGCTATATACCAGCCTGTTTTATCACCAGAGCAGATAAACCCCTATGATGGTGGTTGGGGTGAGAATAGTATTTGAAAGGATCCTTTAGGAAGATACCATGTGCTCTGCACATGGAAACAAATAGCACTCTCCTTTTGGCTTCTCAGTGGAGACTGGCCACTATAAGAATGTACAAGCAAATTGAAATTAATAAGAATGTTTTTTAAACAAGCAGAAACTGTAAACAAACAAAAAAACCACTCCTTTGTTTAATACGAGAAGGAAACATCATCTTTTATCTGCATGGAGATTATTAAACAGAATTTGGAATGCGAAACTAGCTCAATTAGGCAAACCCTTTCTATAAAGAGAATGTCACATGCCTGATTTTGAGTGTAACGAAACACTCAAATTAGCATTGCTGTCTTGCTAATGTTTATTTGGAAGTGAGTCCCATGAATTAGTTTTATTTATGTAAAGATTTACGAGTCACTTTTCTGCCTTGTATTCAAGGTGACTTACAATATAAAATATAAATAAATAACCAATAAATCATTGAGTTGAAGGGGTTTAATTACTGGTAAGTATGTTTAGGATTGCAGCCTACATTTAATTAATGAAATACTGCAACTTTCAGCACAATGCTATGCATGTCTAGTCAGAAGTTAGCCCCGCTGAGTTCAATGGGGCTTACTCCCAGCTCAACATGCATAGGATTGGGGCTAAACAGAATTCATAGTTAGCAAGCAAATAAGTCAAATGAAAGGGCTAACACTGACATTGCTAAATATGATACTCAAAAGTTTAATTTGCTTAAGAAAAATAATCACTTTGTGTGTTAAATCTCTTTTCTTGGATACCAGACTATCTAAAATTATCTCTGTCCTTTTACAAAATTTGCTATTCTACTTTAATACCCTTTATATGCCACTAACACACTTATTTCAAAAAATGCAAAGGGAATTCCCAAGCAGGTGAGTCCACTTGAGTATTAATTATCCTGTTTGCCAAAGTCATTCTTGGTTTTTGATTCAGCTTGAAGGTTTTCAGGATAAATGATGATTTGTTTGGTCTTTGAAAGGAAATCAACACAAAGATGATCCCTTCTACATTGAAAACTTTCTGTACACAAGAAAGGCCATTGTCAACATGTTCTGAACTTGAAGAAAACTCTCATGTGCTAATGGCATGTATAGAAATACACTAATGGCCCAATCCTAAGAGACTTTATGCTGCTGGAGTGTTTCAGTGGCTTGGGGCCCAATACTATCCAAGTTTCCAGCATTGGTGCAGCCACAATGCAGCCCCCAGGTATGGGAATAAATATTCCCATACCTTGAGGAGGCCTCCGTGACTGCCTCCCCACTACAGGATGCAGTGCACTCCTCATTGGCACTGGAAAATTGGATAGGATTGGGCCCTTAAGGTCCTGTACGGCTCTTGCAAAGCATAACAGACCATTCAGCCCAGCCTGGTCACCACAAGTGGCATGCAGCCAAGTTTGCACACCAGCAGAGAAGGAGCCCTAGTACTGGTAAGTCAGGGTGGGGATGCATAGAATGGGATGGGGAAGAGACGCGGCAGTGAGGAGGACAAATCCAGGCTAGGAAGGGGAAGTATCAGCAGTAGCGGTGCCACTGATATCCTATCCTCCTTCCCAGCCTTGATCCACCAGCTATAGCTGGTGCAGGTTTGAGCAGACCCAGCAGGGGAGAGAAGGCTTACACTGGGACAAGGGAACAAATGTTTCTTTACCTTGAGGAGTCTTTCTCAGCCCAAACCTCCCCCTTGGTATGCAGCACCCGCTCCATTGCTATAACTGCAGTACTCCTGCACTGGGAGTTAGGTAAGATTGGGCTATCTCTCCCCTACATACATACCAGTTAGGTTCCATAAGCTGAAATGTATGTAGCTTTAAACATTCAGCTCTTGCCAGCCCAGAGTGATCGTGTCTGCACAAAAGCAAAAAAAAGATGGCAGCTCCAAGGGAGCTGAAAGAATGCTTGTTTCCAACTGAGGGACAAAATAGCAGCTCTTAATAAGATAGAACTGATAGAGTTATATAGTTGACCCTTAAAAAGAGTTCTCATAAATTAGGGAAGATGGTGAGGACAGCCCCATTTTAAATCTTTCCTCTACCAAAATGAACTCACTAGGTGCCTCTAGGCAAGCCACCATTTTTTCTTAACTATTATAGGGGAATAATAATACAGTATTTACCTTATAGGGTTGTTCATTCTTTAAATCTTTATTGGCGTATATAAAATAGCTGTTACAGTTTCAAATACAAATCATAAAAATAATTAACTATCCCTCTGTGTTCCAAATCTTGATCTGCTGCTCTTCAGCACTAGCTCCAGGAAGGCAGCTACCTTTTCTACTAAGTCTGGGGCACTAACTGACAGGATATATCTAAGGATCTCGCTCTCCCGGTAATCATATTTCTTCTTTGAGTGCAGCAGCAGGTCTAAAAGTTTCAAACGGGCTTTAGAATGAAATGGGCAATGCAGGACTGTGTGGGCCAGCAACTCAATTTCTCCCAGCTCACACTCACAATACCTATCATTATAAGGAATTCTTACAGGGTTGTTGTAAAGGCAACATAAAGGCAATACACGTGAAGTGCTTGCATAGTCAGAAAGTGCTATAGAAATGTTAACTATATTGTTATGAGTCCTTAAGCCTGTGTAAACAACAAAAACTGAACCTTGGTGAATTACTTTTAAAAATCTTTTTTTTAATGAAGAAATAATTCCATTCCAAAATATAGACACACAATTAAATAGTTTAATCACTTCAAAATATAACATGTCCCCATTAGGTCTGAACGCGCACACACACGCACACACACACACACAAAACAATACTTAACAACAATACAAAAAACCCCATACAATAATAGTTCTGTTTACAATACCAATGAATATTGTGAATTTTTGTTTTAGTGTGTGTCTGTCTGGACTGGTGTGAAACAACAGTAGTTAAAAACATCAGACAGTTAGTAGCCTCAAGATGTAACTCTTCATACATTTTTGGTTCACAAGTAGAAATGCCCTCTTCTCAGGACACAGCGGAGGGCTCCTCATTATTCAAAGCTCCTTGCACTGCATTGAACCAAAGTCACTGAATGTTGCATTATTTACAAGATATATCTACAGCAATTCCGAGAAACTAATAAGAATGGGAGAAGATGATTAAAGTAAAGGCAGACACCTGTGCTAAATAATGATGCAACATTTTGTCTCATGCATATAAGAAAATACATATTATCACAACAAAGGCCACACACCTTTATAATGCAGTTTTTAGTTAACATGACTACTTAAGAGAATCTATTCTCCGTCTTTTCTTTCAACATTCAAGAATCCCATTCATTGTCACATTCTGATTCCTGCTGCTTAACTACCTTCCTATTGACAATCCACAAGGAGTTTTTGGCTGCAGTAGTTGGCCATAAAGAATTCTAACAGGCTAGTTCAACTATTTCTGTAACTTTAATGTTCACAATCTAAACCAATTTAACAAAGACAAGGACTGATAGCTGAATCCTAACCAATTTTTCAGCACAATAGCTGCAAACTGCAACTGCAAAACATCCCTAAAGTAAGGGAACAAACATTTCCTTACTTTGAGGAGGCCTTTGCGACTGCGCCCCCAGTACAGAATGTAGCATGCACTCTGTTGGCAGGAATGCAACTGCACTGGAAAGTTGGTTAGGACTGGGCCGTGAGTGGGCTAAACTGTAGGCCTGGTTGAGACAAGACTCTTCCCCCAATCATTTTGTACATGTGTGAGTGCACATGTGCTAATAGGCTGCCCTTTCTCACTTCCCCCAGTAGGTGTGCCTGTCCCACCAGGCACCCTGTTGTGTACACATAACATCTGAACAGGGTACATCCATATCAAATCCCACACACATAGGCCTGAACAGTGCAACTGACATCCTAATGATAATATGGGACTTGATCATGCAGCCTGGGCCTACATCCATGGGATTTCCACCATGAAAGGTAACAAGAAGGGCACTGCTGAACAGCAGACCACTCTAGCATTCTGTTTCCACAGTGGCCAACCAGATGCTTCTGGGGTGTTCAGAACTGGGATATGTAAGCAAAGTCTGGAAAGTACTGTTCAGATACATACTCTCTGAAGCTGGGGGTGGCATATAACCATCATGACTTATAGCCATTGGTTGATTTTATGCATGCACATCTTATTTGGGATGTTTTGCCTGCACTCTGATATCTGACAGCCTATGAGGGATATCTGCAACAGACAGGCAGGAAAGACACACTCCTCCCCTAACACAAGTAGGAAAAACATTGGGGGGAAAGCATCACCCTAATTGGGCCAAATTCAGTTTAGCAGCAGGTAAATGTGGTAAAACTAAGTTTTAGTTTTGGTTTTGAAGAGGCAAATAAAAAGTGCTTTATCTTGGAGTTCCAGAGTACAAGAGGCCACCAAGAGCTCTGCTTGGGGATTCTGTGCTGAAACTAGGCTGAGAGAATGGTGCTTGGTGTGTGAAGACAACAACAGTGCTACACAGTGATAGTCCTTGCAATGGTTAGACTAATGCATGGGTCTTGGGTGCATAAATAAAGATTGGTGTTAAAGCAACTTGGCTCTTACTCCAACTGTAGTTATGTGGCTGAATTTGGATCATTCAGACATAGCTATGTTCTAGTCCATTGTGCCCATCAGGAATACCTGACTGAAGTCCTGAGCTGTCAGCAAGGTTTGCCAATATACTGTAGTTTTGTCTGCTGAGTGCTAGGCACTGGTAGAAGGTAATCAGTTCCTGAGAAAAGGGTGTAGGAGAGGTAAGCTGTCACAGATGATGTAGAGTAACCACCTTGTCTGGTTGAAAGATATTCCAGGAGTAAAGATTAGTTATTGCAAAGGTGTGGTTGAAAAGTGTCTATGCAAACATTTTGTTTTTGGCAGTTGTCTGACTCATGTGTTTGACTGCTTGGAAATATTGCTAAAACATACACAAGGAGGAAGATGACTGGTGGTAGCAATGGGTGGCAACCAGAGTTAACACTTCCATGAATAGAAGCACACTCTGTGAATGCAAGCTCCCTCTGGGAACAGAAGGAGCATTCCACTCATGCAAAATGACTTTGTGCAAGGGGCTTCCTCTGTTTTCAGAGGGAGCTTATAATTATGGCATGCACGCGTGTGCTGGATGCCACCCACTGATTTTGTTCCTATGTGAAAAACAGCAGTAACCGCTTGAGTCCAACTAAGCTTTTTGGAGACAAGCCACTGCTTCAGCAGGAAAATTTTCAGGGGAAAAACAGTGCTTAGGGAGAGAATGAACTTCTCCCTGCCTCCACACTGGTTCTAATTGGGACTTCTGCCCTGCTCTGCTGTTTTAAGGAATAAAGAGGTGCTTCTGGTTGGAAACACACCTCTGGAGCATGCATTTATGAGTTTGCATGGTTGGACCCTAAAGCTTATCCCTAGAACCAGCAGAAAGACTAAATTTCTCATTTGGACAGACTTGTGATACAATGCAATGAAAACTCATTGGGAGAAGCTTCATTGCAGTTAAATGTAATCATCAGTAACAGGTCAGTTTCTACAATGTATCAAATAATCACAAACTTATAAACTTGAATGTGTTCTAAGCTGATGCCAGATATTAGCATCCTCGCACCTTGTATGAAATACCTTACAATTCCTAGACTACATCTGTATCCTTCCTAGCTAAAGGATCCTTAGTGTAAAATAGCCCTAGGTAATTCACGGCATAGAGCAATGGCTGAGAAACTCCTTACAATATTTGTCTTCTTTTTATAATCCTGATGGATCTAAAGGCCCACCCTTTCCTCCCTGTCACAATTAGGATGTTAAAAATTCCTCAAAGAGCCACCTTTATAATCTTAATTTTTTCTACAAGGACACACTTTCCCCTGGTGCTTTTCATAGATAGCTAATTCCCCATTCAAGTCTCACTACACATTTCCAAGAATGCATGCAGAACATCTGGTGGCTTGCTAAGGCAATGCACATTCAGAAATAAAACAGTTGCAAGCGCACTTTTAAAGCCTATACATTTAAAGCTGAAGGCCTCAACAAACAGGATATGAAGGATGGAGAAATGTGAAAGAACACATGCTTATTAAAGCTCTAAAACAGCAATAAAACAATACCATGAAAGATTATACATAACGTGAATCAGTTTCGGGATCTTATGGCACCTGTGGTTTATAAACAGCTTTAGCAACGTGTATTTCAAAACATAGTTCACAGTTTTAAGATCTGTGCTGATTTTAAAAACTAGATTCTATATCATTTGAATGTTGCCTTTTGTATATGATATCTATTTGGAAAGAAAATATTTACACTAACTTCTATGGCTGATTTGTTAGATTATTTTGAAAGAAAACATTCCTAAGTTATGCAGTAGCCCTAAATCATAGAGATACTTTTTAGTGCATTTTGTACAAGTTTTATTTTTATTTTTTGCAGAAAGACTGTAAAACAAATTTGCAGTCTCAACCTGCAATCCTGCATCCAGCTGAGCATACTGAAGTCCCACCAAATTCTGATGGACTTAAAGCATATGGAACTGGGTGCCGCACTGCAATTGCGGTCTAGTACTTAGTTTTGGGGCTATAAATATGTACACTCAGGAGTATGTTCATTCAGTGTTAAATGCATTATTGTAGCTTTTAAAATTTCCTCTGTGGAAAAACAATGTACAGTGTGTAGGAAAGTGTTCTAAAATCTCAAACTACTCAGAAATCAAACTTCTAATATAAACATTATTAATCTTGTCATTGTAAACTGAACAGGTTCAACAGTATGTGCAAAGGGCTTAAGTGTTTTGTTAGTACTGCTGTTAACTGTAACAGCATTTTTTCAGCCTGTGTTCTTCACCAGTAATGAGCCATGTTACATAAAATGTAGCTGATATAAGTTAGCTTTAAATAAAAGTCTCTTTTTTTTTTTAAACAAACACCTACAAACTACAACTTGTAGAACAAAAGTACTGTGCTACAGTCTTCAGATGTAGTTGGTTATCTTATGTCAGAGCTTCTGCCCTTGTTTCACTTCTTCTGCGAAGTTGGCAGCCAGGCTCTCTCCATCATCAGCCTGAGTGCCGCTCTCCTCCTCGGTTCTTTCGCTGTTTTTTTGATTGCAGCTTCCCTGTCAAGAAGTATTTAAAAGAATTTTGATGGCAGCCATTGTCATAATATACAAATGCACACAGTAATAATTGCATATTGCATGAGGTCCATTAGTGAGCAAACACAAAAAGTATAAAAAAATTAAACTGTTTCCTTTATCCAGAGTCCTGTGTACCTATCACATCATATCAGTTACTGCTTTTCATGTTGTTTTCCCTCTTTACGTCAGGAGATCTGGAACTCTGAAAATAATTCCTTTTTGCATGCAAACTTGCCACCTCCATTGAAATGAATGTGGAAGTTCTGTGAGCACATCTAAACTCCCATGGGCATACTGTGGTTGTTGCTACGTGCATGCATAAAACACACATACACATTTCAGTTCTGCAGAGCACAGGGACGCATTGGTTTTGTGTCAATTTGCAGCTATCCTTTTGCACATACAGCTCTACACAATGTTGAAACAGTGAGTGGCATACCAGTTAGTGCCTATGCTCCTTTGGGATATGTGCATGACTGAGAGTGGAGTCAAGCAACTCCCAACCTTTTTCCAGGTTAGAAATACTTTCCAGTATTCCTTCTTTATTCTACCTGACTTTGCAAGGGGAGATTCCGCTATCACTCTTTCCAGATTTGTAGAGTACAGGGAAAAATACCTTCTTTCTGGAGCGTGAGCCCCGATTTGTATTTAATAGCTGGTGGCTCCATAGAAAGATGCATATCTGCATCAGAAGATGTATCCAGCCAGCTCTGCTGGGCCCAGAGAAGCATTGCGATGAAGAGAGGGATGTGTATCAGCTTCATACCTGAAAGGCTGTTTCTGCACAAGAATCTTTCTTGCTGGACTGGACTGTTTGTCTGTATCAAGTAGGCACACATTCAGGCTCCAATCCTAACCAACTTTCCAGCACTGAGGTAGCTGCAATACAGCTCCTTGGTAAAGGAACAAACATTCCCTTGAGGAGGCCTCTATGACTGTTGCAGCGCACGCCCCACTAGCATGGCTGCATCAATGCCGGAAAGTTGGATAGGACTGGAAGAAATTTTGACTCCAGTTTTGTAAATTTTGAAATAAAGTAGGCAAAACATTATCTAGTGTTTTAAAATGAGTTGCAAAAAGTCATCATTATTAACATAAGAAAGTTTCAAAAGGATCTAAAAAGTTTGTTTTGCATACTGATTAATTAACAATTAATTAATGTTATGATTAAACATTAATCTGATGTTTATCTGAACAAGAACATGGGAAGCAGCTACCTCTTTTCCATAGGCAGTAGACTGAAAATTTGAAACAGTGTAGAGGAATTCAAAGATTATATTGTGAAAATGACTTTCACAGTCGAAGGAATGTGGGTATTTAAGATAATTACTGTACAAGCCAATCCTAAATGCTGGCTATAGGCTGCAGTGCTGCTGGCACAGACTCTGCTGCATCCTGTAGGTAACCAGAGACCTTGTGAGGGTGGATAAGGAAGTAAAAGAATGTTTTACTTACCCTTCGCCACTCTCGTATGGTTCCCAATGGGTCTACTTGAATCTGCACCAGCTATTTAGCAGATGCAAGTTCTAGTAAAAGCAATGGGAAGGGCATGCTGCGGCCAAAACAGGTGTTAGGATATCAGTGGAGCTCTCCTCACCAAGACCCACCCTGATCTGCCACCCATCTGCCTCCTCCCTGCCCCGTTCTGCCCACTGGTGGCTTACCTATACCAGTGGCCTTGGGTGGGGAGAAAGGCAGATTACAAATCCAATAAATAGGGATCAGCACTCTTCTTTCAGCTCTGCCACCTCTTGTGACAGCATGAGAAAAATGGCTGCTGGAATCGCACAGCCATTTTACAGCAGCAGAAAGCCTCTTTGCTGCCATAAATAGTTCTGCGTGCTGGCCCAATTCTAGTTGGAATTGGGCCATTTTCAGTTTAAAAAAGCTTAAAAACATCTACAGTTCAGCCATGGGCAGCTCAAAACTGAGCTGCCGAGGGCAACCAGGCTCAGCCGGCACTGTGCTAGCATGGGCAGGAGCCCGGTGGTGAGCCCCACGAATGTGCCTTACAGCACATTTGCGACTGTGCTCGGCGGCACAGACCTGTGCTGCCAACCACAACATTGGGCTCTAAGGACACAATCCTACCTTGCACTGGAACAGGCAAGCCAAGAGGCTTGCGCTAGATACAGTGCAGGATAGGGGCCAAAAGTGGCTCAGCCGGGATAAGGGGAAACTTTTCCCCTTACCCCTGGGAAAGGCGTCCTTCCCCGTATGGGTCACCTTGGGCTTGAGCCACCTCTTGAGGCTTGAAGCTGCTCCATTCTCCCTGGGAACAGGGGTTGGGATCCAGCATAAGTGCTGGATCCCACCCCCGCCTCCCGCTCCTCACCCACCCACCTGCCCCCAGGGCCGCCCTCTCCCCACCCAGGAACACGTCCCTCCCGCCTCCTCCGCGCCCACCCCAGACAGGCCAATGCAAGCCTCAGAGAGGAAGCCAGCATGGAGGCTTATGTTAGCCTCCCCAGGTCGGCGCTCATCTGAATGCCGGCCTGGCTTCCTCCGGAGGAGGCACAAACATGCCTTACGGCACATTTGCAACCCTCCTGGGCCAGCGCAAGGGACTTACGCTGGCCCATGGGCACCTCCGGATTGCACCCTTAATTAAATTAATTACAATGAATCCTTACAATTAAGTATTATTAGCAAACAACATAATGAAATAAAAAATGAAATGCAGAGAAAAATTAGTAGAGCATCTATAGGACAATTGAGAAGGAGTTGGTTAAAATATGTGAATAACTAGGTGAAACATCAGGGGTGGGATATAATAATGGAATAAGAAGTTAATTGACAAAAAGGGTGGAATTAATTATTAAATGTGTATTTTAAGGATGAATGTTGTTTTTAAAGATTTTTTATAGTTTTTTTTCAAGTGTATGGAGTAAAGATTGAAAATTTTATGTTCGTATATGGCAAACAGAATGAACATCTTATGTGTGATAGAGGAAATTATAGTAAATAAAATTGTTTATTAAATGGCTGTATGAGATACGAGAGGAAAGAAAACAATTTAGGGTAAGCAATAGAGATATTTTATTTAGTTTAACATAGATGAGGAAGACAATAGTGGAAATAAGAGCGACTGTCAGAGAATTTGGAAATATGGATAAGAAATATAAGTAATTTAGAATGTGACTTCACTGTTTTGCAATTTTAGGATGCGTGTTTATATGTTTGACTGTTTTTGTTTTGTCATTTTCTAAATAAAAATTAAAAAAACAAAAATGAAATGCAGCAAAAATGGTTAATATATAAATATATGAAAATTAAATTATTTGCACTTAGGTCCCATTAAAATTAATGTGACAGTTGTGTTGCAACTAACTCAATTCCCATTGATTTCAATGCTATTTAAGTGTGACTCTAAATTTTGAGTGGCTTGTTTAATCAAACTGTAGTCTTTTAAACCTAATTATTAGCTTCTAGGAACTGAGAAGGAATTGTACCTCGGTTGCAAATCACAGTATGAGACAGAGCAACACTTTTGGAATAACCTTATGCTGACATCAGAAGATATGGTGGTGCAGTTTTAAGTTCAGAATAACAGAATTTAGCTTGAAGTGTGAGAAATTCATCTATAATATAGAACAAAGTATTAATATTTAAAGTCGGGTGTTTTTTGAATCAGAAGTTCTGCCACAAGCAATTGCCATCTGCATCTCTGTGCTAGTTACTTTTTAGGCAGCACCTTGTAGCTCTCAACATTTAATCTGCCTAAAACAAAACAGAAATTAAAAAAAAGATTTGGCTGGATAAAAATCTTGCAACACTACTGACAAAATATTGCTTTGAAATGTGTAGCAAGCTGCAGCAGGATGCAACTTTAAGAACACATCTTTTAGCAGATCATAAAAGGAGACAGATGGAAAGCAGATTGCTAATCTGAACTCAGCTAAGCCTATGTAAAAGCATAATTTTGGATGGGTGTCTGGGGTTGGACTGACCTGACTCAGGGAATGGTCTACGGAAGGGGGGGGGGAGAACAGGGCTGGGTGAAAGCTGAGAGAAACTGGAAAGGCCTCAGCTGGGCAGGGTGAGGGCTGTTGACCCACTGAGCAGAGTGTGCCTGCTTACACTGGAGAAGATGTAGAGCAGAAAGGTACAGCGAGTGTCCCCAGGCATTTTCACCTCTCCCAGGACAGGAGGCTGAAGACCCAGAAGGTGACCAGGCTGGGTAGGTGGAACCAAGAAGGGGGAGAGACCAGCCAGGGCTAGGGGAATATAAGGGGAGGGTGAGGGATGAGAAAGGGCTAGCCGAGGGCTGGAAATGAGCAGAAGGGAGGATCCAGAAAACTGAGGCTGGAGAAGGCCCTGGAGCTGAGGTGTAGGTGTAGGGTAAACAATTTCCCTGCCTCTGTTCCTCTGAGAAGAGAAAGATAGCCCTGAGGAGACAGATAGGCGGATGTGGCCCTACTTAGCTGCCTCTATACAAGGAGGAACTCATGTGATGGGCAGGAGCCTGAGACCTTCTCCTTCCTGATACCTCTGACAATGGCCTTCCTGTGCACTGTAAAGGTAAGCCACTTGGCAAAACTGACAATTCTCTTTGGATTCTTAGCTGGCCTTAGGGCAATTTGGCCAAATTGGGCCCTGCACTTGGAAGGGACCTGCACTGGGGCAGTGAGTGGAGCTTTTCCAGTTGGTACCTCACTCTGCAACTCACACTACAGCATGGAAACTTCCATGCTGAGGCTTTGCAAGGAGAGCCTGGTGAGCTGAGTATTGCTCCTGGTTGACCCTCCTCCCACCCACCCCAGGTCCATTTGGCTGGAAATTGCACCCCCCAGAAGCACTTGGTGGTGACACCACTGCCAGGTGCCTTACCACTGCTGCTCATCCTGGTGAGTAGGGGTGCCCACAAAAATATTTTGCACTGGACCCTGCAGCTTCTAAGGTCAGCCCCGATTCTTAGCAGGAAATTTGCATTTGCTTCCTCTCAACAGGAACAAGTTCTGATAAATGAAAGTAATAATGTTTTAGGAGGGGCTGGTCAAGTGGACAAGGAGGGAGGTTTATTCATCTTTGAGGGACGGAATGCTGCTGCTCGAATTAAAGTTTCCTCCCTCCTGAAAAAGCTCTCCTTGCATTCCACTGGGTTGGATAATTACCAGCCAATTTCAAAACTCCTGTTTCTGGGCAAGGTGATCAAGTGGATAGTGGCATCTCAGCTCTAGAGGGTCTCAGATGAAGTGGTGTATCTGGAGCCCTTTCAATCCAGGTTGAGATTAGGCTTTGGGATAGAAACAGCTTTGGTCACCTTGGTGGATGATGTATGCTGGGAACCAGACAGGGAGTGTGTCCCTGTTCCATCTACACCTTTCAGTAGCTTTTGATGCCATTGTCCATTGTGTTCTTCTGAGCTGACTGGCCACGTTGAGAATAGAAGGCTTCGTTTTACTGTGGTTCCACTTTTACTTGGCAGATAGGTCGCAGATGATGGTGCTGGGCGATGCTTGTTCAACACCCTTGCTCTTGAGGTGTGGGGTGCCACAGGGCTCTGTCTTGTCCCCATTCTATTTAATATCTACATGAAACCATCAAGAGGTCATTTAGGGATTTGAAGTGGGGTGCCTTCAGTATGCTGATGACACCCAGCTCTCTCTCTCTCCTTTCCACCAGGATGGAAAAGGCTGATTTCAAGATGGCTGTAGAGGTTCTGGAGCACTGCCCAAAGGAGAATGAAATCTGGATGAGGGTGAACAAACTGAGATTTGGACAAGACAGAGAATCTCCTGGTTCAGAAATACACTATGCAGGTACTGGATCTGAACAGTGTTGCACTCCCTTTGAATGAGGAGGTCCACAACTTGGGGGTTTTCCTGGATTTACAGCTGCTCCTGGATTGACA
The DNA here is from genome assembly GCF_035046505.1 of Tiliqua scincoides. Lineage (NCBI taxonomy): Eukaryota > Metazoa > Chordata > Lepidosauria > Squamata > Scincidae > Tiliqua > Tiliqua scincoides. The sequence continues at coordinate 49,113,574 of NC_089824.1, forward strand.
GGTGGCAGAGGCCTCTGTTCAGCTTCAGCTCATGCACCAGCTATGGCCATACCTAGATGGTTTGGACCTGGCTATGGTGATTCGTGCCACTGTGACACTGAGGTTAGACTACTGTAATGCACCCTAAATGGGCTGCCCTTGAAGACGGTTTGGAAACTGTAGTTAGTGCAGAATGGAGCAGCTTGTGTAGTCACTGGAGGTTCTGTTGGATCTCTCTCTCTCTCTCTCTCACACACACACACACACACACACACACACACACACACACACAGAGAGAGATAGACGTACACTGAAGAAGCAAATATTGTTTCGTCAATTTTGTCTTGGAGAAGGTTTGTGACCAACTTGATTAGTGCAGAATGGATATGCAATGATAATGATCAGTGCATTTGTTATTTGCATTACAACCCCATTAACATACGCCGTTGCTAACAAACAGAAAGTAATAAATGCTTTGAAATGTGATGTATGCAGAAATAAAAAGCAACTTAATCAGAGAGATCACAATAATACCCTTGCATGGGCAATTGACTAGTTAATGCATACAGCCAATGGCAGAATCACATGCACATTTTAGAAAGTACTTAAAATTACAAGGCATTAAAGTTTAGCTCTGATCATTATAGTAGTCTAGATGTCAGCAACTGGTAGCGTGCAGGTTCAGTCTGACCTTTGAAGAGTGTTCCCTGATTGGCAACTGCCTTTCTTCCTGCCTTCCCTCTGTACTTCTTGAAATATCTCAGAGAAACATGAGCACAAGTACCATGGAGAAACTCAAGCACATGAGCCTCCTGACCTCTCAATGTGTTGTAACTTGCTTTCTTTGGCAACAAACGGGGGGGGGGGGGGGGAGGCAGGATTGCAGACTGATCAACTTGTATGTGCCAGTAACATGGGTGTCTGGATTTGCCAAGCACTTGACAGCTTGAGTTTAGTCATTTTCCCCACCCCATCTTTCACACACACGCGCACGCGCACTCTCTCTCTCTCTCTCTCTCTCAAAGTAGCCTGTTGGTAAGAGTAGTTGCTGACTAGAGTCCTAGGCTATCATGATACTTACTTGGGAGGAGAGTGATACAAGGATAGTGTATTTATCCTTGCAAGCTGACCTGTGAATAAAAAAAGAAAGTGGACACTGAACATATGAGCAGCCAAACCAGTGCTGCATTCTATAAGCAGTGGAAGAAGTGAACAAGTGTTGGCATGCAATAATAACAAAGGAAGTAAGGTGATTTGCATGCAAGCAGAAACAGTACCACGGCCACTGCTGCTGGTGGTAACAGAAGTGGGAGGTTAAGCATCAGACTTGTTCTTCTGAATGCAAATGGTATTTACTATAAGCTCCAGAGAGAGTGAGAAAGGAAGACACTTAGATACGTCTAGCTCCAAGATCTTCAAGGATCTCATTTTGTAGTATAAAAGGAACACAATTTCTTTGACAGCAAGTTTTGTTTAGAATCTAGTCATTCAAATGTTCATTTATAACTTCTTTTTACACATACACACACCTGGAACAAAATTATCAATTCACATAGTAGCAGCTTTTTAACCATAATAAACCAGCTTTGTTAAAGGAATAAACTGTCTTTCACATATATGGAAACAAAAAGTGTATTTTCATATTGTTAAAAACTTTAACTCAAGGAAAAGTTTTACTCTAGAATTATTCTAATTAATAGTAATTCTTGTATGTGGCACAATCTTATAGCTGTTGCCTACTACTGAGGGTCACACATAATACAGTGGATTATGTGGAAGTAAGTCCCACTATGATCAGCACGATAATGCAAGTCAGATCACTGAGTAACATGGACTGGATGAAGATAGGATTGCTACTACACTGCTTATGCTAGAATCCAGTGGCATAGCTGGAGGGGGGCAGAGCACTCAGTCTGGTGGGGGGGCTTAGTAGAGCGGGCAAGTGGCCACTCCCTTCGGAGCCATTCCTGGCAGGGGGAGCAAAATGGAGCCATATGGCTCCGCTGAGCCCCCCCACCAGACTGAGTGCTCTGCCCCCCTCCAGCTATGCCGCCACTAGAATATGCCTTGTTTTCTTTCTAATCCTTGGAATATGGCATGAGTTGTACTAAAACAGAAGCTGTGCGCTCTTCCTGATACTACACTTGTGAAAAGTGTCAGGTCATTATGGCATTTGTGACATCACATGTTGATTGGTATCTTCCATGCATGGCAAATGTGGGTCTGTTGTCAGGAGTGACATTGTGTTTGGTGGGTGGCAGCAGAGTTGCTGTTACTCTGGGAGTAGCCATTGTTGCTTCCAGTTATGCCGGTGGGTGTAGGTTTGGCATAGTGGCATCTACCATAGCTGGATCCCATCTCATAGCCCAGTCCTACCCGTTTCTTCCCACTGATGCATCCGTATCAATGGAATGCATGCTGTACCTGCAGGAGGGAGGGAGATTGGAAAGATCTCCTTGGAGTAAGTGAACATTTGCTCACTTACCCTGGGGAAAGCCTCCACTGCTGCCATGGGACTCCTCAAATCTATGCCTGCTGTTTAGCAGCATTCCCCCCTTACATCACCCTTACACAGACGATAATGAGTGAATCTCAGTACTGTATTTATTTGAAATCTGAAGCCTAATTCCTATAAAGAGTACTTTATATACTCTTTATAGTATATAAAGTATAGTAATATATATACTATAAAGGTACTTCAGCTCTAACAGGGAGAAAATCTAGTACTCTGCAGTTTGTTGGTTTCAGTTTAACTTAAAAATTTTGTTGAGGCTTTATTACCTGATATGCTTCATCCTGTAGCTTTTGTTTCAAATACTCCTCCATCTTGAGCTCGTTCTCTAGTTGGCGGACAGAATCATTTTCATAGTTCTCGTCATCTGCTCTAACGTAAGGGTCTCCATCTTCTGTAACCCTAAATACAATTATTAATAAATAGCTTCCTAAAATTTAAAAAAGGCTAGAATTCCTAGAGATGTTTATGCTATCCCCATGAATGTTAAAAAGCACAGATTTGTGTTTCCCCCCTTTTCTTTCAAAGCTAAAAATTTATTGCTGTGCGCTTTTGAATCTCACATTTCATCTTTCAAAGGGCTCTCATCTATAACATCGAGAAGAGATTCCCATTTGCACTACATTCTGGGGCCATTACCATATGTCAGAGCTCAACTACATGTTTTGCAAAATCAATAGAGAGCATTCTTCCTGGTCTATACCACACCAGACTTAAAGTGGAGAGAGGGCTGCATCTAGAACTTGCTCATAGTAAAACAAAATCTTCAGGTAAATAACACATCTTGGATAAACGTTCTGACCTAGCTCTCTCCCTAATATGTTAGTCTACATGGAGGGAGTTGTTGTTTTTAAACATGGGAGCATTAAAAAAACTCACATACACACCCACTCTGAAGCGTGATATGGCACAATCCAGAAAGGTTTCTATCAAGGAATTTTGCTAAATATGTAGATCAGCCCTCTGTGTTAGCATTCTGCCCATGCTTCTAGTCTGACACTAGAACACACACCTGAGAGCACAGGGAACATCCTGGGAAAACACCAGCACTGCTTTCCCTACATTATTAGTGTATGCTAAGAGTGAGAGTGAAAAGCTAGTAGTATGAACTGCAGAGCCTGCACTGGTCTCTAAAAACTATGTGAGACAACCAGTAGTGGCTGAAGCACTGGATTGTGGAGATTAGGAGCAATAAAGACGAACAGGGCCAAAGCCACATTATAAAGAATTTGCTACGAAGACACACGCTAAAAACTGGAAATACTTCTCTTTAACAAGAAGCAGTAATGTGTACAGGTGGATTGAGAGTGTGACTGCAGTATGGGAAAGGAGGAGCTTAATCCGGTCCACTTGTGCTGTTTTCCTGCCCCCCAAAAAACCAAAGTTTCTATTTGATTTTTCTCTGTAAACCGCTTTGTGAACTTTTAGTTGAAAAGCGGTATATAAATACTGTTAATAATAATAATAATAATAATAATAATAATAATAATAATAATAATAATAATAATAAAAAGAAGAAGAAGAAGAAGAAGTCTGCTCGTGGTGATTTGACCCAAATATCACCCCTCCACATGTACAAGCTTCTCAGTGAAACTTAGACACAGCTCCTCTTCCCTGCTGACCAATGGGAACATCCTCTAGAACATGGGTGTCAAACATAAGGCCTGGGATCCAGATGCGGCCTGCAGAAGCTCTTTATCTAGTCCTCGGGCTCTCCCAGCACCACCATCAGCTGCTATCAACTGCTGAGGTAGGCTGAGGTATCACTGCTGAAAGGGAAGCCTGTGTGATAACTGGGTTATCCCATATCTTGAAAATATTATCTAGATTTGCATATTTCCTCTTAGTCATTAGCAGCTAATGAGTTCCTAAGTGAGAAAAAAGTTCTGACTTCTGGTCATCGTCTGCTTAATGACATCACGTCTGGCCGTCAGCAAGCATCATGAATGCTATTCAGCCTGCTCTATGAAACAAGTTTGACATCCCCTGTTTTAGAGACTTCAAAATTATGCAAGAAACTCTGAAGGATTTGCAGGTGGAGGTGCCAACAGCAGCAGTGACATGAATTTTTCAGCCACTTGTGCTACTGGTCCTGGAGCATTCAGGGGATCAGCAGAGTTCGGTGAGTTCTTTGATGGCCATAAGCCTTTGACTGTACCTGACCTGGCTGAACCCTGACACTGCTCTGCATTCCCACCACCTCTGCTTAGCTTCAGATGTCTCCCTGAAGGCAAAAAGCAGAGACAGAGATAGAGAGTACCCACATATCACTGCGGATGGTTCCAGTGGCAGCTGCAGTGTGAAGGTATCCTGGCTTCCGAGCATGAATCTGTGCAAGGAAAGCTTTTTCAGATGTTGGTGATGGAACAAGGTCATCAAAATGAGTCCGACCAAACTCAGAATCCACATTACTCTCTGTCTCACTTCCAACTTCTGTGGGAAGAAAGATGTTGCTCGTATCAAAGTCACATGAGCTCTAGAATGCTTCTCTCCTATTTTAATTTCTAGCATAGACTAAGTTTACACTATCATCTTAAATTGCCATAAATACACCTGTTTGTGCACAGTTTTAACTAGAGTTAACTGTTTCCCTCTTCTACTGTTCACATTTGCCATTTAGTAGAGTTCTTGCAGATAGACAATTCCTTGAGAGCCTGGTATGATGATGCAGTGCATCTGACATCCCTGAGATGTCCACTGTCTATGGGATCAATAGGAATAGCTCAATGCCATAGTCCAAACAGAAAACTGGCCCTTAACATGCCTTTGCAAACCACTGTGCAACTGTGGACCTCTTTTATTCTGGAATGCTTTCTGCCCAACTCATTTTGAAGTCAATTATGCAGCCTTACTTCATCATCATAATACTTAGCATTCATATAGCGCTTTTTAAAATGAGCAGAACACTTGATCTGTATTGTATTAATATAATCTTTACAAAAGCACTGTAAGGTAAGTTACTGCCCAATATAATCCCACTGTTGGCACAGATGTAGCTGCATTCAATGGAGAGGAGTGCAATTGGACAGCCAGCAGGAGGTAAGTACAAAAAGTTGCCCAATTGCCTATATCCCTTCTTGGACCTACACCAGCCATTTTGCTGGTGCAAGTTCAAGGAGCGAAAAGGGGTGGGGCGACCTAGGAAAGAAGTAATGGGATCCTGGTACATGCTGGTGCCACTGAGATCCAGCCCCTCCCTTCCCCTCTCTACCTCCTGGCCTCCCTGACCAAAAACTCCTCCTGCCCTCACCCTCTCACTCACAACATCTCCACTGACAACTTACCAGCATCAGCAGAGGCTTCAGGAGCTGCTGTTGTGAGTGCCACACTACTGCCTGTTTGGACAACAGCCCAGAAGCACAAGATGGTGGCCTGGATTTCATACTGCCCTAGAGGGCCTTACACTGATGGAATACTAGTTCAAGGCTTTGATAGGATTGGGGCCTTAGTATGATTATACTGCAGCTGCTAAGCAAGAGTGGTTTGTCTATGGCCACCAGCTAAGTTCATGGCAGAGGTGAAATTCAAATCAGGGAAATCCTGATTCCCAGCTCAGTTGCTCAACCATTATTGCTACACCAGCTCCCTCATACACAAAAGCATATGTGTTCTTCATGCATAGCAGGTTGTGGTGGAGGTTGTGGACAATCGGTCATTTGTTAAGTGAACACAGCAACCAGTACAGGGCCCCTGCTATACTACAAATATTGTGGATTGGGCAACTGACTTCAGTGGGATGTAAGTGTATTTAATGCCAAAACACCTTTAAAACACTGTTCTACAGAATGTACGTACACATCTTTTCCCAGGCTGCACCATATTATTTTTTAAAAGTGCAACATGTTAAATAACTACAGCAGAATTGCGCTTTTAAATTATCTCACCTGAGTTTAGTTCCTTTACCAGAGAAGACATAGTGTTGGTGATTGAATCAGCTGCCACCAGCAAGTCATTTCTTAAATTTCTTCTTGTACCTGGGACAGAAGAGAAGTAAGGTACCGTACTAAATATTGCTTGGCAAATAATACTTTATGACATAGACAGGTGATCCGAGAAAAAACTCAAACTGGACATCCCCAGGCCCCTGGGCATCCTTAAAGTACATATTTGGTTCCCAGTCAATATATACAGCAAAGACTCACTTTTGGCCCAATTTTATCCATTGAGTGCGACAGTGGAAGTCATCTTCTGTTGTCGTAAATGGACCAGTACTGTCAGAAATGGCGTGCTGCTGCCGGGTGATCTAGAGCTGCTGACACAAAGGGTTGGTGGCGCCAGGCAACTGCTGACATGGAGCCTGCCCATGCCAACCCATGTAGGTTGGTGGCGGGGGCAAATTGTGGGCAGTTCAGGGAAGGATTGGGACAGGGAGTTGGCTGGTGAGGGTGTATGTCTGCAGCAAAAGTGCATGCTGGATCTTCTCAGTTTTTCTAGCCTGCCCCCTTCCTCTCCTTGCACTTATGTCAGCAAGATAGTTGGACTTATGTCAGCAAGATAGTTGGCATAGGAGACCCATAGGCTACCAGAAGGCCTACCCAAAGGTTAGTGAAAAAGTCTTGGTCTTCTGATTGGTCTTTTGATTACCCCCACACCATAGCATGCAGTATGTGCCTCATTGGTGCATCTGTATGCTATAGCACGGCAGGAAACAAGAGTAGGCTCTATGGATGTCTCTGTGGCAGCAATTTCCTATCTTTTTCCTCTCACAGCACACTGACAAGGCACTAATGTCGTCAAGGCACTAATGTCGTCAAGGCATCAGTTTTTTAACAATTGACAAGGCACACCACACTGCCAATGAGGAGGGAGCTTACACACCCCCAGTGGCCCTACTAATAAATGACCCTTTTGCAAACTCCTGTGGCACACCTGTGGACCATGCATGACCCAACAATATGCCACAGCACACTGGCTGAAAATTGCTGCTGTACAGTCTCCTCCACTGAGTTGTGCTAATTCACATGTAATATTCACTGAGATGATTTCAGGGTAACTATTTTTCTTTCTTAATTTTTATCATTCACTTTCTCTAAGGAACTCAGAGTAAGATACATAGGTTCTTCCCACACGCCAATTTTTCCTCACAGTCATATGAAGTAAACTAGGCCGACAGATAATGACTGGCCCAAGATCACCTAGTGAGATGCATGGCTGAGGGGGGTTTGAATTTGGCTCTCCCTGTTCCTTCTCCATGCTCTAACAATTATTTCAAATAGGATCTCACATCAGAACTAGATTTCCTAAATAAAGAAGCACATTGCTCTAAATAGTTGGAAGCAGACAATGAGGATTCAGGGCAATCAAATAATTGGCAAGAAAAATAATTACCACACAATGCAGCACATAACAGCATATTATGAAGTATAACAGTTGCTATAGTTAGGGAATACAAAGCATCTTTCTGTATACTTGATTAATAAGGGCGGTTGTGACAGTTGCACATAATCTAGAAAGTCTAGCCTGTCAGTGTAAACTACCTTGAATCTCATGTTTTTCATTACAAAGCAATTAGGTTCAATCCTAACTCCTCACACATGTTTTATCATCTCATCTGAAGTCTACTGATTGATATTGCTTGCCTGAAACATAAGCTTTTAATTATTTTCTTAAATTATAAACCCTGTTCCTCCCTCCCCCCCCCCAATTATTGAACAGGGAATTTATTGATTAAACATGAATATTTTCTCTTTGTACCAGAGGATGGTTTGTACAACTGACCTTGTGCAAAAGCTTCCTGCACATCTCCTCCCACACCGGTCAGAGAGTCCTGAGGTGTGTGGGCTGGAGTAGAGCAGGCAGATGCAGATCTGATGGGCATAGGAATCGGTCTGCTAATTGTGTGGCTGGGAGAAGAGCGAGGAGAGCCTGCCCCTTGGGTCTGAAAGGAAACATTTGTGTGGTTAGTGTGGCTTAGAGGAGAGAGTACTCCAAGGCTAAAATAGTTACATTTCAACTGGACACACAGTCAGAAAATATCATTGCATGTCATGTAGTAGGATCATCCTGATGGAAAGCTAATGCACAGCAGACTCCTTGTTAGTTAATAGGGACAAAAGCACACACTAATAAAAGATGAGATTGATAACACAGAGGGGGAGATGGATGAAATAGCCCAAAAGACCGAATCCATAAGCATAGGGACTCAGCTACTAAAAAACAATAGAAATCATTTTTTTTTCTAGGAAAGAAAAGTAATATCAGCAGAACGACAATAAAATGCTCCTTCAGGTGAGAAGGACAAAGATGCTAACATTAAGAAGTCTGGAAAAGGAAAAAAGCCTTCTCTTGTGTAAAGTATTTAATTGTTGGTTACATACGACCATAAAATGAAAGAGATGAGAAAAAATTGAACTGAAAGGTAAGAGCAGTGATTTGTTGCTGCTTTGAGATTCTGCCTACACCCCTCCCTGAGATGTACTCATGCAAAAACTTAGATTTCCAAAAACTGTCCAGACTTTAGTGTTCTTTTGGGTGCCTGCTTATGCAAAAAACTAATTTAAGCCTTTGAAACAAATGTCTCATGGCAGGGTACTTTAGCATTCAGGACTTAGGATACTGGCCATAGCTGCCACTCCAGAACCCCAATTGGATAAAAAAAAAAAATTAGTGGATACCAAAACTGATGATGCTTCTTAACATTTGAAGGGGATACCCAATCAGTGGAAAAATAGTTTTAAAGACCCACTTCCAGGTTTCTTGCTCTTCCATGGTCATTCCAGAATGCATTGGTATAGATGCTCTACTGTATTCAGGCACTAGATGTGAATAATGGAAACTAATGGAATGAAATTATATTTAACAGCATGGAAATGGGTTTTTGGTGCTTTTTCCCCTTGTTACACGGCATTTAAAGGTGGACCTAGGTATCAGTGGTGAGTCAAATCAGGGGATACAAAATCAGTGGATACTGAGGTCCCATCTGTACTAAAAATTTCTGGGAAATTACAAGGAAGAGGTGTGAATTTATTGTCTACCATGTGTTTAACATGTAGCTTAGCCCTAAAAAGCAACACAGAGAGCTACTGTTAAGGGAATGGCTTCTTCAGTTCACTCTGATCTAGCAAGGAGAAGGTACTGTAATAACAATATTAATACAGCCTTCACTGAATCTTAATTCTTGAGATGCAAGGGAACTGAGCTTGACCTTCTTGCATTCAACAGTCTCCAATCTAGCAAGGGGTGTTTGCTTAACTTGCTGGAATTCATCTGATCTAGTTAGGGAAAAAGAAATAAAAATACCCCCTTGCCAATCTTGAAAGGGGGTGGGAATTAGTATAGTGCGTTGGCTGTGCTAGGCACCCTTGCCTGTTCAGGACTCTGATGCAGTGAGGGCCGTGTCTTATATTATCTTACTCTTGCTGGAGTGGACTCTTGCTGAACTGACTCTCTGTTCCCAGGCTGGAAGCTCTGCAAGCCATTGAGGGAAAGGTAATAAGTTCCTCTGATAGAACCTGAGACTTTGGTGGAGGCGGTGGGGGTGTAACGCATCTAGCAACTTTAGCTCACATGCGCCAAGGTCTCTGAAGGCAGGGAAGCCGCAAACACATGTTCTCCTCCCTAGAGATCCCTTGATTTCTGGCATGGATCTGGAACCCACTGAAAACAGCAAGTCCTAAATCTGCCCCGGAAAACACCCTGGCAGAAGCAGTTGTTCCAGCATGGATACTACTGGATGGCAGATCCACCCTATTTGTAGTCGGCAACCGCACTGCTTACAGATAAACATAAGTAGGACTGGCTCACACAATTTTGGGGATGAAGAAAGGAGTGCTTGATGTCCCTAATTGCAGAAGAATCCATTTGGCCTTTCTAGATCGGAACCAAAGTGTGCTGATATAATAGGGCAGTTTTGTGAAGTTCATGCCACTGTTATGTTCTGAAAGAGAAAATTTCTTTTCTTTTGCACCAGCTGTATTACAGACACATTTCATGAGAATTACCATCTGAACCTTCTTGCTTACTGTACTTATGCGAAATGTCGTAAGAAATCAACTACTTCAAAAAACTATCCAATATAACACTACAGCAAAATGTGGTCATAGTTAGTCTTTGGTATGTAGCTCCCTCTGCTGGAGCCTCAGGGTAACTCACAAAATATCTGCTAGTAATCTGTATGTTAGTAATCCAAAAGGGAATTTCTGTGTTTCTGAAAGAAAGCTTCTTTTTAACAATTCAGTAATGAAAAAAATCATATGGCAGATAGAGGATAATTACAAAGTTCACAAGGAAAAAATATCTGGGACACATTTGCAAATCTCTGCCTTTTATAACTGTGTATATATTAGTGCTAGATTGAAATGGGGGAAGCATTTTGCAAATCCATTCACCCTCATGAAAACCTTTCCTCTTGTCTGTCAGTTTCTGTACTCTTTGTGGAAGAACTATAAAAGACTACTAAGATAAGCGGTCTTTCACACTCCTCAAAATCAACTTTTCTCTCTGAAAATCCAGTGTAGCACCAGTATATAAACCTGCTATTTACGTAGCTTCAATTCTAAAAAAGCAATTACCACTGTAGATAGAAATATTAAATTGCTAAAAGCAAAAATAGAACCTTCAACATATCATTTTAAAATTTTCTACGTATTAGCAAACAGAGAACTCAGGTAGTTGAGAATCACATTGCAAGCGAAATGGAGTCACCCACAGACAAGGTAGCTTTTTCTACACCTTGGGTAGTTTGCAAGTTTGCAAACTTTGCAAAACTTTGTAAGTTTGCAAAAGAACTTTGTAAGTTTGCAAAAGAAAAGGAGAAAAACCCAAAACAACTGGCTATTAGGATTAGGGAGATGCAACATTTTGCTGCAGGTCCATCCAAGAAGGAAATTCTTGTGTGCTTTAAAACAAGGAGCCCAATTCTATGCATACCTGCTTAGAAGTAAGTCCCATTATAGTCAATAGGGCTTACTCCCAGGTAAGTGTGAATAGGATTGGAGCTTTCTGGCTCAATCCTCTTGGGCCACTCTCAGTGGAACATGCAACAACTGATGAAAAGTGACTGTAAAGCGCATTCCGGCAGCACCCAGAGTACTGTGCTGCTTGAGCACCAGTAGGAAGGCTGGAGACTTTCCACATACTTCAGTGGAGCACCAGACACTGACAGAGGAAGGTAAGGTGGCTGGGAAATCCTTTCTCTGCCTAAATGTAAATGTAAATGATCGAATTACTATAGTGTTCAGGCCCAGCCATTCAACTCCAGCATTTGCTATTGCATACTGACTCTGTAATTGAACTGAGAGACAACACTAAAGGCCCAATCATACCAACTATCCAGCACAGATGCAGCTCCAAGGCAAGGGATCAAACATTTCCTTACTTTGAGGCATCTGTGACTGCCTTCCCACAGCAGGATACAGCATACATGCCATGGGCATGACTGCATCAATGCTGGAAAGTTGAATAGTATTGGGACCTCAGTTTTATTACAGGGAGAAATCCCACACAGCACAATGAGAAGACCACATTTTCATAATCCTACAAAAGCTGCATTACCCAATTGACTTCAGTTTGATTTAATGGATTTGTAAATGGACACAAAACTGGAGCCCTAGATAGTGCTGTTACAGTACAAAAAGGTTACAACATTATTTCTTCAAGGGGTTAACTTGGATCTGTCCTTGGAAAATGATGCTGCAGTCTCCAACAGCTTAATTGTAATAGATAGTTGTTGTTTTTTTTAAATGAGCTAAAGCTTCAAGGCTATTTATTCCAAGAAAAAATATCAGCTCAGCTAGCTGCAATTCATCTACCTGGATTATCTTTTCACTCTTAAAGTGAAAACAGGGAGTTGGTCATGTTCACACACTTCTACAGCTTTTGCTGAGCAGAGTTAAAGAGTTACTGCTCTTTGTACCAAAGGTGACTGTATATCAGTCGTGAGCAAGGAGATCTCTTACATTTATTACTGATCTCTTGAGAACTGTAAACCTTAATTTGCTAACTGTGTAAAGTACTTTTAACTCCTCAGACAAAAGGTTAAAGGCGTTCAAGATAGTGTTATTTATTGGTCTTCTAGAGCATGAACATGCATTTCAAGCAAATGTAGTACAGCACACATTTGGATCACAGGCAGTACCAGTTAGTGACAGCTACCAGGCAATTAACTTACTCCCTGCTTCAGTTCTTCTTCCTAAAGAAAGATGATTGGACCATTGAGGATAAGATAAATCTGAGTTTAAAGTAAAAGGCAAAAGAGGACCGAAACTGTGGAGCAGACAAAAACCTGAACTTAGTCCTCCATGGTCCATAAAACTAGACTCTTGACTAAATGGCATGACAGTTATGGACTTGGTCCTTGTGGTGCCCCAGAACACAGGTCTGCAATGCTGCCCCCCGCATCACATCGCCCCCACCTGGATGCTTACCTAGCCTCATGGAGCCTCATGCGGCATTTGGGACCAATCGGAATGCCTTCTGAGGCTTCCAACGTGATATTAAACAGTACTTCTAATTTCCTGGAAGTACTCCTTAAGACTGAGTGGGAAGCCTCAGAAGACTTTCCTAGCAGGCCCAAATGCCATGCAGAGCTTCAACTGCCCCCAGAACGGCTCCAGAGGGTGGGCAGAGGTGGTAGCGCAGCAGGCGTGGAAATGCCACCCCTGCAAGACCCATGGGCACAGGGCTTTTGCCCACCCCGCCCCCTCAGTCCCGCCACTGTGGCATGGTATTGCTTTTATGACTTGCTTCTGAAGTCCTAGAGGTTTCTGGTTGGCCACTGCCGGATTAAATAGACTGTGAGACTAGATGATCTGACCCAGCAGGACTCACGTTCTTATGATCAGACAGAGAAACAGGTGTGGCTATACAGCTTCAGGTTACATGGTGCACCCAAAATCAGAAAGGATCTAACTCTGAATTTTCTGAAGCTCTGCTTATTGTTGTGATTTAAGATGTAGTTAAAGAAGGTTTAAGAGCAGTTTTACTCTGCATACTTGTGAGCCTATGCGAAGTCTGTATGGAAGAAGGCTCTTTATTAACAAGAGGTAGGTACCAGAAAAAGAAAAGAGAGCATAATGTAGCACCTGTTATAAGCAAATGCAGCTCTGTGGAGTTCTGTGAGATTATTCCAGTTTATACCAGGACTTAATTTAATACATAAACAAAGTTCAGAGCGCGATACCATAGTCTTTCGAGACTGAAGGTTGCCAACTACCAAACAAAGTTCCAAATAATGGAAGGTTTTTTATTCACCCCCCCCCCCATTTCATTACACTGTTATAAAAGATGTTACTTTTTGAACATTACACACTCTTTGAATAATTAGATCTGGAAAGGTTAATATACAGGAGATATAAAAAACTGATTACTGTATAGCAACTGGCTGTTCTAAAGACAATACAGAGAAAGGGACATTTGAATGAAGTATCTGTTACCACTGTATCTTAAAAGGATGGCCAGTTTTCAGGCTGAAAGGCTTGTAAGAGTAACACAACAACATGTTATTAAATCTGGACAAAAGATAGATGATAACACTTGATGACTGAAACAAATTTAAGTTCATTTTCCACAACAAACATCTATGGGATGACCTGTATAGGCTGGATATCAAAACTATAATAGCCTTTCTTCCCCTTTTTTGTTTTCTGCACTACATTACAAACCTTTCTTCTATTCCTGTTTTGTTGAATAGGAAGTTGGAAAATTTTACCTTCAGCAATTTCATGAGGCCTTCTAACTGAACCATGAGCTCTCTCCGGCTTTCTTGAAGAGCAGACATTCTCTGTTCCAGCTCATCCTTCCTCTGTCTAAGAAATAAGCACTGAGGGTCAGTCAGAGCAGATATCTGACCATTCCACAGCTTCCCAGTGCATGCACATGCAAAGACATGGTAAAGAATATCTTGAAATGGAGAGTACTGTATAATTACATGAAGCTGCATGAAAAGGAATGGGAGTGGGAAACAATTACTCCATGAGCTTTCTCATTGACTACGATGGATGGGTCTGCTCTGTTCATACATCCTTTGCTGCAGATGGACCCACCCTTCCATTAAAATTAACAGTAAAGCTCTTGTGAGCAAGGGCGTCCATGTGTGTATTAGAGAAGCAAGGATCACAAGGAATGGTTGAATTGGGCAGCATGTAGCACCCAGAGAACAACTGTGTGGCTTATGCTTGTGTTTTTGCAGAACTGAGAATCTAAAGCTGCAACTCTAAATACATTTACTAGGAAGTAAGCCCCACTGAACAAAATGACTTCACAGTAAAGATGTCTAGGAATGTACTATAAGTTGTCTTTTTTTTTTTTTTTTTTTTGCTGTTTTGCATGTGTTGCACAAGGAATTGAAATAAGCCCTTTTAATTGTTAATTGGCAATTATTATTCTGAACACATGCAAAGCTGGACAGATACTGTATCCTCTGACAATGCAAATTAAAACAGAGAAAAGATCTCAGTTGACAAGGCTCCCTAAGGACATTCAATGTCAGGAAATTTCAACTAAGCTATTATGTTTTTAATCTGTGAAGCAAAACTGAAGAAATTCTAGGGGAAAAAAGCTGTCGAGTAAAAATGCTAACACTGCATTATCACTGGACAATCCTGGCCTGTCAACTGAAACGGTCTTCTAAGCAAGATTAAAATAGATTTCAGGCATGATCTCTGAAAGGAACTCCACAAAAATAGTAAGTCCTGAATAATATATTAATTTTCATCTTGTTCTGTTTCAAGTTCTGTTCTGTTGAGCTCATGCTGCATATTACTGCCAGATATTTTGGTAGTTCGCTGGAGAGTTAACTTGGTAACACCATTAACAAATCAGTGATGAAAAAGAGCAACCTCCTAACAATTTAATTTGGGTTCTCAATTAATTGGATTTGTACCCCATATTATCCTAGAGTGCTTAGAGCTAACAAAGTGGTATTTTTGTTTTGTTTGCAGATGGAAAACAATGTCCCTAGAATTGTGTACATGCTTCTGAAGAAAGAAATAAGATTAAGTTTTAAAAATGTATTTGCTCAGGTCCCAGCTACTCAAAACATTTTCTGCTGATTCCTCTTAATCCACTTGGGGCTCAATCCAGAGAAGAACTTGGGCTGGCGCAAGTCTCTAATGGCAGTTATGCCGGATCCAAACCCCCGTTCCCGGGGAGTTTGGAGTGGCTTCAACCACCTCAGGAGGTTGCGCAAGTCTAAGGAGACCCATAGGGGCCAGGGTGCCTTACCTAGAGATAAAGAGAAAGTTTCCCCTTACCTCTGGCTCAGCCACTTTGGGCCCCTATACTGTGCTGGATACCATACAAACCTCTTGGCTTGCCTGTTCCAGTGCAGGGTAGGATTGTGCCCTTTGGCTTCTACTGATAAAAGTTAGCAGCAAGAGCATACAAATTCTCCAAGCACCTTAGGAGTCAAGTTTCAAAGGAATGATGGTTACTTGCTTTCCAACTAGCTCTGCTGCAGAAGTATTTTTGTTTCTCCCTACCTGTCTCCAAAATATTAATTTACTATTTGGATTTATAACCTATCCAGCTGGAGAACTCAAGGCAGCTGACAACTATTTTCTGGTATATACAGATGTATATATCTAATAAAGGGCTTGCAAAAACAAAACACAAGTCACAAATATGAACCCAGAAACAGGGCAGGGGAGAAGGGGGGTACAGACAGAAAAACAGAATTTTAAAATACTAAACAAAAACAAAAACAAAAAAACCCTCATGTGGAGAATAACTGGTTCCCCTAAATGTGGGGTATATGGGAACAGAAGGAGCAATTTGCTACCTGTTCAGCAGGAGTGTGGTTATATTTTCTTCTGCCTCCCACTGACTGTCTCACACAGGCGCCATGCCTCAACCTTGAGTGATGGCCAGAATTCAGACTTGGAGGGGAAGCAGCTGGTCATATCCATGTCATTGTACAGGACTGCCAATGTACAGGACTGCCAATGTACAGGACCTGAGTCTCAACAGTGAGCATGAACCAGAAAGCCAGGAATCCCAAGGAACCTGAACCCACACCCCCAGAGATGATCTCTCCTGAGTCAGAGTCACCAGGGGGCTAGGCCCCCATGTGCCATGAACTGCTTACACTCTGGTGCCTACTTGCCAAAACAGGGAAAATACCAGACAGGAACTGTAGAGTTGTCAAGAGTCCAAGTTCAGAGGCTATCTCTGTAAGCAGCAGGGTGGAGCCTAGGTGGGGTAGTCAGGCTCAGCAATATTATATTGGATCAAATTGTTTACTTGGAGCTATCTGAGGTCCTGCACTTCTGACCTGCCTTGACCTACTAGACACCACATCACTTCTCATAGTTCATTAATGTGGGAAGTTGGTTTTTAGATGGCCACTGTGAGAGGGGCTGGGTGGGTGGGAGAAAACCCAACTAATCCATATTAACTATTTGATTGTAGTTATTTGTATAAAGATTTCTATCCACTTTCTGGTAACCCATTCATACATTAATAAGCAAACAGTTCTATAAGGGTGCACATGTGGTTACATTTAAATGTGAAAATAGTGAATAAGTTTCCTTGTTTTTGTAACACTGGGCACAGTGTTTACTGTTCTCAAATTAATAATCTATATGGTGCTAAATGAAACTTCAATACAATTCTGTGCAGACTTTAAATGAGTGCGTGTGTGTTTGTCTGTGCACTCACCTAAGGAGCCGGAGTTCTGCTAAGAGAGTAGGATTCTGTGCAGCCTTCTCTGGGGTGGGCTGCGATGCCTGCTCATGTTCAAGTCGCAGCCTGTGAATCTCTTGTAAGATTTCTCTTAGAGTAGAAGGGAAAAAGAGAAAGTAAACAGTCAATAGGCATTCACTGAACAAACACAGCACATGCAGCTCAAAGAGCGTAGAATGTAGCCCTAATCTGAGGGGAGTGGGGACAAACACTCAGAATCTAGGGCCATGTGGGCGCTTCACACAGGCAATGAGGCTCCCCCTCTGAAACCAAACTTCTGGACTACCCAAACCAGCCATTCTTGAAACCTCTGGAAACTTCAGGAGTGGCATCTGAGGTAGTGCAAGGAGCTGTTGCCTGACTAAAAACTAATATGGCCATACCAGATTCCAAATTCTGTTTTCTGGAGAAACATTCTGAACTGGAAACCCAAATGTGGTAACTAGGAAGCTGTTTAAATGAAAGAGAGAATGCAGGTTTGCTAATTTACACACATGTAGCTGTGACAGGTGAATTGGGCTTTGGTAGGGACAAGAATGATGGGCAATTGGATAACATGGGAAAGGAATGGAAGTACTGAGAGAGGGAAGGATAAAAATGTGCAGACTGGGCATTTGGGGAGGAAAGAGGACAATGCTGAGGCAGAAATTCATGCCTCTTTTTTGGTTATCTGCATTTTAAAGAAAAAAAGCAGGCAGCTATGTTGGTTCCATAGAAAAAAATCCAAACAGGAACATCAACACAAGTCCTTTGTTAGGACCACCTCAGATCACACATCTGAGATCTAAGCTCTTCCTCGGGCTTGATGTTAAACAAATAAACAAAATGAAAAAGAATGCAAGGGAGAGAAAAATATGTTTCTAGTAAGTCTGGTTTGATCTGCAATATGTTACAGAATTAAAATGGGAATTCAGGAAGTTCCTTGCATCCTCATTAGGTTAGATTGCACCCAGTGCGAAAGATGCATCAAGATATTCTGGAATGAAGCAGCCATGGCTGTTCTTCCTTTACAATTACAAACTGCTAGGAACAGAGAGAGCTAAATAACTGCATTTATATTTTCAAAAGGAAGCAGTCATTGCTTCTTTGTCCCAGAATACCCTTATTTCACTCATTAATTTTACATTTTTGAGTTGGTCCTAATAAATGCATTGTGTGGCTGCTTGTCTGGATCTTTTGATTATGCTTCTGAAAAAGAGAACCTTGTCATCAAATTGTTTACCCTTTTAATCAGGCTGAAATTCAAAATTTTACCCTGGTTATGACGGCAGGACAAAGAATAGAAATAAACAGCAGTCACAATATATTGTAGTGCCCTTTTATGGCATCAGTAGGTGCTCTCATGACGGATTCAATACCATTCTAGTCAACTCTGTCTTGATGTAATCCGTCTACATGTCTTGCTTTCATTCGGCAGGAATGTATTTTGCGTGGGTGCAGGTTACAGAAAAAGGATCTTACCTGTTCTTATTTTCAAGTTCTGCAATAAGCTGTCTTTGCTGCTTATTTGCATCAATAGAGAATGAGATGTCTGGAACACCTCTCTGCTGAGGCTGTTGCTGTGGCTGCTGAAAGACAGGTTGGGAGTGCTATTAAGAGTGTCAAGTAAATGCATATTATTTAGAGAAGAATATCTTTTTTTCTGTTTATAATCACATGCCCCAACTGTACAGCAAATATCTTACCGCGGCAGTGGTATACTACAGTGACAGGTACAATACAGTAACAATATAATACAATAACAACCCTCTTGTGTTGTCAAGTCTCCATGTAAAGCATGTTTAGTGGGTACAATAACAGGGCCATCTCTTTGGTGGCACTCAGGTTGTGGAATTCCCTGCCCTTAGAGATTTATTTGGCCCCCTCCCTGGTATGTTTTTCATCAGCTCTTGAAGACACTTTTTTAATCACCAGGCAGAGGTTGATGATTTGGAATCATGAGGTGTGTTTAGGGAAAAGTGAAAGATGGAAAAAATAGATGGTAAGGTCACACCTGGAGTACTGAGTCCAGTTCTGGTTGCCACATCTCAAAAAGGATACAGTGGAGGTGGAAAAGGTGCAAAAGAGAGCAACCAAAATGATTACTGGGCTGGGGCATCTCCCTTATGAGGAAAGGCTACAGCGTTTGGGCCTCTTCAAGTCTAGAAAAGAGGCGCCTGAGGGGGGACATGACTGAGTCATACAAAATCATGCAGGGGATGGACAGAGTGGATAGAGAGATGCTCTTTTCCCTCTCACATAACACCAGAACCGGGGACATCCACAAAAGTTGAGTGTTGGGAGAGTTAAGACAGGCAGAAGGAAATATTTCTTTACCAGTGTGTAATTAGTTTGTGGAACTCCTTGCCACAAGAATTAGTGATGGCATGTTGCCTGGATGCCTTTAAGAATGAATTGGACAAATTTCTGGAGGAAAAGTTCATTGCGGGTTAAAAGTCATAGTAGGTAAGTGCAAGCTCTTGGTTTTAGAGGCAGGTTGCCTCTGACTGACAGATGCAGGGGAGGGCACTGGAACGCTAGTTGTGTCTGTTGTCTTGTGTGCTCCCTGGGGCATTTGGTGGGCCACTGTGAGATACAGGAAGCTGGACTAGATGGGCCTTTGGCATGATCCAGCGGGGCTCTTCTTACGTTCTTAAAATGTCAAGTAAACAAATGAGATTTTGCTTTGCCAGTGCAACGGACTTTAGTAGCAATCCTCCTATTCACATCCACTTGGTGTAACATGAGGATAGGATTACAGTTAGCCTCTCCTGACATCATTGGCTTCTCTCCAATGAGCTGTCATGTAAGAATATTCACAGGCAAGTGTTGCAATGTGACAAGTACAGCAAACAAAAGCAACCTCTTTACAGCTAGAAATGATGCTGTGCATAGCAAGGAAGAATTTTTTCCTTAACTGGGAACCAGGGTCTATATGTAAAATCATTTCCTCGTCAAGACAAATCAAACTGAAGATTCCACCCATGGACAACACTATGCCCCAAGTGAGAATATGCTGTGTCATGTTCTCCAAAGAATTGATTTTCATTTTTATCTTCTTGTTCAAAAGATGCTGAGGTGGAGAAAAAAAGGCAACCACACAGGTCTTATTTATGCTTTTTTCACACACAGTTATCAGCTTTCTGCTTTACTTTTTTTTCTTCAGAGGACAGTACATATTTAGCCCATCATTCTTCTCTTTGAGATTTTTAACAGAATAATAATCATTGTTTTGGAGTGACAGTCATGGCTAATCCATTGGATCTTTGTATTCATCTTCTCCAAGAACACTAACTGAAAGGCTCAGCACTTAGGCCTTTGGTATCTGCAGTATTTGAGCAATGGAGTGTAACAGAGTCACATTTCTTTCCCCTTTTAAAGAAAAGCATCCATTCATTAACCCCTAACTATTTTTTTTTTTTTACAGTAGGAGGTCTTTTAAAAATTCCTTCTCTTCACATTACAACGTTTGCAGAAGTGGAAGCATGGGCACACTTGTATATATAAAGATCTTTTATGTAAAACAACTTAGGGCCCAATCCAATCCAACTTTCCAGCACCAGTGCAGCTGCAATGCAGCCCTGAGGTAAGGAAACAAATGTTGCCATTCCCCACCACAGGATGCAGCACATGCCTCATTGGGATGGTTGCACCGGCACTGGAAAATTGGATAAGATTGGGCCCTTAATGTAAGAACAAATTAATTCAATTCAATCAGTCCAAGGTTTGAATAAATGAATGTGCCATTCACTGATAGGTTGTTACATGGAGAATAAAACGTAATTTCCGATAAGCAGGTGGTTTGGGCAATGAGAAGGATCTATTATAAAATTTACATAATACATTGTATAATACATTACTAAATTTGTATTATAATCATGCATTATATACATTACATAAAATTATTCACTGCATAAATCCATGCTAGATAAAAATGAAAATCATTAATTTTAGTTGAGTATAGTTGAGCATATCCTTAACACAGCCACCAAACTCAATGCAACATTACTTTGATTGGTTCACATCCAAACGTTAAAGTGAAAAATGCAATATGCAAACTGCTAAGAGCGAATGCTCTGCTCAGATCTGTTGTTTCTGATTCAGTATTAAGGATTCTAGTAACATGAAACTTTACAGATCTTGGCAGTGCACCCTAAGCATTGTGAAAATTATCCATTGTGTGTGCAGACCATTTGCCAGCACTGAATAAAACAGTCTAGCATGTGCTTAGGCAGATCTCTTTGTACGTGCTAAAGACTTGCAAAGCCTTGGATTATAACTGTTGTTATCTACCCCCTTGCAGGGCTGCCCAGCCATGAGATGCCACTTCCTTTAGCTCCCAGCATTCCCTCCACGGCCACTAGAGGAAGCAGCAATGGTGGCAGAGGTTGCAGTGCTAGACTCATTGAGGGGAAGCAGATGAAATACGTAAGATGCACTGGACTTGGAGGAGGGAAGTAAGCTCTCCTTATGTTCTTTGGTACAGAGGTGAGCAGACCTCCCAAAGTATGCACCATGGAGGAGCAGAGTATGCATGCATGCGCAATGGCATGTGGAGTCTGGCATAACTGGGAGGAGAGCAGAATTTGGGGCAGGATTCAGGTAGCAGTTCAGCATGGATTGCCCCTGCCGCTTAAACGCTGTGCCCTGAGATAACCAGCAACCCAATCCTATTCTGGATTTGGTTCTTGGGGGTACAGATTTATAACAATGGAAGGAGCTTAAGATCAGGTGCTGGTCCAAGGATACCCACTGCAGAGCAGGAGGCTTACAGTGAGGTAATCTCCTCACTGTAATCTCCTGTAAAAAGGTAATCTCCTTTTCCTTTCAAAGCCTCCTGCTCCTACCCCCCCCTGCTAAAAAGGGGAGGCTGCAAAGGGGAGGAAAAAGGATAGGATTGCGCTCTTATGGTCAGTTCATTAGATGCAAACAAGAATACATCAGGAGGTGGTGTGATAAGTCACCTTTCATGCAACACTGCAACTATCAGAGTTCATTTACTTGAACTTGGCCTACCTTTCATATCAGCAAGTTCTTTAAAAAGCAAAAACATTTTCCCCTAATCAAAGCCACTTACAGATGATGTTGTCTCCGCTGCCAATCTTGCTGCGTACCTGGCGATCAGTCTGTGCTCTTCATCGAGACGATTTGGACTGTCAATTAAACTGTTGTGGAGTGGCAAGGAAAAATGGAAGATCCATTAATATATAGGTTAAGAGGACAATATTCCTTCAGCTATACAAAGAAAAGATAATGGGAGGGGGTGTCACGGTTGAGGTTTATAAAGTTTTGCTTGGTGTAGAGAAAATGGATAGCGAAATTTTTTCTCTCTCTCTTGTTACACTAGAATTCAGGACTAGATGAACCTTTGGTATAATTAGTTATTAGATATCTCTGTAAACCGCTTTGTGAACTTTTGTTGAAAAGCAGTATATAAATACTGTTAATAATAATAATAATACAATTCAGCAAAAGTCTTCGTATTGTGGCCAACTTTCCCAGTTCCTATTCGCATAAAATTGAAGGGAGTAATCTAACGACCCTTCAAACAATATGAACTAACTTTGTTTAGTCCATCTTCAGTTATCTTTTACTTCCCTCATGATCTCAAAAAGGCACTTATAATTCAGTTTTCATTCTGGTAATATGTAAACTACTACATTAAAAGCCCAATCCTAACAGGCCACTGTGTTGTTAGAACTCATGTTCTGGTTTCATAGTGGCCTTTCTAGCATTGCAAATGCAACACATTGTCACGCATGCAACTGGGCCACTTGCAGAAATAGTGAGTGGCAGTAGCTGAAAGACACTGGCTTTCTAGGATGCCCCAGCACTGGTAGGTTTGTGCTGGGAGTGGACATGATGTGGTGGAATGGGATAGGAAGTGGGAAGAACAGGGTGGGGACAAGAAATGGATAAGGAGTGTGTTGAGATGGGAAGGGAGTGCTTATCAGCAGCAGTGGCTCCACTGATAGCCTATCCCCCTTCCTGACCTTGGTCCACCTCTCCAGGTCCACTTGGAGTTGCACTAGCCAAAGGGCTGGCGCAGATCTGAGTAGACTTATTGAGAAAGCAGACACTTATCCTGAGGTAAGAGAACAAATGTTCCCTTATCTCAAGGAGGCCTGCAGGATACAATGTATGATCCATTGATGTGGCTGCATCAGTGGTGGGAATTTAGTTGGAATTGAACTGTCAATATCAATGCTTTGATTAAAAGGAAGATTAATTCACTACATTTTTTTGTCTTGGTAGATAGTTCTACTGTTCATAGTTCTACAGTTTAGAATACTGATACTGATATTTTGTTTGTTGGAATATATTGAGTGCTACGCCATGTCACAATTGGCTCCCACTGATTAATCAACTTAGGGCCCAATCCTGTGCTCGGCAGCATGGCTCCATGCTGCCGAGCACTGTCGCAAACTTGCCATAAGGCACATTTACCAGCCTCACTGCTGGGCTCTGTCCAGTGCTGGTCTAGCATGGGGCAGTCACCCAGCTTCCACGGCTCGGCGGTCTCCTGGACCGCCAAAGTGCGGAAAGGTAGGCGGGGCGGGGACGGGGAGGAGGCATTCCTGGGAGGGGGGAGGCCAGTGGGGGGCGGAGAGAGGGTGGGGAGGAGGCGTGACAGGGAGGTGTGATGTGGGGAGGGAGGTGAGCTGGAGGCGTGCTGGGGGAGGGATGGGAGGCAGATCTGTGGAGCTCCACTCAGCAGTATCCAGGACACTCGTGTAGGGCTGCGTGCCCTACATGAGTGCCTTTACCTTAAAGTGAGTAGCCCCATTGCAGGGCTGCTTACCTTACTCGGGGGGAAGGGGACAAAAGTCCCCTTCTCCCGAGGCGCCTCCCGCGGTAGCTCAGGATGCGCAGGATCTGGCAGCAGCCCTTCTCGGTGCTGCTGAGCCTGGGTGCCCTGGGCAGCTCAGGACTGGGCTGCCCATTACTACTTTTTTAATCTACTGATTAAACAAACTGAAATCATGCAGATCTAAATAATAGTAATTAACAATTTTTTAACTTTGACAACTCTCCTTTGAAATTAATGGGGGCTAAAAGGCCGGGTAAGTGCAGGTGGAGCCCCATACATGGATCCCATATCTGTGGATTCAGTTATTTGCGGATCAGTTGATCCAGGAGCCCCTGTGCCCCCATTACAATGACCTTGATTGTACAGCAGAAGTGCTTGCAGTGCGGGTGTTCTTGTTAAACAATCTTGCTTCACTGAAGAACTGAGCATGCAGGCAATCAGCCTGCACTCTAGAGAATGGCTTCTGTAACTTGCAAGCTAGTTGCCTGCATGTTGGGCTCTTCAGTGAAGCAAAACAAGAACACCCGTGCTGCAAGCACTTCTGCTATACAACTAAGGCTGGAATCCTAACCGCACTTTCCTGAGAGTAAGCCCCATTGAACAAAATAGGACTTACTACTGAGTAGACCTGGTTAGGATTGTGCCCTAAGGTAATTATAATGGGCACGGGGGCAAGGGGCGCTTTTTATATAGTGTCCTCCAGATCCACGTGGAGGCCAGCAACATACCCTCTGTGGAAACTGGGACACACCCGTATTACAATGATATTTTCTTACATGCACCAAAAAAATTAATCAAATCAGAACATATTTTAAATGCCTCAGCATATTTGATAGGCAAAACTTTTCTCTGAATCTGGATTGGACAAAGTTCTGCAATTTCAACTTAAAAAAAAATAACACAACACTATCTTCCAAATGGGAGTTATGACAATTAAAATGCTATACTGGGAAAAAAAATAATAATAATACAGGTATTTATATACCGCCTTTCTTGGTCTTTATTCAAGACTTTATTCAAGGCGGTTTACATAGGCAGGCTGATTAAATCCCCTTAGGGATTTTTACAATTGAAAGAAGGTTCCATCTTTCAAGAACCACAACAGTCCAGGTGTTTCACTCTGATCTGTTTTCACATTCTGGCCTCCATCCTCCCACGCTCAGAGCAGATAGAATCGCTCAGCTTCAACTTGTCAGCTGCTTCAAGGTCGCATGGTGCTGGTGGCCTCGAACTGGCGACCTTGTGGATGTTATCTTCAGGCAAATGGAGGCTCTACCCTCTAGACCAGACCTCCTGCCCCAAGCACTACTAGCCACCTTTAGGTTTAAAGTTAGAACACCTTCTTCCTCCAACCAGAAGTGCATTCACAAAAATTGATACTGAGCAAAAAGGAAATGCAGAGATACACTTGAAACCCTCTAGGGAGAATGCCAGTAATGGGTTCATTAAGGATAACTTCTTAGAGGCCAAATTTCAGTGCGCATCATATTGCTTTTAAATTATATTCAGCACTCACAAACATAACCACGGACAGGCAGAGTACAGGAAAGGCCCATATATTTCAGGGACCTTGAAGGGACTACAGTGTGTCTCTGGGTGCCCTGTTGTGACCTTCCTGACATCTCTGTCAACAGAGGCAGAGCTGTCCAGTGTAAGGGGAGAGGGCAGGTTTTCCTCAGTGCAATATTGTCTTCAAGTGCAATGTTTTTGCTCCGTAGAAGTAGACAGCAGGCATTTACGTATGTGGATGAAAGTGAAGGGCACTCAGCAACATTACTAAACCTGCATCCTGCCCTTTGTCACCCATTGCCTGGTGTTTGGGTATCTCCCCCCACAATGAGCTGTTTCTGATTGCTTGTTCTTCCAGTGCATCTCACTGAATTCTGTGGGAGAAAGTAAACAGTTGCAACAGAGGATACAGTTGAAAAGGGCAAAAACTAATCCAATCCGCAGAAATGGCTTCCAAAATTCATGGCAGCTTCCTAACCCCAGTTGTTGCTCTTAAAGGGTAACCCTTGCTGAATGGTAGATATGCCACACATCAGGAATATGGACATCCCACATGATCCTTCCAGCTATAAAGCTGTACACATAAGATGGCAAAAGAACCTGAAGCATTCTCTTCCCTGGGTGAGAGGAGAGGTGACAGATCCATCACTTGTTTGCATATGAACTTCTCCTTGAGCCTATTAGTTGTGGCTAGAACTTATACAGAATTGTTCTGATGTATTAGCATATAAGAAAAAGGCAGGACAACCAAACTACTGTAGTTATGTTGCAGTTGATACATCTTCTACCGAAGAGTGCTAATTCACCCTAAGTCAACTCAGATTTGGCTCAAACAAATGAGTCATAGCACAACACTGGGAAAGGAAGCATATGCTCACATTCCAGTAAAACAAGACACTCTTGATTTGAAGGAAAATTACTCCCCAATCCCAAATGCCAAAAATAAACATAAGCAGTGAAAAGTACATTTTGTTTCTGAAATTAGGATAACATTTTTATGAACTATATTAGAACTTCCATGCCTTACAGTGCAATCCTATGCATGTTTACTCAGAATGAAGTCCCAGTGTGTTCAATTGGACATACTCCAGGAAAGCACATATAGGATCGCAACCTGGATTATCTGAATTCATTTTGGGTCCCTTGTGCAGCCCCTATCTCAGCATTGCCTGTGGAAAAGACTCTCCTATTCATATGAATTTATTCTAGGGTTGCAACTTTTCCTCCCTGACCAGTGTAGCTCTGTTTCAACAACAACTTGGTGACCAGCTTTAGCAGATGATAACATTCATCTTCACAACATGAAAAGTTTCATGAAAAGCTGCTGCTAAATGCACAAGCAAGTTTGGTTTGTTCCTGGTCAGCCCTTGATTATCTGAACATTGCTGATGCTTCCTCAGACCATTTAGATCAGGGGTGCTCACACTTTTTTGGCTCGAGAGCTACTTTGAAACCCAGCAAGGCCTGAAGATCTACCGGGGGGAAGGAAGCATCTGACAGACACCCCCTTTAATGTATGGAGCCCCTGCTGGAGTCTAGTCAGTTTCGTCAGTTTTGTTGCTGCATGCCTGAAGAGCAGCTAAAGTGTCAGTTTCAGTTTAGTGTCAGCTAAATATGTCAGTTTTGTCTAGTCACTAGACGAAACTGACATATTAACAGTTTGCAGAGACAGGGCTCCGCGATCTACTCATTTTGCCTCGCGATCTACCGGTAGATCGTGATCTACCTATTGAGCACCCCTGATTTAGATGAATCTTACACAATTCAGAACTCTTCAGTGACCTCCATTACCTTCTGTGACAATATACTGATTTACACTATGTGTTCCCTGTTTTTCTTTGATGGCATTTTTTAATGAGGATCAGAGCATGCAGCCTTCATAGGATTTACAAATACTGCAGGGGGAGATCTCAATCATTTGCCATGCTGTGTACTTCACACAAAGTAACAAAAGTATTTGCTTAGTTTGAAGCTGGAGCCTTTGTTAAACCTTTATTTGCAACTATCCAAAGAAGGAGATTCCAAAGCTCTACACTGCATGTGCCATGACTTAGCAGCTGTTACAGTTAAGAATATCTTCCCCAGATTTATTCATCTCAGGGCCCAATCCTATCCAACTTTCCAGTGCTGATGCAGCTGTACCAACAAGACATGTGCTGCATCCTGTAGTGGGGGGCAGTCACAGAGGCCTCCTCAAGGTAAAAGAAAGTTTGTTCCTTTGCCTTAGGGCAGGGGTGTCCAAAGTTTTTGGCAGGAGGGCCACATCATCTCTCTGACATCGTGTCGGGGGCCAAATTAATTTACATTTCAAATTTGAATAAATTTACATAAATGAATATATTAAAGATGAACTTACATAAATGAATGAAGGTCTTGCAGTAGTTCAAGGCCTATAAAAGGCCTTGCACAAAGCAAGGCTGGACTTTCCTTTCCTGCTCCTACTGCATCACAGATGTGAAACAACAAGCAGTGGAGGAAGCCCTTATCCCACAGCTCACTTGAGAGGCCAAACAGTTGCCCTCACGCTGAGAGCAGTTGCATCGGGCCAGTGTGGGCTCCAACAAATCTCTGGAGGGCCAGAGGCTCATTGGAGGCTAGGGGCTCCCTGAGGGCCACATAGAGAGGCCTTGAGGGCTGCAAGTGGACCCCGGGCCGGGGTTTGGGCACCCCTGCCTTAGGGCTCTGTTGTGGATGCATCATCACTGGAAGGTTGGATAGGATTGGGCCCCAAGTGTGACTTTTTGCAATTCCAAAACCATGGATCCTCGACTCAATGACTTCTGCTTCTTCCTTCCAATGGTCACTAACTAGTATGGTAAGCCATTTGGCATGCAGTATGAGAATCCCCTGGTCAGAAACACACATCAATTAAATACTTAACATCTAACATTAGTGATAATCTAAGAATAGTCCTGGGAGTGAAGTAACAAAAAAAAAAAACCATAACGTTCAGGACCAGATCCCATTATGTAGTATTCTACTGCAGTATTTCTACTGGCCTTGCTAATCCTCGTTCATTTGTTGTCACTGTTCCATTGCCCCTTGTTTGGTGTCTTTTGAATCAACTTCCACCTGAGCTTTTAACAACTAGAAATTCATAACTACTGTTGCATTGTGTGACAGTCTTCACAACTCTTTTGGCTGGTTGTGCCAAAATTATTGGAATTATTGTCCTGCACAATAATTATTTGCATTTTTCTTTCTACTATCTGTATCACATGGCCTGATGATGTGCTTAAGAAACCATAGGATGGGGCTAGAGGAACTCCTTTTACAGTGATTACAAGCAGGGTGGGATACAGCAGTGGAGACTGAAGTAGTCTGGTGAAACAAAGGGGCAGTAGATGTTTAAAGACTGTTGCCACTTTTAGGGCGCAATCCTAACCGGCAGTTATGCCAGTATAGGTGGCCCTGGAGGGTTGCAAATGTGCCATAAAGCACGTTTGTGCCTCCTTAGGAGGGAGCTTCGTCAGCGCATTCAGATGCGCCGATGTGCGGACAGAGGCAGAAGCCTCCACCGCGGCTCCCACACCGCCGCTTGTGTCAGCTCGAGTGTGCTGACATAAGCAGCAAAGGTAGGTGTGGGGAGGGGGCGTTACTGGGCAGGGGGAGGGCAGGCCTGGGGGAGGGCGCACAGGGAGCCAGGGGCGGGGCTGGGACCCAGTGGTTATGGGTCTGGGACTCCAGAGGTGGCACAGGTCTGAGGAGACCCATAGGGGCACACAGCCCTTACCCACAGGTAAGGGAAGAGCTTCCCCTTGCCCGTGGCTGAGCCGCTGCTCACTGCAATCCCACGTTGGATGCAACGCAAGCCTCCTGCCATGCCTGCTCCAGTGTGGGTTAGGATTGCACCCTTAGTCTCTTCACCTCGGTGATCGGAATTCCCCTGCCAAATTACCTTCAACTTTGGTGGTGCTGTTGCTTAATGCCAGGTCAGTTCATAATAAGTCAATAATCTGGTTATGGATGATGTGGCTGACCTGGGGAGATGAGATGGGAAGGACTGGACTACTCCAGTCATGTCCACCTGGGTTCTCAGGCAGTAAAAACACTGGCTCAACACTGGTCACAGAGGGAAGAATTGCTGTATCTAAAGGCATTCTCTGGCATTCCTGTTTGGATGAGTTCTTATTGAGTTCCTATGAGTTCCTATCAGCTATTGAGCAACAAGGACAGGGGATTCTGTTAATGTATAAATCCATGAGGCCAACTAAAGTGATCAGCTCCACCAGCACGTTGGTTGGGTGTGTGTGCCCATCTATGTCCTCAAGGGGCTGTTTACCTGCAGGATTGTCTACTATTATGGAGACAAAGTTTGGAATTCCTTTGCTGGGCACCCCAGCAAATTTAGGATGTGTAAGCTATGGACTGGCAAGAGGCTTTTTTATGGAGCATCCTGTCTGTGTTTATTGGTGCTCACCTGGTGCTGAGTCTGAAGATTTTTAAATACTAAGAAAATCCCTTTCTATTTCCTCTTTTTGTTTTATACCAACTCTTTCTGTGGTTTTGTCATAGTACATTTTCATTTTTTTAATGTTACTGATTTATTACTATTGTTACTAATAAGCCATTCTGGAAATACTTGAGTTCCAGGACAGGATAGTGAAGACTGAAAACAATAGCCGAGTTCTAAGTATTATAAAAAAAGAACACTATGATTTTCTTCACTCACTAGGAAAATGTATGGAGTACTATATTATAAGAGTATTATAAGTATTATGGTACTCTTATAATATATTCAGTGATTCTCAAACTGGTGGGTCGCCACCCACCAGTTCATGTAATGCTTCCCCATCCCTTTAAGGCAGGGGTGCCCAAACCCCGGCCCTGGGGCCACTTGCGGCCCTTGAGGACTCCCAGTGCGGCCCTCAAGGAGCTCCTAGTCTCCAATGAGCCTCTGGCCCTCCGTAAATTTGTTGGAGCCTGCACTGGCCCAACGCAACTGCTCTCAGCAGTCTGACCTCTCGCTTCCTCCACTGCTTGCTGTTTCACATCTGTGATGCACTAGCGACAGCAAAGGAATGGCCAGCCTTGCTTTGTGCAAGGCCTTTTATAGGCCTTGAGCTATTGCAAAACCTTCTTTCATTCATATAAGTTCATCTTTAACATATTCATTTATGTAAACTTATGTAAATTTATTCAAATTTTAAATGTCAATTAATTCTTCCCCCCCCCCGGCCCCTGACACAGTGTCAGAGGGATGATGTGGCCCTCCTGCCAAAAACTTTGGACACCCCTGCTTAAGGGACAGAGGAAGGGAAGAGGCAGTGTCGCAACCCCCAGGACTGCGTCACTAAGAGGGCAAGGGGGGACACTTTTACTTACTGTGTGTTAGAAAGTAGCAAGAGCAAGCCACTTCCGGTTTGTGAATGCAGTCAGCAGGTAGCTTGCGTTTGCTATTTCTAAAGATCCCAAGCCTCTGGGAGCCCTGTGGAGGGCTGCACAGGGCTCCCCACACCTCCTGCTGCTTGCCCTAACACACAGTAAATAAAAGCACCTCCTCTCACCCCCACTTAGTGACGCAATCTAGGGGATCACGTCACTGCCCTTGCCCCTCTCTCCACAAAGACTTACTTTGGGAGTACAGTTCCCTAAAAGTTTGAGAACCACAGCTTTAAGGCATATAAGGCCTGTTTGCCCTGTTAGCAAGCTTTGTTCATCAAAGTCAAGAAAGTAAGCCTGTGTAAATGACTGAGGCTCTTTTTAATCAACAGCATTAAGACACGCTTTTTAAAGGTTAGCAATCAGATGTTTTAGACTGCACATTGCTTCAATTATATGAACTGCCAAAGACTTTATTGTTCATTTAGCCACTCACCCTTCAGAAACACCAAATTAAAGGATTGTTGCAGCCCCTGAGTTCTGTCCTCTCTCTGGTAAACATGCAGACTCAGGTTTAACTGTGTCAATGCAAACTCACTGGTATAAATGGTAAGGAACCAATTTTAATTTCACTGATATAAGGAATAATTAGCAAGTGAAAAACCAGTTAGCAGGGAGTACAACCATAGTGTTCTGGGTAGGCTGATATAACCATGGGAGTCTTTTGACAGTTCCAACTGAGGTGCCTTCAATATATGCTTGTTCTGTTTTTGGATTCCTTAGAAGCATGATCTACCCATGTTTTTAACCCTTGCCTATCCTGGCTTATAAAATCTGTCCAGGGGACTGAGCAGGGTAAATAAATCCCCCACCTATGGAGACGGCAGTTGCGTATTCTCTGTTGAAGAAATTCTGCAATATTGGGTAACTACTTGGGCATAGTGCTTGAGCAGGTGGTGATGACTTAACTCCAGAGATTCCTGGACAGGATTGATCTCAATCCATCTCGGTCTGGTTTTTGACTTGGGTTTGGTAGTGAAACAGCCTTGGTAGTGAAACAGCCTTGGATGTCCTAGTACAGGTGAACGCTGCTTTGTGAAGCTCCGACGAGCGATGGGCTGGTCCCTGCACACCCCCAAGCCTCCAAAGCCAAGGGGAGCTCTGCTCCCTTGCGTCTGGAGGTTTTTCTGAGCTTCCCAGAGGCAGCATGCATCTGCACGATGCCTCTGTGAGGCTCAGGAAAACCTCCAGAGGCAAGTGGAGTGCAGCTTCCCCTCATCTTCAGAGGCTTTTTATAGCATCTTGCTTGATTACAGTGGTGCTGGTCCACATCCTTGTCGCTAAGTGATGCACGACTGTAGATGATATATATCAGGAATTAGACAGGGAGAATGTGTCCCTGTCTTCTGCTGGACCTTTCAGCAGCATTTGATACCATCCATCTTACTATTCTTCTGGGCTGCCTGGCTGGAAGGGCATTGGAAGCACTGCTTTTCAGTGGCTCCAGTCCATCTTAGAGGACAGGAACCAGATGGTTGTGGTGGGGCACTTCTGCTCTATACTATGGCCTTTGACTCAGGGTTTTCTGCAGGGTTCTTACCTGTTTAACATGCACATGAAACTGCTGGGGGAGAGGAAGGATCCAAGGAATTGGCACTGAAGTGTCACTTATATGCAGATGACATCTAGCTCTATGCCTCTTTGCTGACCCCAGCTACAAAAGCTGGTAATACTTTGAATCACTGTCTTGACACAGTAAAGGGCTGCATGTGCGTAAATGAGTTGAAATGAAACCCAGGCAAGGCAGAGGCTCTGCTACTCAGGAAATGTGTTGTCTTGGCAACAATGTGTTCACCTGTTTGGGACAGGCTAGCACGTTCCTTGAAGGATGAGGTTCACTGTGTACGGGTATGTCTGTACTCAGCCTTGCTCCTAGATGTCTAGAAGACATCTGTGACATAAGGCAAAATCCTAACCCCTTATGTCAGTGCTTTCCAGCACTGACATAAGGGCAATGCAGCTCTGAGCTAAGGGAACAAACATTCCCTTGCTTTGAGGAGGCCTCTGTGAGTGACACCCAACTGCAGGATGCAGCACATGTCCCATTGGCACAGCTATGCCACTGCTGGAAAGCACTGACATAAGGGATTAGGATTGCACCCATAGGGTGCTTTTATCCAGCTTTGCCTGGCTTGCCAGCTGCATCTGTTTCTCTCAGTCAGACCATGCTTTGGTTATCCATGTCTTGGTCAGCTCTATTTGGATTACTGCAACATGCTTAGTGTGGGACCTCCCTTGAAGACTCTTTGGAAGTTTCAAATGATACAAAATGCAGCCTTAGAGTACTGGTTGCAAAATATTATGTTATGCTTTGTTGTTCCAGCTGCAGAGCTTGCTGCTTTGCTTCCAGGTGCAAGTGAAGGTCCTGCTTATAGGGGAGGGTGAGGAGACAGGGCATGGAATGGGTGGATAAAGCCTGGGACGGGGTGAGTTTGGCAGTGACAGTAGCACATACCAAATCCTAACCCCATTCTCAGGCCTCTCAAGCGCATCGGTAAAGCAGCTACCACGTTTTCCAGACTCACAAAGAGAGTCTGGTCCAACAAGAAGCTGACGGAACATACCAAGATCCAGGTCTACAGAGCTTGCGTCCTGAGTACACTTCTGTACTGCAGCGAGTCATGGACTCTTCGCTCACAACAGGAGAGGAAACTGAGCGCTTTCCACATGCGCTGCCTCCGACGCATCCTCGGTATCACCTGGCAGGACAAAGTTCCAAACAACACAGTCCTGGAACGTGCTGGAATCCCTAGCATGTATTCACTGCTGAAACAGAGACGCCTGCGTTGGCTTGGTCATGTCGTGAGAATGGATGATGGCCGGATCCCAAAGGATCTCCTCTATGGAGAACTCGTGCAAGGAAAGCGCCCTACAGGTAGACCACAGCTGCGATACAAGGACATCTGCAAGAGGGATCTGAAGGCCTTAGGGATGGACCTCAACAAGTGGGAAACCCTGGCCTCTGAGCGGCCCGCTTGGAGGCAGGCTGTGCAGCATGGCCTTTCCCAGTTTGAAGAGACACTTTGCCAACAGTCTGAGGCTAAGAGGCAAAGAAGGAAGGCCCATAGCCAGGGAGACAGACCAGGGACAGACTGCACTTGCTCCCGGTGTGGAAGGGATTGTCACTCCCGGATTGGCCTTTTCAGCCACACTAGACACTGTGCCAGAACCACCTTTCAGAGCGCGATACCATAGTCTTTCGAGACTGAAGGTTGCCAATACAAATCTCAGGCCTGATCCACCTGCATGGATCAACTCGGATTTCTACCAGCTACAGAGCTGGAACAGATCCAAGTTGACCCATAGTGATCACTGCGGCTTACCCTGGGGCACAGGAGCAAATGAAGTAGCTGAAACTCCCTCATAGGATACAGCAGAGGCTGCACTGTTACCTCTGCATCACTGCACAGGGAGTCAATTCAGATTGGGCTGTGAGTTTCTCTCTCAACCCTATAACCAAAATATTTCATGAAGGTGATTATGAAGCCTTAATTACACTGCAGAACACTGTAGGGCGGATCACTGCACATCCAACCTTTTATGAACTGCTTTTAAGCCCAGTCTTCTGCACTGCTGTAGAGTGGAAGCAGACCAGGATATCACAGGTCCCTATTTTGCTTAACCATAATCTCTCCTCACTTTCCACA
The DNA here is from genome assembly GCF_035046505.1 of Tiliqua scincoides. Lineage (NCBI taxonomy): Eukaryota > Metazoa > Chordata > Lepidosauria > Squamata > Scincidae > Tiliqua > Tiliqua scincoides. The sequence goes on from NC_089824.1 coordinate 49,148,012, forward strand.
TGACTCCAATTAATGTGTGAATCTCTGCATTCTGTCCCACATACTTCTCTGAAGAGAAAGGTTAGTATGGTCTAGTGGCCAAGGTGTTAGACTTGAAAAATTTGAGCTCCAATCTCTGCTCATCTACAAACTCATCATGAACTCACTGAATAAAATGTTATTTTTAAAGATAAACAACATAAAGCTGGAAAGCAACCTGCACATTAAAAGCACATTATAAACAATTATTAGTAACAACCACTGCCAACAGTACTATCCCGAAACCAGCTAATTACATCTGTGTATTGTGTTTCTATTTAATGCGAATTATTCACTATTGGCTTCAATGTCTGCTCAGAAGACACATACATGTAGGGAATCATGTGAAACCCTTATGTAAATCACTATGGGCGCAATCCTAACCTGCGCTGGAACAGGCAAGCCAGGAAGCTTGCGCTGTATCCAGCACAGGATTGTGGCCAAAAGTGGCTCAGCCAGAGATAAGGGAAAACTTTTTCCCTTACCCCCTCGGTAAGGGCTGCTGGCCCAATGGGTCTCCTCGGTCTTGCGCCACCTCTGGAGATGGCACAAGTCCGAGGAGAGCAGAGTGGCTTAAAGCCGCTCCATTCTCCCCGGGAATGGGGGTTGGGATCTGGCATAACTGCCTGATCCCAGCCCCACCTCCCACTTCCCGCCCGCCCGCCCCCAGGGCCGCCCATTACCTGCCCTTCCCCCGCCCAGGAACGTCTCCCTTGCTCCTCCTCCCTCCCCCCCCATGCCTACCTTTTCCACTTGTGTCAGTGCAGGCGGGCCAACACAAGCAGCTGAGGGGAAGCCGGCGCGGTGGCTTATGTCAGCCTCTGCAGGCCAGCGCTTCTCGGAGAGGCGCAAATGTGCATGCAAATGGCACGTTTGTGACCCTCCTAGGCCGGCCCAAGGGAATTGGGCAGGCATAGGGTGCAGTTTGGATTGCACCCTATAACAGATGCATGAACTTTTTCAATAAACTGTTTTCATGCACTGATAAGCAGTGGCCATTTGTGTCTCTCAAATATCTATACATGCTGAGAAATCATGAGACCATAATGTTTAAATGTGAGAATGTTCCCATGGTTTTCATACAGAAGTTATTTCTGTTTAGATACTCATAACATGTACAGTGACCTTATGCCAGCTCATGTGATTTGTGGCCCACTTCATCAGTTATTAGATAAATAGGTCAAAAGTATATATAGCATACCAAAGACTGCCTTTTAAAGACAAACACGCATCAGTGTGTATGGTGATAATTCTAACCAAGGCAGCCATTTAGAATATTTAACAGTGTTGAAATAAAATGGAATGAGGACCAACCCAGTCATTGTAGTCTTTGCTCCATCCATTAGGAATTGCAGAATGCTATATCCTGTCATTGCCAAGCTAATGTCCCTCTTCTAAAGACTCCCCAAGGTGCCCAGCCTGCACTAACCGTGAGGGGTTGTTCTGGAGCATGTTGACATACAACCCAATGAGAACATGTTCATCAGCCAGCCTGTCTGCAACATCGAGGCTATACTGTAACCTGAAACAGGGTTGGGGGGAAAAGGGTGTAGTCCGGACAGACAAAGAGAAATAAACAGAGAAAGCAGGAGCAAGTAAGCGTGTGAAATGGGAATTTATAAATGAGCAGTCAAATGTTCTTCAAAAAACAAGTGCTTTAATGCTTATAAATTCTGACCCATTAAGGTAGAGTTATTATGAAATTGGGCCTGCAAGACAAGAGAATCAGCTTGCTAGAGGATACAAAGCACCTATGAAAATCTACGGAAACAGAGGTGCTCAAGGACCATGCAGGGTCTGGCCATAGGTTAGTGCTTTAAGAAAGTATGATTTAAAAATACAACAGCTTTCAGAAGTTGCTAATTTTGGGCAAAATCTTATGTATATGGAACTAAATTCAGATGAAATCAGTTTGACTTCTTTGAGCCAATTTACATATGCAGAAAGTCACATGCTTTGTAATTCCTAGGAAGGTACCATTTCAGACTGCAGGTGGAGAAGTGCATGTCAGAATTCTCCCCGTATAAAACATTCTTTGCAGGCAGAAAACTAGTGAATCAGGTTGAAGACTAAACTAGAACCCTCTCACTGACATGCTAGTTTTCCATAGTTAGAGAGATTTTGATATTTGAGAACAATCATTTGGTATGTAAAATGGTACAGTCCTAGGAACTGTGGCTCACTTAGCTTTTCTGTACGCGTAGATTGGCCCTTAGAATTGAAGTGCAAAATTTAACTAGGCATACCAAAAACTGCATCGAAATGAAGAATTATTAAGATATCATTTCAAAATCTCATGTACTGAAATGTTACTATATTTTATATGTCTTGGTGTATTTGTGTTTCAACCAGCTAGCATATAGGAGAATTAAACAGGAGAATGAACATTCTTCACTTGATAACATTTTGTAGAATGCACAACAAAGCCAAAGGAGAAAATGTTTGCTTTAGTTGTGTTAGTGCAAGCTGTCCATGTACCTTTTTTTAACTTACCCTTTGCCTTTCAAAAAAGCTGGAGCAGCCCTAGCCAGCAATTTGTTCTGCTCTACTTCATTATTCTTGTAAGGAGAACTAGTTAATGAGACAGGACAACTAAGAAGACGATATACAGTGATGGCTGAAATCTACTGCAACTCTTTCATTAACTTTGAAACATATGCAAGTAATTCAAAGAACAGATACCTCTAAAATTCACCCAAATACAAAAAATGTCTAAAATTAAGTTTAGAAACTTTCCAACACTGAATGTTGATTTTCTACAAGTTCATTAAAATTTTTCTTTCTCCATTTCTCTAATTATAAAAACTTCATAGGAGGCTGACATATGATGAGCTTCAACCACAATGATAAACGAAAACATACGTATTTAATTTCACATGGCATTTCTAGGCTGCAAGCCTGATACTATATGAAACTTAGGCTGCCTATTCTTTAGAAAACATTTTCCAGGCAAGTATTTCTGAAAAGAGATCCAGTTAAGACACACATTTTTTTGCCACTAAAGAAGGTTCACTCCCCCCAAATGGATATACTCTAAGAAAATGCTGGTATGTAACAGGAAAAAGAAAAAATTTAGTAGAGACTTCTAATTTAAATTTGGTTAAAGTACTATATTCGTGTGTAATTTTCTGTAATGATTATTATACTATGTTATTTCACTGTAATGTTTGAATATATAAAGAATCACAATAACCTTGTATTTCTTTTGAAATTTACTTTGAAAAAGAGAAACATCGTTTGAAGAGATTTTTCTTTTTCTCTCTCAAAGGGATAAACGAAAACATGCCATACCAATATTTTCATGTCAACTACTGTAAGAGATATGCATATTCAAACCAAAAGGTAAATGGCTTTGTGCCATGCAGTAGGTCCTTATTGGCAACATACCATGAGAGGTGATTAAGCTGTTGTGCTACAACAGAGAAGACAAACCTCTAATTAAGAGGCACACAGCCTAAGAATAGTTAGTACTGAGTAGTAGGACTGAATATGTCTAAATTGGGGAGTAAAAAATTCTAAATCCAATATCCAGCCGACATGTTAAGCTGGCAGGAATATCACTTCCAAAATAAATTTGTTTTAGGTCTTTCTTGTCTTCTTCTTTCTTGAATTCTTAGTTTGGCTAGAATTCCAATACAGTAAAAATTCTGCAATGAAATTAACAGTCCAATCCTACCTGTCTGCATGGCAATGCAGTGATGCCAATGTGGCTACCACTGTATCCCGCAGAGGAGTTTTGGCCTCTGGAGGCATCCTCAGGGTAAGAAAACATTTATTCCCTTGCCCTGCGATAAACCCCAGCAGGTGTTATGGGTCTATAGTTGGCACAAGCCCACATTGACCGATCTAGGCGGATCAGGTCCAGAAAAGGGGTTAGGATGTGGCAGGCACCACTGTTGCCAAACTCACCCCCTTTCTGGGCCCCATCTGCCCTCCTCCTCACCCCATCCCTACTCAGTCCCATCCACCCCTCCCCCATTCCGCCTCATGCTAACCCACCTTCCTCACCAGCCTACCTTAGGTGGTGGATTTTTCAGTTGTCCGATAGCGCCTGTGAGGCCACTCCAGCTTATCTACTGGTGGGCTGGCAGGGTGTGCCACTGGTAGCTGCTTTATGATAGTAGTAAAGCAGGTGCTGCTGGTCCAATGAACACTCCACCAGCAGCTAGGCACCATAGGGTTTGGCTGTAAGATGATTAGGTTGTAGAGATGGGCAAAACCACCTCTGCTCTAGGAAAGTGTAGGCAGACCAGGATTTTTTATTTTTATAGCAGCAGGCCTTTATTCCCATTTCTAGAATCAGAAAACAGATTCCAGTCTCCAGTTCCATAGTGAACTTACCAGTATCTGGCAGATCCTGAGGGCTTCTGCAACATGGTAGATTTACCACACATGCACAATCCTCCCATGCCAATGTGGTGCTATGTTCACTGCAGGTGCAGGATTCCCCCTAAAGAACTGATTGAAGTACAACAGTTTCTCACAAGTCCCTGCCCATTCCAGTGTAATTTAGATACAGCCAGGCCAACAGATTCACTGCCAGATTTTGCTTACAGTAGAATTTAGTAGCATCTCTATCCAAGAGTGGTATAACAGCCCAAGTCTAAGCTGCCCGGAGCACTGGGACTGCTGCAGCACCAAAATGGCTGCTACGGTATTGTAAGTGCATCAGGCAGCTGCCGGTGGCTCCTTGGGAGATAGAGATGTTTGTTCCCTTCCCCAGTGTAAGGAAAGTAGCCCCACAATGGGGCTGCTTGATTCTGCGGCAGCCCTTGAACTGGCGCAGTATCAAGAGCTTCTGTGTCAGGCGACAAGGCCCAACACGGGGCTGGATCTGGCGGAGCTGAGCTCTGCCAGTCCTGCCTCCTCCCACCTGGCTCCACCCCCCACCATGCCCCTCCCCACCCTCTCTCTGATCCCACCATCCCAATCCCAGAATGCCTCCTCCCTGCTTCTCCTCACGCTCCCACTCACCTCTCCATCGCCCGGCGGTGTGGGTCACCATCAAGTGATGGAGCACTGGCTTCCCACCAGTGCTAGTTCAGTGCCAGCTGGCACTGGGCCAGTGCTAAGGGTTCACAAACGTGCCTTATAACACATTTGCAACAGTGTGCACTGGCGATAAGCTGGTGTGCTGAGCTTAGGATTGGGTTCTAAAACAAGTACCCCAGTGCTGGAAATTCTAAATTTCATGCTTGCTTTTTTAGATTCTGAATGAAAAAAGACACTTGCCGTCTGGATATGTGCATGTGTGCGTGTGTGTATGTGTGTGTGTGTGTGTGTGTGTGTGTGTATCATGGATAACATATGGCTATATACCTCTTTACATACAACCATGCGCTTCATTCATGTGTGTCAATTCATTTTCACCGTACTTCCTAGGACATAATAAAAGCAAAATGCAGAGACAATATGTAAATGATATGGAGATTCAATTTATGCACCATTCAGTTCTTATGAAGGAAAAAACAAATGGCCACCTGGCTGAGACTCCTCAGTTTGCCAGCAGTCATGTTTTGTTACAAATATCTGTACTAGCACTGATTATCAGTGCAATCTTTTGTCAGTCACACACATGCTATGGGAAAGAGCTTCAAAACACTCAGATGTTCACAGAAGGCAACAGAAGCAGCAATGAAAGAGATCTGTCTTAACTAAACAAAATGCAATGAGATACAGTTGCGAAGTGAAACACAGTAAGAAAGGTACTGCCCCAGGACCCCTATCCAAGGTCCTGAAGGATCCAGAGAGGAATCTGCCTGCAATAATTAGAAACAGGCTAAAGTAGCATTGTGTTAGCTAACATGCTCATAGATAGGTATTATACAAATATTTCTTTTCTGTTTCTTCATATAGACTGGGATCCAAAGAGCTGCTTAGAGGGATTAGACAATTTCATATAAGACGGATGTTTCAACAGCTTTTTGGGCCCATGTGAACTAGTTTCATGATTCTTTTAATTCTGTTCATGGAAAGAAGTCCATGACTAAAGTTAAAGCAGGATATCCCTTCAGCTGGAAGATAACATACTCATTTTCTATCCAATAAAACTGACCCTATGCAATATAAGAAGAAGAAAAAATGTATACTGTGCCATTAGAAAACTGTGATATACAATGTCCCAAATGAATACCCTCCAAAACAGTATTCCATTATATGTGAGATCCTGGCACTAGAGGTTAACATGGTAACCTGTGCTATGCATATCAGGAAGGACTTTGTAAGCACATATGAGATTTTCTGAAATCCTGACTTATATATGCTTAGATATCAAATAATGTTTTCAGTACATTGTCCAAAAATAAAAGGAATGTGGCAAGGAATGTGGCATTATTTTATGAAAAAGATCCCACATGAGTAATAACTACCTGGAAAATGAATGTACCCTGTTCAGCCATGTTTGTTTTTAGACCCTCTGTCCCTTAACCTCTTAGGGCACAATCCTAACCCCTGGGTTAGGCCGTCACTAGTCAGTTGTTCCAACCCAGGGGTGTCACAAAAGTACTGTAAGGCACTCTTGTTGGGGAGACCAGTGGTAGGAGTTCCGCTGGCCTCCCCACGCTGGTTCCAGGCCTGGCATGGTAAGATTGCATTGGTTGAGAGCCAATGCAGTAGTCTGGGGGGACGTGGGGAGGGAGGGGATGAGGCAGGAGGGAGGCATTTCAGGGCAGGGGGAGGGTGAGCAGCAGGTGTTTCTGGGGGCGGGTGGGCAAGAAGCAGGAGGTGGGGCCAGGATCTAGCGGTTATGCTGGATCCTAACCCTGTTCCCAGGCAGCCTGGGGCAGTCCCAGGCTGCTTGGATTTGAGCTACCCCTTGAGATGGGGCAGATCCAAGTAGCCCCATTGGGGCTGCTGCTGCTTTACACCTGGGGTTAGGGGCAATGATTCCCCTTGTCCTGGGCTGAGCTGCTTTCAGCCCCAATCCTGCCTTGGATGCAGTGCAGGCCTGCTGGCCTGCCTGCTCCAGGGCAGGTTAGGATTGGGCTGCATGTTGCTTCTACCTAGAGAGAAAAAATCTAAGCTGTTCCAGAACCCAGAGGTTTAATACAGGGCATTAGAAAGTGACACTGTATACAAAGTTTTAGTGTTCTCACATGGGATGCAGGAATCATTATTTATATTCCTTACCTCCCTATAATGATGCCACAAATAAAAATGTCATGAATTTTTCAAATTACATAATTGTTAATGGGTCTCTTTTTCAGATGACATGTCACACTTTAAAAATAAATTTTTGCTTCATTTTCAGTATTGGTTCTGTTGTGTTTTCATTCAAGATGGTGTTCATTCACATACGATCAAAATACTTAATCATCTCAATCTAATACTTTGTGTAATATACCACATTAGAATCATTCTCAAGTGCAAGAGTGATAGCGTGTTCCTGATATCACTCATGAAAATACCTTCTGTCGATGCCTTCTGCTGAAGGCAGGAGGCTTGCACTGCATCCAACACAGGTTCGTTGGCTGCAGCGGCTCAGCCGGGGCAAGGGAAAGCTCTTCCCCTTACCCTGGGTAAGGGCTGCTCACCCCAATGGGTCTCCTTGGACCTGCACCACCTCTGGAGGCAGCGCAAGTCCAAGGAGAGTGGAGTGGCTTGAAGCTGCCCCGTTCTCTGCGGGGACAGGGGTTGGGATCTGGCATAGCTGCAAGGTCCCAGTCCTGCCCCCGGCTCCCCATGCACCCGCCCCTGGGGCCACCCGTCGCCCACCTTCCCCTGCCCAGAAATGCCCCCTCCCACTTCCTCCCTATAATACATAATAATAATACAGGTATTTATATACCGCCTTTCTTGGTCGTCAGATTTCTCCTCAGACTTTATTCAAGGCAGTTTACATAGGCAGGCTATTTAAATCCCCATAGGGATTTTTACAATTGAAACAAGGTTCTATCTTTCAAGAACCACAACATTCAGATGTTTCTTTCTGATCTGGTTTCACATTCTGGCCTCCATCCTCCCACGCTCAGAGCAGATGGAATAACTCTGCTCAGCTTGTCAGCTGCTTCAAGGTCACACGGTGCCAATGGCCTCGAACTGGCAACCTGTGGATGTTATCTTCAGGCAAACGGAGGCTCTACCCTCTAGACCAGACCTTCTGCCCTACGCCTCCTCCTACGCCTACCATTGCTGCTTGTGTTGGCGTGGGCCCACCGACACAAGCAGCAGCGAAGAAGCCGCTGTGGAAGCTTCTATTGGCCGCCGCGCACTGCGCTGCTTCCTCCCACAGAGGTGCAAACGTGCTTTACTGCACATTTGTGACCCTCCTATGCCGGTCCAAGAGACTTGGGCTGGCTTAAGGCGCAGTTAGGATTGTGCCCTAAGTTACAGCCCAATCCTATGGGTTGCCTAATGCCAGTGGAACAAAGACTTGCTGTTGTAAAGTGTCTTTACAAGTGGCCATTTCTGAGATGCTACTACAAAGCAGCACCAACAGAGGTCAGTTGTTGCAGCCGACAGTTGAGCAAATAAGCCAGCATGGGAGAGAGTGGTTTGTGGGATGGGAGGGAGAATAACAGGGCATGTTTGGGGTGGAACTAGCAGACAATTTGGGGAGGGAGGGGGTGGATCCAGTGGCGGTTGCACATGCCAGATCTTATCCCCTCTTTTGGAAACCATTCCACCCCTTTTCTCTTCTCAGACATATCCCACCAAAAATGGCTGGTGGGACACCTAATGGGACCCACAGGCAATCAGGCAACCTACAGGGAGATGTTAAAAAAATTAAATTAAATATTTAAAATTTCACAGTCCAATTGACCCCCCCCCCCATCATAGCATGTAGCACAGCCTCTACTGGTGGAGCTGCATGCTATAATGTGGTGGGGGATAGGAATGGAGCATTAATTTATCCCAGTGAAATGTTAAAAATAGCTTACCATATTGAAATAAAACTTCTGCATGCCTAACAAGTTAGTAAAATGTCCACAGTGTATTTTGATGCCTTTTGTAATGATGCTTATAGCTATTACAAGCACTTTCTGTTTCTTATTATACACTAAACTGAGAATGTTTTCATTCTTTTTGTGTTGTGGCACCACATCTTTGGTACCAATTACCAGAAGACTTGAGGAGAGCCCCTTCGTTATATGGTTTCCAGCAAGGTTTAAAGACTTTTTAATTTTGCTTGGTTTTTGAGGAGGGAGGAACCTCCTAAGGAACCCACTTTTAAATTTTTGTTGCTGCTTTTATGTTATTGCTTTTATGTTATAGCTGTTTTATATCTTAATCTGCTCTTGTATATTTTTAATTGCTTTTAATGGTTTATGTTGTATACTGCATCGAGCACTGGTAAAAGTGGTATATCCAATCCAGAGATTCATCTTGGAGTTGAAGGCTGAATAATCACTACTATTATCATGCATGTAGAAAGTAATCAGGGCTGAAGAGGGAAAGTCTTTTACCATGGAAACCAGGGTTGAAAGTGGGAGAAAGGTGGCCTCTGAATTGTGTCTAGATTTACCTTTTACTTCCTGTTACTAACTTATTAGTTGGTGAATGTTTTGAGAGATTTCACACAGTAATCTATCACAACACAAATCACGTGTTAGGTACTTGGACTCAGTCCAGGTGTCTCCTTCCCTGATGTTTCTAAAACCTGATTAGCAGCATCATGAAAAGCTCTTTTCAGATGTTCCTTGAATTCTTGCTATTGGCATGGGATGGAGGCACTGCGACATGTCAGCTACAGTTACGCTGGGTATGCAGAATAGGATGCAAGATTTTTCCACCCCGCAGTTGGTTTGCACGTAGCTGGCAAGACTCACTCATCTGCGGAAATCTGTAATAAGCGTGGATTGCTATGCCTGTATGCTTTTTAGTGTAAGGCTTCCTCTTGAACTGTTTCTTCATCTGTGTTTAGGAGGAAATGCACTAAAAATTAGAAATTCACTGGTAAGGGTGAAAACTACTGTACGGCCATATTGTACTTTTTTGAAATTATTTGCCCTGTGCAAAATGCATAGTTAAAGGCAGGGAAGTTCCAGGCCAGAATGAAATCTATTTGAAGTCTCATTAAAACCACAAAGGGCTACTTTAGATATCTTTTGTCTTTAAAAAAAACCTGCACCGATCCCAGTCCCCAATCCTATCCAATTTTCCAGTGGTGGTGCAGCAATGCCAATAGGACATGCACTGCATCTTGTGGTGGAAGGACAATCTCAGAGGCCTTCTCAAGGTAAGGGAACATTTGTTCTCTGCATTACGACAGCATGGTGCATTACGACTGGGACTGCATTACGACAGCATGGTGCTGGAAAGTTGGATAGGATTGGGCCCCCAAACTGCTACCATTAGTAATTTTGAAGAATGACTTATTAATATATTGATTTTAGGGTATAAACTGCATAACTACACTAATTAGTGGTTTAGTGCTCTTATATTGACTGTGAATGGTTGAGAAGCCGATTTACGTACAGCTTTATAACAGAATGCTCATCAGCCACAGGGCTGGCTGCATTTATACTCTCAAGGAACCTGAATGATTCAAATAATGACACCTCATTAATAGTCTGTGCAAATGGAAACATTCACAGGGATATATTTGTTATGAATTTAGTGCATTCAACTCACACTCATTGCAAAGAGACTATTACATAGAAAGCAATGTAGACATGAGACTGTCGGCCCAATCCTAACCAGTGCTGGCGCAGCAGGGCAAGTGGCCCACACTATATCCTGTGTCAGTTAGGAACAGGCTGTAGGCATAAAGCCCCAGGCTGCCCAACAGGGCTTCTTGGATGTGCACCAGCTGAATAGCTGGTACAAGTCTGAGAAGCCTACATCAAGGGAAGGGAGCACAGGATATGGCGTAAGCCTGCTTTACTGATCTGCTTCCTCCTGGGCCTGATCCACTCCCCTTGCTCTGAAATATCCCCTCCTTGCCTCCATTCTGTCCTCCCCCCAATCCTTACGCTGCTCAGCACTGTTCCAGCTGCAGGTCCAGATCTGGCTCTGGTGGGACAGCACAGGCCTTCCCACTGACACAACTTACTCCCGAGTTGTCACAAGCATGCTTTGCAGCACGCTTGCAGAGGCAGTAAACTCCTCATCATTTTAGTGAGCAGCAGTTGCAATTGGACATAGCAGAACAAAGTTTTGCTGCAAAAACCAAAATGGATTTGTAGATCCAAATAGAGCTTCAAAATTCAGATCTCTAACAGAATTTCCTGCTTGGACTTTGGAAGTCTTGATTTCAGCCAAACCCAATTCATGGTAATTGAATATAAAATACAAGCACTCTCACCATATGTATATGCAGCAGCTGGTCTAACACTTCTAAACGCCCTCTACAATCTTTATAAGGTATGACAGTCAACAGTCAACAAAACCTTTATTAGGCATAAAATAAGGTATGACAGATTTTTGCCCTAATTATTCCGTTTTCAAAACTCAATGAGATGACCAAATTGCCACAAATTAACCCTGGGCTTGTGTGAGATTCAACTTTGCTCTTCAATTTTATTTTTTATGTGCCTTTTGGGTGACAGATCTCCAACACAGAGAATCATGGTTTCCATGCCATGCAAACAGTCTAACTCTGTGTATGGCAACGACTTCACTATTACATTAAAAATGAAAGATATGAATATCTGGGTTCTTCTGTATTATCCCTATGACTTTATGCTAGTGGTATATGAGGGACAAGCCCTGCTGTATGACTGGGTCTTGCATCTTTTACTTTGTCACACAATGCATAATTAATGTATGGAATTCACTACTACAATATGTGGTGATGGACACTGGTGCCAATAGCTTTCAAATAGATAAGTTCATGGAGGATAGGTCTACCAGTGATTATTAGCCATGATAGCTAAATTGAACCATCCAATTCAGAAGCAGTATAGCTCAGATGTTGGGTGTAAACAAGAAGGGAAGATTGCCACCTTATAAACTTCCTAGAGGCACCCAACTAGCTATTGCTAGGAACAGCAGTGATGATCTTGGCCCCTGTGCCACCTGGGGCCAAGATTGCAGAATGCCGCCCCCCACTGGGGTGCTTCTGAGGACCAGAGAAGAACATGCACAGCCTTCTCCAGCCCTCCAAAGGCCTTGTGAGCAGGCCTCTGGGGGTACAAAGGTTCTTTTGGGCCCCTTCTCAAAGGGGAAGGGGGGCAATGGCGGCAGGCAGAATGGGGGGGGCAAAATAGGTCAGGAGGAAGATGCTGACGGCCAGAATAGTCTTTGGAGCCCAGGTCTACCAGGCTTCTTGATGTGGAGCCCAAGTCTACCCGATCATGTGCCATCGGCAGCTAGATAAAGTAATATGGAAACACACCAAACACATTCCTGAGTCTCTCTAAAATCTTTGAAATATAGAAAATACATGGCAGAAAATTAGCATCATATTTGAGTTCACAGTAGAATGGACAGTGTGCTGTGTGCATCAGAATGAATTTCTGCAGCAGCTGTAGCCCTGCAGCTGGGTCCCTGAGCTCCTATACACTTCTTCATGGTTATCGAATTCACAAGCCAAAGAGCTACTGTAGCAGGCCAGTTTCCTCCCAGATTTGACAGTGTAAAGGAGGGTCATGGATACATTTCTGGGCCTGGTGTATATGGCTTGCAGCAGTAGTTGCCACTGCATGCTTGTGGTTTTGCCCCTCATGCAGGTTGCAAGTTCAGGTGAAATAGGAAAATGTAAGATCCCAGGAACTTTCTGGGCCCCTTCCTGTGACTCCTGGGCCCCCTTTCTGACCCTGGGCCGGGGTACAAATTACCCCCTTTCCTAGGCCCTGCTTTTGAGGCCTCTGGAAGTCCTTAAATGTCACTTCTGGTTTTCTCCCCAAAACAGAGGAGACCGTGTGTGGCTTCTGCAGCCATCAGATGGCCTCCAGAAGGGGTGAGGACAGTGGCATTGGGGAGGGGAGGAAGACAGAATTCCCACAGGTGTGGCACCTGGGAATTTTGCCCCCCTTTGACATGCCCTAGGTATGCTAGTGGATGGATGTTTGGTTTGATCTAACAAGTCTCTTTTTATGTAAGTACAGGTATTTGATTATGGCCTACTGGAATGGCTATCAAAATATGCAAACAATCACACTATTGAAGTTCTGTATTCCATATGTAGTCAATTATGGGCAGTTCATGTTTTCTTCCATATGAGAACATTTGTTCAACATGTCTGTACCTCCTTCCTGATACTGAAATGTCTACTCTCTGCTTTGAAGCATATTTTCACATGTACATTCTCAAATCCTCATCACTCTGGATTAAACTGACATAGGTTGCATTCTGACATGTTGCCTAATCTGGGTGTGTTTCCCAAGCAAGTCAGCCTGTTAATCTCAATGGCCACAATTGACCTGCATTGATTTTGGGTCATGGAAAAGAAAAATATGCATGTAAGCAAGAAAGGTAATGCCTTCACTCAGGTGCATACTTGAGTTTAATGCACAAATTGAAGGTGCATGATGCAGCAAACTTGCTCAAGCTATGCAGGTACAAGGTTAGGCAGTGTCTGGATGGGGAATTCCACATGAGCCCTATTTATGCCTCTTTGGAGAAAAGATTTATAAATCTAATAAAGGAAAGCTACTTTCCTACTTTAAACAATAAAAAAAATACTAACAAAAATCTAGAGCATTTCTTTGCCTATTTTGACTTGTTTTTTTATTATGTTTGAAATGAAAATATAAAATAAAAACAGATAATAGTACTATATCAGGAAAAAGACTCACCTTCTGTTTGTGAAAGGGCTTCCTGAGGGAACAGAGTGGGAGAACAGTGTGTCATTCATGCTGGTGACAGGTCTGGGGGGCCTTAAAAGAGAAAAGAGTGACTAAGAACATGTGGTTTATATATAATGAAGCATCAACACATACAAATCTTTTCAGTCAATAGGGTTGCAAAATGTTTGTTTTTCTCTTGAACTCAGTGGAGTTTCTGAAAATACATGCATAGGGTTGTACTGTCAAATTTTGGCTTTGGATGCACTAAGGCAGTGCTTCCCAAACTGTGTGCTGCTTTGTTGGCTAACATTCTCCCCTGGGGGCTGGGGGGATAAGGATAGGCCCTCAGTTTGGCTGTATTCGTCCTAAGAGGCGACTAAACAGCCACCGGGTAGATGGGACTCATTAGCCTGGGAAGGCAGCTCATCTGAGAGAAGGAAAACTCTGATCCCAAACCTCCACTGCCTTGTGGTTACATCCAGTTATGGAAAAGGCTTCAGGAGTCAACCTCGAGGCAAAATCCTGAACCCGAGGCAGTTCATGGCTGAACACAGTCACGTTCTGGCAACTCCTGCGAAGTCGCTGGAACCAACCATATTGGCCTCTGCCTTTCCATTGGACCATTTCAGCAACGTGGAGAGGGGGGATTTGCTGCATGGAAAACAGTCTATCCTCCATATCTACTTTACCCAGGCTTTGCGCACCGGAGAGGACACTCTGTTCCGGAACCACTATTCAGAGCACAATACCATAGTCTTCTGAGACCGAAGGATGCCAACTACTATTCTGCTACTGTTTTAAAGGAACACTGTACCCCTTTTGAAACACTGCATCTGCCTGAAATTGTCCCATTTTACTTTGCTAAAATGAACATCTCGGGGCCACTGGGTGGACCCTTTTGAACCCAATCTGTATTCAGGCTGCTCGGTGTGGGGAGCCCTGCTTGTAACAGGTCATCACGTGGCATCTACTATTTTCACTATGCTACAGCACATTCCCTCACTATTAAGTTTGCCATGGCAATGGCACGATGACAATGATATCACCAAATCAACTTGGTGAAGGATTCACATAAGCAGCTCCACATTCAGAGCATACATACAATCTGAATTTCAAAAAGCTTACACGGGTGCTTGTGAATACAAATATCAGCCCACTGACTATTGCAAATAGAAAGAATCTGCCACAAAGCATTTTATTGTATTTAAAAGCATAGTGAAGATATATAATTCTCTTGAGCAATTCATTTTCCTTCTTTAGATTTTTCCCCCAAGTAGCAAAAACAAAAGAGTAGACAAGAATCACACAAAATTAACTAAAAGACATGCCGCAGGTGCTTTGTGACAGATTTATCTTCAATTTGCATTTTTTGCAGGAATGCTGATCAGAAATAAACTTTACAAATACAAATCATGTTGCATTTCTACACCTCATGTTCTTCTATATTGCAAACAAATGCATCAAGAGATTCAGTTGGACAGGAGACAAAATAAGACAAAGAGTTGCTAGCTCTCATGCATTATTTTAGTCATCTACCTCAGAAATAGAATGGAATGGAAATGGAAAAGGTGCATGGAAATGGAAAAGGTGCAAAAGAGAGCGACTAAGATGATTACGGGGCTGGGGCACCTTCCTTACGAGGAAAGTCTACGGCGTTTGGGCTTCAGCCTAGAAAAGAGACGCCTGAGGGGGGACATGATTGAGACATACAAAATTATGCAGGGGATGGACAGAGTGGATAGAGAGATGCTCTTTACACTCTCACATAACACCAGAACCAGGGGACATCCACCAAAATTGAGTGTTGGGAGAGTTAGAACAGACAAGAGAAAATATTTCTTTACTCAGCGTGTGATTGGTCTGCGGAACTCCTTGCCACAGGATGTGGTGACGGAATCTGGCCTGGACGCCTTTAAAAGGGGATTGGACAAGTTTCTGGAGGAAAAATCCATTACGGGTTACAAGCCATGATGTGTATGTACAACCTCCTGATTTTAGGAATGGGCTATGTCAGAATGCCAGATACAAGGGAGGGCACCAGGATGCAGGTCTCTTGTTATCTGGTGTGCTCCCTGGGGCATTTGGTGGGCCGCTGTGAGATACAGGAAGCTGGACTAGATGGGCCTATGGCCTGATCCAGTGGGGCTGTTCTTATGTTCTTAGAAGTGGCTTATCTGTGGGCCAATACAAGGAACAGAATACTGACTAGGTGGGCAGAAGCCCAACCCACAAATATTAAAAGCATTATTTTAGTCATCTACCTCAGAAGTGATTTAAAAATTATTTGAAAGACAATACAAGGAACAGTATACTGGATAATTGGGTAGAAACATAACCCACAAATATTAAAAACTTTGCTATTGCCCTTAACAAAGTCAAGGTAACATTTTTGATGTTTGATTCAGAAGGGCTGACTGCCATGGCTGCTTCCCATACCAATGGAGAAACACTAAGGTTGGAAGAAATCATGATTGTGAACCCTCCCCATGTGACCTCTTGTCTTCAAGGTTGTATGGGAAGCAGCAATATAGCTCCCAACACATGCGCCCCAATCCTAAACATTTATATTAGAGTAATGAAATGCACAGTTCCAAAGACTACATGTGGAAACAGGTTTCCATACATAGGGCAGATATGGAAGCATACAAAATTCAGTTTTAGGAAGGAAGAAGCTCTGTGTTCAGTAACTGGTAATGCAATGTTATTTTCCTGTATGGTACAGTGGTCCGGGGTGGGGGGTGTAATCTCAGGAATCTTTACAAAGCAGGGCTATGTGTGCTGTGACAGCAATGGAGAATAAAATGCTCTCATAGTGATAATTAGCAGCTAGGCAGGAAGGGAAATATGCACAGCGGAATCTGGGTCCCCTTGTTCCTATTCCCTACGTGATAAGAACTCCTAGAGACTTCAGAGGGAAGGATGACATAAGAAAAAAATCCCTTGACAAATAAAATCACTAACCGGAAGGAATATTCAAAGATTCTTATGAGGTTTCCAACAAATTCTGATAGATCAATGATCTAAACATAAGACTTGATTCTGCATTTCAAAAAATGTTCTAAGGGACAATATTTTACTTACCAGGTATCTCTTTTGCAGCCATAATGAAATAAAGATACATTATTAATAAAGATGAAATCTTTTCTTTTTAATAAAGCACCAAAGGTAGGATACTCAGACATATTTCGCTCTGCTAATACTATGATCTTACAGATGAACAGTCATGGATGGGTATAACAAGGCAGACATGCAGAATTATTCAAGTATACCTTCCATGTGATCAGAACAGTTATGATTTTTGTCATGATTGCTAGCTGATACATATATCAAGAAAACTGAACAATAACCAGTTTAGAGGCTGACAGTTTTGTATTGTACATCCTAAGATTCCAAAAATGCACATGCAAAAGGAAAAATGGTTTTAAACAGCTCGGTGTATGATGCCAACAATAGTTGCCTACGTTCTGCATATCAATATAAAGCCCCCAAGATTTCTTACAGAACATTTAGAAACTGGAGATTGATTCATGAATGCAGAAAAGCTGAATCATTAATCTGTAACATAATACATTACAAACAAACAAAATTAAGAACTCACTAGTGTGCACAAGCCCTTGGGTGTGCCTAGGATAGCATGGTGAATTCCTGGCATAATCTATATATGACATAAATAACTACAGATAAAAAAAGATGTTTTCATTTAAAGTGGTGTTGATGACTATTAATTAAATTTAAGTGAGTAGAACTGTCAGTGCTGTAGATTCTCAGATAGGGTTAAGTGATTAACAAAACCTGAAGAGCACTTTGTAGAGTCTCATAGCCCAATTCTAAGCTTCCTGAAGCCCAGAGGAGTGCCAAAATGGCAACTGCTGCATCCTATGGGTGCTGCAGCAGCCACCGGAGTCTGCTTGGAGGAAGGAAATATTTGTTCCCTTCCCGTGGGTAAGGGCACAGGTCCCGCAATGGGGCTTCTTAAGTTTGTGCTGGCTATTTTGCCAGTGTAGAATTGAGAGTCTCTGGACTGGCTAGTAGGTTTGACACAGGGTTCTGAATCCAGCAGAGCAGAGCTCCACCAGTCCCACACCCTCCCACCCCGCTTCCTCCCCCCACTCTGCACCAACCTGCCCTTCCTCCACCCTAGAATGCCTCCACCCTGCCCCAACAAACTTCTCAGCCACCCAGGGCTTTTCACTTGTGCCAGGTAGCATGCAGCTTGTGTGCGGCTGGTGCTAGATTCAGCACAGACTAGCAATGGGTCAGTGCCAGTGCTGACCCCGAACTGAGTATCACAGGCATACCTTACAGCACATTTACGACACCCAGCACCGACAGAAGGATGGCACATCAAGCTCAGGATTGGACTCTTGGACAGCTGTAGTGTTGTATCTTAAGTTATTGTTCTGTTTGCATAAGGAGGCATCTGCACATGGAAATGCTAGTGCAAGGTTCTTGCGCAGCGAAATCCAAATGGAATCCTGATTTGGCTTTGCACTTGTGCAACACACTACACCATTCTTTGCACATGACATCAAACATAATGTCATTAACTTACTGTTATATAATGTCTGAAATGTGAGGATTAGTGCACAATGCCATCTTATTTCCATATGCATGCCTTAGGACACAACCAGTTGTACGAGGGTCGCCCAGAAAGTAATGCACCACATTTTTTTTTCTCAGCCTACAGTAATGGTACGAATGCAAAACTTTAGATATACATAACATTGGTTTCAACTGCACTATCAGGAAAAAGTGAAAATTAAAAGCAGGTGGTGTCACTGTCATCTCCAGGCACATGGAGCTGCTCTTTTGGAAGAAGGTAGTGTTTGCAGGTCAGCACAGACCAAATTACCGATGGCTTTTAATACCCTTCTAAGAACAACGCTCAATTTCTTTTTCATACCCCATCATATTTTCTGCTACTGAAACAGAATGGCACTTAGAGCTCAATCCTGAGCTCAGCGCTCCGGCTTTTTGCCGGAGCACACTTTCGCAAAAGTGCTGTAAGGCAAGTCTGAGAGGCTTACCGCCAGGTCAGCACCCGTGCTAGCCCAGCACTGGCTGGTGCTGGGCTAGTACCAGGTGGGCGCCCGTCCTCCACTGCTTGGCAGTCTCACAGACTGCCGAGCCGCAGCACGGTAAGCAGGGGCGAGGAGGGGGGTGGCTTTCCGGGGAGGTGGGAGGCATGGGGAGGGCAGAGAGAGGGCGGGCGGGAGGCATGACAGGGAGGTGGGGGTAGAGGGCGGGCAGGACGCATGCCAGGGGAGGGAACAGGAAGGCAGGAGGAGGGTCCGGTGGAGCTCAGCTCCACCGGATCCTGTCCGTTCATGCAGGGCTCGGCCTCCTAGATGAATGCCTTCATTTAAAGTGAGTAGCCCTATTGTGGGACTGCTTCTCTTACCCGGGAGAAGTGCCAAGGTGCCGTCTGCAGCAAGCACAGGATGCGGCGGCAGCCATTCTCGGCGCCACTGCAGCCACGTGCCCTGGGCAGCTCAGGATTGGCTGTAACTCAGGTAAAAGTAGTTGTGATTAATACCACAATTCTCTGAGTACTTATTTACATATAAACATGTAAATAAGGCTGCATGTCTCACTGAGAGTAACTTACATTAATCTTACATTAATCAGTAAGACAACTAATTTCTCCCACTGATTTTAATAACATATTATCACAACAATTAACATCAGTGGATTGAGGCCATCACAGGTGGAACCTCAGTATCCATTGATTTGGTATCCACTGATTTGACTCACTACTGATATTGGGGTCCACCTTTAAATGCTTTGTAACTAGGAAAAAAGCACCAAAATCCAATTTCCCACCTTCACGCTGATAAACCGCAATGGTTTCAAGCTTCTTGGGGTTAAAGAAAGCTTTAAAGACCCACTTCTGGATTTCTTGCTCCTCCATTCTCACCCCAGAATACAGCAGTAAATATGCTATATCACATTAGATTCCAATATTCACCCCATCTAGTGTCTGAACGTGGTATAGCGTCTATACCAATGCATTCTGGGGGGACAGTGGAGGAACAAGAAACCCAGAAGTGGGTCTTTAAAGCTATTTTTCCACTGATTTGGTATCCATTGACTTTTTTATCCACTGGGGTTCCAGTGGATAACAAGGCATGACCTGTACTTTCCCTAAAAAAATGTAAATAGAAAAGAAATAGAAATCTTTTGACTGTAGTTATTTATCCTACCTAGACCCTGCATATGCAAAGAAGAATTTTAGTCTCCACTTTTCTTTCACTTTTTTCTCTCTTCCTCTCAATATATATATTGAAGGATTTCCATATATATATGGAAATATAATGGAAAAAAATGCTTATAAGGCTGAAATCCTATCCACACTTACCTGGGAGTAAGCCCTATTGACTATAACAGGACTTACTTCTGAGTAGACATTGGGCTCCAAGTTAAATTACATACAGTATTCACAAAATATGAATTTGAAACTCCCATCACACTAGTGATGCAAAAAAGTTATTTTCACAATGTTTAAAATATAAACTGGAGCAATGTTTGCTTTAGGTCTTGATGATTCTCTTTGAAGCATGATCAGGGCAAGTTTGAAGACAATGAGCTATATCAAAAGAAGCATGGGCTAAAGCAATCTTGAGAAAGGGAATTTCTCCTCTCAATGCATTCCCAACTGTCCCCAGAAAAGCCACTCCTGAGGGCAGGGGACAACAAGCCTCAGGAATAAGATGAGATTGGGTGCAGGAGGAGGGAGAATCTGTCTCAATTGGGCAGAGGCAGGTGTAAGTTGAGTAAGGGGTCTCTACTTGGATTTGGAAAAGCCTTGCCCAGCAGTGTCCACATCATGTCATCCAGTTTCTGAGCGTCTCCTTAGGAGTGGGATTTTTAGAGAGCAGTGAGGTTTGCGGTGTGGAGGAACGGGGTGGGAAGTCCCCCTTTTGTGAACTTCTTGTGCTCATACTTTTTGGATACAACACATAATGTGCTGTACATTAAGGAATGCCTGAACTCAATGCCCAAATTCCCATGATTATGCTTTTGCTCTTATCTATAAATGATAGAATTACCATAGATACTCACCTATAGTACGTGAAATTTTCGCCAAGTAATCAAGCTCAAATTATCACCTCGCCTTATCTCTGGGTCAATCAGAGGGCAAAGCCTTTCAATTCTGAAAAGTTTCATTTCTCAAGGGCAGACAGGCACCAAGCTTCTCAAGCAGCAGGCAGGCTCAGCTCCTTAGAAGCAATTGGTTAACCTTTTATTCTCCTTCCTTCTGCTGCAGACTGGTTCTGCTTTGCAAATGCTTGCAAATGCTTGCAAAGCAGGTCTGTTTTTTGAAACACCAGGATGGGAATCTTCCTTTCCATCTGAAGCAGGCTACAATTCAATGCACCCTTACTTAAGAATAACACCCATGGAAAGCAGTGGGTCTACTTCTGAGTTAAAAGGGTTGCAAATATATGCAGCTGTATCTCTCTGCTGTGAATTGAATTGCACACTCCCAGTTATGTTCGTATGTTGTACGTAGAGCTTCTGGTTTAACACACCAGACACTTTAAAGGTGGATTTGATTCATGGTTCTCCTGCAGTGGTTGCCAACCTTTTTCACTTGCATATCCCTTGGCAGCTCATTTCCATAAATTGTACCCTTCATATTAGCAAAATGTTTGTCATTAATAATACAAGCCTTCATCTCCTCTCTATGAAAGCCCAGACTTCATGTATTTATCACAGTGTTTTCTCTTTTTATCTGTTTGAAGAACAGAAGTCTCTGCCTTTGCACTGTTTTGCACCAGAAGTGTGCTGAGAAATTCTGGGTGATTAATCACTTTCCATATTACGTTTCAGCTTTTTTACTGTGCTGGTTTTCAATCACTGGTTCATACATGAATTGATGACCAAAAACTAGCTATTGGTGGGGCTTTCACAGCCAACTAGCTATCTCCCTTCCTGCCTTGTTGGTCCTTACAAGGCATTCCTGTCTTGCAAGGCATTCTGGAGCATGACCTGCCTTTTTCTACCATTATTCCATTCTTTTTCAAGTACCCCTAAAGGTCCTGTTGAGTGTCCCTGGGAGTACATGAATACCAGGATGGGAACCACTGTTTTACTGGTATGTTGTTTACAGTGCACTTACTCTGATAGTGCTTACAAAAAGGTGATGTAGACCAGAATTTAAAAAGAATAAAAATGTATCTTATGATCTTTTACTGTTTTTAATAAATTAGAGACTACAGTTCTCAGGTAACAATTAGTGGTGGGTTATTTTTCAGGATCTGGCCTCGAGTAAAATCAGACAAAACTATAGTCAGACACCCCCCTAAGTTTAACCCCCGACTTATCCGAGGGTCATAGAAAATTCCATGATTGTTGGCTCATAACCTGCCCTCGGCTTATCTGTGGGATCGACTTATAGGTGAGTGTCTGCGGTAAATACATTATTCAAACAAAATATGTCTGACTCAACTGCCTGACTCACTTCATCAGTATCAAATGTTTAGACACTTACCTTCATTTAAATTGGCAATTCTTTATTTTGTATTAACTTGCATGATAAAATGGACTAAGGTTCAATGTTCTTTGCAGGTGCAAATTTAATTTCAAACTAAATTATCAAATAAATGCTGTTTTGAAAAGCATGGTGCATTTTGGTTCTTTCACACAGCGTCTGCTAACATTTTCATTGCAGACTTTCCATTTATTAGTACAGCACACACTGATCAGACTCAAACGGAAAGCTCACTTCTTTAAACTAATCGGTCACTAATCACAGCATAGTATTTAATATCCAAGCGAGAATCTTCATGTCAAAGCAGGCTAAGTGACTTCCCACAGTGCAGCCAACCATAGACAGTCATTATGTAATACAATATACCTTGCACTTAACACAAGCCGCCATGACAAGTGTAAATACAGAATGATCAGCCACATGTAGGAAGAGTTTTGAGCTAAGGTAAATGAAAGATAGAACATAAAAATACATTTCTATGGCAGAGATCTGAATCACTTTAAGCTATTTACATAATGGGAGATGTGGTTACGATTATTTTACTATTAAGATTACTCAGTATTCTTGGATATCAGAGGAGAAAGTGCGATGGTGATGATCATCAGAATTGGGATCCTACTACTCAAAATGGCAATTTCTTTAGCATGCACAAATATAGCCTTCCTCCATTTTGGAGCATTTGCACTCTACGTATCTAGGAAGGAGAATGTGTCCTTTGCTACTCAATACAGTAACCTGGTTTCATCAGCAGATTTTGGCTTCCTCCATGCATTCTCGGGAGAAGCAGGGCCAAGGGAGGGGGAAGGGGGCCTTGGCACAACCCAGAAATTGCTTCCTGGTTCACCACAGACTGCCCTGCAGTCCTCCAGCTTGCCAGCTCTAATGTAAATGAAGTTTTTCAAGCTTACCCCCCCCAGCCATTTTTAAAGTACAGGTTTTTGTTTTTTTTTAAACTGCAATTTGAGTTACTGCCATTTTTGAATCCACAGGGGATCCTGGAACAAATCCCCCACAGGTAACAAGGATGACCCTGTACATACCTATAGGTATGGAAAAATCCAGGCATAGCTTCAGAAAGTTAGAAAAAAGCAAAATAATTTAAAGCATCTAGCGACCCAGTCCTATCTGCAAAAAAAAAGATGGCAGATCTTGCAATCTACTATTGTATCAGACGGGTCACAGGTGCAGCCACTGCTCTACTGTACTGTGGAGAGCTGTCACCAGCACAAGGCCCAGAAGGCTGTATGTGAATGACAGTAACCCGCAGATTGGTCAGTGCCGGGAGTGGATCAGGAGCAGATTAGGTTGGAAGATTACATTAAAATCTTGCCTCTTGTTTAATACAGAACTTGCTAATCTAAAACTGAGAATCACATTCCAGAACACTAGATGATGAGGTTATGTAAAAATTAAAAACAAAACAACTATTGTAATTTAATTCAAACACTTTTTTAAAACATTGTTTAATATTCCGTTTTGCCTTAACAAATCTCACTTGACCTTTTAGTTCCATAATGATGAGCTATGCATGGGGAAATTAACACCAACTGGAAGTAGCATAATTTCTGAAGACATTCCAGTTGAGAGATCACCACATGAAATGATCCCCTTCCATTTGCCCTGAAACCAGGATAAATAGTAGGTCACCTAGAACAAAGCTATCATGTCTAGAGCACACAGATACTTACACAATATGAGCCAGGTTTAGAGGTTTTTCAGGCTGGTCAGGGAACATTGGGTGCAAAGGTTCACGGCTGGAAGCACAGCTTAAAGACTTGCTAAGTGCATTAGTTAGCTTCTTAGCAGGTGATTTCTGGGAGGAACAAGGAAGGTAGAGGTAATGTGGACAGGTAAGGTTTAAGCTGATGCTGCTACCACAGTTCTACAGGAAAACAAAACAGTGTTCTACTACTTATTGATATACCTTCCACCCCAAAAGCCCACACATTCAGTGGCTCTAAATCAGGTCAGAAGTGACTTCCTTTTAAATGCGTCAAATATCTTTAAAGATGATTTCATCTTACAGGGTCAGGTGAGATCCTGTGTTCAAATATATGCAGAAACATCCATTTGTTATTCCTCTTTTTCACCCATAGGAAGAAAGATAGGGAAGGGTGAAGGTGAGCCCAAGGCCAATTTTCAAGTGTTTGTAACGAACAGATGAGGACACATAATACACTTTCTTTAGGCAACTGTTAAAGATACACAGGAGTTTTCAAAGCAAAGACACCAGATCCCACTGTGCACGACCATCAGTAGAGTTCTCTACTGAGATAAATCCAGAGCATCAAATGAAACTTGTTTTCCAAATTTGTGCAGATGAACTGGCTTTATGAACAATTCAACATTAGTGCAAACTGGCCAGAAAACCACACTGAACTGCATAATAAACATTTAATAAAGCACATTAAGAAAACACACAATCCAAACTGAAAAGTAACCTTGAACATGCTACCAGGAAAATTTGCATAGATTCACCACATATATATATGAGATTTAATGAAATGAATTTGTATTAACTGAGTTGTTACTTGAATTGGTCATATATCAGATACTTGAGACAGTTTGGTATCTTTGTGGAAATTGTGGCAATACATTATCTATTTGTTTCAGTTAAGTACAGAACACAGTTCATGGCATCATAACTTACTATAGGCTAAGTGCAATACTCTTAAAAAGTTCAAAGATTAGAGTGACTATATTATCCAATATATAACATGTCTATACATCTATCAATTTATAGATATTTAACATTATAGATATTTAACAATTTATAAACATATTTAAAGAAGAGCTGAAAGTTAGGTCAATATTTTCCTGTGTTCTTTCTGCATACACTCATCATCATATCAAGTAGAGAAAGTGAGAAAGAAGCTAAAGCTAGCATTTTTAAATACTAGGATACCTAAAAAAACAAAACCAAACAACTTACTGTGGAAACAGTTTTATATCCCAAGACCTGACTGCAGCTGTCCTGACATCCAGTACAGCATTAACATGTCAGACTGCTCAAATCCACACTGAGGAAAGCCTCACTGTTCAGTTCTTCCCATTTTTTCATCTCAGAACTGACTGGGAACAGGGACCACAACTGGGCCTTCTCCATTATAGAGATGCTTAACTAAACTGGAAAAGTTAGTTTCCTATTTGTGGTTTTTAGGGCAATGATTTGGTCAGTTCCAGTTCTCATCCTTGGGATTTTTCCCTCTGACTGGTGGAGTTCAAACAGTCTGCAGCAATTCATGAACCTTCCCTTACCCATGACGTGTATTCTTTCATTTGGTGCTGGTTGCTATGGGAACCGCTGGCATGTCCCCTCCAGAAGCAATCTTGACAGAGCTGGTAATTGTGACATTGCTGGCATCGATAGCGAAATCCCATCATGCTCTCGCTGTGGCAGTAGGAACACTCAACAGGGTGGAAGACTACAAGGGGAGACAAATTAACAAAACAAAACAAAAGGAACAGGAGTGGCATTAAACCGACTCTACTAACAGGTCCTGGAAACTTTCCTTGGTATGTGGTGATTTTCAACATCAAATGTAATTCTAAGGCTGCAATCCTGACAACACTTTCCTGAAAGTAAGCCCCACTGAACAAAATGGAACTTACTTTTGAGTAGACCTGGTTAGGATTGTGCCCCTAAATGTCTGAAAAATGTAAAAATGTCACAATTCTCTCTCAAGGTGACAGTGCACCTGGTACTGCCTAAAAGCCCCCCTCTGACATACATGCAGCATTAGGAACAATAAAATTGGAAAATGAGAGAGTGAAAGAAAACATCAGAGAGTAAAAACCATTTCTAGAGGAGTACCTGTGTTATGATGCATCACTACCCAGAAGGAAGCCGCATGGAGTTCAGGTGACTGTTTGTGCCACATGGATGTTTGTGCCACTGTTGAGCCCTTTACGACAGCGTATCAGGATATTGGCTGTCATAAAAGGCCCACAGGACTGGGCCATGACACATTTATTTCATCAAAAGCTTTTGTGGAGTGCAGTCCACTTCATCTTCATCAGCATGAAGTGCAAATTAGGTCCTATATTAGCTTACTTGGAAGGGAAGAAGTATAGAAAACAGACATACCTAGCTCTGCAAAGAATCAGATTGTGAGTAGCATTTAATAAAGGTCTGAACTATGGACAAAAGAAGCTGCAAGTTAACCCTCCTAACTTTCCTATAGGTGAAACCAACTGATTCACAAAAATACTGTGTCTAAAAAATTAGAAACACAGCAACAGGGTCAAAGAGTGACTACAGCCCAAACTGCTTTGCAAGGTAGGGCTCTGTACCTGCAAATTCTGAATCCATGGATCTGGCTCAATGCGGTTGTGAACCCACATTGAGCCAGACTTGGCCCAACCTGAGCCCTGCAGAGGCAACTGAAGCTGTGCTCCAGTCGCCACCAGGGTTTTTTTTTAAGCCCGTAGAGGCCGTGTGCATCCACCCATGGCCTCTGCAGGCTTCAGAATGGCTGTTTTGGCCAAAAAACCAGAATGATGCCTTTTGCCATTAAAAGGCAAAATGCCTTATATGGGCAAAAAAGTTACTTCTGGTTTCCCTCTGGAAATAGGAAATTGCTTTTTTTTTGGCCAAAACCGCCATTCTGAAGCCTGCAGAGGTTGTGTATGGATGCTCTGCAGGCTTCAGAAAGTGGTCAAAACTGCAAGTTTCATTATCCACAGTTTTCAGTATCTACAGTAGCCCCAGGCTAAGAGCCCCCAGGCCCCTTCGGTAGTCCAGGAGGAATACACGGTCAGCCGCTGTGACGTGCTTGCCCAACACTTTGCAGATAAAATAGATCGTATTTGTCGCGACTTGGATGCCACATTGACAATGTCTGATGATGTCCCCTTGGCAACTGCTTGTCCAGTATTGTGGGATTCTTTTCAGCTTGTGCAGCCTGAGGATGTGGACAGACTCCTTTGGAGTGTGAGGCCGTCTGCCTGCCTGTTTGACCCTTGCCCAGCTTGGCTGATTAGAGCGGCCCGGGGGGGGGGGCTGGCTGAGTGGACGGGGAGGGTGGTCAACTCTTCTTTGATGGAGGGGACGTTGCCGCTCGCCTTAAAGCGGGCAGTGGTTCGCCCCCTCCTGAAGAAGCCCTCCCTGGATTCCACTGTGTTGAATAACTATCGGCCAGTCTCCAACATCCCGTTTCTGGGCAAGGTAATTGAGCGGGTGGTGGCGGCCCAACTCCAGAGGGTCTTGGATGAAGCAGATTATCTGGATCCTTTTCAATCTGGTTTCAGGCCGGGCTTTGGGACGGAAACTGCCTTGGTCGCCTTGGTGGATGACCTACGCCAGGGACTGGACAGGGGGAGTGCGTCCCTGTTGGTCCTGCTGGACCTCTCGGCGGCTTTCAATACCATCGACCATGGTATCCTTCTGGGCCGACTGGCTGAGTTGGGAGTTGGAGGCACTGTTTTGCGGTGGTTCCGCTCCTACTTGGAGGGTTGGTCCCAGATGGTGGTGCTGGGGGATGCCTGTTCGACACCCTGGCCCTTGAGGTGCGGGGTGCCGCAGGGTTCAATTCTGTCCCCCATGCTATTTAATATCTACATGAAACCGCTGGGAGAGGTCATCCGGGGGTTTGGAGTGAGGTGTCATCAATATGCTGATGACACCCAGCTCTATCTCTCCTTTCCTCCAGACTCCAGGGTGGCGGTTGAGGGCCTGGAGCGCTGTCTGGAAGCAGTGAGGATCTGGATGGGGGCTAACAAGCTGAAATTAAATCCGGATAAGACAGAGGCTCTCCTGGTTTGGAAATCCTCAATGCAGGTGCTGGATTATCGACTTGCTCTGAATGGGGTTGTACTCCCTCTGAAGGAGCAGGTTCGCAGCTTGGGGGTCCTCCTGGACTCGCAGCTGCTCCTGGATTCCCAGGTGGCGGCTGTGGCTAGGGGGGCCTTTGCTCAGTTTCGGCTGGTGCGCCAGCTGCGACCGTACTTGGATCGTGCAGACCTGGCTACGGTGATCCATGCCACGGTGACATCGAGGTTAGATTACTGTAACACGCTCTATGTGGGGCTGCCCCTGAAGACGGTTCGGAAACTACAATTAGTACAGAATGCGGCGGCCCGTGTGGTCACCGGAGCCAGGCGGTTTGACTCTGTCAGCCCGCTTCTCCGGGGGCTACATTGGCTGCCCATTCGTTTCCAGGCCCAATTCAAGGTGCTGGTTTTGACCTTTAAAGCCCTATACTGCTCTGGGCCAGGATATCTTAGAGACCGCCTACTCCCGTACAATCCGGCTCGTCCTCTCAGGTCATCAGAGAAGGCCTTTTTGCAAGTGCCGCCACCCAAGGAGGTCCGGGGGGCAGCTGCAAGAAATAGGGCCTTCTCGGTAGTGGCACCAGCATTATGGAACTCCCTTCCCCTTGACTTGAGAATGGCTCCCTCTCTTGAGAGTTTTTGGCGAGGCCTGAAAACACTGTTGTTTAAACAAGCCTTCTGATTTCTGGCCTTCTTAACTTTTTTATACATCTTTTAGTTTTACAGGCTTGATTCCTCGGTGATCTGCTCTTTTACTCTTTTAATCTGACTACTGTTTTTATGGCCTCTGTAGTGTGTTTTTAAATGTTTTTATCTGCTTGTATTAATGTTTTTAAAATCTGTTTTGTTTTTTTAAATATGTTGTTAGCTGCCCTGGGTCCCGTTAGGGAGAAGGGCGGGATAAAAATAAAGTTTTATTATTATTTTATTATTATTACAGGGAGGGGGGTTTGAGAACGGAACCCCCACTGATACCAAAGTCCCACTTGTACATAGTTTAGCAGATTGGGTATATAATCTCTTGAAAACCCTGATTAAATTATGGAAAAATGCACATTAAAGAAATGAAATCTCAGCAAGGAGACCACTAATAACTGATTTCTTTGGAACAACACTTTCACAAATACCTGACTAACGGCGCAATCCTAACCCCTTATGTCAGTGGTTTCCAGTACTGGCATAGAGGTGCCAATGGGACGTGTGTTGCATCCTGCAGTTGGGTGGCACTCACAGAGGCCTTCTCAAAGGAAGGGAATGTTTGTTCCCTTAGAGCTGTATTGCCCTTATGTCAGTGCTGGAAAGCACTGACATAAGGGGTTACAATTGCACCCTAAAAGTGAGACAGAGAACACATAGGCTTGACAAAGACCAACTGAAATCAATGGCGCAGTTTTTGGAAGACTATTTTTCAAAGTTTCAAAATACAGACGAAAGCTACTGTACCACTTTTTGCTAATGAAAAAACAGCAATTAGGGCAAACCATTTCTGTACCCCTCCACAAATGAAGGGGTGTAGACTTTGGTTCAGTTGTCTGTTATATGTCATTCCTGCAAAGACAGACAATATACACATATCCAAGAGTGTGACAGTGGTGTGGGCAAGAAAGAGAGTAGTTCTCTGGCAGTTGCCCACCTGACTGGTCTTAGTGCAGCTATTTCCTCATGTGGGTTTGCCAGCAGGATGGGTGCCAGGCACAGAAAAAACTCTTGCGCTGTGCTAAAGAAAGAGCCTGAAAGATTTGGAACATTCCGTGCTAGAGACACTAAGAAGGGACTATAAGCCCAGTACACAACTGTCTGCTAGAAAATTGTAAATCACACTCTTCTACAGTACATTTATGGCCCAATCCTAACCAAGCTGGGTGCTGGTGCAACATGTAGTGCACCGGTGGAGGCTGCTTTACATGCGTGCTGCCAGACCACTGGCTGGGAAACAGAAGCAGTCTCCCAGGCATGGCGGATGGCTGAAGATCTGCCAGCAGGTAAAGCTGCGCAGGAGGTGGAACGGGTGAGAGGGAGTGGTGACAGGGTAGGGAGGAGGGTGGCTCAGGCTATGGAATATGGCACCACATTTCCAGCCATTTTTCTTCCTCAATTTCACAGATGGCTCTAATTTTTATTGAGAAAATGTAATTACTGTGTCCCACATTGAAATTCAAATTGTTCCTCATGCTTTAGTTACATACCATTCTCAACATTTGCCAATCGATGCAGAAGAGGTAACCAGACCAAACACTGTGGTGGAGGATCTGACATAAGAGTGTCCAAGAAAGCATTCAGTGTGACTTTTTTCTGTTTACAAAAACAAATAATAAATAATTCAGGAGCACAAGTTTTAAAAAAGAGATCATTTAGTGAGGTAAAAACACAGTATAGATTAAAAAATGGATGTGAATTATTTTCAGTATCTTGAACGCTCATTTTATAAAAGAATTATTACGCCTATGTTTTACAGAAGGAAGACATTGTTTTGGATCTACTAGTGAATTAGTCCTTGGATTATATTCTAAATTTCCAGCCCAAAACTATGTGTTGTTGCTGCTGGAACTTGCATTCTGGTGGCGAAATGGGCTTTACGGCATAAAAAAATACTGATCCAAAAGTATGCATAGCTATGTGCTTCAAGACCACAGCCACAGATGCCATCACTTCGTGCTGCACCAGGGAGACGAAGGTCCACCAACTTTGATGTTGGTGGGGTGGATATAACAGGGCAGGGGAGGGCGGAGCATTTCAGAGGTGGGAGGGGTGGCACAAAGTATGGGCGACTTGTACTGGATGCTATCCACTCTGAAGTGAGTTGACATGCCCCCTATTTCCCCTCAGACTTGCGTCAGCTAAAGTGCAGGCACAGGTCAAAGGAGACCCATTGGCAGTCACAGGGCTTATGTAGGGGTAACAGGAAATAATTTCCCTTCCCCCTCCAGAGCCTCCTGATCACATCCAACCCTGAGCGTAACCCCCATCCCCTGCTTTGTCATGGCTGCATCCTATAGTGGGAGAAAAGATAGGATTGGGCTAAGAAAGTTAGTATGGATATCAGTTTGACTTTGTCATGACTAATGGAGCTTGGGATACAATAATTGCCCGTAAAATCAGTACTACAGATTGAACTGTGGGGAAGGTCCAAAGCCCAGAGAAAAAGGGAACTCAGAAAGTGCTGTTTCTTTGTTCTAATACTTCTTCTTTGTGAATGGCTTTAAGATGGATTTGTTCTCGGTCTAGGTGTGAAGAACTCCCCTTGCTTATATGCAGGACAGAGTAGGCACTGAAATGGGGGAGGGTGGCCTAGAAGGTAAATTTAAAGCAGGAGTTCTCAGTATGAGAAACCCTGCTTCATTCATTGCATGTTTTTGTATCCTGTTCTATACTCCCAACTACCAGTTTTCAGAGAAGACATACTAGAGCCTCTCACAGTCTGAAAATGTTTCAGAAGTCCCATTTGCCTTTGTATCCAAGTTCTTTGTTAGCACAAATCATATTTCTGTCAAGTAACTGAAAATTCACATGTCAAATACATCTTTCTCCTACTAACAATTTTGTTTTGTTTTGACTAAAATGGAAATGAAAGTTTGACTGGAGAAGCAGTGGAGGTAGGTAGTCAGGTATTTCTGACCAAAAATAGCTGGTCTTTTCCTTCACAGGGAAAAAGACACAGGAAATCGCCTAATAAAATTTTTAGCCTTTCTACCTTACCACTGTATTGTAGTAAAGAGGAAAATTGGATAGACTACTCAAACATCTCTCCCTTTACATCTCATTTAAAGAGAATATGAACCATATGGTTCTCTCCTAGCCCATAATTGCAGAAGTAGCCAGTACCTAACATTTTTAAATATAAAAGTGCCCTGAACATAGCGCTGCATATCACTATGGGATGAGAAAAAGGAGGAATTGAATGACATTTTCTCTACCTGTTGAGAAAAACAAGATTTTGCTGACTGTTCCGTATAACCAAAAGAAGGGCCTTCAAAGACTGCAGTGGGCAGTTTAAGAACTTCCCGCAAAAACATATCATATCTTCCATAAACCATCACACCACTTGTGTCCGAAATCATTGAGAAGATATCTGACAAAGAGGAAAACAAAATAAACAAAAATGAAATAATTCATACATATTGAACAGTTCTTGAGCTGAAATGAAAATCATGATTTGGAGGTGCTCTCTTTTCCCAAAGTACAGGTTGAGCCTACTTATCTGCAGATTTTCTATCCATGGGTCTGAGGATTCAACCTGAACCCTCTGAAGGCGACCTGAGTTGTGTTCCTGTTGCCTCTAAAGGGCTTTCTGAAGCCTGCATAGGCTGCATGCATCTGCCTGAGGCTGTGGGCTTCAATATGTCTTTCAAAGGCATAAAAAACATAACTTCTGGAAAACCAGGAAGCTTCCCCGGCCCTCAAAATATCATTTAAAGGCTTAAAAACAAAAAATCAGTAGATTTTTTTTTTTTTGCCTCTAGGAGGTATTCTGAAGCCATGGGTGGATGCACACACCCTCTGTGGGCTTCAGAAAGCCCCCCAGACGCAACTGGAGTACATTGCCAGTTGCCTTCAGAGGTTTTAAGGGGCTCCAAACTTCGGATTTGCTTATCCACAGTTTTCAGTATCTGTGGGGGGGGGGGGGGTCCAAGATCAGTTTCTCTCACAGATACCAAAGCCCAACCTGTAATAGTAGGGCAACAACTTATCAGGGTTAACTAAAACAGCACAAGTAGCGAGAAAGCTGACAAGTTCCTCATAACTCTTCTTCAGGACAGTTGATAAGAAAAGGGGGGGAAAAAAGATGATCGAAAAAATTGTTCCTGGATATGGTAAAAAAGTCCAAGTTGCTAGTGTTCACATGGAAAACACCTATTGTTTCTTTCTCATAAAAACCTTGGGAACAACCAGAGACCTGTTTTGCACCTGGTACAAGCTAACTGAACCGGAGTCTACATAATGTTCTTCACCTCTAACTTACAAAGTGCTGACTTGGGTTTTTTTCATGTAGCCAAGGAAATGGTTCTCTCTCATGGCTGGTCAAAGTCCCAGTGCCTGAGGCAGCTGACCAAATGCTGTTCCCCTTACCCACTGGCGTATTCAGTAGTGCAGCTGGGGGGTGGAAATGGTAAGTACTGCAGGTGCTGCAACATGCTGTGTAAGTGTTGCTATCACTGCCTGGAATGGCTCCAACAGTGAGTGGGGGTGGCACTTATACCAGCTACCTCTGCTCCTCCTCCCACTCTTGGGTTTTGGAAAGGAAGAGGGGAATGGAGCAGGAGAGGAGAGTGGTGGGCTCTCCTCTGGAGAGTGTTGGAGATGCTCTAGCACAATACTCTCCTCCACATGTCTTCTTCAAGTCCAGGGAGTGGGGGAGGGGAAGAGGAAATGCAGTGCAGGTATTCTGACAGATGACCACCTCAGTTGGCCTCATGGATGAGCCAGCCCTGTTCTCTCATCCCTCCTTTTTCTGCATAACATTTGCTTAACATCTGAAGACTTCTGAGAAACTCTTATTACTTTGCAACTACTTTTTGTTGTTCACTACCTCATGATGTTTAATTGATCTGAATAAAGGTATTACTCTACTATTACTCTTGGATTTTTTTTTTTAAGAAATGGTGCAGAATTTTTAATATAGAGAGGAAGTTTTAACAGTGAATGTATCATTAATGTCATCACAACTTATAACAGGGAAAGGTAATACAAATGGAGGATAGATTGGGTTGTTAGCCCAATAAAACAAACTGAAGGTATACAATGTGAATTTTTTTTTACCATGGAGCAACTTTGTGATTCAGATTTAGATCTGGGCAGTGAGTAATTAGATTGTTAAATATTATTTAGAGAGCGATTTTTAAAAACTATTTTTAATGCAAGGTCACTTCACTAAAACTAGCACTAAAGCTGCATGTGCACCTTTCTTGTCCTGTCTGTTGTACCTATGAATGTGTTCAACAGTCAAAGTAAATTTTTTAAAAATGCTTTAACAAATATCGAAAGTGAAATATTGTACAGTTTTAGTACAATACAGTACTTCACAACACTTGTGCTCTGCTGTACCACTTCACACGGTCCGCCTATTCCAAGTACCACTGGACGTAACTGGCGATGACATCATTGCCAGGTGCTTCAGGGTGGGAGGCCAGATGCAATGCGACAAACACCAGCAAGAGGCTCAGGGTGGACCAGAGAGCTTCTTCAAGTGCAGAAAAGCATGCTTTGGAGCCTCCTACTGCTGTTTGTTATGCTGTGTTCCTGGTCTCGCTGGCATGCAGCAGGAATTTTGTCTCACAAGTTAGATTTCTAAAAGAAAAATGGAGGAGTATTTCACATTAGTGCTTTCATTCTAAATTCTCTCTCTCTGGGTCCATTCAATGAGCATGCAACTGGGGGATAGGGCTTAGCTACTGTCTGGAGAGCTTTGTCTTCATTCCCCACTCTGGAGCCACCTATGAGCAAAAAAGGAGAGTTAGGGGGAAAAGCTCTCTGTGATGCAAAGCGTAATTGATTTTTGCATTTTCTCAATAGAAGAGATATTACGAGACATGAAAAAGAATGGCAAAGTAATGTTTTGTGCTGGACACTCAATGCATAATAATAGTTCATGAGAGGATCTTTTCAGTACCATAACTGAAAAGAAACCACACCTGTCTTTGGATTAGGAGACATCATTGAAAATGTGTTTCTCCTGAGGTTCACTCAAAATGATGAATGGGCTTGGAGAGAGTGCCTACTGATTTTGATTCTTATCACTGTTATCAAAACTAAATGCAGGCTCTGTCCCAACAGGGATTTCTGCTACTGCTGCCTTCTACTGAAAGAAACATTTTATATATTTTAAACAGGGAAAAATACTTACATCTTAATTTATCCATGATTTTGCCCCCACAAAGTGTTGCCAAAGCCATTTTGACGGCAAATACAGATATTTTTCCATGTCCTTCTCTGTTCAGAAAGAAAAATATATATGATCACATCAATACGCCTTTGCACTACTGTTGAATAATTCAGCATATACATTCTTACTTGGACAGTAACGCTTTCAATTCTAAAGTATCATTTAAAATAAAAACATGAACACGCCGTGATTTTTGGAGTCACAGTGGGTCCTAAACAAAAGTATAGTATTTAATATACTGCATTAAAGTATAGTAGTACAAAAGTAAGCATTTAAAGGGGTGAACATAGAACTGTCTGGAAGGAAACTGGCCAAGGTAAAAATGCTTAAGTCCCATTCATTTCAACAGGAGAAATTAAGCACAGAAAACTCAAAACGCTTAGCTTTGGCGAGATAACACCCTTATTAAAATATCATGAATGGGATTTTATTGGTTTTTAAAACTTGTTATTATAAGCTGCCTTGAATGCCTCCTACTAGGAGAAAAAGTCATTGCATAAATAAGTGTCTCAAAAGCAGGCTGATGACTGCATAACAGCCCAATCCTGAGCTGCCTGGGGCGCCCAGCTTCAGTGGCACTGAAAACAGCTGCCGCTACATCCTACGCGCCCTGGGCTACCGTGGGCAGCACCTCCGGAGAAGGGGTCTTTTGTCCCCTTCTCCTGGGCAAGGGAAGCAGCCACGCAATGGTAAAGGCATTCATGTAGGGACCCAAGCCCCACATGAACGCCTTGGATCCGGTGCAGTGAAGCTCCCTCCCTCCTCCCGGCACACCTCCTGCCCGCCCTTTCCTCGCCTCCCGCCTCCCTGTCACACATCCTCCCCGCCCTCTTTCTGCCCTTCGCCGCCTCCCCCCTCCCCAGAATGCCTCCTTCCTGTCCCCTCCCTGTGCCGCTTACTGTGCTGCAGCTCGGCGGTCTATGCGACCACCGAGTAGCGGAGGACAGGCGCCCACCTGGCACTAGCCCAGTAGCTAGCATGGGCGCTAGCATGGGTGCTGGCCCAGCATGTTTTCTTCACATTTTTAATATATCATTTTCATGCCTTTCATGTTTGTTTTATGATTATTCTGATCTGCCCTGGTCCTATCTATTTCTGTAAATAAATATGATGTCAATCCATTCTTGGAATGAGGGTCTGCCCTGTCAGCATGAAGATTGTACTGTAACCTTTTCATCCAACATAGGACTGTAAGCTCCTGGGACAGGAACATGCCTTTTCCCTTTATGTAAAGCCCCATGTACACTGGTAAAGTTATTTAAAACAAGCAAACAGTTAAGCTCTTAAGCTTAGCAAGTTACAGTGCGATATGAAAGAACCCAACTTCCAATTTCTTGTACAGTATTTCAGTGGTCAACAAGGACAGCATTTTGCACTAGCTTTCGTAGTGCCATCTTTTGCCTCTTATGTTATAGATCAAGATGTTTATAACTTTAGCATTTCTTTAACTGAAAAGAAAAATAAATGGCAAGTAGAAAAAGCATTTCATTATTTGAAGCCAAAGGATTATTATTTGAAAAAGTATGCTATTAAAATAATGCAGATTTAAAGGTTCCCTATTACATTAGGATTAATTACTTTTTCAAAGAATAAACTGTGAATAGCAGATAAATAAGCTTCTTTCCTGGCAGTGAGTGGTTTTTCTCACAGTTGAATTCTTCCAAGAGCAAAGAAGGTATAAAAAGATTTTCCTCTTTTTTTTTTTTTAAACATTGTAGTTTGATTTGATAGGTTTGGACATAGCATTTCATCAGAGTCATTTATATTCATACATCCATACCGTGACTCAACATATAT
Organism: Tiliqua scincoides; assembly: GCF_035046505.1. Classification (NCBI taxonomy): domain Eukaryota; kingdom Metazoa; phylum Chordata; class Lepidosauria; order Squamata; family Scincidae; genus Tiliqua; species Tiliqua scincoides. Next base: position 49,184,643 of record NC_089824.1, read on the forward strand.
TCAATTTTTCCTTGAAAATATATATTGTCAAAGCTTATGATTGGATGAGATAAATGGGGGACCAGGGTGTCAATGCCCTGAGGGTCTAATAATTCCCAAAGTAGCCCTGTTGTACACTGAATCTTCTCTGTATTAATAGTTTTAATGTTTCATAGGTAAAATACTACTGCTTAAGACCAAATACTTTGGCTTGTGTTAACTGCATGCAGAGATGTTCAATTCAGTAATCTTTGATTTGAAGCTATAAAAGGAAAAAATATCTTCACAGGCAGAATAAATTAAGGAATCAGCTGCCTTACTTGCAGAGATGGAGAAGAGAAAATAATTCAGTTTACATGCTATTCAGTGTCTCTTGAGCTCTCTGAAGAATGAACAACAGTCAAAGAAGCAACAATGCCTACAGACAAACACAGAGATACTTGTATAGGCAACAGTCATGTACCCAGGTGGGGAGGAGGTTGATCAACAACTTCACTTTTCATGACAAGGTGATATTGATTTAAACCATCATAAGAAATGTGCTGTATGCTTGTCTTTATTGCATGAACAAACTGATAGTGCTTCTCTCTTCCTACAACATGGATATCACAAAAACATCAGAAGAGCTTAAGAGTAGGCAGTAAGGTTGAGCATCCCAGAGTAATTTCTTCTACATGCTACTCATATCCCCAGTAGTGAGGAAAAGGAACTTCCTTTTGCTCTGCCATCTCTAGTACACGGACTGTATCAACAAAGACTTGCAAGCAACCAACAAATGCTATTAGTACCATTTTATAATATCAGATTAGTCAGTGACAAATGTAGTTAATATTCTGAATTCAAGGAATTCTTTGATTTCATTGGAGATAGGTATGCATTTGTAGCATAAAAGAATAATGACAATTACACAACAAAATTGCAGAACATAATGGAAACCTTCCACATGTTTGAAAAACTCTGTCAAAGTCAAAACATTGCACACTTGTATTTTGGTTCAGCAAAAGGCAGTATCTTACCTAGACTGTCTATTTGAAAACAAAAATTATTTTCTATGCAAGCAGGCAAAACTCCAGTTTTAACAATGGGGTAAAAGCCTCCTCACTTTCTTTGCTTTCATATGTATCTTACTTCATTGTGACATTTCAAGAAAAAGCAGATAATTTCAATGAATCTGTGGCTTTTAAAAATCTTCCTTACAAAAATACTCTCTGATCCATATAGTAGGCTGCTACACATTTTTGTTCTCTGTAGAATAACTAATTGGCATCAAGCTGAGACTTCTCTGAGTAGAGCATGTGTTCAAATAGCTGAGCTAGACAGTCTGCAGGTTTCTCCCCTTTTAAGGTCGAGAAAAACACCTGCAACTTCTATAGTTGAATAGTACTAGGAAATGTAAGACACAGTAAGATTTTCAGTTTTGGAAGACACCTGTTTCAAGAACTGGTTGTGTACAATTGTATTCTATATAATAAGACTGCTTCTGTGTTTTTAAGTCGTAAGAATCCTAAGAACATAAGAACATAAGAACAGCCCCACTGGATCAGGCCATAGGCCCATCTAGTCCAGCTTCCTGTATCTCACAGCGGCCCACCAAATGCCCCAGGGAGCACACCAGATAACCAGGGAGCACACCAGATAAGTCATCCTCTGGTGACTACTACTCAAAACTATATTAGGAAGAGTATATACATTGCCCAAAAGAAACTAGGGTGGCTAAGCAATGCCTATGGTTTTCTAGAAAAAGACATTTGTCTTCCTCACCTGTTTTTAGATGTGAGAGTAATTGCTGAAGTACCCTACAGGTTGAAGTCCCTCTTCTGATTTCAGCCAAGATATGAGTGACGGCCAGTGTAGTGTATCAATTTATGTGTTGGATTAGGATTGGGAAAACCTGAGCACTTAGTGCAGATTCAAGCAGTAACGGATCTGCCATTAACTAAAAGGGACAAATGCCCCATGCGTGAACCCTCTACGCCTCTAGGACCACATGGAAGCCTCTCTGAGGCTCCTGATGCAGTCAGAAACTGTGCTTCCAGTTTGCCGAAAGCACAGTTTAAGACATCAAGGAAGCCTCAGGAGGCTTCCCCGGTGCATCCTGGAGTCACACGAGGCTCCATAACATTGCAGTGAGTGAGAGGGGTGGATCTGCATGTGGAGGGCTGCATCTCTCGGGCCGCGGTATCATGGACCTTTGCCCCAGGCATGGGGCTGGGGAAGCCTGCCACTGGATTCAAGCAGCCTGTGTCAGGCTTTCAGGCACAGAAGGGGGAATAGGATATGGCAGCAGACTCTGCCACCATCCCGTGCTCCTCCAGGGCCTGAACTGCTTGGTTTTGTTTAGTCATGCTTGCAGCTCATGTGTTTCTTGCTTAACATTCTTGCTTAACTGAAGAAAGTAACAAGCAGACCAACAGCCTGTGTGCTAGAACAAAACTAACTAAACGTTACAGGAAGCAGGAATTTGGTTAAACAAGAATGTTAAGCAAGGATCACTTGTGCTGTAAGCACTACTACAGAAAAACAAAAGTAATGGGTGGGGGGGGGTTAAGGGGCACTATTTGCATAGGGCTTCCCCATATCTGTGGTTTCCATATCCGCAGCCCCTTGGAACAGATCCCCATGGATTCAGGGGGAAGCCTGTACTCAAGTCAGAAATACTCAAACTCCATTTTAATAAGAACAGAAAGGCATTTATATGGTCATTCGAATTGATTTGAGTGAAGTCTACTCTTTGATATTTTGCAGCCTGAGGGCCCAATCCTACCCAATTTTCCAGTATCAGTGCAGCTACAATGCAGTCCCAAGATAAAGGAACAAGTAAAGGTAAAGGAACAAGTGCTCCCATACCTGCCCTGTGACTGCCTCCCTACCACAGGATGCAGTACATGCCCCTTTGGCACAGCTACACTGGCATTGGAAAATTGGATAGGATTGGGCCCTGAGTTGAGATGTAAAATGGCATTTCCCTTCCCATCCTGGATCTCCTGGGATTCTTAATCTGCCTCACCTGGCCATGAGTCTGTTAAATGTTTAGGTCTTCTGTTTGCTCCTCTAATAAAATCACAATCACCAATAACTTGTTGCTCTGATTTATAGTATGCAGAATTAAAGTAGCTATTCCAGAACAATTTGCACGTAGGGGCATGCTCTGGGTGATATACAATGGCACTTTGTACTTTGTTCAACTTCCTAGCTAACAGAAATGTATATAATAGCCATGGAGCAAGTTAAGAACTGTGCTGGATGAACGTATTTCACTCCCATCATTTACAGCAATGAAACTCCTTCCCCTCTTCTCAGCAGCACACACTCCTGTGCCTGCTAAATCCTTGCAAATGGCAATACTGAACTCAAAATATATATTCTGAATGAACTCGTTTTCACAACTATGGCTTTGATGAACAGGGGAGAGGGCAACTTACTAGCAATGTACACCAAGGCACGTACCCAGGCATTTTAAATCAGTTTCCTTCCTGTTTTTGTTAACGAATTCAGCGTTTTGCATATATTAAAACAAACGCTGCTTCATCCTAGTTGTGCAGCCTTTTCAAAAATCCTAAAGGCCACAGTTTCACAGCCTACTGACAATTTCTCCTTGGAGAGGGCAGGAGGGATGGTTGAATGCAGGCACACTGTGCCTCTGTGCCTTCCTTGTCATGTGGAACTACTGCTCCCCCCAGCTGTTGCCATGGTGACTAAAACTGAAGCAGTTGATCTGGCTCTGAAAAGGTACACAATACCATGCAAGAAGGCCATCAAGTGTGTATTGGGGAGGAGGAAGTGAGGGGGTGGGTAGGCAAGCAAGAGAAGGAAACTTATTTCAGTGGTTCTTTAATAATGTGGATTTTCCACCTGTGCATCTTCATAATGTAAAACTGTAACAAGGTATTAGATAATGTGCATCTGTCAAAGTACAAAGTCAATCCCAGTCAATCCAGTTTGTAATTTCAGGCTGTTCAGATGCTTTTAAGAATGGAAATAACATGCTGTTGGATCCTGAGCAAAATTACCATAATTTGCATATATACACAGAACACTCATTTATAACATGACATTAGGATGTTATGTCTCTTTTCTGCAAATGTCCTGCACATACACGTACGTGTGTGTGTGTGTGTGTGTGTGTGTGTGTGTGTGGGTAGGTGGGTTTGTGAGGGGGGGGAGAGGGGTTAACCCAGGCATTACAATGCAAGGTTTCAGGAAGTGGCAATGGCATGGATTATAGTCTACTGGTATTTTTCTGTTAGAATCTCACAGTTTGCTGTATTAACAGGAAAAAGGAGGGCGAAATTGCTTACAGCTGCAGCAAAAGCATACAGCAAAAGGAGTTTTCTCCAAACAATAACCGACTAAACCCATACCCCTGTCACAGAACAAACACTACTGCAGATGTTTCCACGAGCAGTAACATCTAAAGAGTGGAGCGATTTTGCATTTTAAATGTGTTCTGCTATGGCCAAAGTAGGCATTATGCACATGAATAAAACACTGCTCTTTTTAAGTGGGAAAAGCCAAAACTGGAGGGGTGATCGGAATTGGAGAAACAACAGGAAACCCACTGTAAACCCACTTCCCAGCCTCCAACTTGAAACCACCTCCTTGTACCTTCTCCTACATTCCCATGGAGTTCCACATTTGTGCTTTTTCAAATTTGGAACTTGAGAGAGGGCCTTCTTAGATGGCAGTCTAGAGTGGGAAATAGTGAAGAAAAGAGAATTTAAGCACCCTCCTCTTGCTGTCACTTCTCTGCTCACTTTTCCTTTTTAAAAAGGGTCATTAGGGTGAGGTTACACACACCCACATGTAACACCTGGTTTTGTCTGTATACTCACAATTGAGAAAGTCCTGAACACCAGTCATATGCAAAATTTCACTTTGAGGAAGACCAAGACCACTATTTACTCAAAACTTAATTATCTCAACTAGGTAGGGATGGAGCCATAACTCAGTGGTAGAGTACCTGCTCAGCACATATCAAGTCCCAGGCTCAATTCCTGACAACGCTTTCCCAGGTAGGGATAGGAAAGGCACCTGCCTGGAACCATGGAGAGCTACTGCTAGTCAGTGTTGAAAATAACAAGCTAGAGTACTGGTTTTTCAACCATTGGTACTTGAGGTGCTGTCTACCATTCGAAGGCCCCCTGAACATCTGCTACCTGGCAGCAAGACCAGGAACGTGACACATCAGTTGGAGGCTTGGCAGGCAGAGCTCCAAAGCATGGTTTTCCATGCTCGAAAAAGCCCTCCCGTCCACGCTGAGCCTCTTACTGGTATTTGTTGTGACGGATCTGGCCTCCGAACCCAGAAGTAATCGGTGATGATGTCATTGCCAGTTCCTTCCAGTGGCACTTCGAAGAAGTGGACCATGTGAAGTGGTACGGTGGAGGACAAACATTGAGGAACACTGAGTTAGAGGGACCGGTGGTCTGATTTGGCATAAGGTCGCTTCCAACTCAGTTAACATTTTTCTGCAGTAAGATAAACAGCAACAGTCAGTGGTTAATTAAAGGCACACTTACGGGTCAAAAGCTGCCAGCAAGAAGTTGAGCAGTAAGCTGATGGATTGCTCGACATTGATCTGGTGGGTCGTGGGCATGCGTTTGTTGAGCTGGTAAAAAACTGTAGACAACACCGCTTCAAGTCGAGCCACATTTAGCTCTATGTTTGGATCCAAATTGTTCAATGAATTTTCCCGCAGTGCTTCTATTACATTCCAAATGTCCACTAGGTGCACTATGTAGAATGCAAAAACAACAATCATCAGATCAAAATGAGATACATAATAAACCAGCCTTTTTGTACAATGTAAACATAAACATAGAGGATTCTATAATAGTGGCCCATGCCACTACCACAGACTAAAGACCACTGCATATGTTTCCACGAGCAATAACATCTAAAGAATGGAGCAACTTTGCAATCTGCTCAGGGCTAAAATACCAAACATTGCAACAAGAACAAAAAACAAAACACATCTGAAGGGGTGATCAGGATTGGAGCAGGGAAAACACCCTTCCCATCCACTTCTTTCCACTCCAAACTGCCTCCTCCCGAAAGCTGGTTTTTCTTATAAAGATATTGGCTAGTGGGATTTTGTAGAAGCATATATACTTTGCTTGTGCCAGGCAGGAATGCCGTAACTGAACCTCATGAACTATAGCAAGGTTGTAGGATTAGAAAAGCAGGTTGTAGGATTGATGCCCCAATCCTATCCCCTGTAATCAGTCCTGATGCTAAGGTGCCAAAAAGGCAAGCACCACATCCTACACTGGGGTGGGCACTCAGACAGCCTGTTGGAATCTATAAATACAAATATTTTCTACTTAACTCCTGGTAGACTACCTGATCAGCAATGGGCATACCTATTCTGCTGGTAATGCTGTAATGGGCATACACCTATTCTGCTGGTGTATGTCCAAGGAGAGAAAAGGAGCAGGGAGGTTTGAGACAGAGAGAATAAGTTCTGGTATGCACCACTGCTGTTGGATTCAAACCCATCTGCCTCCACCCTGCCCAGATCCTCCCACTTCTTCCCTCAGCCCTTTTACTGCTTGTCCCCACTGCCACCTCACATGAATGGATGGAGGCCTTGTTACCAGCCTGCACTGGCGGTTGCATTGTGCTTGCCAGCACTGCCACAGCATGTGGCACCAGAGTGTGCAACACTATCACATGACTTCTGCCAGGATCCAGGCCCTTCTGACTGGATCCTGCCAGCTCTGACAGCAGGATGCACACACTGCCGGTGGAGCCCAGCATATAGGACTGGGACTTGATTTTCCTATTATAAGTTGTAGGCAAATGTGAAATTACACTTTTATTGCTTTTGGAATAGCAGGAGCATGGTCACCAGCAGTTTGGACTACTATCCCATTCTAAAAACTTGGGCTTCAGTTAGCATTCATTTAATGTGACTTCTGGTTCTGTTCTTCAACATCGGCTCATTGTATCATTTAGAGCCACCCAACTTCTTTCAGAACAGTAAAACCTCTGAAACACCCAACATGAGAGGCTTGCCCAGGACCCAGTTCACTTTTGGTCAGTAGGGGCCACAGACCTGAAGTTCAAAAGTCCCATTTCCACAGAGATAGAAGAATTAAGATGTTAAGGTAGAGTGGTACCAGGAAAGGGTTTAGAAGAGAGGAGACATTAATGATGGAAATTTGACAATCGCCACTATATTAATATTTAACATTTGTATAGCACTTACTGAGTGTACAAAGCACTTCTATTGTCTTATCTTGATGTAGACCTTACAAAAACCCTGTAAGGGAAGAAGTATTCTCATTCCTATATTACAGATGAGACACCAAGGCCAAGAGGGAGTGATTGCTCCAGGCCACACAGGGAGTATATTGCAGAGGCAAGATTCAAACTTCAGAAGTCCTAATTCAGTCCCTTAGCCACTATGCTACAGTGACTCTCTACCCATGACTGGGATAAGCAGATTATAAAGAAGGACAGAGGAGTAAGAGAGCAACCTCTAGCAGTGTCTCTGCATGCTCCTGCTTCCCACCTCCTTATCTTGTAGATCTGGAGATACAAGGGTCTAACTCCTTTCACTTTGATTTCACACTACAAAGTAAAATCTTTGACCTGGTTAATGGGCTGTAAGATGTTCAATAAAAGTATTATATTCCTGTACAGCTGTCAGGTTTAAGTTCACCATTTGAATGGATCTTATGTTCGCCCCAGCAGTCTAATAAGCTTTTTTTTTTTAAAGCCCATCTTCTTTACTTTCAGCTTTTATACATATTGCTATGTAATACTTGTTGGGATCTGGTAAACGCAGACAGCTTACTCCCACTGCTCAAGGTCTCACAGCTTGGCACAGTTCCAGGGGAGTGTGTGCAGCAGCCTTGCTGGTAAACTTGCTTTGAGAACAGAAACACAGCACGGACAGCAGGGTCCTTCACCAAACATGTATTTACATCAGATACAGTGCAGTTCAGTACAGGCATTCAGCACTGGTCCCATGCAGGGAACCCAGAGCTACTCACAGCCACAATGCTTAGAGCACAGCAACAAAGTACTCCACAGAAATCCATCCAACTACCCCATCAGTCCAGCAGTGGCTGCTTTGGCTTTATGCAAGAGCTGGCCAATGGGTGCCTGTTTCAGGGCAGGCTTGGGCTAATCAGCCCCACCCATTTCCACCTGTGTCTGTAGTCACTCTGTAGGCAATCAACTAGCACCTGCTGAGTGACTCGGCACTTCTTGCCTGTATCAGGCTTTTGCTGCCTCTCCTGGGGCCAAACTTTACACGTGCCTCCTGTGTCAAACCCAGGGGCATCCTCCAGCAACTCCCAGCCAAGGGATTGGGCACAAACCTTGACAATACGATGTTTAAAAAAATCTATGCATGGGAAGAAAATAAGCTGCATTTCCATCATTTCCTATTCAGTTTTATTTTCAGACACTGAACAATATGACGCTTAAAAAGAAGAGAGGTTACAATATGCTTTAATGCTGTAAATTAACACGAACAAGCATTTTTGAAATGTTTTTCTTTTGTCCTTTGTGCTTTATTTAGAGAGCAACAGACATTCTGAAAGCATTCAGAACTTACAACCGCTTCTGCTCAAAAGTTTTTAAAAAGTAACTTGGTAGCTATTATGAGTACCAAGGCAGGAATAAGCCTCTTCTAAAAGATTCCGGGCCTAAATCTATCCAACTTTCCAGTGCCAATGCAGCCACATTGCAGACCTGAGGTAAGGGAACAAACATTCCCTAGACTGCCCCCCTCCCCACAGCAGGACACAGTGCACACCACGTTGGCAAGCTGCATCAACACTGGAAAGTTGGATAGGATAGGGCCCTAAATTTGTTTACTTAAAACAAAAAGCAAACCATCCTACAGGTGTTTTTTCCAAATAACTCCAATGTTTCATGGAGGTATGGATGATTTAAGGCTGAAATTTTAAAACAACTGGGGAAGCCTCCAGTTGTTTTTAGGAGAAGCAGTGCTGGTGGGTAGGGGAGTGTTTGAGGGTGCAATCCTAACCCCTTATGTCAGTGCTTTCCAGCACTGACATAAGGGCAATGCAGCTCTGAGGTAAGGGAACAAACATTTCCCTTACTTTGAGGAGGCCTCTGTGAGTGACACCCAACTGCAGGATGCAGCACACGTCCCTTTGGTATCGCTATGCCAGTGCTGGAAAGCACTGACATAGAGGGTTAGGATTGTGCCCTAAAACTTTTCTAATACTCCACTTTTGTTCTGCAAATCAGTTCCCTGCCAAGTTACTAAAAGCTCAACTTGGGGTGTGTGCGTGCGCGGGGGGGGGGGGGGAGAGCAGGCATATTTTTCCCAGCTGCTAGGGGCAGTGATGACAACAGTATAGTACTGTTTTCCTTATTTGTCCCTCTTCCTGTAGTCTGTGGACACACAGCCCAATCCTGAGCTGCCTGGAACGCGGGGCTGCCACAGTTCAAAAATGGCTGCCACAGCATCCAAAGTGCCCCGGGCACCCACCACCGTCTCCTCTTCATCCCCTTCCCCCGAGTAAAGGAAGTAGCCTCGCAATGGGGTGCTCACAAAATTTTGCTTGGATTACAAACCAAACACATGACTTGAACCAACCCTGCCCTTCTCCAAATTCTGCATCAGTGCAGAGTATTCAGGGAATGGAAGGATGTATGCCCCTGTGCTGATGCTTGCAGCTGCAAGAGTCCCTCCAAAAGGAAGAGAAACTACTCTTCATTTCTTCTATGCAGAATGTGGAGCCTGGGGTACTGGATCTGAAAGCATCTCATCATTACCCTTTCCCATATCTCCTTTCCGACATGTAGAATAGGGAAAGGGAGAAATTTTTTTGTCCCTTCTCATTAGGTTATTCCAGGAGGCACTAGCAAGTTGATGATTGCAAATCTCATGGGGGGACATGAACAATGACACCCCTCCTTTTCCCTCCAATTTTCCCTAGAGGAAATGAGGTCATCTTTCTTCTCTCCCCTCTCCTCCCTATGAAGCAGTAGAGCTCCCTGGGTGGCACTTTCTGCAAAACCCCAGTGTGCAGGAAAGAAGCAAGTTCTTTCCTCTCTCTCTAGTCTACCTGGAAGAAATGAAGGGGTTTTTATTCTGCAGTAAAAAAAGAGCAGCCATGCTTCCTTACTGCTTGCCGAAAAAATGAAGCTGGAAGAAAACAAGTTAGGGAAAAACAAGGGGGCAGCTCTTCTTGTTCTAGTAGTTAGAAGTTCACAGAAGACAACTTAAGGGTATTGCTGGTACCTTGCTTTCACTCAACAGAAAACGGGCGGGGGGAGGAAACAACAGAAGTGAGCAGGAAATGATGGGTGCTCACTGCTGGCAAGGAAGCAAGTGGGCTTACTGGAGCTTGCCCATGTATACAGGGCATCCTGCGTTATCCATGGGGGTGCATTCCAGGACCCCTGTAGATAACGAAACCTACGGGTCTCAGGGCCCTGTCCTCTGGAGGCGATAGGACCTGTCCTCTGAAGCGTTCATGTCAGGCTGACCCTTTGGGTTCAGGACCCATTGATGATCAGATTTGTGGGTTATGAATCTGCCGTTATGCAGCCCCACTATATATACATTTTGCCTCATAGGAATTATATCATGCATCTTTAGTCCATGAAAGCATATGTTCTAATAAATGTGTTAGTCTGTAAGGTGTTATAAGACTTCTTGATAATTTAAATCAAAATTTTAAAGAACATGTATTATTTTCAGCACAATCCTAGAGCTATCTACTCAGTAATAATAATAATAATAATAATAATAATAATAATAATAATAATAATAAAACTTTATTTTTATCCCGCCCTTCTCCCAAAAAGGGACCCAGGGCGGCTAACAACATATAAAACAAATTAAAACATAATTTCACAGATAAAAACATATTAAAAAACACATTAGCAGAATCCATAAAAACAGTAGTCAGAAGAGTCAGAATAAAAGAGCATAAAACAGCAGTTCTTAGAGGAAGCGGGCCTGTAAAAAAGCAACTAAAAGATATATAAAAGATGTTAAAAAGGCCAGAACGTCAGAAGGCTTGGTTAAACAACAAGGTCTTCAGGCCTCGCCGAAAGGACTCAAGAGAGGGAGCCATTCTCAAGTCAAGGGGAAGGGAGTTCCACAACGTTGGTGCCACTACTGAGAAGGCCCTATTTCTTGCCGCCGCCCCACATACCTCCTTAGGCGGCGGCACTTGTAAAAAGGCCTTCTCTGATGACCTGAGAGGACGAGCCGGATTGTACGGGAGTAGGCGGTCTCTAAGATATCCTGGCCCAGAGCAGTATAGGGCTTTAAAGGTCAAAACCAGTACCTTGAATTGGGCCCGGAAACGAATGGGCAGCCAATGTAGCCCCCGGAGAAGCGGGCTGACAGAGTCAAACCGCCTAGCTCCAGTGACCACACGGGCCGCCGCATTCTGCACTAATTGCAGTTTCCGAACCGTCTTCAGGGGCAGCCCCACATAAAGCGCGTTACAATAATCTAACCTCGATGTCACCGTAGCATGGATCACCGTGGCCAGGTCTGCACGATCCAAGTACGGACGCAGCTGGCGCACCAGCCGAAGCTGAGCAAAGGCCCCCCTAGCCACAGCCGCCACCTGGGAATCCAGGAGCAGCTGCGAGTCCAGGTGGACCCCCAAGCTGCGGACCTGCTCCTTCAGAGGGAGTGCAACCCCATTCAGAGCAAGCTGATAATCCAGCACCTGCATCGAGGATTTCCGAACCAGGAGAGCCTCTGTCTTATCCGGATTTAATTTCAGCTTGTTAGCCCCCATCCAGATCCTCACTGCTTCCAGACAGTGCTCCAGGCCCTCAACCGCCACCCTGGAGTCTGGAGGAAAGGAGAGATAAAGCTGGGTGTCATCAGCATATTGATGACACCCCACTCCAAACCCCCGGATGACCTCTCCCAGCGGTTTCATGTAGATATTAAATAGCATGGGGGACAGAATTGAGCCCTGCGGCACCCCGCACCTCAATGGCCAGGGTGTCGAACAGGCATCCCCCAGCACCACCATCTGGGACCGACCTTCCAAGTAGGAGCGGAACCACCGCAAAACAGTGCCTCCAACTCCCAACTCGGCCAATCGGCCCAGAAGGATACCATGTAGTAGTAAGTCCCATTATGTTCAATGAGGCTTACTCTCAGAAAAGTGTATACAGGATTGCCTCCTTTGGCATTTTGTGTAATAACCTTTTCTATTTCTCCTTTTAAAACAAACTGGAATTATTAGTTCATTTCATGATTTCATTTAAGTCTAGGAAAGTGTCACAATGGGGTTTTAATAATCAGTACCTGTTTACATAACAGACAATATCTCTAACTAAATCCAAGTTACACATACATTGTCATGAAATAAATTTAATTTTGAATTATTGCTCTATGCCATGAGAGATCCTCAAAGGTACAATTATGGCTGAACAGATTATAAACAGATTCCTTTTTAAGTGCCTTTTCACATCTCCTGCTATCTCTCCACTATACAGCAGAGGGCGAGCATTTGGCTAACTGAACAACTATAGATACAGGTGCAGCACAAGAAGTAGGAATGAGTATGCTACCACAGCCTCCTTTTATCTTCCTATAATACACACCTACCTATGGCACTGCAGGAATAAAAGGAAAAACAATGAAGATCTGATGGCCTGCCCTTCCCTGAAGTTCCCATAAGCCTTGATTAAATTGCAGCACAGTGGAAAACAGAATTTGTCCATGTTCAGTGTAACAGGATCCTTCACCCCAATAAGGACACCTCCACCCTGAGACCTTATTCCTAAGGAAGACCAGCAAAGGAGTACAACAAAGTCCAAGGAGAGAGGAATGGCTTGAAGCCGCTCCAAACGCCTCAGGAATGAGGGTTGGGATCCGGCATAACTGCCAGGTTCCAGTCCCACCTTCCGCTCCCCACCCGCCCACCCCTGGGGCCGCCCACTGCCCGCCCTTCCCTCACCCCAGATTGCCTTCCTTTTGCCTCCTCCCTGCCTCCTCCCCACCCACCCCAGAGGCCACCCCAGCTGGGCCGACGCAAGGCTCAGTGCCTCCATCAGCGCAGTGGCTTGTGTCAGCCTCCACAGGCCAGCATGCCTCTGTGGGACTTGCGCCAGCCCAAGAGTGCCTCTGTATTTCACCCTAAGATGCAACCATACGAACTAAAATTCTAGATAGACTCTGCAAAATTAACCACTCTGGCTGCTAAACAATCAGCTCAGTCAGTATCTCACATGGCTGCAGTGTAAGTCATCATCACAAGGGAAGCTTAGCACTTCAGACCATTGCGATGTGAATATCTGAGGTGGGAAGCAGGAGATTCAACAATCCACCTACATCTGGTACAACTTATAAACAAATGCAGACAACACATGAAAAGACAAAACTATGAAGCAAGACTAAGGTATGCATTGGGCTCTTAGTTCACAGAAGAGGGCTAAATATTTATTTGAAAAATTCATATTCTGCCTTTCCCATACTGAAGCAAATGCCCAAAGCAGCTTACAAAGCTCCATAATAAATGTACAATGTATCACAACAATAAGTAAAAAAAAATCAAAACAAAGCATTAAAACATTAATTATAACATTAAACAAAGTAAAATCAAGCAAATCAACACACAACATTGAGCCATTGGTGGGGGGAAAAAAATTGATCCAGGAAAGCAGTCAAGCCACAGCACTATTGCAGAGGGCAAACATCCACCCATCAAGCAAATGCTAGATGAAACAGGTATTTTTTTGAGCCTTCAGCGAAAAGCCATGAGGGAGGAAGTAGTTCTTAATTCCCCTGGAAGAGATTTCCATAATTATGCAGCCACTACAGAGAAGGCTTGTCCCGGAGCTGCCAACCCTCACACTTGGGATGGAGATGGCACTTGAAGGAAGAGGGCAGGCTGGAATGTATGAGAGAAGGTGGTCCTTCAGATAGTCTGGACCCAAACTGTAAATGGCCTTAAAGGTCAATACCAGCATCTTGAATTGGGAGTGGAAACGAATGGGCAGACAGTTTAGCTGCTGAAGAGGTGGTCCAACAGATTCACATAGTTTGGACCTTGTATCCACCCGGGCCATTGCATTCTGCACTAATTGCAGCTTCCGAACCATCCTCAAGGGTAGCCCCATGTACAGCTTGTTACAGTAGTCATTATTTATTTCTAATAAATAAACATTTCTTTAAATATTTCAGGAAGTTAGAATTCAGAGAAGAGTTGGGGTCATTAAAAGGATACAGGGAAAGGATATAAAGGATCCTTTTATATTTCCATATAAAAGGATACAGGGAAATTGCAGAGTAGTGAAATTAATCAGTCTGAACAGCAGAAGGTTTATTAATTAATAACTATATCCTGTATGTCCTTAAGGTAGTTCAGAAATATTCCCATGAGGCTCCTGCAATATCTCCTTTTCAGACACTAGACTGAAACCGCCTTAACTTTTTAAATATAACAGCCTAATTTGCTCTCAGTGTTCAGTCAAAAATGTTCCAGTGATACCTACACATGAATCTTTTTTTTCCAGGAAGCTGAAGAACTGTCAGAGATGACATAGAATAAACTTGTAGTGAAGTCACAAATTAAAATGCCAGATGGTATTCACTCAAGATTTCTTAGAGAGCTAAAACGTGAAATGGTTGGCTAAAATATGTCCCACTGCTGAAACTGGCTTCCTTAACAAAAGACTGGCAGTCTGCCAACGTTTGAACCACAATTTTTAAAAAGAGATCCAGGGGGGATCCATTAAATTACAAACCTGTCAGCCTAACTTCTGTCCAAGGTAAACTGATGGAAAGTATTGTTGAGGCTGCAGCTGTCCAAACTTTGAACGGCAAGCTTTGGTAAGGAAATATTGGAAGTTGAAGCTACATCTAAAAAGAAACTGCTTGAGATTTTTAAAGAGGAAAAGTTCATAATTGTCATAGTCAACTGCCACAGATATAGAACAGTTTATCACTTCCTGAGGATGAGGTAATACAAAATTATAGGAAGATACTCTACTAGTCACTAGATGGCACTGTGCATGTTTTAGTAAGTGCCACACATATGTGCTCTGACATACTTAGGATATGCTCAAAGTGCATCAGATTAATAGTAACCAAGATCTATGCATTTCTGTTGCTCCTTTAACAAATCAATTACATCTACGTATCTGTGTAACTACCTCTGTGTAATTTGGTTTCAGAGTTAGCCAATCCATTTTCACAGGGCAATTAATAATAATAAAATGTTGAACTGAACAAAGGAATATCTCAGCAATAATAATAATAATTATTATCATGGCAACGGAATGCTCAAGTGTGAGGCATGTATTTGTCTCACTTTATCATTTTACTGAGTCAGGTTGCAATCCTATACACACTTTCCTGGGAGTAAGCTTCATTGAACACAATGGGACTTACCTCTGAGTAGACATGCATAGGATTGGGCCGTCAGTACAAAGCAGACTCAAACAGTGAGGTGTAGCAGCTACAGAGATAAGCCACGATACTAGTCCACTTTTCAGAAATGCTATAAAAATTACTAACATAATGTATCTGAAGTTTTCTGAAAACCGCAAAATGATATAAAAATGTTAAATGTTTGAAGTCTTTGGCACAATCCTCTCTAGTCCCTGTTTCCTACTGTTACAGTGCAATCCTATGCATGTCTACTCAGAAGTAAGTCCCACTGTGTTCAATGAGGCTTACTCCTAGGAAAGTGCAAATAGGATTGCAGCCTAAATACTTATAACTGAATTATGGAGCAATTTAGAGCCAGACTTAAGCTGGTGCAGCTCCCATGTCGGCCTCCGACTATTGACTTAAGATTCATGTTTGTTCCACCTCGTGAGCCAGGGAGGCTGGGGCAAAGGATTGTGCCAGCTCCCGAAGGCCAAATCTGGACTCTGAACGAGTCCAGTAAGATCATGCCAGCTAAGGCAGACTGGTGTGGGGGGTGTGGGAGGACAGAATCGAGGCAGGGAGCGGGGTGTTTTGAGGTGGGGGAAGGGCGGACCAGGAGGTAGATCAGGAGCAGGATGGGGAGTGGGATTTGCCATGGCGGCGCAGAATGAATCACAACCCCTGTCCTGTGTCCGAGCCATGTTAACACTGGCTGCTCAGATTTGTGTCTGCAAAACTACAGGCATAGATCTGAGTAGCCCCATAGGGATGGCTGGGGCACAACATAGAGTAAGGGGGAAAATATCCCCTTACCCTGAGTTGCCCTCCAGCCAGCTAGAACCAGCTAGACCTTTGACAACCTAACCTCTAGCTAACATTAGCTTTGCAATATTGAAATTTCATCTTAACTATATATCAAATATATCATATACACTATAATTTCAATGAGACTTGCTCCCAGGTAAGTGTATATAGGACCACACCCTTAGAAACCCTTATTTGGCTACCACATCATCAGATTGGAGTTTGCATTGCTTCTAGATACATTTTTTGTGCTGATTATCCACCCTCGTTCAGTGACTAACACTAAAATCCAGTTTTTATTGCCACAGAACTACCTCAGCAAAATGTTATGTTAAGCTCTGAAGTGCTGCATCATCAAACTCGGTGGATGGTAGTAGCCAGCTAAGAAAGGTGGAAAAGCGTTCGTTAATACAAAAATCTCTCAGTCATCAACAATGACAGGACAGAAAATTAATTAGATAAAGCCAAGAAGTAAATGGGATCTGGGTAAAGTACTATGCACAGTGACATTTGTGTATTTATGGTAGCAATTTTCAATGTCCTCAGAAACTCAGGTGGAGTAAGAGTCTGCATACTGTGGGTATTCGTTTGAAGTCTTTTTTATCTTGCAAACTCTGAAGATGATTTGCAACTCCAATATAAAGGAACTTTTAAGGAAGAGAGGAAAATGTTGAATTATTTCATGGGGTAAAATGGGGTGTGGGAGATGAAGCAAATGAAAGCACACAAGAGAATGTGCTAAAAGAATTAAATCACTTATTTCCAAGCACAGTGTTATTCTACTTATGTATACATTCTTTAAAATGCATGATCTTCAACTTGTTCAGAATGGGATCCCACCTCAAACACCAGCCTGCAGTATGGAACCCACCTTAAGACCAACCAACCCGCCTTTATGGTGGATACTTAACAGCAGGTCCTGCTATGCTGCTGCTTCTCCTCTAGGCAGCATGCATGCAAGAATGCTGCTGCACATCTGGCTGCAGTGGCAGCAAGAGGTGGCTCATGCATGCTATGCCTGCCATAGTGTGATGTTGCTAACCAGTCACCCAATGAGCGAGAAGGTGAGCAAGTGAGCTGTCATGATTTCCCCTTCTTTTCCTAGCTGATGCTGGCCAATTAGCCTGCCTCTTTTTTTCCCCCAGGTCAACTGAAAGGAGAGGAGGAGCAGAGTGTGGCAAGACAACTTTGTACACTCAGTTTTGAAAGGCGGGTGGGGGGTCGGAAGATGTGAGGTGAGGAAACACAGAAGGCATTTGCCCTATTAGAGGGCAAGTGAATAGGTGGGAGACTGATGGTTTGGGGGCTTGGTCAAAGTAACCTCTCCAAAGTCAAAATCTCCAGAACTGACCTAATCTTGGACTCCTAGCCCTGGCCTTAAACAAGAGCCTCAAAACAAAATGGTGTCAGCAGCAATGCCACAACCACCTGAGATTGGGCCACAACCCACTTCTGGGTCCCGACTCACATGCTGAAGATCTCTAATCCAAACTAAGAGCAAACACAAGTATAACATTTTAAGCATGGAGGGACTTAAACAACATTCATTCACTCCTGTGTAGTAGTACTGCAAATCCCCGTCTGCCTGTGTCGCTGAGGTAATCATACTACAAGCTGACACCCCATGCATGAAATATACATGCATGGATGCATTCCTCCTAACTTCAGTAGTTAAACATAACTGAACAAGCATTCTATGGCGGCACCATAATTCATTAATTCTTTCCATAGACTCACCTAAGGAGGCTATACACATTTACCTGGAAGTAAGCTCCATTAAACTCAATGGGGCTTACTTCTGGGTAGACACACATAGAATTTCACTGTACTCTGGTCAGAGAGAGAGAGAGAGAGAGAGAGAGAGAGAGAGAGAGAGAGAGAGAATCTCAGAGGCAAATACCTGTATGTACAAGTGTGTATTTACCTGAGGCAAATACCAAAGGTTTTAGGTATTTTTCAGCGCACGAAATCTCATGCTAATTCCTACAAACTCTCTCTCTCTAGTACTCTCCTCCATTTTTTGAGATGATACTTGCTCCTTTATTTTGACCACAACTTTTAAACAAAAGAATATAAAAAGCATTTGTATGGAATGCAGGTTATTGGGAGAATAAATGAAAATGCTTTAAGAAGTATAGCCTGCAGTGCCACAATGCAACTTCATGTTGGCATCATATAGATACTCAAACTGCCAGTCTTTCTTGCTGGCATGATGATATAATAGCCCCAGAAGTAAGACTGGCCCAGAGTGTGATGTGTTTAAAAATATCTGAAGCACATTCATCTTTAACAGCACTTGCATTTAATTTACAGATGTGAAATTATTGTGCATTAGAGAGGGTGGGACATACGCCTAATACAAAGTGACAGGCAGAAGAGAGAGAGGCCCCAAAGGCATGGAAGAAACTGAAGCTGACTAGCCTACATGCCACTGAGGTCTGACTATTCGAACTGAGCAATGTATGAGGAAGAGAAGGCTTAACAAGGTCACCATCATGGTCAGTAGTAGCACAACTCCATCCCCATGAAAACAGCTATATTGTCCTGGAGAAGAGAGAGAGCAGAAAGTCTTTTATTCAAAAGAAAAAAGAAGAGGGAAAAAACAACAGCAAAAACCCCAAGGTGTCAAATTAAAAACCATCAGGGAGATGAACTCCCGGTTTGTCTGCTCTAATTAAACCACATATTAGAATCATCAGCCTGGCTTTAAATTCAAGGCTTTTCAATTGCCAACTGTTTATTCTGATTTTGGAAAATCGGCAGTCTTTCTTTCTTCTATAGCCAGCAACACAGTATACTCAGACAGCAACACACTGAAGAAAGCTTGCCAAGGATGGTGGTTGCTTTCCAGTTGTACAGTAAATGTTCAGTG
Source organism: Tiliqua scincoides (assembly GCF_035046505.1). Taxonomy (NCBI): domain Eukaryota; kingdom Metazoa; phylum Chordata; class Lepidosauria; order Squamata; family Scincidae; genus Tiliqua; species Tiliqua scincoides. The sequence goes on from NC_089824.1 coordinate 49,203,644, forward strand.
GTATCATGGAGCTATCACGATCTGTGCTGTGCTGTGTTCTGCTGCTGTGTGTGCTGTGTTCTGCTGCTGCTGTGGCTCATAGGGAAACTGTGGGAGTGAATATGGTATTTTATGTCAAGTGTATTTTAATAAATGCAACAAAAATAAACAATTTACACTGAGGAAGACAGAACGGTGTATTTTGGAATTCCAGAATTCCACTGCACATACAAGGTCCAGTGTCATAGCTGGTGTTCAGGTCTTCCTATCTCAATTTTGTTGTTCATGATTGTGCTATCTCAGCACCAAAAGCAGAAGGTTCAGTCTCGCATTTCTCCACTGAAGCCTCAACATGGGTTTCCATAACCATGAATGGGATCTATTTGCTTGTTTATTTTTGTCCATTAAAGTTGAGACTCGTGACTGAGTTCTTATACCACAGTAAAATTACTGAAGGGTTTGGTCAGCACTGAGCACTTTCTACACCACTCATGGCATTCCTATAAAGGTATCAATTGACACGGAGTGATGGGTTTATTTAATTATACATATAGTGTTTCTCAAACTGTGGGTCAGGACCCACTAGGTGGGTCACGAGCCAATTTCAGGTGGGTTCCCATTCATTTCAATATTTTATTTTTAATATGTATATTAGACTTGATGCTACCATGGGATGTGACTGCATTTGGGGTAATGTTACAGACCTGTGCTTTTAGCAAACTATTATGCATTTTCTTTTAACAATGATAGTTAATGGGACTTACTCTTAGGTAAGTGTGGGTAGGAGTGCAGCCTAGGATTGCTAAAAGTTTCCTGCTTAATGATGTCACTTCCGGTCATGACATTACTTCCGCTGACAGATTCTCATTCTAAAAAGTGGGTCCTGGTGCTAAATGTGTGAGAACCACTGACATATAGTATCTGCATGGTACCTTATAGAGTGTCATAAGCAAACATTAAGACAGGCCCCCTGTTCTTAAGAAGTTTATAATCTAAAATAGGTAATTGGGAGAGAACAAATAAAGGATGAATGGATGGGTGTGTGGGAAAGGCAAGGGATGAATGTGAGTAAATGTTGTTACACATAAAACCTGCACTCATTCACACATCTCCCACATCACAGTACAAAAACAACAGACAAAAAGGGAGCATTTTAAAAACCCACCAGAAAACCCCCAGGAAGGACACAGATCTCCGTTCAAGTTGGAGGAAGTTCCATAACTGTGGTGCGACCACAGAAAAGGCTCTATGTCTATTTGCTGCACTACCTCCTCCGCCACAGCCTCAGTCAGGAGCAGCGCACAGCCTCCTTAGGTGACCCATGTGATGAAACACATCAAGTGCACAGACAGAGATACTGGAGTGGACAGAGTGAGAGGCACCTGGAGTACAGAGGTATAGTTGGGTGTCATCTGCATATAGCAGATGATGAAAATCATGGGATGTGATGAGATTACTTAAGGCAGTCGATGAGAATGGAGATAATGAATGGAAGCAGTAAGCCAGCACTGAGGATTGGCAGAGTGAACTAATGAAGAACTGAGGGAGGAGCCGAAGATAGAAACTGAAGTTTAGAGAGTAGGCAGAAGTAACGAGAAGGGGGAATCATGCTTACAAGACAGCCAGTGCACTGGTAGACTGTGGGCCATGGAAAGAGCAAGAGAGAGTGGGAGGAAAGTGGATCGTGCTCAGCGTTAAAAAAAACCAAGTGATGGGGGGTGGTTGCTGTAGTTGAGTGGACATAAGAACATAAGAACAGCCCCACTGGATCAAGCCATAGGCCCATCTAGTCCAGCTTCCTGTATCTCACAGCAGCCCACCAAATGCCCCAGGGAGCACACCAGATAACAAGAGACCTCATCTTGGTGCCCTCCCTTGCATCTGGCATTCTGACTTAACCCATTCCTAAAATCAGGAGGTTGCGCATACACATCATGGCTTGTACCCCATAATGGATTTTTCTTCCAGAAACTCGTCCAATCCCCTTTTAAAGGCGTCTAGGCTAGACGCCAGCACCACATCCTGTGGCAAGGAGTTCCACAGACCGACCACGCACTGAGTAAAGAGTGGAGAGAGTGGAGAGATCCAACACAGCAGTTCTTAAAAAAAAAAAAAACACAAGATGAAAAGTGATTGTGACAGTGAGTGGGAGAATCAGGCCAAAGAAGAGAGCAGACAAGAGGCAGCTGGGTAAGAGAGGCATTCAGGGTGAATGCTGAAATCACAAAAGGAGCAAGGTGGGAAAGCAGAGTGCACTTATTTGGAAAGTATTTTGTTTCCTGGCTGCCAAAGAGCTAATGAAACCAAAGCGGAGCCAACTCTTTAGACTGAAGGAATCTGATCTCACTAGAGCTCAGTACAAGAAGGGATTGTAGCAATAGTAAGTAGAGCCTAACACACCCAGGTGGCACTTAAGTCATCAATATCCTGAGAATACTGCTGATCAAACTCAGACTCATTGCTCTCCCAAGATCTTGAAGATATGAATGGAGCACTAACTGTGATTCAGCCTGGATTTATAAAAGTGGCTATAAAAGAAAGAAGTGAAGGAATTGTACGCCTCTTTATTATCTGCTGAGAATAAAGGTTTCCTTTAAATGCTTTGAAGGTATGGAGTTCAAGGGAATACATTTAGTGCTTCTTATTTCTTCGGCTGCAGTTCTATGCCAAGGTTTGTACATTTGGACTCCATTATTATCAATGGGGCTTCTGTACACAATCAAGGACTGCAAATACAAAAGGCCTTGCCCTTATGATTTATTCTGTTGGCAAACAAGTTTGTAAAATCCACTCCATAAATCACTTCAACAGTGCAATATCGTAACTTGTGGCACTGCACTGGTGATGCAAGACAATTCAGGACGCTGAGCCAGCACATTTAAACTTTCTAACCCCTCCCCTTTCTTACTTATCAAGGCAGCCCAAAGTGACTCACAATAAGATAAAACAATAAAAACAAACTAAACAACAACTACCTAAAAATGCAACAAAAGGTTAAATTTAGCACAAAAACTGAAAAGCCAAAGCTAAATAATTCAGTCACTACTGCCAAAATCATTCTCCTCCAAAAGCCAAATGGAAAACCTAAGTCCTTTTTGAAGGCATGTAGGGTAGAGGCCAACTGAACTTCAGAGATTAGCGCATTCAATAAGATTGGCACCACCACTGAGAAGGCTCTTCTCCTAGTGGATGCTTGCCATGACTGAGAAGGAAAGGTCACTCAGAGCAAGATGACAAACAGTGCATAGGGAGGCATTTATAGAAGGAGATGGTCCTTAAGATATCTGATGTTGGGGTTCCCCTCCTCCTACAAGTCCCCAACTTACCTAGGGAGAAGGCTTCTGGGTCAGAGGATCAGGGAAGAAGCAGGTGGAACATGGGGCCACCTCCCTATAGGCTGCCTGGGCACTCTCGTGGGCGGCAAGGCACAACAGAGGAACACTGCGTGCCAAACCCCCTGCTTTGCCCCCCCTTGGAGGAGGGAGGGGGGAGACAGGACGCAGGCCATTCGGCTGCTGGGCAACCGCCCCTCCCCCACCTTGGGGGGAAGGGGAGCACTCCCTCGCCCAACCAGCCGGGGCCTGCCTTGCCAGGCAGGGCACCTGGCTGTGACATCAGGAGCCCATAGCTGGACCTCCCCGAGTTGTCTGCAGAGCTACAGGACCCAGGTGGGCAGGGCCAGCCCACCCCCCAAAGGCAGAGGCAGCAGCCCTCCCAGCCCTCTCAGGAACAACCCTGGCAGCTCCAGGTGAGAGGAGGTGGGAGGGAAACAGAGAGAGGAAGGGGAGGAGTGCTGGTAATCCCAGGGGAGGGCAATCCCAGAGACAGGCACTTTTTGTACCATCCCTGTGAGGGAAGGGGAGGGGTCTGCCCTACATAAACCTGGAGGCCAGGGATGACAAGGCAGTTGGGAGTCAGAAAAGCAGGCAGGAGGATCTGCTGCTAGCAGTCCCTGCGCCTGACTGGGAAATGCTGCCAACCCAAAGAGGGAGAACTGAGTGACACAACCCCCCCCCTTCTTCTGGTGAACTGTTCTGAGGTCTCCACAAGGGGGTCCCCCTCAGAAAGGCCGGGCAGGCCCTCCCCCCCCCCACAGGGAGGCCTCTCATCTGGGTTTCAAAGCATTTAGAGTTTTAAAAGTTATAACCAGTACCTTGAGCTGAGCCCAGAAACAAATTGGTAGACAATGTGACACACAAAGAATTGGGGTGATGCACACTTGCCAAGCAACCCAGGGTAACAACCTGTATACTACATTTGGCATCACTAAAGTTTTCAAGCATTTTCACTGGCAGTTCCATGTGGAGTGTATTCCTTATTCCAATTGGGAGGTGACTAGAAGATGAAGAACTGCAGCTAGATTAGACCTCTTCAGGAAAAGTTGCAGATTTCAAATCAGTTGAAATTGGTAATAGGTGCTCTTTGTCACTGAGGCCACTAGGTTTCAGGGAAAGCTTTGGATCAAGGAGCATACCATGAAAGCATACATGTATTTTAGGAGGTGCACATCCCTATAAGACTAAACACTATCTCTCAGATCAATAGTACACCAAACTAAAGGCACCTTCATCTTAATTGATTTGAATTTTCATTCCCCAACCAATCCCACACATTGGTTCAAGGTCTCCACCACCTTCCCAGAAGCAGACAGGCCTGTGTGTCAAGATCGTATTGATGACTCTGCCTCAGATCTCTAAATTATTTCATTAAGAAGGTTCATGTGATGCTGAATGGTGTATTGTATTGGCAACCTTCAGTCTCGAAAGACTATGGTATCGCGCTCTGAAAGGTGGTTCTGGCACAGCGTCTAGTGTGACTGAAAAGGCCAATCCGGGAGTGACAATCCCTTCCACACCGGGAGCAAGTGCAGTCTGTCCCTGGTCTGTCTCCCTGGCTATGGGCCTTCCTTCTTTGCCTCTTAGCCTCAGACTGTTGGCAAAGTGTCTCTTCAAACTGGGAAAGGCCATGCTGCACAGCCTGCCTCCAAGCGGGCCGCTCAGAGGCCAGGGTTTCCCACTTGTTGAGGTCCATCCCTAAGGCCTTCAGATCCCTCTTGCAGATGTCCTTGTATCGCAGCTGTGGTCTACCTGGAGGGCGCTTTCCTTCCACAAGTTCTCCATAGAGGAGATCCTTTGGGATCCGGCCATCATCCATTCTCACGACATGACCAAGCCAACGCAGGCGTCTCTGTTTCAGCAGTGAATACATGCTAGGGATTCCAGCACGTTCCAGGACTGTGTTGTTTGGAACTTTGTCCTGCCAGGTGATGCCGAGGATGCGTCGGAGGCAGCGCATGTGGAAAGCGCTCAGTTTCCTCTCCTGTTGTGAGCGAAGAGTCCATGACTCGCTGCAGTACAGAAGTGTACTCAGGACGCAAGCTCTGTAGACCTGGATCTTGGTATGTTCCGTCAGCTTCTTGTTGGACCAGACTCTCTTTGTGAGTCTGGAAAACGTGGTAGCTGCTTTACCGATGCGCTTGTTTAGCTTGGTATCGAGAGAATGAGTGTCGGAGATCGTTGAGCCGAGGTACACAAAGTCACGGACAACTTCCAGTTCATGCTCAGAGATTGTAATGCAAATGATGCTGAATAGCACAGGCACAAGATGGAACCTTATAGGTCTCTGTAGACCAGAGGAGGAGCAAAAGTCCCCCATTAGCACTTTCTGGACTCTGCCATTGAGAAATTAACAGTCTCCTATATACCATGCCACCCATGCCTATTTCTGCCAGATTGACAAAGGTCCAGGAGCTTCAGCAGGTCACACTCCTGCATTCATGCTTTTAAACTGGTAAAAACTGTGATCACTAGATGTAGTACAGCTGTACATGCTATGTTATAGCAGAGCCACAGATGTAGAAGAGGCAAGGCTGAGGAAAGCCAGAAGGACCTGGGCTTGAGAGAATTCCTATTTTTCACTAGCTTCTGGGGTTTCATTTTCCCTCTGTTCTAGCTTAACGTTCTGGTTCAGGTTTCTGAGGTTTGGCTTTTTTGTTTCAGTCTTTCACAGTATCTGCCTCCTCCTCGCAAGACATAGCTCAACATCCAACTTAGTTTAAGAGCCCAGTGTCCTCACTGTCACTGATGAAGCCATGCCAAAAATGAGTGCACTCTTATCTATTGGGGGAAGAGGCAGATAAGGAGGTTTTGTTAAGGAAAGGGCAAATATTTCCCTTTACCACTCCTTAAGCCTCCTGCTCTGCAATCAGTCTCCTCAGATCTTTGGCAGCTCTATGCCACATGACAGCCAATCCTGAATAGGACTGGGCTGTAAATTTGATTCTTCCCTGCTTGATTCTTCCCCCCGTTGTATTTACATTATATTCAAAAGTGGCTTTGGTTGTCCTGGTTTATTTTGTTTATCTTACTGTATGTGGCTATGATAGGCAAGAAAGGAGGGATAGAAAGTTTAAAAATCATTATATAAAAATGTCACGAACACATATACACGCAAATCAGTGCCACCCACGTCATGTAGTTAGTCAGGAACTCATTTTCTCATAAAATACGTAAAGTACTACATATTATTTTCAAAATAAAAATAACTATGTACTTCACCATACACAAGGCTATCCATCATATATTCTGCTGATAGTTTAAGAAGCATGTAGCATACTTTGGGATTGCTTATATATAATGAGTTATTCACAGATAAAAAAAGTTGCTAATTTGTTTACCATTCTAATAGTAGACATTTTGAAGGCAAAAATTAACATGCGTTGTAAATGGAGATGCTTGAAATAAAATCCATCCAGCTACACAATGAACAAATTAATGTAAAAGGAACACATCTAAAAGTGTTTTTAAAAAAATTAGGAAAAAGTCTTATTTTGGAGTTCTCGTGTCTCTCATAATTTTGCTTAGAGTAGATGAGAAATTATTTCTCTAAAGATGTGCTTTAAAAGTTCCACCCTCTTCTTCCCCCTTATGCATGCCAAGATAGAAACCTTTTAACTTGTTAAGTTTAATTGGCAGTAGTGGAATAGCATGCTTTTCTGGAGGGCCAGGTGTTCTTATTAGCATCTCCTGAAAGTGTATTAAAACAAGTCTTTATCTGTATTTCAGCTGGAGAACAGGTACAGTTCTGCATCTGAATATTAATGGCAGTAATTTGAATTAACCACAGATATACTTACAGTTGCATTTCTTCTGTACAAATCTAAGCTTGCATGCTGTTCTGTAGGTTGACAGGCGGATGCGATCCAGATCTTGAGCCCCTAATGGTAGAGGATTATACACATGCTTTTACACTTGCAACACAGAAGGCAGAGCAGAAAAAAAAATGGACATTTTCAAGGTTGTCTTTTCAAACTAGAGAGAATGGGAAGACTGCAAAAGTTAAAAGAGTTTAGCAAACAAAAAGCCATCTATATTTGTTGAAATGAAAAACAATCTGCTGAAACCACAAGCTAAAAGACAGAATGCTTGAGCTCCAAAACCAAGAAAAAGAATGTTGTATTTAGCATTTAACTAAAAAGTGCATGATAAATAACGCCAACTGATGAGCCACTTCAGAATAAGGTATTGCTAGACATGCAAACTACAAGTATGATTTTGCTGCAAGATTGCTAGGAGGAGGAAAAAAAATTACAAAACAAAATTAAGAGTGTGTAGGGGTGTGAAAATGGCAGCTGCTGCATCAAGTCAATAAAAGCATCCTAGTGTTAGAGCCCAACAACAAGCATGTTGCAACCAGTGATGGGGGCTGGGAGGCTTTGGTGGCAAAAGGAGATTTAACAGCCCCATCCTATCCTGGCGGCTCTGCCAGATGCAGTGGCACCAAAATGACTACCACTGCATCCAGCAGCACTACCAGGGCCACTAGAGGTCTCCTGGGGGGAAGGGGATTTTCGTCTTGTTCCCTTGAGAAAGCCCTATTTTTGCCAGTGCAGGCTTTGCAATCCAACAAACAGGATAGGATATGGCGGAGCAGAGCTCTGTCGGTCCCACCCTCTTCTGCCCCAGTTCCCCCCACCCCATTCCACCCACTCCCCGCCTCCCCCCACCCTGAAAATACCACTGGCCTGCTCTACAGAAGCGCTGGCCCCCCTGCACGAGGCACTGTGGCTCACAGCTGATGGCCTCTCCTCTCCGGGTGCTGTGGATGTGACTTATGGCACGTTTGCAACACCCAGTGCTGGTGCTGGAGCTCAGTACTGATGCTAGGGCCTAATAGGATTGGGCCCTAAATTCCTTTACACTTCTGTAAGCCTACCACTCTGCAATGGGTCTCCTCAGATCTGCACCAGCAAAATTGCTGGCACATGTCTGAGGAGAGAAGGGGGTGGGGAGCCTGCAGAAAAGGGGAATAATATCTGGCATGTGCCATCACCGCTGCCCCATTCCTGCCCCTTTCATGGCCCGTTCCTCCCCGCCTCTGCCCTGTTCTGCCCTTCCCAACCTCCCTTCAATCCCCTGTGCTGACTTACCAGTGCCAGCAGTGTTCCCCAGTCCACTGGCACGTGGACCTGGCTGCTTACTGCTTGTGGTGGCAGGCCGGCTACATCAAATGGTTTGTCACATTTTGTGACAGCCACAAAGGGCCTTACACCATCAGAAAGCTCAATCCAGTGGGATAAGGCCCTAATAGAACTGGACCAAAAAAATACTCAGGGTGTAAAGCTATATGGTAATAAGCCATAGGAAGTGGAAGGTTCTGTACTCCTTACCCACATACACTTTTTGCTGATAAAAATCAAACCCTCCTCAATTTTCCTAAATAGAGCAATTCCATGTTTAAATGCAGATTCCATGTTTGTAAACACAAACTCCTGCTGTTATATCTAGATCTGCCCAGAATGTATTCCAAAGATACTTTCACATGCAAAATAATAAAGAATAACCCAAAATAAACAATACGCAGATATTTTGACTGATGTTTATACTATAGTTTATGTTCACCAACAATAGATTATTTTCTAGGAGTTAGCAGAATTAAAACTTTTTCCTTACACTGAATGTGGTGTATTTTTCTGAAATAAGGTTAAATATTTTTTATTGGACAAAGTATCTGGATTTAGTTTTGCCTGAAAATATTGATTTGAACCAAAAGAGGTACTTGGGCACTTCCAAGGGTGCTTGGGAATGGTTAATAGAACATTATTAGGCTTCTTCCTTCAGAGTGGCAGGATCTCATGAGGACCAGGGTTCAGTGGTGTCACTAGGGGATTACCGGGGGTTTGGTTCGCACCAGCTGATGCACACGGGGGGGGGGGGGGGGGGGAAGGTGAAATCACTACTGGTCAAAATTTTTAAAATCTTGGTGTGTTTGAATAATGAAACTAGTGGGGGCAGGGCAATGGTGCACCACCATGCCCACTGCTCAGGGCTTTGCTTCACCCACTGCATGGGAGGAGGTCCATCATGGGGGTTAAGCACTGGCCTCCAGCACCGGGTAACACAAACCCTGCTGACGCCACTGTCAGGGTTCAACACGGTGATCCAATTGAGTCAGACATGTTATTCACAACCACCAAGCTACTTGAAGGGTAATTCTTAAATAGTGAAAAAGACAATCAATTAATCAGTAACTAATAAGCAAATGAACCCTGTCTGAAGATATCTATGGGGCGTTTAGTCCAAGATAACTGGATGCCTAAACAAACCTTAATGTACTTCAGATTAATGGGGACTGCACCTATTAAATTTTTCTTCTCATTTTAAGAGTCATCTGAGAGTGAAGGAATATAAAAGGAAACAATGCAGAGACCCACCATGTCACTGTGGTGTCTGAAGGGGGCAATGTTTAAGCAGCATCCCTTCAAGAACCCTCCTGTATTTGGCCAGTCAAATCCTCCCCCCCCCCATTGCTCTACACAACTTCATTAAACCCAAGTCAAAGATGTCTGAAAATATTTATGCTGCTGTTTTGCACATGTGAGAGGAAGCTTCAGTCAGTAGATCTGAGCAACTGCATCTGTGTGGAATACATGCACAGATGAACTGAATGAAATTGAAAATAAGTACATTTAACTGATATGGAGGGCCATACAAAAATATAGTTGTGCACCCGTTAATGATGGGGATTGGGACCGGGATCCCCGTCGTCAAGCAGCGCTTGACGGAAATGAGAAGAAAATCATGGCTCTTGTGCAACTTCTGGTTTCACGGAGGAAGCCGGAAATCGTGTGCCTCAGTCTGAGCCTTACAGAGGCAGAGCTTGGACACGCGCTGTTTCTGGGAGGATCAGACAATCTTCTGGAGGTGAGGGGAGCTGAACTCCCCTAGCATTTGGAGGGCGGGGGTCTGTGACCCCATGTGATCGTCACATATGCAATCCCGGCATAAGCTGGTAGGTCACTAAGGGGTGCACAGCTGTACAAAGTTCTCACAAAGAACCTTCTCAAGCAAAATACTCATGACCCTTTGAGGAAGAAAAAAACACAGATTATTATTTTTATTAATATGCTAATGACATTTACCAAGTACAGACTGGTGGATACTCTCATGTCATAAGACCACAGAATATCCATAATTCAAGTCTCTGGATTCTGTAAAGATAGTCACGTTAATCTATAGTAGCAAAACACAACAAAGTGTCTTGTGGCACTCAAAATTGTAGTCAGGGCTGGTCTTAGAAGCTGCTGGGTCCAACTGGAAACGGTTTTGCAGGGCCCGCCTCTAATTCTGCAGGACCCCCTCTATTAATTTTTTTAGCTCTTAGCTTGAATGGAGCCAGAGCAAGAAAAAAAATCTGTTACTTCTGTGCAAGTGAATCGGACTTCTGTACCTTTACTGGTTGTGCAGAATAGGTGCCTGGGAGGTCAGCTTGAGGGAGGAGGGAGCATTCGCCCAGCCTGTAGCACTCCCTGACTCTTGCCCGTTGCTGTCCTGTCCACAGCAGCCCACTCCAGAGCAAGACAAGAGAGGATGGTGCTGGGAGCTGCGAGGGTGGGGAAACAGCAAGGCACACATGCTGCTGCCTGCATGGCACCAATTTTGGGCCAACTGGAAGCAGTGGTGGGCAGAAGGGCAGTGCAGGGCCCCCATCATGCATGGGGTCTAATTGGGCAAAATCTCGCCAATTGCCTAAAAGTTGGCTCTGATTGTAGTTACATGAATCCTTGAGTGAGTGTCTGTCTGAAGAATGGGGACAAATGCAGTTGTATTTGGGGACTGGCAATAAGCCATTGATTGTGTGGCATCTTCTGAGTGAAAGCTGGAAGCATCATGTGAATGTAGCTGCATAGTAGTATCCAGAAACTGAACATGCTTCAGTGGTTTAAAGTGCCATAAGACTCTTAGGGCGCAATTCTATCCTGCACTGGAACAGGCAAGCCAAGAGGCTTGTGCTGTATCCAGCGTAGGATAGGGGCCCAAGACGGCTCAGCCAGAGGCAAGCGGAAACTTTTCCCTTTACCCCTGAGTAAGGCAACTTTGGCCCAATGAGTCTCCTCGGACTTGTGCCACCTCCTCAGGTGGCACAAGTTCGAGGAGAGCAGAGCGGCTTGAAGCTGCTCCATTCTCCCCGGGAACAGAGGTTGGGATCCAGCATAACTGCCAGATCCCAGCCCTGCCTCCCACTACCCACCCTGTCTGCCCCTGGGGCTGCCTACTGCCCACCCTCCCCCTGCTCAGGAACGCCTCCCTCCCACCCACCCCAGGGCCTTGCATTGGCCCAGCCGAGCCAACGCAGGACTCGTGGAGGAAGCCAGCCCAAGTGAATGGCTGGATTGCACCCTTACTTACGCCATGGCACAAAAAAGAGGTTATAGAAAAAGGCTGAAGTGCTAAGGGATACTCAAGCCCACCATTATCTTCTCTATTATCTCTTCCACACAATTACCCCTTTCCTTTCCATTAAGGGAGTATGGGAGATGGAGGAAGTAGAGTGGTGGGTCAACAGCTCTTTGTGTTTACTGGTATACTGCAGGAGAAGGGGGCATGTTTGGTGTTTCAAGGGACTTGCCTTTTGCTTATACTGGGTTGTAGACCAAGTTATCCTTCAGCTTACATATGGGGGCTAGTGGGCAGAAGTCCAAATGGAATCCTGACTTGACTTTGCACCTGCGCGATACATTTTTCAGTACTTTGCACAAGATGCCATACATAAAAACTGCTGTGGTTTCTTCCACATTCATTTGTACAACTACTCATAGAACAACACCAAACGCCATCTGGGTTCCATATGTGCTACTCAGATACAACCCACTATCAAGTCTTGTATGCATTTTGATGCTTTACAAATAATAATTGTTACAAGTTATCTGGACTTCGGCTCTCACATGGTTAGCAGCCTGGGTAACTGCTAACAAGACAATTTTTATCCAAACAAATTCATTTGATTTAAAACCATTGACAGGCTTGAATTCCTGGCATGTTTGCAGCAGATAGACAAAGTGGGGAGGGAGCGGAAGTATTGAATTCAGGGGCCTATAAGTGTTATTACTTGCAAAAGTGCTATAGGAAAATGAAGCAGTATGGAAACTACTGAAGGGAGAAGGGAGAAAGCTCTCTTGCTGTGCCTCTGTGAGGAAGCAGACAATGAAGATGAACAAAATGTATATTTTTGCTCTTACAATTGAAGGAATAAGAGAGGGGGTGTAGCACACCTACGGAGTAGGTGCAGCTGTAACACCTCCATTGATGTGACTCATTGCCTAGTAATAATAATAATAATAATAATAATAAAGGTATTTATATACCATCTTTCTTGGTCTTTATTCAAGACTTTATTCAAGGCGGTTTACATAGGCAGGCTATTTAAATCCCCGTAGGGATTTTTACAATTGAAAGAAGGTTCTATCTTTCAAGAACCACAACATGCAGATGTTTCTTTCTGATCTGGTTTCACATTCTGGCCTCCATCCTCTCACGCTCAGAGCAGATGGAATAGCTCAGCTCAGCTTGTCAGCTGCTTCAAGGTCGCACAGTGCTGGTGGCCTCAAATTGGCAACCTGTGGATGTTATCTTCAGGCAAATGGAGGCTCTACCCTCTAGACCAGACCTCCTGCTCCTGTAGTAAATACAGGCAGGCAGGCAAGCAGGCAATGGTGAAGTAATTTTTCTTTTCACTCATAATTTTTTTGTGAGACTTGAAGATACATTCAAGTTGGCCATTGTCAACAGATTTCAGTTTGAGAACCACTCCTTTATGATTTTTCATTTTTACCATTGTGTTAAAATAATACTGCACAAATGTGGCTTTTTGTATTTGTCTTCAGTCTGGACTCCAGCACATCTGTTCAGCACTCAGCTGTATTACTGAATGAGAGACCTATATTGAAATAAAAAAGCACTTTTGTTTCTCAGAGTACTCCCACAAAGGGGGTGTTATTTTTGTTTCCATCCATCCTAGTTGAATGTACAGGCATCCGCTTGTATTCACGGGGATTCTCTTCTAGCCCCCCTCCATGGATATGGAAACCACGGATAAGGGGGAACCTTATATAAATTCCAGTATGTGCCCCCGCACCTCCCCCATGCCCATTACCTTTGTTTTTCTTTACTTGCTGTGGAAGCATGCATTTGCTTGCTTAAAAAGGAACAGTTTCTTGCTTAACTGGGGAACATGACACGTAGGTAGTGAGCCTGCATGCTAGAGGGAGGAGACTAACCGAATGTTAACAGGAAGCAGGTCATTTCCCAATTCCTGTTAATTTTTTGGTTGTGTCTCTCTAGTGCAGCCATTTTCAACCACTGTGCCGTGGCACACTGGTGTGCCATGAATGGTCCCGAGGTGTGCCGTGGGAATTTGGGAGAGGATCATTTATCAATAGGACCATTAGGGGATGTGAGCCCCCATTGACAGCACAATGTGCCTTGTCAATTGTCAAAAAGCTAATGGTGTGCCTTGACCATTTTAGTGCCTTGCTAGTGTGCTGCCACAAGATGAAAAAGGTTGAAAATCACTGTGCGTAGACTGCCTGCCTGCACATCACATTCCTCAGTTAAGCAAGAAACTGTTCCTTTATTAAGCAAGAAAATGTGTGTTTCCCCAGCTAGTAAAGAGAAAGAAGGTAATTGGTACAGGGGTGCATGGACACACACACACACACACACACACACACACACACACACACACACGGAGAACAGCAGTTATGTGAAACTGCTGATATTGGATTTGCGGATATGGAGGGATACCTGTAGTTTTGTCTTTATATTTTGGCTATTATTTTGGCCATCATTTTCTACAAAATGCTCCAAATGTCTTACCTGCTTGCTGATGAGAAACAAACAGCAAAGGATCAACATTTTGTTTCTAACTTTCTAAAACTGTATTTTTGAAATTGAATGTGCACAATTTGCAAGATTATTTCTTTTTTTAAAAAAAAACAAAACAAAAAGTGCTTTGTATGCCATCATGGTTAGCAGTTCACAGGCATAATAAAAGCAAGAGACTGCAACAGCTGGATCGCATTTTCATATTCATCAGAACTATATTTCTGCTAGATAACATATGCTGGCAGCTCAAAGTGGGATACAATCACTTCTCAATTACATAGTTATGACCAGAAATCATCTACCTTTCTGTTTGTATTAATGGGTGTTGGCTCAAAGGAAGACATTGTGTTTATTACCCATTATGCCTTTGGAATTTCAAGAATCAACTAAAATTTTGCCTGTCAACCATAAGAAAACCAATATATAAAAAGGCATTGGGTTATTCTGCTGACTGACAAGTGCCCTTTATACAGCAAGCAAACAATTCTGAAGGTAGCAATCTGTAAAGGGAGGGTACAGAATACAAAAGATCAGGCATCCCAAGTAATCTGCACTAGTGCCCTCTGGGTAAGATCTTGACACACAGTCAGGCTATTCCCTCTGCTGAAGCAGGCATTAACTTCCAACTGCACAGTAGAAAAATGAAAGAGCAGCCTTCTTGATTCCTTATTGGAATTCTAGCAGCAAGAGCTCTAGCTGAGCAGATGGTTTCTAGCATCTATTCAAACGCTGGTATTGGTAGATCTAGCTCTTCTTTCAATTTGCATCTAGCTTGTACCCAGTCTCCCCAAAAAACCTGCATCTTTTCACAAGCCTTGACACTCTAGTTTCTAGTTCCTCAGCTTGGTCCTTCTCATCTCATTTAGAATTCACTCTTTAGTTTTTTACTGCTTGCATTATTTACTCATTGGTGGTTTTGATCTTGAGTATGGATCTCCTCAGACTGACACTTTTGTGACCTGGACAATTGATCCAGTCTTTGGACCTTGCTAGAGCTATAACCTGACACAAGTATTTTAAATAAAAGAAAATTTTCTGTCTTTTAACCAACTGCACCATTATATAAATGTGTAAAAGTTAATTTATAAACATATTGCAAAATATCAATGAATGGGGAATTTTTCATAAGCCTGAAATAACTTACAATTTAATGTTTTTAAAAGCTACCAACCATAGCCAAAAGGAAAAACAATCTTTAATATTGTGTTACTCAAATCTGACAATATAGTTGGCCCAGAAGTTAGCCTGGAAAGCTAAAATTGCATATACTCAAAATTACCTCGAAAATCCCTTGCATCTGAAAAATACATACTGTCTCTCCCAAAATCACTAGAGGCAGGTGGGAACTGAAACCAACTGAGAGAACAGCAGCTTCATTCTCTGATCAGGCATGTATATAATAAGTAGAAAAGCAAGCAGAACCACTTGTGCTTTTTGAATTGCTTTTTAGTTTGCTGAGCATGTATACTTGAATTTGGGCAAGCAAAGAGTGACTGAGGGTACAATCCTAAAGGCGCCTTAGGCCAGCATAGGAGGGTCGCAAACATGCCATAAAGCATGTTTGCACCTCTGTTGGTGGGAGACGCGTTGGCACATTTAGATGTGCCGATGCACGGAGGCAGGCAGAAGCCTCCGTGGTGGCTCCCATGCCGCCGTTTGTGTCAGCGCACTTGTGCCGATGCAAGCATGGGGGGGAGGCAGGACTGGGCGTTTCTGGGTGGGGGAGTGTCGTACACTTCGTACACTGCCAGGGTTTTGGGGTGCTCAGAGTTCTTGGTTCTTGAACCCTAGAGCCCTCAAGCACCCCTGTTTGGTAGTACTGCTACCACCCTGTATGTGCCAGTGTCTATGTCCAGGGACACTGAGACCCTCTAGGCTTAATTCTATCCCTTGCAGGCACTGAGCACTTTCTTTAATTAAAGCCTCAGTCCTCAGGTTACTAGTCCTCAATGAGCATTTGGTAGCTTGCTGAACGGCTAGGCAGGATTCTGAATCTTTGTCCCCAACAGACAATGTAACAACTTAGTAAAAGGATTTTTACTTTATTAAATACATAGGTTTACATAAAGTTACAAAAGACAGCAATTGCTAGAGGCATAAAACTTCTAGGAAACATATCAGGATAAAATAACAAAGCTAACTGGCTATCTCTATTATTCCCTAACTCTCACCTGGGTCAGCTTTCCTTTGTAGATCATCAGCTCCAGGTTAACTATGAGGCCACATGGCCCTGATGGAACAGGCTCTCCCTGCAGGATCTTGCACCCACAACCTTTTCCACCAAACAGACAAAAGACTCAGACACACCCCTTGGGCTTCGTTCTTATACTTCTCAGGCTAACAGGTCTGAGGTGACTCTGTACTCATTTAAACTGTCCAATCAGAGACCCTTGGGGCCAGAATCTTCCTGAAGTGGGACTGGATGCTAGTCCTCCTAGCTCTTCCCCTCCCCACTGGAGATTCATGGGCGCCTCTCTGTCTGCTTAGGTGCTACATTATCACCTTCCATTGAGTTGTAAATTCCTTGCAGCTAGGAACTGCAAGCCACTTCTTTGTTACTGGTTTAGCTTAGTTCAGGCTTTACATGCTACTAGGCCTAAACTGTACACGTTCATGACAGGGAGCATGAGCGATGGGTGGCCCCGGGGCAGGCACGTGGGGAGCCGGGGACGGGGTTGGGACCCGGCGGTTATGCCAGATTCTAACCCCTGTCCCTGGAGAGAACGAAGCGGCGCTCTCCTCAGACTTGCGCCACCTCCACAGGTGGCGCAGGTTTGAGGAGACGCATAGGGGCGCGCAGCCCTTACGCAAGGGTAAGGGGAAGAGCTTCCCCTTGCCTGTGGCTGAACCGCTGTACCCAACAAACCTGCGTTGGATGCAGTGTAAGGTTCCTGGCTTGCCTGCTCCAGTGCAGGTTTGGATTGCACCCTAAGGGCCCAATCCTATCCAGTTTTCCAGTGCAGGTGCAGCTGTGCCAATGGGGTGTGCACTGCATCTTGTGGTGGGGCAGCAGTCACAGAGCCCTTCTTAAGGTATGGGAACATTTGTTCCCTTACCTTGCGGCTGCATAGCAGTTGCACTGGTGCTGGAAAATTGGATAGGATTGGGCCCTAAGATGTGGCCCTAAGATGTGGGTTCATATTCATAAAATACATCCAAGACAACTGGCTTCAAAAACAAACAAGTTCAAGATTCATTGGTATTACAGAATTTATTTTTTAAAAACCATGACAACATTGATTTAAACTGTTTGACAAGCAAAGCAGAAGTGGGTCGTGATCACTATTTTTAGCTTTTCTGAGGCACAGGGAGCCCTGCAGAGGGGTTCATGGAGCTCCCCACCCCTTTGAAGGTAAGTGAAAAAAATCCCTTTTGTCCCCAGTAGTGGTGTGATCGTGCTGATCACATTGCCATCATCCCCCTGCCCTGCTTGTTAAGGGGCAGAGACAAGGCTTCTGAGGCTAGGGCAACGCAGTGTCCCAGTTTGGGAACCTCTGCACTAAGGACTACACACACAGGTTGTTTTTTACTAAACCGGCCTTGGCCTTGCTTGCTGAGTGTGCATGTGAAGGTTTGCCAGTGTGAGCATGCACATGACTTCCCTTGGCTACTGGCAGCTTCATGCCCTCCTTCTCTTCCCTCAGCTCTCCCTGTCAGCTGCATGGCCAATTGTTATTGTGTGAAAGTGGAGATTGCTGCTGCAGCTGGCTGGGAGTCAAGGCAAGCAACACCCAGGCCAGATAAATCATTTCTGCCGGCTGGATCCAGCCCTCGTGCTTTATGTTTAACACCCCTGGTCTACTGCTTGAGGGGGGAGAATCCTCTTACAGGAAACATTAACCAGAAGAGGGACAAGGAATACTTGTGGTACAGAATTAGTGTGATCAGGGTACTCAAAGAGAAATGTTAGAGTATGTTTGAGATTTGATTCTCTTAGCTGGAGTTAGTGCTTTTGACTCTTCATGTCCTTTTCTTTCTAAGCCATGTATTTCTACTGTTACACATGTTTTCGCCTTGGATCCCTTAGCAGTTATTGATATGGTAGAAAAACTAGCTTTTAAAAAATCCACAGAGCTGCAAAAAGAAAGCATTGGGTCAATTTAGTATACTTTCTTGCAACCCGCCTCACACTAAAAGCACTTTTAAATACTTGTTTGGAGCAAAAAGCTGCCTATAGCTCAGGGCGCAAATCCATGCAATATTTACTAAAGTCACATTCTGTCTTGTTGGTCTTTTGCAAGGAAGCATCCAACGGCAAAAAAAAAAAAAAAAAATGCCACAGCACTTACGCATTTCTGCAAACAGCTGCCTCCTTTCTGCCATGGTAGTTCCTCTTTTCCCACAGTCTTCAATCATTCTAGGCAAGAAGAATATGAAGCACATATTCAGTATCACTTGTAAACTGAACACATTTGCAAAAATGTTTGAAATGTTCCAGTGTTCTGTTCCCCCCCCCATATCCAAAGAGCACTAGGAAGCTCTGCTGTAAACTGCTTATGTTTTCAAACTTTGTCCTCAAGCATCTACTTTCTTCCAGCATAGTCCTCTTCAAAGTATGTTCAGTTCTGTTTGAAAATATCAGTGCAAACATTTACTGCCAACACTCTCTCACAGGCAGTCAAATGTAAATTTATATTCTCACAACTATGCTTTTTTCTTTTTTTCTTTTTTACTGCGGGTTGATGTCAATTTCACACATTATCTGTATTATAAGCATGTGCAAAACAGTGAAAACTGTACAGGAGGAGCAAGTTTTTCCCAAAACCACTTGAAAGAAACCAAGATGTTGAAATTTGCTATCCACATGGAAACGAGAGGAAGGAAACATGCACAGTATCCTTTGGCTGGTGCATCTTCATGGGATTGTCTCACTCCAGAAAAATCCACTTGGATACCCAGTTTTGGCATAACACAACAGCAAACATAACAGTTATGAGAGCCAGGATGGTGTCGTGGTTCAGGAGTTGGACTTAGACCTACAAGAGCCAGGTTCAAATCCTTGCTCAGCTTTGAAGCATCCTGGTGCCCTTGGGCCAGCCACTATGTCTCAGCCTCACCCACCTCCCAGGGTTATTGTGAGGACAAAAGGAGAGGAGGAATTATGTATACCACTCTGAGCTTCTTGAAAGAAAGGCAGAACAAAAATATGAAAATAAACCGTTGCTGTTCAATGTATGAGGTTTTCATTGTACTTTCACATTTTCATGTACTTTCACAATAACATGAAGTCATATTTTGTTGACTTCATGTTATTTTGTTAGCGGCCTTGTGATGACTTAGACCTGAAATGGGGAATATAAATGTTTTAAATAAATAATTTTTTTAAATCAAATCTCTTTCCAGGAACACAATTGTGAAGACAAACATTATGACAAAATTCTTTTTGTCTACTCAAACAAGTCCCATTACATCTACTCAGAAGTAAGTTCCATTGCGTTCAATGAGATTTACTCCCAGGAAAGTGTGGTATTGCAGAAAGTGGATAGGATTGCAGCCTCTTTCTCCTCCTGCCATTTTCTCAGTTTAAATTTCCCGTTAAAGCTGTTGCCAGCCCGAGTTGGGAAAACTTCTGGTGTAAAATGGAGGGTGCATCACTCATTTCATAAAGTTACACCTCCTTTTTTTCTGACCTGAATAAAGACCAGTGAAGTGGAGGTTAAGTTACTGTGCTGGGCGAGACCATATTTGCAGAGTTACCAACTTCAGCAATCCTTGAAGTTAATAGCTATAATGGAGAAAGGTTATTACAGAGCCCTCCTTGCCTTAATGGATTTACAGCTGCATTGTGAATCCCTTGTTATATTCCTTCTAATAAAACATCTCTCTAGCAGGTCTTTCTCAGCTATACATTTCAGCATTTCAGCACTAATCTTTGGCAATATCATAAAACTGCTCCCTGCTCTTTCCTGAGGCTACTTATAATTGCAATGCACTTATAGTATTTGTTTGTACTTTATCTAGATGAGCTGTTTATGGTTTCAGAGAAAAAGAGCTGCTAATTCACACCAAATGCGACACCTCAGCAACTCTGTCGTTTCATGTTGTGCCTTGTTTTCCAACATAATCTGCATTACAAAAATGAAATACTTCTATGATTCATCTTTACTATCAAAATACTCTCCTTAGGGTACAGTTCTAAACACATTTACCTGGGAGGAGGTTCCACTGAACTCAATGGTGCCTACTTCAGAGAAGCATGTATCGGATTGTACTGTCAATATAAGAAGAAAATCCCAGCAGATTCTTCACTAGAGCAGGGTTTCTCAACCAGTGGTACTTGTAACACTGGTGGTGCCTGAGGTGGTGTCTGATGGTACTCGTGGGACATAAGAACATAAGAACATAAGAACAGCCCCACTGGATCAGGCCATAGGCCCATCTAGTCCAGCTTCCTGTATCTCACAGCGGCCCACCAAATGCCCCAGGGAGCACACCAGATAACAAGAGACCTCATCCTGGTGCTCTCCCCTACATCTGGCATTCTGACTTAACCCATTCCTAAAATCAGGAGGTTGCGCATACACATCATGGCTTGTACCCCATAATGGATTTTTCCTCCAGAAACTCGTCCAATCCCCTTTTAAAGGCGTCTAGGCTAGACGCCAGCACCACATCCTGTGGCAAGGAGTTCCACAGACCGACCACGCGCTGAGTAAAGAAATATTTTCTTTTGTCTGTCCTAACCCCGTCTGGGCGGGACCCCAGACCCCACCACCTGGCAGCAAGACAAGCAACACAATGCGACAAACAGCAGTAGGAAGCTTGTCTCAGTGGGCAGAGCTCTAGTGTGCACTTTTAGCATGCTTAAAAAACTCCTCCCATTTGCCCTGAATCTCTTACCAGTGTTTATTGCATTGCATCTGACATCCCAATCCAGAAGTCACTGGTGTTGCCATCATCACCAGTTACTTCTGGTAGTACTTCTGATAAGTGGACCATGTGAAGTGATACAGTGGGAGGGACACTGCACTAGAGCTCTTTTCCAGACGTTTCATGAATGATTAAAATCATGGGTAGAAAATACAGATTAGATATAACTCTCTATGGGTAATAATGTTTCCATTTGTTTTTCACTTCATTGCAAACACTGGGCAAAAGCAGACGTGATGTGGTACAAGAGATCCATGATCAGACCTTCAGTTTCGCATTGGTGTACTGGTGCTGGAAAAGAGGCTGTTTAACAGCCCAAACCTATGAATGTCTACTCAGAAGTAAGTCCCATTGTGTTCAATGAGGCTTACTACTAGGAATGTGTGGTTAGGATTGCAGCCTAAGCCTGTCTCCTCCTGCCATTTTCTCAATTTAAATTGCCCCTTAAAGCTGTTGCCAACCCCAGTGAGGAAAAATGCATGCACAATAGAGGCACCTGTATTATCTACCTCCCAACAATGTTAATAGTAGTTACCAGGGGTAGTTCAGATCAGGAAAGCGGAACAAAAAAGGGCCAAATATCCCCTCGCCTAGAACAGCTGTTTCAATTTTTTTTTTAGTATTGGCAACCTTCAGTCTCGAAAGACTATGGTATCGCGCTCTGAAAAGTGGTTCTGGCACAGCGTCTAGTGTGGCTGAAAAGGCCAATCCGGGAGTGACAATCCCTTCCACACCGGGAGCAAGTGCAGTCTGTCCCTGGTCTGTCTCCCTGGCTATGGGCCTTCCTTCTTTGCCTCTTAGCCTCAGACTGTTGGCAAAGTGTCTCTTCAAACTGGGAAAGGCCATGCTGCACAGCCTGCCTCCAAGCGGGCCGCTCAGAGGCCAGGGTTTCCCACTTGTTGAGGTCCATCCCTAAGGCCTTCAGATCCCTCTTGCAGATGTCCTTGTATCGCAGCTGTGGTCTACCTGTAGGGCGCTTTCCTTGCACGAGTTCTCCATAGAGGAGAGCCTTTGGGATCCGGCCATCATCCATTCTCACGACATGACCAAGCCAACGCAGGCGTCTCTGTTTCAGCAGTGAATACATGCTAGGGATTCCAGCACGTTCCAGGACTGTGTTGTTTGGAACTTTGTCCTGCCAGGTGATGTTGAGGATGCGTCGGAGGCAGCGCATGTGGAAAGCGCTCAGTTTCCTCTCCTGTTGTGAGCGAAGAGTCCATGACTCGCTGCAGTACAGAAGTGTACTCAGGACGCAAGCTCTGTAGACCTGGATCTTGGTATGTTCCGTCAGCTTCTTGTTGGACCAGACTCTCTTTGTGAGTCTGGAAAACGTGGTAGCTGCTTTACCGATGCGCTTGTTTAGCTCGGTATCGAGAGAATGTGTGTCGGAGATCGTTGAGCCAAGGTACACAAAGTCATGGACAACCTCCAGTTCATGCTCAGAGATTGTAATGCAGGGAGGTGAGTCCACATCCTGAACCATGACCTGTGTTTTCTTCAGGCTGATTGTCAGTCCAAAATCTTGGCAGGCCTTGCTAAAACGATCCATGAGCTGCTGGAGATCTTTGGCAGAGTGGGTAGTGACAGCTGCATCGTCGGCAAAGAGGAAGTCACGCAGACATTTCAGCTGGACTTTGGATTTTGCTCTCAGTCTGGAGAGGTTGAAGAGCTTTCCGTCTGATCTGGTCCGGAGATAGATGCCTTCTGTTGCAGTTCCAAAGGCCTGCTTCAGCAGGACAGCGAAGAAAATCCCAAACAAGGTTGGTGCAAGAACACAGCCCTGCTTCACTCCGCTTCGGATGTCAAAAGGGTCTGATGTGGAGCCATCGAAGACAACAGTGCCCTTCATGTCCTTGTGGAAAGATCTGATGATGCTGAGGAGCCTGGGTGGACATCCAATCTTGGGGAGAATCTTGAAGAGGCCGTCTCTGCTGACCAGGTCGAAAGCCTTTGTGAGCTCTATGAAGGCTATAAAGAGTGGCTGTCGTTGTTCCCTGCATTTCTCCTGCAGTTGTCTAAGGGAGAATACCATATCAGTGGTGGACCTGTTGGCTCGGAATCCACACTGCGATTCTGGATAGACGCTCTCTGCAAGTACCTGGAGCCTCTTTAGTACAACTCGGGCAAACAGCTTTCCTACAACGCTAAGGAGAGAGATGCCGCGGTAGTTGTTGCAGTCACCCCTGTCACCTTTGTTCTTGTACAGCGTGATGATGTTTGCATCCCTCATGTCTTGAGGTACTCCACCTTCTGTCCAGCAGAGACAGAGGATTTCATGCAGCTCAGTGACGATGATCTCTTTGCAGCATTTTAGGACTTCAGCAGGGATGCTGTCTTTTCCAGGTGCCTTGCCAAAGGCAAGGGAGTCCAGGGCCACGTGAAGTTCTTCTAGGATTGGTTCACTGTCAAGCTCTTCCAGCACAGGCAGGCACTCAATGTTGTTCAGTGCTTCTTCGGTGACTACATTTTCTCTGGAATATAGCTCAGAGTAGTGCTGCACCCAGCGTTCCATCTGCTGCGCCCGATCCTGGATGACCTCGCCTGTGGCAGACTTCAGAGGGGCAATTTTCTTCTGTGTTGGACCTAGGGCCTGCTTGATACCATCATACATCCCCTTGATGTTGCCCGTGTCAGCTGATGTTGATGTTGCCCGTGTCAACCAACACACAAAGCCCACAGTAGCTGCTTTATAGGTAAAAAATCCAACATGGGGCAATCTGGTCTTATATAACATATACTTTGGCCCAATTTTATTCTAATGCAATGAACTTAATACAGCATATTGAAAAAGGGTTGGATATCTGAAGGAGAATAAGCAAGTCCATGATGATTTCTGATCTAATTGTGCATGCAGTTATTTCTGGGTAACAAAAAGGTCTCTCTGTGAGAAAACCTCAAACCAATCACATGTTATGTGGCAATATGAGGCTAAACACCTTGTAGGTACTCTATGACTAGGGATCAGGTTGCATACTGTAAACCTAGACAAGGCATGGGAACTTCTGAAAATCTTGGATTATGTTAAAGTGAAGTAGGAATTGGTAAAAGTGATTAATAGCCTAGCAGCTGCCTAAGTAGAAGACCATTTGGTATATCTTTGAGAGATAAATCCTGTAAAGGAAACAGGGCAGTCAGTCTATGTGCTTTGGAAAAATACTCACAGGCAGCCACATCTCTAGAAGTACTCCTGAAGTAACCAATGGACTCTTGAGAAATGGAATAGCTCATTAGATGAACCACCGCAGTCCTCAGTAAGCCCCACTGAGCTCAGTGGGAATTACTCCTAGGTAAGTGTCTATAGGATTGCAGCCTAAATAAATAGTAACGACAGCTTGAAATCTTGATGAGAACCACACATGGTTATTCCTGACTTCCAAATTGTTATTATGATATAATACAACTTTTTCATCATTTATACAATATGCCCTGTCTTTCTGGGTACTTCAGTATCTAAACTGTCAACATCCACTTCATCTTCATTGGAATAAGAAGTGCCAAGGGTGCTGTTTAGTGAGGTGAATTTAAAAATATAACTTCATTTAAAAATGACAGAAAGTGCATTTCTCATTCACCTCTCTCCATGCTGAATGTATACTTGGTCTTTTTGACAGACAGCACCAAAATTTCACTCCCAACATTCTACCTAGTACATAGTGCCAATTTTGCATGTTGTGTTTACTCAATATGTTCTGAATAACAGGAAAACACACATGATAGCAACTCAGGGTCCTACATCTCCCTTGCCTCAAGGTTCATTTCATTTCAACTAGGTCAGAAAGATGACATCTACTAAGGTGAACCAGAGAGAAGCTCCAGGGACAGAGAGTAGGATGTTCTAGAAGCATCATGGAGATGAAAGCCTCTTCCTCAAGACAATGCATGTTGACTTTTGCTTTCAGTTGGGTTGCTTATTTGGCTGGGCAGTGCCACAAGGCAGGCTCCATCATTTCACATGCAATTAAGCTCCTACTTAGTCAAAAGGCCCTCTTGACCTGCTGGTACTGGCATGATTAAAAACAAATTCACTTTAAAATAAGCCATAAGTGACAGAATTAGGTTGGGAAGGTTTGCTAGTCTTGCACACTTCGATGGTTCTGATTCTAGATTGTGGTACATGATATTCTAATTGTTGGCACAACTGGTTTATGCAAAATGTTTTGGGTGACCTCTCTTAAGAAGATCATTGCCAGGTTTGTGGTTCTTAGGAAAGGAAAAAAGTTTTATTGAAGGAATTACATAATTAGATAAGAAAGTGAGAGAGACAGACAGTTTGTCTGTCTAGCTGAACATCTTGAGAGACAGAAGTAGAAACTGGCCTGAAAATAGCAATCTCCATACTGAAGGGTACTTACAACCCAATACTATCAGACACTGGTGGAAGAAGCGTTTCACCAGTAGGGACTGTCTTATGGCAGTTGCAAAAGTACTTCCAGCAGTGCACAAAGCTGAGCACTGTGGGAAACGGGAAGGCCGCAGCAGCCTTGTGTGTGGTGACAGCTTGGGACCAGCCTGCTGATCCAGGAAAGTCAGTGAGTGGTGGAACAGTGTAAAGGGAGGGTGCGCCAACCCAGAAGTGTTGCAAATGTGCTGTAAGGCACATCTGCAATAACTCATGTGTTGGGGAGGCTGGTATGAGGAAGCATGCTGGCCTCCCCATGCCAGATCCAGGCCACAGAAAGATAAGTTTGTGCTGGTCTGGGGAGGCCAGTGCGAAGCGGCTGAGGGGGTGGAAGGGGAACGTTTTGGGTCAAGTGGAGGGTAGGCGGCAGGTGGGCCCAGGAGGGAGGTGGAACTGGCCTCCGGGACTTAGGCCAGATCCTAACCCCTCTCCTGAGCATTACACTGGGCTGCTCAGATTTGCACCAGCAATTTAGTTGGTACAGATGTGAGTAGCCCCATTGAGGTGGCTGCTGCAAAACATGGGGTACAGGTAAATAAATCTTCTTACTCTAAGTTGCACTGAATCCACCTCCTACCCTGCGCTTGATGCAGCACAGGCCAGTCAGCCTGCCTGTTCCAGCGCAGGATAGGATTGGGCTGTAAGGTAGATAGAAGGACATTAGATAGCAGGCATTCCTGTAGCATATCAAACTTTAATGTGAAGAAAATTCTTTATGACTAACTTTTTATTTCATTTACTATATTCCTAGGTGTTCTATTACATGCAGAAACATGAATAATTCATCCACATACAGCACTAATACTAATAAATCCTAAAACACAGATAATACAAAATAACACCTATAATCAAACCTAGATTTGCAAATAAATATCTAAAAATTCATTCACTGGAAGAGAGAAAGGAGATATTGTAATTTTTTTTCCTTCAAGACATGGCGTCCACACTGCTTAATATGTGTACATTTTTTGTTTCTCTCCATCTTATCATGTATTGCACTTGTGTCAGTGAAAACCCACAAGTGTGCATCAGCCAGAAATGAAGTAGCTAGAGATAAGCAGCATGTAGATGTGTGAGAGATACACAGATATTGAGGCTTAGTTATGACAGAGATGGTAAGCCCATGTTTGAGCTGCAATTGGGAGGTCACAAAATTGAATCTTTCTCTGTTCTTTAACAAAAGAAACAATTTTTCTTTTGCTCCATCAGCAACAACTCTCAGTTTGGTTTCTATCAGAGCAAACAACAAATGGTTTCTTTCCAAAGATGGCTGCAACAGCTAAGAACTGGATTGGGGGAAAAGGAAACAGTTGTGACTTTTCTGTCCCAGAGGAGTGCAAGAAAGGGGGAGGGCATAAGTCTGTGTAGTGTTACATGGTAGTATTGTCCACTAAACTAAGTGGGATTTATTTTAAAGTTAACATACATAGGGGTGTAAGCTCCTCCAGGATAGTGCATGGTCACATGACTCTTATTTGACAATCTATACACACCTCCAGATTATGGCTCAAACTGTTTCTTGGTAAACATATGAAAAATGGGCTGAGCAAAATGTTGATGGGCTACCCAAGTATTTATGGTGGAATATGCTGCCGCTACTGCTCTTGTGAGATGTGGGCAGCAAACAGAGCCCTTGGTAAAAATGGCAGAAGACTGGGGGCACACACCCATTGCTTCAGGTCCGTCCAATCCTGCAAATTGCCATGTGGCGCCATCTATCTTGATTACACTGAAATGTGCCCAGGAAAGATATCATTTGTTTTTTTATTGAGTAAGCACTTAAAATATTTCTAAGTGCTATAAGGGCAGACCAATCCTTTCCCACGGAAGCAGCAGGGCCAGCACTGCTGTGCTGCATTCTGCATGGGATCTGAGCAGGCTGGAGCACTCCTTGAGGTAAGAGGAAATTTGTCTCCTTGCCCTGCGGAAACCCCCAGCTGTGGGAACAGTTAATTTGCTGGCGCAAGTTCGAGTAGAGCTAGCCATGATGGCAGATCTGATCTGGGAAGAGGAACAGAATAAGGTACATGCCAGAGCCACCAATTCTGCCCCCCTTCTGGGTCACAGAGCTTACAACTTATTATGTTGGTTCTGTCAGGCACCCCTTGGATTTGAAATGAAGGAAGAATGGGATAATGCTTTAAAAATTAAAATAAACTGTTTAAAAACAAGTTTGTAATAGGCATTAGGAGAGAACTGAATGAAACTCACAACCAGGTTTCTAAATGTCTTTCCTCTTCAATCTAGGTCACTGTTTCTCAAACTGTGGATCAAAACCCACTAGGTGGGTTGCAATCTAATTTTAGGTGGGTCTTCATTCATTTCAATATTTTGTTTTTAGTATATTAAATTTGATGCCAATGTGGTATGTGCCTGCATTTGGGGAGATCTGTACTTTTAACAGGCTATAATGCATATGCTTTTAAGGGAACAATTCTAATCAACTTTCCAGCACTGGCATAGCTGTGCCATTGGGGCATGTGCTGCATCCTGCAGTTGGGGGGCAGTCATGGGGGCCTCCTCAAGGTAAGGCAATGTTTGTTCCCTTACCTCGAAGTTGCATTGCCCTTATGTCAGTGCTGGAAAGTGAGTTAGGATTGTGCCCTAACAAAGATAGTCAATGGGGCTTTCTCCTGGGTAAGTGTGGATAGGATCTGCAGCCAAGGATTATTAAAAATTTTTCCTGCTTGATGATGACATCACTTCCAGGCTAATGGCATCACTTCCAGCAGGTCACAACAGATTAGCATTCTATAAAGTGGATCCTGGGCTAAAATGTTTGAGAACCACTGGTCTAGGCTATAGGCTTACAGCAATATTGCCATGGTGCAGGGAATACACAGGTCAATCCTATGCTTCCTAGCGCCCAGGGCTGCAGTGGCACTGAAAAGGCTACCACTGCATCCAGCTGAGCTGGGAAGCAGCACCAGGGTTACTCATCAGGGCTTAAGCTCCCATACCCCCATGGAAACTGCAAGCAGCCCTGATGGGTCTCCTCAGATCTGCGCCCACTATTGAGAGGGGCGCAAATTCAAGCACCCGGAGCTCCAGGTGGAAGTCCACCATGCTCCGCTTAGCACTGACTCAGTATGAGCTCACGCTGAGCCTGCTCCGGCTCTGGACCAGTGTGGACTGTCACAGGCGTGCATTATGGCACATTTGCAACAGTGTGCACCAACACTGGGCCGGTGCAGCCCACACTGAATTGGGCCCACAATCCCCAAAAGTTGTACACAATGCAAAACAGCACTATGGGATATAGTTCATTTAATAGGCAGGGAAGGGAAAGGGTTGATACGAGCAGTGCATTCTGGCCACTTAGCTGGCTGTCAATCAATGGCTATCAATCATGCTGGGACAAAGAGTGATGTCAATGCTAAAGGAAGTTGTGTTATCTGAGGTATGCCTGCACACAGAACTTTCAGAAGCCAAAACAAATATGTGGCTACCACTACATAATTTACTACCAAAATTGAATACCGTGTCTAGAATTTTGCTAGAACAGAGATACAAACAGAAACAGGAGTGTTTTCTCTTCCACCTCCCCACCTATCTCTGTGTTTGCTGCAATATGATGAAATTACTGCATCCTAGAACTTTCTGTCATGTCAACTGAACAACTCTTGTTTTATGCTTATCACATGATACTAGTTTTTGTTCCTGGCATATTTTATTACAGAAAGTTAGCAAAAACTCCTTAATTATAAAAGCATTCCTAATGCAAACCCAGTTCAGTTTTGCCCCAGAGCAAATTTAGCTGTTTCAGTAGCTGTTCAATAAAAATACCTGTCATCATAGATCACGGATTTAATTTGTTTTCTATTATTAATATATAGTTAGAAATTTATTAGAGAGAATATGCCAGTATCATCTAATCAGATGCACATGTGGCATCATATTTCATCAAAATCAACAAAATACAAAAAGACTAACAGCCTTTTCCCCACCATAACATGCAACCATGCCAAAACTGGTTGTGCCACATGCTATGGGGAAGATCTAGAGGCTTGGGAGAGGTAGGGGAACTACAGGAACAGTATTTTCCTGTACCTCCCCATAAGCCGCTGACTCACAGATGGGTCCCCTTGGACCTGCAACAGCTCTGAGGCTAAAAGACCCATTACATTTCACTCTTCTAGTAACTGAAAGCACCCAGCAACAATTTCAAGCAGCTTCAAGACTTCAAAATGCTTCGGTGTCACTCCAAGTAGTGGTATTGAATGCTGACAGGTAGTTTTATTTAATGTTGTTTTGAAGTTCTTTGGGGGGGGGGGGAAATGTTATCTATGAGGGTAAGTATAACATTCTAATATTAAAAAATTATAATATCCAGCAATTTTGGTCTTGAAGATATTGCAAGTTATATGGTACCATTTTACTTTTATTTATTTTAAAACATTTGCATTCTGCCTTTCTCTTTCTTAAAGGCATGTGCCAGGACTTCTGCTTGATTTCTTCTGGTTCAACCTATATTTTAAAGGTATTTCTATTAATGACAGGCAATGATCTGGACATCTGCCTGAGATTGGTCATAGCATTCAGAAGATTGAGCAGGTTTTGACAGACTGATCAAATACATTCTTCTCCTTGAATGACCAAAGACAACTCCAGACTTTGTTCAGGTGGGCATTTGCCAGGACCCAAAACTGGAAAGAGGACTATGATCCCAACAGGGCCGCTATTCTCACTTTTCACAGAGTACCAAGAAATTTAGCAGAAGCATGACCAATGTATGACTGGTGAGGTCTGGTGTACAAGCTGACTCAGGTGGAGAGCTGGTGAGAGTTAACAGTTGGTGGGGTAGTAACCTGCACCTGCCTGCCACTATGCCTGCGACCTGCACAGATCACCACATTCACCAGCTGCCCCTCTTGCCAAGCTGGTCCAGTTGTGTGTCAACCTGTCTTTTCCAGGTCAATGGAAAGCACCTCAGAAATCCTGGACCTTGCACTACCTTGATGCTCTCAAAAATGGCTGTGTGAAATCCACTATGCACTAGCCTGACAGGGAAATTTAGGGTCAAATCTGCTTAACTATGAATTTATTAGATAGTCTTAAGCAACCTTTATTCTGCCCCAATTTCCCATCTGCAAAAACGGGACTAAAGCAGTGACCAACATAAAGTTATAGTGTAGATTTATAGGATGAGGCTAGTAAAAGAATTTTGTGTATTAAGGTGCTGTACAAATTATTAATAAATAAAAAGTAAAAAGTCAACTAAAATGATGGAAAGTGTTCGAAGTGAACACTACTGGAGATTTTATATTCCTACTTTTTCAAAAAAGTAATTCAGCTTATTACTTTTAATCTAATTAAGATTTGACAGATTATTTATGATTTGGCATTATTTTCACAATAGCACAAAGAGCAGAATGATATACAATGTTATTAAGGAGAAATTCTACTTATACAGAGAGACACCGTGCAAAAATATCACATATAAAGCTCCTATCTGAAGGTGCTAATACACAGACAAGACCAGAATGCATAGCTAAATACTAATTCTATTCCTCTCCAATGTGCACACACACACCGCTAAGGTCATCCTACCAAACTAGCATTGCTGTAGGCAGTTTGAAGTGCAGCTAAAGAAGGACATTGACAATAAACCAATATTTATGACTCCCTGCCTCATATGGCACAGAAGCCATTCTGCAGCAAAAATATGGACTTTCCCATGCTATATTTCCCAGTGGTTGTAGAGCACATACTTTGCATGCAAAAGATCCCAGGTTCCACTCCTTGCATCTCCTGGTGGGAACAGGAAAGAGTCCTGTCTGAAACACTGCAAAGCGACTTCAGGCCAATACTGAGTGGGGGATCAAAGGTCTGACTCGCTATATAGCAGCTTCATATGCTCCTTCTCAAATTAAGGGATGTGCTGAAGACATAATAGTATCCTAGAGTTATCTTTCTGGTGCTGGAAAGCAAGTAAACAATAAAGACTGAAAAGTCTATGATAACTCATAATAAAAATGCATTGTCTTAAAAAAATGCATCATGTGAAGTGCATTTGATATAGACAAAAATCTCTCAAAGGACATTTCATGTCAAAAATTTCCACAAGAGTTCATGCAACAGTAGTTTTCCAGGAGGTATTTAACACATGGTTAATAATATGGACAGGGTGACCAGATACAATGGAGAACAGAGTGCCTATTCCTTTCACCATTGTACCATAGAGGGAATTTGGGCAGGTGCCGCTCAACACCTGAGGGTTTAAAAAGCTGCACCTGCCAAAATTACCTCTTCCCTACAATGGTTAAAGGTATAGGCACTCTGTCCTCCACTGTATCTGGCAGTGTTGGGAACTATAGTCAGATGACACAAACTTGAGTCGTGAAAATAAGTGATTTGGGGTGACTCTGCGACTCATGAGTCACACATGTGGAAGACTCTGAAAAAAACTTGAGTCAGGGTTCCCCTGACTCAGCACTCATCCCCACGCTTGCTGACTCGAGTCTGGGGGTGCTTACTGTTTTCACTACATGGAAAACGTTGTGGGGCCAGCATTCCAACAGTAAGCAGCAGGAGGTCCCAGCTGGGAAGGCAGGAAAGGGTAACTTAATTGGGCAGGAGGAGGGAGACAGGAGTGAGCTCTTTTTCCCCATCTCTGATAGGAAGGAAGGAATGGATGATCACTGGACAAAGGATGGGCATTCAGATATTTTTATTGGCTGAGGGACAGCAGGAGGAGGAGCCCAAGAGGTTTCTTGCCAGAAACCCAGGGAAGTGAGAGAAAACTCTTTTGCACAATTTTTCTTTCCAACTTTGTGGTGGTTTCTTGACTCCGTTGTTACTTGGGGGAGGGAGCCTCACTGAATGACCAGCTACAGTGGGACTACTTCTGAGCAAGGCTGGCAAGGATCAGGTTGTCCTGGTAAGCTTCCCAGCTGTTGCTTGTGACCGTCGTCGTCCTCCTCCCTCTTGCTGCTTCTGTCCCTACTCTCTCGTCATTCCTCCCACCCCTCCTGCCCTATTTACAGATGGGAGGGGACAGCAGGGGAGTGAGTAAAGAGAGCTCCAACACAGACACACTCCCTGGCAGCAGCTCCGTTTTTCACCACAGTTGGCTTTTTAAAGGAGGGGGCGACTCAACTTGACTCAACTTGAGGACTCTTTTTTGAGTTAAGTAGTGGGGGGCAGTGACTCTGTGACTCAGCTCGAGTCAAGCCCCACTGGGTTTTTCCAACACTGATATCTGGTCACCCTGAATTTGGATGAAATATACATATTATTCCATGAAAGAGCAATCAGTGGCACGCTTACAGCAGCATGTTACTTTTCAATCTGTCACTTGAACCCCTGGAGGCCCATGTTTCAGGCAGGTATTTATAGGGCAGGGGCCATACCTTAGGGATGAATCTCTGGCATCTCCAGGCAGCTTGGGGATAGACCTCTGCTGAAAACTGCTGAGTAGCTGCCAATCAGTGAAGACAACACTGAGTTAAGTGGAACAATGGTCTGACACCAGATAATAAAGATTCAGATGCTGTATTGTGGTAAGGATCATCAGGCTTCTATAAACCCTGTGGAATTGGTGTGTTAAGTATATATCCAGAAGCACCTATCCTGCTCAATAGTATTGGTTACAGGTCAAAAGTGATTTCTGGGACACAAATGCATCTATACAAACAAAACCAGTTTTCTAGGGATGATGAGTCAGGTATTTCTGAAACAGATTCTCAGCTGACAAAAGCTTATGCATTTCAACAACATCTGAGGAGCTGGTTGGAAACTCACAGCTGCCTGAAGTTGTTTAAATGGCATCTGAACACATAAATGTATGTCTCTTATTTTGAGCATAACATCTTCCTGCCTCCCATGCTGTCTTGATCTTTTTTCACTCTTCTGTTCCTCTCATGTTACTCCTTTCAACTACTTCTCTTCTACCAAGCCACACCTAGCAGTCAGACCACTCTCTGACCTCTTTCAGTTGACAACCTGCTTTGTAGCTAAAGAACAAAAGGAGCAGAACAGAGAACCCAGCTGAACTCTAGACACCATATCCTGAACAGTCCTTTGACTGCTGAATGTGCCCTGCAGGCTGCAGATTTAAACTGACCAAAAAGGAAGTAAACTTTCAGTTTGCAGGTGCTGTGAACAAATGGCTCAACACACAACTGAAATACGCTGGAAGGAGAATAAGTAGCAGTCTTGAAAGTAGGCAACACCTACTGTAGGAGTGACAGCCCAATCCTATGCAGGGGGTTTTTCGACAGCGGAAGACACGGTGTTGCAAAATAGCTGCTGATGGATTACACACTGTTCCATCAGTAGCCATTTTGGGAGCACTGCCACAAGAGGCAGCCGCGTACCCCATCCGTCGCCAGACCTGTCGGCAAATGACAGAGCAGATGAGACAGCGGTGGTGAGCATACAATTTTCATCTTATACAAGCTGCATTAGCTTCCCTTCCCCTGGGGGCTGGGGATAAGAATAGGCCCTCAGTTTGGCTGTACTTGTCGTAAGAGGCGACTAAACAGCCACTGGGTAGATGGGACTCATTAGCCTGGGAAGGCAGCTCATCTGAGAGAAGGAAAACTCTGATCCCAAACCTCCACTGCCTTGTGGCTACATCCAGTTATGGAAAAGGCTTCAGGAGTCAACCTCGAGGCAAAATCCGGAGCCGGAGTCCCCGAGGCAGTTCATGGCTGAACACAGTCACGTTCTGGCAACTCCTGCGACGCCGCTGGAACCAACCGTATTGGCCTCTGCCTTTCCATTGGACCATTTCAGCGACGTGGAGAGGGGGGATTTGCTGCATGGGTAACAGCCTATCCTCCATACCTACTTTACCCAGGCTTTGCGCACTGGAGAGGACACTGTTCCAGAACCACCATTCAGAGCGCGATACCAGAGTCTTCCAAGACTGAAGGATGCCAACAACAACATCAACATTAGCTTCCCATTGGTTTCTTGGTCCAGTTCAAAATGCTGTTGTACATTTCAAAGTCCTATATGGCTTCAATCTTGCATACCTTAAGGGATGCCTCCTGCACTGCCATGCTTGCCTGTTAAGATCTTCTAGGGAGGCTTTGCCCTATGTACCACTACTGGCAGAGGCTTGATGTGCGCATGGGATCAGGTCTCCTCTGTGGTTGGCTCCTAGGTTTTGGAACTCCTTCCTGCAGGAAGTTTGGAATGGCCCTTTCTTAGCGCTTTCAAGAAAGTTAAAAACACCTAGCTGTACAACTGTGCTTTTGACAGTGGGGGGGGGGGGCATTTTGTCTGCTCTTGTTTACTGGAATTTCTATTTTTGAATTATTTGTTTTAGTGGTTTTAGGTTGGTTTCTACTGTACTATACAGTTCTAAGGGCACAATCCTAACCAGGTCAGAAGTAAGCCTATTTTGTTCAATAGGGCTTACTCTCAGGAAAGTGTGGTTAGGATTGCAGCCTAAATTTTGTAAGCCATGTTGGTGCTATGCAAAAGGTGGCTATCAATTGAAAAATAAATAAATAAAACTGGTTCCAAATGTGGTGGTAGCATTCTGCAACAGGAGAGCTTGGTCCCCTTAGAAAAGAGCTCATAAGAACATAACATAAGAACAGCCCCACTGGATCAGGCCATAGGCCCATCTAGTCCAGCTTCCTGTATCTCACAGCGGCCCACCAAATGCCCCAGGGAGCACACCAGTTAACAAGAGACCTTATCCTGGTGCCCTCCCCTACATCTGTCCAATGTCCTACTTCCACTTTATTACTCTCACCAACCTACACATGCAACAGAATCATGATACAGCTTTTCATGGACTATGCTACTTCAGATAGTAAGTGAAGGAATCACAAATTCTTCCTTTAAAATAAAAAAAAACTCTGCCTGTAGTAAACAACCACAGTGGGGGGAAAGTGGACTAATGGTGGTGATCTGAACATCATCCATTTGTACATTTGACAGGTTGCATCTCCTCTGCTGAAGTGAATGGGAAACCCTTTAATTTGGGAAAACTCCATGTGGAATTTGTATGGAATCGTTGCCTGCAATGAATTACAGCGTGTGTTCAGAGTCATTTTCCAAACAAGAAGTGATTTGTTGGTTGAAAATTGGTGTCTTTTATAAGAACATAAGAACATAAGAAAAGCCCCACTGGATCAGGCCATAGGCCCATCTAGTCCAGCTTCCTGTATCTCACAGCGGCCCACCAAATGCCCCAGGGAGCACACCAGATAACAAGAGACCTCATCCTGGTGCCCTCCCCTACATCTGGCATTCTGACTTAACCCATTTCTAAAATCAGGAGGTTGCGCATACACATCATGGCTTGTACCCCATAATGGATTTTTCCTCCAGAAACTTGTCCAATCCCCTTTTAAAGGCGTCTAGGCTAGACGCCAGCACCACATCCTGTGGCAAGGAGTTCCACAGACCGACCACACGCTGAGTAAAGAAATATTTTCTTTTGTCTGTCCTAACCCGCCCAACACTCAATTTTAGTGGATGTCCCCTGGTTCTGGTATTATGTGAGAGTGTAAAGAGCATCTCCCTATCCACTCTGTCCATTCCCTGCATAATTTTGTATGTCTCAATCATGTCCCCCCTCAAGCGTCTCTTTTCTAGGCTGAAGTGGCCCAAACGCCGTAGCCTTTCCTCATAAGGAAGGTGCCCCAGCCCCGTAATCATCTTAGTCGCTCTCTTTTGCACCTTTTCCATTTCCACTATGTCTTTTTTGAGATGCGGCGACCAGAACTGGACACAATACTCCAGGTGTGGCCTTACCATAGATTTGTACAACGGCATTATAATACTAGCCGTTTTGTTCTCAATACCCTTCCTAATGATCCCAAGCATAGAATTGGCCTTCTTCACTGCCGCCGCACATTGGGTCGACACTTTCATCGACCTGTCCACCACCACCCCAAGATCTCTCTCCTGATCTGTCACAGACAGCTCAGAACCCATCAGCCTATATCTAAAGTTTTGATTTTTTTGCCCCAATGTGCATGACTTTACACTTACTGACATTGAAGCGCATCTGCCATTTTGCTGCCCATTCTGCCAGTCTGGAGAGATCCTTCTGGAGCTCCTCACAATCACTTCTGGTCTTTACCACTCGGAAAAGTTTGGTGTCGTCTGCAAACTTAGCCACTTCACTGCTCAACCCTGTCTCCAGGTCATTTATGAAGAGGTTGAAAAGCACCGGTCCCAGGACAGATCCTTGGGGCACACCGCTTTTCACCTCTCTCCATTGTGAAAATTGCCCATTGACACCCACTCTCTGCTTCCTGGCCTCCAACCAGTTCTCAATCCACGAGAGGACCTGTCCTCTAATTCCCTGATTGTGGAGTTTTTTCAGTAGCCTTTGGTGAGGGACCGTGTCAAACGCCTTCTGAAAGTCCAGATATATAATGTCCACGGGTTCTCCCGCATCCACATGCCTGTTGACCTTTTCAAAGAATTCTATAAGGTTCGTGAGGCAAGACTTACCCTTACAGAAGCCATGCTGACTCTCCCTCAGCAAGGCCTGTTCATCTATGTGTTTTGAGATCCTATCTTTGATGAGGCATTCCACCATCTTACCCGGTATGGATGTTAGGCTGACCGGCCTATAGTTTCCCGGGTCCCCCCTCTTTCCCTTTTTAAAAATAGGCGTGACATTTGCTATCCTCCAATCTTCTGGCACCGTGGCCATTTTGAGGGACAAGTTGCATACCTTAGTCAAGAGATCTGCAACTTCATTCTTCAATTCCTTAATAACCCTTGGGTGGATGCCATCAGGGCCCGGTGACTTAGCATCAGGGCCATCAGCTCCAGCATGCACTTGGCTGCTCCCAGTGTTAACAAGTACAGAAAAAACAAATGGTAGATTGAGGAACCCAACTGGCGTCCACTTCCTTTAGTCATGCACATTGGACATTTTCCCCACAGATGGATACTGCATAGGCCTCCAAAAGCTCCAGATTCTGGCAGAAGTGGTATCAAAGTCCCAGGGGCAAATTAATTCTGCAGTTGTAAGCTGCAGCTGAGCTCACTACACATGGGGCACTTCTTGCTATTTTTCCTTCACCTTCTGTAGCATCAACGTGATGTTGTCAGAGAAATAGCTGCAGGGAGATGTTTCTTCTGCAGCGGAGCAGATCACGATAAGTCAGAGAAAATGTGAAGAGAAATGTGGACAAGAATGGGAGATCCCGACACCAACAATTCCATACAATTCTCTGGCCTTGATTTGAAGCATAGGCAGCTTGACCTGACAGGAAGAGAGATCTATCTAGCCTGGTTTTATTATTGTCAGCTTTTAAACAAACAAACAAACAAACAAAAAGAAACCCCAGATAGTAAGTAAAAAACTTGAACTATGGTGCTCTTATTAAAAGCCAATCTATTTTTTTTATACATTACCTTCAGAGAAGTATAAAATCTGTACTTCAATGCGTGTTTTTTTTATTTTTATAGAGCAGA
Organism: Tiliqua scincoides; assembly: GCF_035046505.1. Taxonomy (NCBI): domain Eukaryota; kingdom Metazoa; phylum Chordata; class Lepidosauria; order Squamata; family Scincidae; genus Tiliqua; species Tiliqua scincoides. The sequence continues at coordinate 49,241,456 of NC_089824.1, forward strand.
TGGGAACTATAAAAACAGTTCTGAGCTGACAACACCTTCATCAAATCTTGGACACTGAAGCCAGGTGGGGTAATGGGATCAACTATGTGCATGTTGGTTTTATCCCACCTCCAGCCTCATCCACAGCACTCAGGGTCCTGCTTCCCACCCACACATCTGTCATGCCTAGTTGTAATGCACACATGTATATCTCCTGCCAGAAGAGCCTGGTCTGAGTGGCCAGGCACATCCATGGATGCTTGGCATCACTTCCCCACCATGCATGCTGTTTAGAAATAAAACTCCACTCCCCACTGGGTTACATTGTGCACTCAGGTGAATGGCTAGTTTGACCCTAAGAGGTTGACCTACAATGGGAGAGAAGCCTAAGTCAGATCTTATCCCCTTTTCTCCAGACCAGTCTATTCTTTTTCTTTCTTCACCAGCAAAATGGCTGGCAAAGGTCTGGGGAATATTTTTACTTATTCTGGCTGTCCAACTGCCCCCTCCCCACCATTTGATGTAGCACATTCTGCCAGTGTTGCTGCATTGGTGCCAACGGTGAGGAGTAGGATTGGGCTGTAGCTGAACTATGCAAGCATGGATAGGATTGTAGCCCCTATAAGCATAATAGGAAGGCAATGATCTAAACCTACCTAGTTTTCCTCAGTCTAAGTCCAACACTTGTTCTCATGATCATCATTTCATTTTGTGCGACACACCAGAACACTAAGCCTAACAAGAGTCTTTCCTGCTGAAAGTCTAGAAAATAATTGTGACAATCACTCTGCTCCTAAGCTTAATTGCTCTTTATTCGACAGCAGCTAGAAGGCATGAGCAACTCAACTTGGACAGTGACCATGGCTAAGGTATGGGGGGCTTTAACCATTCCCTTCTGCTATCGTCTGACTTGGTCATCCCTAACTCCCCATCTGTGGCTGCTATATAACAAGCAAAACATAAAAATGCAAGGGCAATTGATTGCTATTAACAGCACATATCCAAAGTTCTGAATTGCAGGGCAGAGATCTTTTCATGGAAGGTGTTTGCCACTGCAAACAATCTCTGCTGCAAATACTCTTCATGGGGGGACAGGTAGCAGGAGAGCTGGGAGAATGTCGGGTCAGGCATGCTAATAACGTTCTGTAAGTATGGAGTCTCTCCATGTTTACTGGGCATCTAAAAAGGGCTCTGCCCTGAAATAGTGTGGAGTAGTTTTGGTTTTCCTCTGAATGCATTACATCAGTAACCTGAAGGCTGTAAGATGTGAAACACATTAGACTAATAAACCATTCTCAGAATACCTCTGACATGTCTTCTGCCTCTCACTGGGCTGCAAACTCTCTCTTCCTTACAGGAAACCACTGCAGCAGAATTGGGGGGGGGGAAGGGTCTTATGACTAACAGATCTCAGGCTACTCATCAGAAAGGTACTGTATTATGGGGTACACCATGTGTTTCCCTGGCCATCTTCAAAATATATACATGCAGAACATCTTACACTGCAATTGTCATGGGAGTTTTTGTTCATTTACTGTCAGAGTGACATTTGATAACATAAAAAGCTTTCTCAGGGAGAAGACAGCTTTAAGGCTGTCAAAACAAAACAAGACATGACTGATACAAATATCCAGTTGCAGTCTGGGCCCTGAGTGGCAGGAAATTAATAGAAATAACTGTACTGCTTTCATCTCTCCTAAAATTCAAGCTGGGTGGATGCTACAATGCTGGTGTGGGAGAAGGTGTGACATTATACAGATGGCAAATATGTATACTAATTTTAAACATTTTGCTTAATTTGTCAGACTACAAACATACCTGTCTGAACTGAAGAGACCCTGACCTCAGTATAACAATTGCGCTCGCTTGCTCGCTCGCTCGCTCGCACGCTCTCTCTCTCTCTCTCTCTCTCTCTCACACACACACACACACACACACACACACACTTTGTAGTAACCTTTAAAAACCCCAACGTACATTTAAACCTGTTCCTTATCTAGAAAGCAATTATTCCAAAACCTTTTCCTAGGTGTATTTCAGCAAGGAACACATGCCTGTGTTCAGGACCCATCTATTTGTTTTATTAGTCACTGCATTCTTCTCTTGCAGGGCTCCTGTGACTTTAAGTGTTGAGTGACAGGCAGAAATTCAGCCATTACAGAATCTACTTGAGCTGAAAACCATGAAAATGCCTCTTATCTAACTTTTCCTGGGGGTAAGGGGCTTTGGTACAACATGACATGACAGCTTAGCAACAAGAACCCAGTTTTCTCCATGTGCTCTACAGCTGTCCTTAAAATCCTCTGCAAACAAACTGGCAACACAGTGGAGATTTGTGACACATTTGCCTGTTTCCTGGCAAATTTCCAGATGTGCATAAGACACATTAAGGTTGCTAGATTCTTTCCCGGAGGTGATGGCTATGATTTTAAATGCTCTCAGACACTGAGATGATGTCCCCACTCTGTTCCTCCACTACTGCCTTTACTAAGCCTCCTTTTCTGCAACCCTAATTTTAACCCTCAGCAGGCAGGGATGGAGGGGAAGGAATGGGACCAGAAGTACAGCAAGTGTATGCTCTAAGACTTTCTGCAAACAATATACAGAACACTTTGATATACAGAACACTTAAAGGTATAAGCATAATATCTGGGTGAGGAGTGGGCAACCACTGACATAAAAAGGGTTGTAGGATTATAGTTGTACAAGATTGCAAACAAGGTCTACAATGCTTTGCAGTCTTGTGAACCCTAGATGGTAGACCCCGTTTTTCATGCCTGAAGGTTTCTCATTGTTTTGATGACACAGATAGAGTAAAATACCTCCACAGCTATCAGCTGAGCCCTACAGCACCAAGTATCTCTATCCCCCTTCGTTCTGTTCCAATCTCCTAGAAATCAAGCAAGCATCCTCTTAAGCATTTCAAATGAACAATACAAGCATAACAAGATACTTGTTGCTGATTCCCAGAGCTCTGCTCTTCTCTTTCTAAGATTCACCAAAATTCAAGCATTTGTCTGAGCATGTCCAAACAGTTTTGTAAAATTCAAAACTGTTGCCCAAGGCATGGTCAAACATTTTTGTGTAGACAATATTGTGTATTCAGGAACAAGGACTGTGCCAAAGATAGGAGCTGTAAGGGTTACCTTTAGTATTTTTTTATAATCTAAAAGCATGCTTTATATATTTTAAGTTTATTGATTTATAATTTTTATGCTGAATGTTTCATAAGGTTGCTACCTGCCCTAAGCCAAAGTCCACAGAGCATGTTATAAAGCAAATCAATCAATCTTTATGTTTGTAATTTTGGTTCTACCACACATACCATCTAAAATGTAGAAATACTCTTGTATTTGCCTTGCTGACAAGTCATTTTTTCTTTTATTGCTGTATGATGCATTGTTTTCAGCGGCAAGAGTAATCTGTCAGCTTAAAATATGACACTTATATATGATTTTTATGGGCAAATGTTCTATATTCTGAAAATAAGAATAAAAATGTCTCTGTGCTTTCCAGCTATTTAAATTGGAAAACAATACCTTTTAAACACAGAATATATAATGTATGAAAAGGTGCTATATATACAATACTGTCAAATAGCATTGTATAAAAATTGTGCAAAATTCAAGCATTTGTCTAAGGCATAGCCAAGCAAGATATAAAATTAGACACAGTGTGAAGGGAATGGATAGAAAGAAGTTTTTTCTCTCTCACACAGTACTAGAAATGTATCACAATGAAATTGATTGGTTAAAGATTTAGGGCGGACAAAAGGGGGTACTCCTTCACATGTCATGTAATTAGTTTGTGGAGTTCTTTGCTACAGGGTGTGGTGATGGCCACTAGCTCAGATAATTTCAAAAAGAGATCAGTGGCTACTAGTCATGATGGATATGTGCTACCTCCAGGTTTGGAGGAAGTATGCCTCTGGACACCAAGTTGCAGGGAACCAATGAAGGGAGAGAAGTATGCCTCTCTCTTTGGCTTGATCCAGCAGAGTTTTTCATATGCTCTTCAACAGAATACTTTTGTAATTTTTTTTTAAACCCAGAAGATGCATAAGAGCATAACTGCTGATAAATACTTGATTTCCAGAACTGTGTCAGGTCTAATCTATAACATGAATTTTAAAAATAAGAAAGTGTGAGCATGTTTGTGAGAGTTTGTGTGTGTGAGAGAGAATGTTGATTCAGTTAAATCTAACGAATCTATTAATACTTGTTACAGCGACATCTAGAGTTTTTGATGTTTAATGCTTCATTTGCCAAATCATGGCTTGCAGTGACATACTTGACATTTGTCACTTCCCCCCCTCCCCAACATCCAGTGTTATATAATATATATTATTTCCAAAAAATAAGGATTAATAAGGTTAATTCACAACATTTGATAGTGAAAATGCTTTACTGTATTAAATTATTATACCTGAAAGGTGAAACACAGCAAGCAGTCGTATGTGAAGATAAACATGAGGTACTGAAAGAAACATTTGTTACAGTTCTTCAAATTTCATCTTATATTTACAGAATTTAAGGGTCAAGCTCATGCAATAATGAGGAACCACAATCCTAACAAATATAAGGATGTGCAGTATCTTTTATTCTTGCACTTTGAGATTTTTCAGCAGCAATATTTTGCAAAATGACAGATCTCTGCTCAGCCTCCTACAACAGCTGTTGCACAGTCACTCCGGGGAGATTTCATGCATCATTATGTCAGCTCATTTTTCTATATCTTTAGTCACATCTGATAACTCAAGACTGGAAATTATAGGCTGTTTTACAAAGAGAGGAAATTAACTGAATGGCCCTGATGTAGTCATTTGGGTTACTCATTCAAATAAATGTTATCTGTCGTTTAGCTGTGCTGAATTTTGGAGACAAATAGTATTAATAAATATAAAAAATGAAGAAGAAGAAGAAGAAGCCCCGAAACTGAATGACATTATCACTTTAAATAGAAAACTGGGGAAAATGGCTACATTAATGTAACAAACAAATCATGAAGTGACCAAAAAATGGCAGTTGTTCATTTCATCTTGGCTTCATGTTTGATCAATAGCTCAAGGTACAGATTACTTAACAAGTAGGAGGTGGGAGAAAATGGTTTTATTTTTTTCATGGATTTCAGTGTTTTCCAAAGTTAGAAGTACAGAAAGTGATGTAATGTGTTTTCATTCAAAATTTACATTACGATTATAAATTATAATCGCTTTAAAAGAGCACTAGGTAAGTGATACAGGTGCTATAGTGTCAGCAGATGTAGCCACAGTCATTACCCAAGCACCCCCATTAATTAATAAATTCCAAATAAAACAGTTTTATTTTTTCACATATTTCAGGGGCTTTTTTTAAAAGGAGAAGTGCAGAAAGCTGTGTTATATGTTTTTATTTTGTTATCACCATTTTCTCCCACCTCAACTAATAAGGATTGTTATAGTATAAGAATGTACCTATCCTCAATTGGTGGTTAAAATCAAAACCAGTATTAAGGAGAAAGACATGACAGGAGGCCCAATTTTGGTGCAAGGTAAAATTCACACACACACACACACACACACACACACACACACCCAAATCTCTCCAATATAAAAATTAAATGTCTTTTCTGAGAGTGGGGCTCAGGAATAATGTAAAGTATCCACTATAATAAGCGAGACTGCTTTAAAAGTTGGACCAGAACTGGGGAGACCTGGGTTCAATCTTTAGCCTTGAAATTCAGTGGGTAGCCATTGTTCAACTATGATCTTTCAGTCTAACCCCCCTGAAGGAGTCATTATGAGGATAAAATTGGGGATCCAATTTCACCTTTTGCAGGTACTAGCAAGTACACTGGTAAAACAAACCCCAGTGTCCTATGACTTGGAAATGACACAATGAAGACTCTAGTTACAACCCTACTTGTGTTTTTGAACTTGTGTTCTACATCCTTAGGACCTTTAAGAAATCCCATTGTAGCTTCTTGCCCAAAATGTTGGTGAGGTAAAGAGTGGTAAAGCCACTCAGAAAATTGGGAGATGGGAAGATTCCTGGAAAGGGTTTATACTTCAGAGGGGTGGGCAACGCCTCTTTCAGCTGGGACTCACCTACCCTACACATAAAATATTGTAATTGTTCTGGTTTGGAAACATCAATTTGAATCTTTGCTTCACTCTGTGTGTGTATATGCGAGCCCCATTATGCGGCATAAATGCATCTCCCCTTGCCCAGCTTCCTCAGTGACTGCACTGAACAGTCAGCTCAAGGAAAAGTATTCTACAGATCCCTACTGATCTACTTTTTCAGACTGATCTTTCTCTTCCTTCCACTTCTAAAGCCTTCCTCTCTATTTCTCTCAAAGCAGGAGTATGTGTATTTTTTTCTCAAATTATTTTTATAGTCTGTTTCAGAGGACAGTGCACACATGTGCTCTCTCTCTCTCTCTCTCTCTCTCTCTCTCTGCAGTGCATTCTCTTGGTTCCCCCCTTAACCACATATCTCTCATCCTCTCTCAACCCTAGTTGCAAAACAGATTTTTATATAGCCTCTGCCTGTTTGACTTCTATGGTCTTTGCTTGATTTTATTGCTTTCCCCTCACCTCTAATATTGTAATTAATCTCTCAATAAACTAAATCTATTCAATTCTTTTACTCTTGACTTCTGTCTTTTCTTTTAACTCATTAAGCATCACTATGCAGTGTGGGTGCACCACTGCACCATGAGCCACTGGTCAAAGATCCCTCACATTCATGTCAAGGGAAGTGTGTTCGGCCCAAATCCTAACCCACTTTCCAGCACTGACACAGCTGGTCCAATGGGACGTGTGCTGCATCCTGCATTTGGGTGGCACTCACAGAGCCCTCTTCAAAGTAAGGGAATGTTTGTTCCCTTATCTCGGAACTGCATTGCCCTTATGTCTGTGCTGGCAAGTGGGTTAGGATTATGCCCTGCATGTTACTATACACATTAGAGCACGTGTGGTAACACTGAATAACCTACAAAGAGTGCTTATCTATCAAGAATTACAGTGTTGTTCTATAGTTCAATATATGAATGAATTTCTATTTGTTGATAATTTATTTTAAAACACAGTATATTAAATAGGAGAGTGTGCGACGATATCTTTTCTCTCTTTACTATACTTTCACTTTCCCTCTCTGGAAGTCTTCTGTGCAGCTACACTGACTGGCATAATGAGGAAAATTTCAAATACAACGCAGCTGCATTCAGAGCCCACATGGAATGGATCTTACATTCTAAAAGCCCAATCCAACATAAATCCCTGCACGGTGATGCAGCGGCACCAGTGCAGGCTACGCTACATCTTGAGGGAGATTTCTGGCTGCTAAAGGTCTCTGCGGAGTAAGCTCCAGCAACTGCAATGGGTCAGCTCAGAACTGAGCCAGCAATATTGCTAGCACAAGTCAGCATTAATCTGTGCAGGAGGATCAGACCTGGGAAAGGGTTCTGGATATGGTGCATGCTGGCAGTACCAATCCTGCCGCCCTCCCAAGCCCTATTCACCCACCCCTTTCCCCATCACCAAGCCAAGAATATGATATTGGAATTGAACTAATGCCTTCTACAGAGCCAGAATAATAATAATAATAATAATAATAATAATTATTATTATTATTATTATTATTATTATTATTATTATTATTATAATACAGGTATTTATATACCGCCTTTCTTGGTCTTTATTCAAGGCGGTTTACATAGGCAGGCTGATTAAATCCCCGTAGGGATTTTTACAATTGAAAGAAGGTTCTATCTTTCAAGAACCACGGCATTCAGGTGTTTCACTATGATCTGGTTTCACATTCTGGCCTCCATCCTCCCACGCTCAGAGCAGATGGAATAGCTCAGCTTCAGCTTGTCAGCTGCTTCAAGGTCGCACGGTGCCGGTGGCCTCGAACTGGCAACTTTGTGGATGTTATCTTCAGGCAAATGGAGGTTCTACCCTCTAGACCAGACCTCCTACCAGGTAGGATATCAAAACACTGGTAGCATACGTAAATTACCTATGTGGGTTGAAATGCAACTTCATTGAGGATGACTCTTCTTAGCCATGAACTCAGACTCAGTAGTACTGAGTTTGTTCTTTCCAATACCATTCCCCATAATATAAACCATTTTTACTATTGTATGAAAAGAAGAAAAGGGTCGTGTAGGGAAATATGTATTGGTATAACAGGGAAACCCAGGCAACCTGCATACTCCTCAAGTGGCTGATGTACATGAAGCAGTCATCTGCTGCTTGAAATTATTTTCATTGTAGTGGTGGTCTGACAGTATCAATTAAAATTAGGCTTTTCTGTGGATGGCATTTTATAGCCACACAGTCCCAGATGCAGCCAAAGAGTTTACAGCCTGGCTTAAATATAAGAAGCAATAAATGTAACAACCAATAGTAGGAACCATAATGCAGCTTCTAAGATGTATCTTAAATGAAAATGATAAGCATAGCTTTAATGCTAGAAGCCATAATTAACCAGAGAAAATCAGCTCTATTATATTTTTAGTGTGTTTGTTCATGCTAACACAGCTTAAAAGCCGTTTGCGCTGAAAGCTGCCTTACCTGATTCATCTAGGCTGGCCAATGTAAGCCTATGTAGACTATGACCTTTAACCACTGACAAACATCTCATATGGGCAATCACAGGAAAAATGTTTTGCCAATAATGATGGAGTATGATAGGGTTAGTTCTGAGTAATACAAATTCCAGCCTTCCATCATCAAATTCATATTATTCCTTCCTTATTTTATTTTGGTATTAGCTGCTGTACAGGAAATGTTTTTGAACAAAAACTTTCAATTTCCTACACCTGTACATTCATACTCTTCCTGCCTTCCTGTACCAACTGGATTACCTAGACTTTATTTCCCAGTGCTTCTTGATAAGGAAAAATCAGAAACATGATAACAACCTTTTCATTTGAATAGACCGCTTTGTCTTTGTCTGTTCTGACTCATTAATGATTCATTGACTTTTGCTTCTCATCAGTTAGATTCACTTTATCCTAGAGTAGTTCCATCAGGATATCCAATTTATGCACTTCCTGAGCTCAGTGTTACTCTCTTGGCAGGTGAAAAACATGAAGCTTGCTTTTCTGAAGCCCTTTCAAAGTCACACAAATTGCAGCAGACAGAGTTTGCCTATTTATTTATTTAACTGCATTTGTATCCCACCTTCCTCCCCAATCATACACAGGGTTATCACAATTATCACATGGCAACCTGTTTATTTGGAGGTTGCCATTGCACAATAGCTTCCTCCTTTCATTATATGGAGGCTACTACCACCAATTGAACCAAAACTACCATTTACAGCAATACCTTGACTATCATCCACTTGACTTCCACTGTTTTGCTCTTTCAACTATTTTCAATTATAACCACATTTCAAATTTTGTCCATGTGCTTTCCTTTTATATTCAATTTCATCCAACCTTCCATGACTTTCACTGATGCTCTTGTTTATTTTTCTTTTATTCCTGATTATTTTGGTTTCACAGGCATTTGCTTGTGTTACAGTTATTTACAATTTTCACCAGTCAAAATAAATTTGCAAGCTAAATAAGTCTAAGCTTGGACATTAATCCATTTTATGACTTTCATTCATGCTCTGGTCCTTAGTCAGATGAAAGTGCAAGGTATTTGCTGTATATGACAAGTTACGCAGTCGTAAGAATTGGTCCTCAAGTCAGAGCACAATCCTAACAAGATCTACTTAGAAGTAAGTCCTAGTTGTTCAGTGGGGCTTACTCTCAGGAAAGTGTGGTTTGGATTGCAGTCTCAGTCTCACACATTACAAATTTATCGATGCCAATGTATCCTGACATGGCTTTATGCAGAGCAGGCACATGCAGAGGACAGGTGCCATTAGTTCAGGCATCTGGAAATATGCATACATGTAGGAAAGAACACCCCCCCCCTTCAGACTATATTGGGTACCAGTGGCATCATTATAGATGTCTAAATGGTGCAGACCACACTGGGTGATACCATCAGAGGGGAAAACACTAAAACAACCTGCTATCACCTTACCATGCCGCAGCAAGCTGGTTAGACTAGAAGTACTGTGGCAGGGTGAGGTGACAGCAAGCCACCTTGGTGTCACTCTGATGGTGCCATGGCAAACAGCTGGTCCACAGAGCTGGCCCCATTCTTGAGGAGGAGCCTGGGAAATGTCCAGCCTGCCTCTCACCTCCACTTCACGCTGTGCCAGCCCCTCCAGCCTGCTCCAATTGACTTGAAGGTGCACAGCAGCACCAAGCTCAGAAGTGGGGAGAGCAACAGCAGCAGCAACCTCCTTAAGCACCTACCCCCAACAAGCTGCTGCTCTACAAGGGGTGCAACTGGTTATGCTGAGCCCCTATGGCTGTTTCTGCTACTGCTCCAAGGAGCTGCTGCCATGTCAGATGAGACAGAAGGTTTCCATTTTTGAAATACTAGCGACGGAAGATATTCCAACTGAAGGTCATGCATCAAAGTTGCAGAGACCTACTATAGTTTTTTGAACACTACTTTCTGAATTCTAGCAGTTAACCCATTTCCTAAGTAACTACTGACCGTAGCTGCCACACACTGTCAAGCTTCAGACACATTAATGCAAGAGCTATAAATTTGTCTCCACAAATTGACTGCATATTGTGTTTTTTGCAGTTACATCAGAAATAATTTTCTAGGGGCATAGCTGATCTAATATGAAAAGTTCATGAATAATTCATGTTCATGTTGTGTGGTTCTGATCTCTTAAGGAAGGAGGCATTTTTAGGGGGAAACTATGATATATCTGTGTGATGGGCTGTAAAATGAGAGTGAATGTTCTCAGCAATACATGTTTCAAAATCTGCATTTCCAGAGATGATGCAAATACAGGGACAGGGGACATTTCTGGGAGAGAAGGGTTAAGTGCCCCACAGCCCCGTCCTAAAACCGGCGGCTCTGCTGGGTGCAGCCACTGCTGAGGCTACTGGAGGTCTCCTCAAGAGAAGGGAACTTTCATCCCCTTCTGCTGGGGAAAGCCTCAAGCCCCACAATGGGGCTTCTCAAGTCTGTGCCAGCTATTTTGCTGGCACATTCTTGAGAGATTCCGTGTTAGGCCTCCTGGCCTGATATGGAGTTCAGGATCCAGTGGAGCTCTACTCTGTGGTCCCACCCCCCTCCTGCTCCACCCTCCCCCTGCCTCCCCCCACCCTGATCTACTTACCGCCAGCCAATGTTCCTGGAACACCGGCTGGCTTTCTAAGCAGCGCTGAGGCTCAGCACTGACTAATACTGGCCCAGCGCCGGCAGCCCCTCCTTTCCGGGTGCCACAGATGTGCCTTACAGCACATTTGCAACACCTAGCACTGGAGCTTGCTGCAGGCGCTATGACCATTTAGGATTGGGCCCCTAGTCATTAGCTTTAACCCCCAAATACTCCCAGCCTGTAATTGCGTTAGAATTGTGCTAGAGACCTCATGTTTTCTTCATAACATCTAGTTCCACTCTTAGTCTGACAACCCTTATAAATGTCCCAGCATTTCTTATGATTATGGTGACCACATAATGGAAACACGGTGACCTTGTAATAGAGGAAACAATATTAATGGTATATAAGGTGACTGCAGAGTCCTATGATAACTGAACAACTTGTATAAGTCACGCAAAGCATTTTACCTATCAGTATCAAAGTCAATTTCTGTGCATTGGTTTTGCCAACCATTTTCCATTCATTAAAAAAAGTAAAGTAAGCTAAGTAAATTTACAAAAGTCTGTGGGTGGACAGATAACACTTCAGTGCACTTGAATAATAGGAATGATTAAACCAGTTAACCTAATGTCATTAACATTTTATACATGCCTAACCATTGATGAATGCTTTACAGTGGATGCATTTTACATTAAAATTCATTTTTTCTTTTCTGTTTTTTATACCTTTGTAACTTACCAGTGCAATGAGATAGAATACAATGCATGCTCAGTTGGGGTTTATTTAAGTCATAAACCACGACTAAAACACACAACAGAAACAAAAATAATAAGAGCTACTAACACAAATCACAAAGCCTATTCCTAATACTACAAACTCTTTAAAATATACTCCAGGATAATCCAGTCTGAGGTATTTTAAACAAAGACAAGGCAAAAGAGGCTGTCGTCTGCCTAATGTTGTCAGCAGTGCTTGCACACACACATCTACCATGCCATGTGCAAACACAAGACCTCAGAACCTCAGGCCCAGAATTAAGACCAAACTGGGGGAGTTTATTCTCAGTAATCAGAGAGGCCAGGATGCAGTACATGGATAGTAGTGGAAACAACCTCAAAGTACCTCCAACTAGGCTAACAGTAACAACAAAACAAAGTTTTCCAAAAAGAATACACAGGTTGAGTCTCATTATTCACAAGGGTTCTGTTCCCACAAGTATCATGGATGGCAAAAATTGCATTAAAGCAAATCCACTTAAAAAACAATGACCCTTTGCTAGGTGATTTAAAAACAGCCTTGCTGACCTTTGTGATGTAAGACAGAGACATTAAGCAGACAATCCATCACACTCTCTCCAGGCTCTGAGAAAGGCTTCACTCAAGCTAGCCACCCCTCCCAGAGCAAACTGACTTTCTTTTATATGCTAAGGGGGAAGGGAGGGGTCACTTGCAGCCATTCTAAGTGCCTGGAGAGAGAATGATTGGTGGACTGTCATCCAGTTACCCTCTCATGAATTAACAAAGGATATTGTTAAACGACTGTTTTCCTTTAATTTAAAGGGCCCTTCTCATCACACTGAAATAGAAAAACCCATGGATAATATAATTAGTATATTCGTATATTAGTAATTATAATTAGCATATTAGTAATATAATTAATATAGTATAATTACGTTATAACTGTAATCGCTTGCATGACTGTCTCTCTACAACCGTAAGAAAAGCAGTTTTTAAAACTGTAATTTTAAAGGGATGCATTTTTCCCCTTCTCCAGGGTTCAGCATATTCCTTCTCATTTGCAGGGGCCATTTGTGTTGAGTCAAATCCATGTATAAAAAATCTGTGTATAACAAGTTTGAACCTATAAATTTTATTGACAGAGCTATAGAAAAAAAGCAATGTTTATTTATACCAGTGTTCTTCAACCTTGGGGTTGGGACCCCAATGGGGTAGCAAAACCTCAGTTGTGGGGTTGCGGCAACTACAGAAATGAAAAAGGTTGAAGACCACTGGACTAGAGAACGACCAGGTGAAGCAAGAGGTATCTGGTGCACCCCTTCAGGTACCAGGAGACTGTGTCCCAATTGTGATGAAATAGCTTTCACTGTGCCAGGCTTCATGGTAACTTTTTCTGGTAAGGTATACTCTGTAGGTTTCAAGCATTAAAAATTGGTCACTGTGTTTAATAAAGCAGCACAAGTTAAATCTAATTGCAATCTGGTGTCTTTGCTGGGGTGTGTGAGCATAAATAGAATGCTAGATGCAGGGAGGTGGCAGCGAGATGCAAGTATCTTGTGGCCTTGTGTGTGCTCTCTGAGGCATCTGGTGGGCCTCTGTGAGATACAGGAAGCTGGACTAGATGGGCCCTGGGCCTGACCCAGCAGGGCTCTTCTTATGTTCTTAGAAAGGTCAAATCTTTCTAAACATTGAAGACTTCCTACCCTACTTTTGAGTTGAAGTCTGGCTAGGACTGCCCTAGAAATGGGAAAATAATCCCCTATAACTGGACTATCTGCCTAATGCTCTGCAGTCCTGGTGTAAGAAAATCAATGAAATAAACTTGTGCTTCAGTACACAGATTTTTTTAAGCCCATCATCAGTCATAAACGATAATCCATTAATTAAACAAGCGCAACTCAATGTTACCATATTACTATTTAACATGTAATAACTTTCTCAGTTCTCAAAAACACTGTGAGGGTAGATAGTATGGTAAATACAGTATTATTCTCAAGTAGCTCAACAGATTCACCATCGTCCCCCCAAATTCCTGCCCATAGAGGGATGATAGAGGAATATTAACTGAAAAAAGAAAATAAGATTGCCAAATTATAACTACGGACTTGTTCTAAAGTATGCAAATCAGAGTGTCACTTGTGCATTGTTGCTTTACAGCTATTCATGGTTAACATTAAAATAAGTGGTGCTTAATAAAAAAAGATAACTGAAAGATTATTAATACATACAATTGCCAATTTGGATATGTAACAAGTAAATAGACAATTTTCTGTTATTTAGTGTAGGAATTTATTGCCTCTAAGCAAAACAAATATCGTTGATGAAAAAGTTAAATAACCACAAGGCTAAAATGCACATTTTCAGCTGCCCAATTCTCAAGCTCACACAGAAAATATTTGGTATAGGGTTTGGCTACTATGATTGTAAAACGTATTGATCAATAATTTAAAGCTTCCCCCTCTTTTTGTAAGTAGGAACAACAATAGCTTCAACCATGGGGAATGGTGTCAGTGCGGCCTGTTACATGTTAAATTCTAAGTCCAGTTATACTTCCTTAATTATTGGCTCAACAAGTCTAGAAATGACTGGCATCTACCAATCAAGGTTATGTATAAATGCTTCTAAAGCAATGGCATCCTCCCCTTGGGCAATGACATAAGACAACAGGGAAAGCAAGTCTTCCATTTCTGCATGTATGTGGAAGACCTCAAATCAGCATTCTGGGGTCAATGCACATAGGTTGGAACCTAACTTTGTACTCTGTGAATGAAAGTTCCTTCTATACAAAGGATGTAAGAGGAAGAAGTCTGACTGAATAGAATGCTCTTTCTGTGAATGTAAGGAGTTTATATCATGGGGTACAAGGTTAGGCTCAAACATTGTATGCTGAAACCCCAGAACTGTTAATTAACTGTTTTATTAACAATCCGATTTGCAAGAGAATAAATGAATTCATCACTGATGAAAACTCTTAAATGGGTTACAAGTGAAGTAGTTACTTGGATCAGAAATCTGGCTACAATTTTGAACCTCTGAGTAATAAAAACTAGAATTTCATAGCAAAAGTAATGACAACTGAAATTGTTATTTGCTGTGATGCTAACTTGAAGACATCCATTGCCTCAGTTGGAGCATTACTACTTCCTCCTATGACACAAGTTTCACAAGATCAACAAGTGCACTCACAAAAACTAAGAGAAACAGTGAAGAAAGTCCTGTTTTTTCACTGAGAAAGTAAAGTTAAGATGCAGTTGTTAGCTTACCTGAGTTGGTTGTTAAAAACAGCATCATGACAATAATTCTCTTCTTTCAGTACAAAATATATGGGACCAAGGCCATTTGACCATAAGCATTTCTAAACAAGAAACTCCAAAGTAACCTTTAACTTCAGTCCTCATTCTCCCTCTTGTGCTCTGCACAGAGCAATCTAATACACCTTATCATGTGGTGTGTTGCTATAGCAACAGTGAATCCAGCTGCTGCAATTCAAGACTGACAAAAACCTGCTTTTCCCTCTTCCACCCACCTAGTCAGAGTCAGGATGCTTTCCTTATGCCGCATATCAGATTCAACTACACTTTGAAATACCTATAGATCTGGAGCAAAGTAAACAGCAGAAGTGCACATTAAATTGGAAACTAGTAGTTTTGGCATACACACAAATTAATTATTGTATGTCAAATCAAATAAAATGGTCATGCTTTGCCTAAAACTACCAAGCTGTAAGGGATCCAAAGATAAACAAAAACAAACTGTGCCCAAAGGCGGAATCCTTCTCATGTTAGTCCCATAATGCAAACTATATCAACCACCAGCAGAAAAGTCAATGCAAACACCGAACAGATAGCTCTAGGTGATGAGCAAGTGAACTAAGCCAAACACCACTAAGAAGGAAAAAGGAATTAAACCCATAGGGCTAGTAGCCCATCTGAAATGATGGGCAGTCTCTCAACCTCCTTGGAATAGCAATCAGAAATCAAGTCTGATGCCAATCCTTTCTCCAAGGACTTCCCAAAGTAACATGCTATTGAAGCACTAATCCAGGGGTGTCCAAAGTTTTTGGCAGGAGGGCCACATCAGCTCTCCGACACTGTGTCAGGGGCCGGGGGGGGGGAAGAATTAATTTACATTTAAAATTTGAATAAATTTACATAAGTTTACATAAATGAATATATTAAAGACAAACTTATATGAATGAATCAAGGTCTTGCAATAGCTCAAGGCCTATAAAAGGCCTTGTACAAAGCAAGGCTGGCCTTTCCTTTGCTACCACTACGGCATCACAGACGTGAAACAGCAAGAAGTGGAGGGAGCCCTCATCCCACAGCGCATGTGAGAGGTCAAACAGTCGCCCTCATGCTGCGAGCAGTTGTGTCGGGCCAGTGTGGGCTCCAACAAATCTCTGGAGGGCCAGAGGTTCATTGGAGACTGGGGGCTTCCTGAGGGCCGCATTGAGAGGCCTTGAGGGCCGCATGTGGCCCCAGGGCCGGGGTTTGGGCACCCCTGCACTAATCCATTACATTAGGCATCTCATCCCAAATAGATGGCCATTGGTTGAATATGTTCAAAATCAAAAATTAAAATTAGGTTTTAATGGCAAATTCAAGGGGTGAATCGTGAATACCACTGTTGAAATTCTGCAAGGTTATGTGCATTAAGATCACTTCTGAAACGGGTTCCCATACTCATAACTATATATTATATGCCTACATGTATGTCAAAACTTTTACATGCAAAACACATACAAGAGGGGGCTGACAACCCAATCCTATACTCAGAAGTGGTCCTGGGTGCAGTGGCGCCAAAATGGCTACTGCTGTATCCAACGGCACTGCTAGGGCCAGTGGAGGTCTCCTCAGGGGAAGGAGATTTTGTCCCCTTCTCCAAAGGAAAGCCCCAAGATCCAAAATGGGGCTTCTCAAGTCTGCGCCAGCTATTTTGCCATCATAGACTTGAGAACCTCCATGTTGGGCTTTTCAGCCCAATATGGAGGATAGTATACAGCGGAGCAAGGCTCCGCTGGTCCCACACCCCTCCGCCCCAGTTCTTCTCTCCACTCCACCCTCCCCTGCCCTCTCCCCACCCCAAAACACCTCCCCCCACCCCAGAAGTCCTTACTGCCACCCGGAGCTCCTTCCTTGCTCCAGACAGTGTTCATCCGGTGCTGGGCCCAGCGCTGACTCATGCAGGTGGAGGCTACTATGTGACAAGAAGACGTTGCACTCCCAGGATCCTTCGTGTCGGTCTGGCCTGCTTTGATGATACACTGGGCTGCAGAGAAGGCAGGAAGGTGACCCTTTTGCCAATGGCCCTCCTTGCCATTTCTTGCTGTCCTTACCTTCTCCTTCAACACTGCTGCTGTAATTTTCAGCAACAGCACTGCAGTTGGCATCCTGGGAGTGGCAGTGGGTTGACATGGGTTGCTATGCACCCCATGCTAATCGGCCACCTTACATAAGCTGTCACTCAAAGCCAGTACCTCAGTGGGCCTCCTAGTGGGCCACCTCTGACGGGTACATTCTTCACTGATTTCCTCCTTCTCCCAGTCCAGCCCTTTGAGTCACATATTATCTTATTCCTGGGGTTTTCCCAACCCTCACAGACAAATTTTTGGGACGGCAAGGCCATATCTGTTGATGAAGGAATATGCAAGCTCTCCAGTTACAATGAACTTATAATTAAACATAAAAAAACTCTTACTGCACCACATCCTGACAGCCAGAAACCAGAAGGTAATCAAGGTGAATCATAATTTCCTCTGTCTTGCTATATTATGCATCATGAAATTATTTCACCATACTGTGTGAGAAACAAATACAGTCTGAAAGATTGTCCCTATATGCAGTTTAGCTTGACAATGCTTTTTGTAGTAATAAAGATCATGGAGGGATTTCATCTCTTATAAAGGGGGAGTCTGTGCCCCATCCTGCTGGTATGAATCCTTTTGAACAGCCATATGGCCCCCTGGGGAGCCCTGGCACATTTGAAGGGGGTCACAGACAAAAAACTTTGAGAAGGGGAAGCTTATGTTTATCTGTTTGTATTGTATCCTTGTTTCATGGGGGAACCTGGAACCTGAGAAGAGCTCCTAAGGGGCTGTAATAAAAAAAAAAAGTTGAGAATGGTTGCTTCAGAATACAGTAGTTACTCTTGGTTTATACAGCTAGTCTTGAGAGGGGAAAACCTCACAAGGCACAACCTATGTCTGCCTTTAGCCCTTGCATACCAGAGCAGGCATGAATTATTCAAAGGGTAGCTCTATTAATCTTTCCTTTATCAGCCTACCTGCAAAGAGCTAGAAGATGCTCCATTTCCAGCTTTGCTGCTGCCTTGCAAAGCTGCATATAGTAATTTTCTGTTACCCTACACCTCAGAGGATTTCCACAACATGCGATGTTTTTCCTGATTTGCAAAGTTATAAATAATACTGCAGTGCAAAGGATATACATTTTTTCCTGTTGACAGAAGTGACCTCCTTTTAATATCTTTTAAAGTTTAAAATATTTTAATTCTTTTCCCTAAAAGTTAACATGAAAGGTCACAAAACTAATAATATGACATTCATGGGAAATGCAGTTTGCTTAAAGGTTGAGTGTAAAAATCCACTAAAAATATTGATCAAAGATTGAGTGAGCAAACTTAGGACCAGAAAGTTTGAATTCATGTGTGTAACTTTAGAGCATATTTTAATGTCTATCTTGTCCTTACACTGATTTCAGAGGGTTCATTACTTGGAAGGTCCTTTATTCTCTTACAGTCCAATCTTATCCCCCACCAGTCCATAGCATGCAGCACCACTGACAGTGTGTGCTACAAGCTGGGGGGCAACCAGATAGCTAGGAGAGGTAAGAAAGATTACTTTTAATTTACCTCTCTGTAGGCTGCCTGACCATCAATGGGTTTCCTTCAACTTATGCCAGCTGTTTTGCTGCTGCAAATTCAAGGAGAGTCAGAGGGCTAGTCAGAGCCAGGAAAGGGGGACAGGATATGGCACACACGGCTGCTGCTGAGATCCACCCCTGGTTCCTCCCTATACCGCCCCAATACCTTCCCAAACTGTGCACAACCTGTCCCAGCCACCACCTTATCTGCTCCTGTGTGGCCTGGGTGGGCTGTGGATGCGTTCACAGAACCTTTGGCCATTTGTGCTCTGGAGTGCCCAACAGCAGCACGCCTTCCGTGGCATTTAATTAGGTTTAAGGCAGCAGATTACAAGATCGATGCTGTTAAACCCAGAATAGAATTGGGGCCTCAGTTATGCATATGTTCTGGTTAATAGCTTTGCTGTTCAAGGTAGATATGGAGATTTGAAGAATGCACTTAAATCTATAGATCATGAAGGGTGATCTCCTCCTCACCCCCCCCCCCCGAAAATTAATTGGTATTGTCTTTATTTCATATGGGTTCTCAAGGCTAGAAGAAAGCCACTGAAATTCTTACATTTTCTTTTCCTATCTGCAGTAGCTTTTGGTTTCTCCTTTCTCCAAGACCAGGAGAGTAGGTGTCATGGTTGCACACTGAGACTGCTACTGGCTGGACTTTGGGGCCCAGTTACAGAAGACCACAGCAGTCTATCAAGGTGGTGTTCAGCTTTGCACACTAAAGTGCTGCACCAATGCAAGCACACTTTTGGCATCACATTTCAGAAGGAGCAATGTGAAGAAGACATTGTGGTGAGTTCTTGCTCTTTTTCCAGTTAAGTTCATCCATGGGCAGGGGTGACCAATGTACAGCCCATAAAAATTCCCCAAATGGCACAAGAGCCTCCAAACCAATCCTTCAACAGTGAGCTACAGTGCCTTTTGCAAGCCTTCTGTCTCTTTCTGCCAACTCCCTGCACTGATGAATGTGTCCTGCCCACTGTCCACACAGCCAGTGAGCAAAGGCAAGAGCCCAGAGCAAGAACAAGCCTGAATACCTGTCTGCTGTTCACATTGGTGAGGGCAACTGTTAGGATCCTGGTGTATTACTGCCTGCTTTTTTCTGCCTGTATCACTTGAAGAACATATGCAGGTGTGTATGAATGCACACACACAAGACAGTAGTGTGCATGGTGAAGGATCAGGCTGTGTAACAGGCCTAAGGAACTGCTGCTGCAAAAGTGCATTTTTCACTGAAATGGTGCCAGCTAACAAAAATTCAAAACCGAAATGTATTGCTGTTTCAAGGTAAGGCCTATATATATATATTGGCAACCTTCAGTCTCAAAAGACTATGGTATCACGCTCTGAAAGGTGGTTCTGGCACAGCGTCTAGTGTGGCTGAAAAGGCCAATCCGGGAGTGACAATCCCTTCCACACCGGGAGCAAGTGCAGTCTGTCCCTGGTCTGTCTCCCTGGCTATGGGCCTTCCTTCTTTGCCTCTTTGCCTCAGACTGTTGGCCAAGTTTCTCTTCAAACTGGGAAAGGCCATGCTGCACAGCCTGCCTCCAAGCAGGCCGCTCAGAGGCCAGGGTTTCCCACTTGTTGAGGTCCATTCCTAAGGCCTTCAGATCCCTCTTGCAGATGTCCTTGTATCGCAGCTGTGGTCTACCTGTAGGGCACTTTCCTTGCACGAGTTCTCCACAGAGGAGATCCTTTGGGATCCGGCCATCATCCATTCTCACAACATGACCGAGCCAACGCAGGCGCCTCTGTTTCAGCAGTGCATACATGCTAGGGATTCCAGCACGTTCCAGGACTGTGTTGTTAGGAACTTTGTCCTGCCAGGTGATGCCGAGAATGCGTCAGAGGCAGCGCATGTGGAAAGCGTTCAGTTTCCTCTCCTGTTGTGAGCGGAGAGTCCATGACTCGCTGCAGTACAGAAGTGTACTCAGGACGCAAGCTCTGTAGACCTGGATCTTGGTATGTTCCGTCAGCTTCTTGTTGGACCAGACTCTCTTTGTGAGTCTGGAAAATGTGGTAGCTGCTTTACCGACGCGTTTGTTTAACTCGGTATCGAGAGAAAGAGTGTCGGAGATCGTTGAGCCAAGGTACACAAAGTCATGGACAACCTCCAGTTCATGCGCAGAGATTGTAATGCAGGGAGGTGAGTCCACATCCTGAACCATGACCTGTGTTTTCTTTAAGCTGATCGTCAGTCCAAATCTTGGACACCAAAATCTTGTAAAGCCTACACCTTGGGAAAAAACACTTATTTTTTCACAGCTTTTCCAAAAGTTAGAAGAGCAGAAAGCAGTGTTATGTGTTTTTATTTAAAATTTACATTATATTTCTAAATTATAATCACTAAAAGTGTACTAGGTAGCTGATACCCAGCCCAATCCTATCCACACTTCCCTGGGAGTAAGCCCATTGACTCTAATGGGACTTGCTTCTGAGTAGACATGCCTAGGATTGGGCTCACCAGTGGTATAGTTTCAGCAGATGCAGGCAGAGATCACCTAAGCACCCCACCCATTAAGCCATTTCTGCCCAATGTTGCATATATGCAACAGGGATAAAATGTGTACATCTGTGGGCTGGGCAGAAATGAGTTAAATAATAAATAAATACCATATAAAAAGGTTTTATTTTTTCACCAATTTTGCTTTTTTTATTTTAACCAAAATGAGCACAAAGTGGTGTCATGTGTTTTTATTTCATTATCACCATTTTCTCCCACCTCTAGGTATAGGAAGCTGAAGACTTGCACTGATAAGTTAATTCTTGGCAGTGAGCAGGCATTACCCACCCTCCCTGCCAGTCTTTCACCATCTACCATCCATAAGCTTTACATCAGTCTGATGATGAAATAATTAAATAATTATATCTTCCCTTACTTCAACTTGAATTAGGGAGAGATTAAATTCTACATTCAATCAAGTTTAAATCAAGCTTGTAGTGAGTAGGTAAGGGAGGGTTTTTAAAAGAAAGAAAGAAAGAAAGAAAGAAAGAAAGAAAGAAAGGAAGGAAGGAAGGAAGGAAGGAAGGATGGAGGCCTGCACTCTATGGGGTATTTCCTGATAGATATTGCTTTCAAATGTTTATTAAGATAGTTTAACCTTCTGCTGCATTCTTAGGAAAGAATAACTCTAAAGTCTAATCTCTGGGATTGGACTGTCACGTATGGGGGTTTACGACAGTGGAACACAGTTCTGCTGTTGGTAAAATGGCTTTGGGGGGGGGTGTGAGGCAAGCAGCAACCAACAATTTTAAGCAAACTGCTGCAACCGACAGCAGCATGGGGGCCCTGCTGCCACACTAGCACAGGTAAGTGCAATGGCGGCAGGGGAGGAACAAGACAGTTGCAGACCTGGACCTTGTGCCGCCCCAAGGCACAGGACCACAACATGCCACCCCCCAGAATATTTATCCAGCTCTTTATGGGGCCTCACACAACATTCCTGGGTGCTCTGAAAGCCTTCTGAGGCCTCCACAGCACTGTGCTGTGCTTCTGGTTTTCTGCCCAAAACCAGAAGTACTGTTTAAAGACACTCTGGAGGCCTCAGAAGGCTTTTGGAGCACCCATGGATGCTATGCAGGACTTCGCCTGTCCCCTGAATGAGTTCAGAGGGTGGGTGGAGGAGGCAGTGGTGGGTGGAGACAGCTCCACATGGTGCTGCTGCCATAGGGTGCACAGGCATGGCGCCTGGGGCTCTTGCCCTCCCAGGACTGCCACTGGAACAAGGACCATACCAGGCAGGACAAAGGACAAGGAAGGAGGCAGACTGGAGGCAGTATCAGCGGCAATCATGTGCACTGGTATTCTATCACTGTCTCCCTTACCGCCGCCATTACATACCTCAGACTTACACATGCTAAACAGGCTTTTGAGAATATTCAGGTTATGTATGAACATTAAAAAGAATTTCAAAACACATTGTCTCAGAGAACTAACACATAAAATAGGCAGTCTGCAAGGTCTGCAAACTCTTAACACATACTCGGAGCATATTTGCTATTAATTAAATGCTAATTCTAGTCATAGACATATCAACCAGTTCTTCTGATGGCAACCTTCAATCTCAAAAGACTATGGTATCGCGCTCTGAATGGTGGTTCTGGAACAGCGTCTAGTGTGGCTGAAAAGGCCGATTCGGGAGTGTCAGTCCCTTCCACACCGGGAGCAAGTGCAGTCTGTCTCTGGTCTGTCTCCCTGGCTATGGGCCTTCCTTCTTTGCCTCTTTGCCTCAGACTGTTGGCCAAGTGTCTACTGGCTGGGGACTGCCCAGCTTAAGGTGGGCGGTAGCTGCCCAATGAGATGCAATGATCTCTCCCACCGTCGGAAGCGGCCCCTGGCGTCATGCTCTATGCCAATCGAGCAAAGACTTATAACCGGTAAACTGCTGCTTCGTGTTGTGCCGACGCTGTATGGCGAAGTTGGAGTGTCCTCTCCAGTGCGCGAAGCCTGGGTAAAGAAGGTATGGAGGATAGGCTGTTACCCATGCAGCAAATTCCCCCTCTCCACGTCGCTGGAATGGTCGAATGGAAAGGCAGAAGCCAATACGGTTGGTTCCAGTATTCTTTAGGATACTCAAAACACCAACAAGAATGACTGCAAGTTTTAATCAGTAGATCAACTGAAACTATAGTTGATTAAATTTTGCACTTCCCCAATTAATCAGTGGCACAAAGTTAAGAATACATTAGTACTGTTTGAGGCTGTTTTGGTTCTCATGTGAATTAAGAGAAAATATTAAATATGTGAATTAAGAGAAAATATTAGACTTTTTCACTGTCTTTTTCTTCTGACAGTGAGTGCTATTGTTTATTGAACTGTTTTAAGTCAGCATTTTGTTCTGTACAGCCTATTAAAAAGGCAGCTATAAATAGGGAAATTTGTAAATAGTGATCTGGGATCCAAGGTGATAGGAGATGGATCCAATAGTGCACCTTGATTCAGGGCTTCTCTTGGGAGGGGTATGGTGCCCTCTGTGACAAGAAGCACCTTTTATCCATTTCAGCCAATAGCTGCCGACTTTCCTGGAGAAGTCTGACCAAGCTGACCTGAGGCCCAATCCTATCCAACTTACCTGCACCAACGCAGCCCCAAAGTATGGAGCAAACATTCCCTTACCTTGAGGAGGCCTCTGTGACCACTGCCCCACTGGAGGATGCAGCACACACCCTGTTGGCACAATTGAATCAGCATTGGAAAGTTGGATAGGATTGGGGCCCAGCTTTCCAGCAGCGATGCAGCCGCAATGCAGCCCTGAGGTAAGGGAACAAATATTCCCATACCTTGAGGAAGCCTCTGTGACTGCTCCTCCTTCGCAGGATGCAGCACGTGCCCCACTGGTATAGCTGCACCAGCACTGGAAAATTGGATAGGATTGGGGCCTGAGTCACCTCCTGGTTGAGATTTATTGTAATGTGCTCTATTTGAGCCTTGTGATTAATCCCCCCCCCCAGTTTGTACCTGTTTTCCCATATTTTTTGGACACTTCTCCCAGAAGCTCCTGCACAAAAGTGGCTGGGACAACAGTGGCCTGCAGTAGCCTTTGTTTGAAATGCCATAATTGGCCAGCCATGGGCTTTCGTGGACTCCGAGTTGTTCTCTCTAACTGGCCTAACTAGGCTTCCAACTCAATGGGCAGCCAAACCTGTCTATCCAGGAGGTAAAGGGGTGAGATAAAGAGGCCAGTTGGGCTCTACTCCATATGGATTGGGTCCTAAGTGGTGTTTCCCCTTCACTTCAAAAGACAGTTGATAAAGCAGTGTCAGATTTTTATCTCATTCTATCATTAACAAGCCTGATTCACTTTTTGAATGAATACACAGTTTTGGTCTTATATTCAATTTACAACACCATGTTGTGTTGTTGTTCATGACTTACTTCTTAAGCTGTGACTTTCGAGATTAGGCCCTTAGAAACTAAAGTTGGGAGAAAGTTGGCTGAGATTCTTATACTTTGTTATAATGGACCTACGTAGCCTGCTCATTATTTGCGCTATGTTGAGTGTAACAAAAACAGTTCTGACTTCCAGCAAAGTCGATTTCTTCAAGCATCAATGGAAAGGCAACACAAAAGAGTGTCAGGTGTGCCTTTTGCCAAATCAATGGAGAGAAGGCTAGGAAACAAGATGGACATAGTGAGGGTGTGCCTGGTGGAACAACAAGCAAGATCCTTGTTCACTGAGGACAAAGAGCAAGGCTGTCCTGAATGTTTTGGTAGGGAAGGTCACACATGTCACAAGACTATCTGGTCTAGTCTGTGTTACAGTGGTGCCTCGCATAACGAATGCCTCGCGCACCGAAAAACTTGCAGAACGAAAGCATTTTGCTATTTTTGGTGACTTGCACAACGAATTTTTATGACCCATGCTTCTTTTTTTTATTGTCCTGGTTTGTTTTAAATCGCACAACCGTTAATACCCAGGATGCATTGTGCCTGGAGGTTTAAAAAGCCTCCCCAATGCAGCCTGGGCTCACTTCTCCACGTGCAGTTCCAGGGTTGACTTCCAGGAGCAACTGTGACCTGTGCTGTGGGTGAACCCTGTCTTTGGTCAACTGTTCTGAGCAGTTCTGAGCAGTTCACCAACTCCTTGGGGAACCTACTACCAGCAGTTAAGGTAAGTTTCTTTGAACTTTTCATAACTTTTGGGAAGTGGTGGCCAGCGTTTGAGGTACATTTTGGGGGGCCAGCTGGCCAGTTTTGGCCTGCTGTTTTGGGGAGATTAGGGGAGTTTTTCCAGCAGTTTGGGGAATCTGTGGAACTCATTTGCAACTGTTTTTCCAGACCAGGATTTAAGGAGCTTCTTCACAGGGACATCTCAAGCAGTGGAAAGGTAGGGAGCTTAGCTTCACCATGTGCATTTGTTCTCCTGTGTTGGGGGGGGGGGCTGTTATGCCACTTGTTTGTCCCGGGCAGGTTTGGCCAGGGGTGGGAAGGTGTGTATGAAGCAGATGTGAAGCACTGCCTTTTGTTTTTGCGAAACTAGCAACTGTGCTGACATGGGTCCCAAGAAGGCTGCTCCTGCAGAGGCCGGGAAGAGGACAAAGGAGAAGATTATGCTAGAAATGAAGAAGGAGATCAGCCGGAAGCATGACGGAGGCATGTGAGTGACAGACCTCGCCAGGGAGTATGGGAGGAATCCATCCACCATCAGGACCATCCTGAAGATGAGGGAGAAGATACTTGTGACAGATGTAGCCAAGGGAGTCACCAGGATCGTGAAGAACCGGCCAGCTGTTCTGGAGGAGGTGGAGAAGTTGCTGCTCATCTGGATGGAAGAGAAGCAGCGTGCAGGGGACACAGTGACTGAGGCTGTCATTTGTGAGAAGGCCAAAGCCTTGCACGCAGACCTCGTACAGCAAGAGCCACGAACCTCAGCCGAACCAGAAGTCTTCAAGGCAAGCAGAGGCTGGTTTGAAAGATTCAAAACCAGATCTGGAATCCACAGCATGGTCAGGCATGGAGAGGCTGCCAGTTCTGATGTTCCTGCGGCTGAGGACTTTGCCTCGGAGTTCCTGGAGGCAGAGGCTATGCAGGAGCAGGCCTCTTTGGAAGAGGAAGAAATGACAAGTGAGGAACAGCTGTCCTCCACGGAACTGAAGGACATCTGCCAACAGTGGAAAAATGTGCAGACTTATGCACAGCGGCACCACCCAGACAAGGCTCTGGCACATGACCTTGCAAACATGTTTGATACAAGGATCATGTCCTCTTTCAGAGGGGTGCTGAAAAGGCAGCTGAAGCAGCAGACCATGGAGAGGTTCTTCATGAAGAAGCAAAGAGTGGAAGAGGAACCTGCTGCTTCTACCAGTGGTGCCCAGTTGCCTTCTTCCTCCTCCTCGTCCTCCTAGAAGCCTTGAAGTCAAGCCTTGAAGCCTTCTCCCAGTTGTCCAACTTGTTAAGTTAAGTTAAAGCAGTGATGCTGAGACTTGGGGGACAGAGGGGTCTGTCTCCAGGTTGACTTTGGCTAACTGTAAACTGCTTCTGTCCTAGCTAGCCAGCCTGAGACCGTTCCCAGTTTGCCAGTGTCCCTGCCTACTCTACTGCGCCTTCTCTCAGTTGACCAGCATTCGTGCCATCCCCAGAGAGACCCTCCGCAGCTCTGGGAACGTAAAAGACTGCTGCTGTGATGTGGAGACAGCTCTGTCTGCCTCCAGTTTCCTGACTTAAAAGACTGGTCCTGTAGGTTGAGACACTTCAGCCTCACTTGGTAACCTTAAAATGTTTGTGTACAAGTGTCCCCTAGAGCCTTAGAGAGTCCTTTGGTGATTTTAAAAAGTTTCTGTATTGGTTTCTGTATGATGTCCCTGTTTACATGCCTTAAAAATGTACTTTCTGAAGAGTTTTGCACAGTCCAAGGACTGTTTGTGACTGTTTCTGTTCAGTTTCAGTGTTGAGCCTCAAGTCAGATGGTCCTGCCTCATTTTTGCTGATTTTTAAATGTTTTTCTGTCATGTTTAAAAAGTTGAAGTTTTGTGCTTGAAATTTTTGAAATCCTCTGTACAGTATGTATGCCTTTAAAGAGCACTTAATAAACACTTTGTAAACCAAATTTGACTTTGTTCTGACTTTTCTTGCCCATAGGAACGCATTAATTAAATTTCAATGCATTCCTATGGGAAAACACGCTTCGCAAAACGAAAAACTCGCATAACGAAAGGACTCGCGGAATGAATTAATTTCGTTATGCGAGGCACCACTGTACTTGCAACCACAGATGAAATGCATCTCTTATTAACCATCCATCACTTCATAATTAAAACAAATGTGGTTGGTCTGTGGAACTCCTTGCCACAGGATCTGGTGATGGCATCTGGCCTAGATGGCTTTAAAAGGGGATCGGACAAATTTCTGGAGAAAAAATCCACCACGGGTTACAAGACATGATGTGTATGTGCAACCTCCTGATTTTAGAAATGGGCTATGCCAGATGCAGGTTTCTTGTTGTCTGGTGTGCTCCCTGAGGCATTTGGTGGGCCACTGTGAGATACAGGAAGCTGGACTAGATGGGCCTATGGCCTGATCCAGCAGGGCTGTTCTTATGTTCAAGCATAGCTACTGATCTTTATTTTTAGACTATGGCTAGTTAGGGGAATTGGATTAGAGGAAAGGTGTTATAAACTTCCTCATTCCTGAATTACAGATATACTTCAGTAATGATGACATGACATAAATACAGTGTTCAGAATTCATATGCTCTGTTTTTTCTTGGACTTGTATTTACTTAAAAAAAACTTGCTCGTTTTTTAAAATAAGTGCAACAAGACAAAATATGTTTTTTGTAAACTAATTTAAGAGCACTTATAAATTATGCATTTAAATTGCTTAGGACCCAATCCTAAACTGGGCCAGCGCTGGAACTGAGCAAATGTGCCTGTTGGCACTGAGCCCAGCACTGGCTGGATACCGCCTGGAGATAGGAAAGAGCTAGGAACCGGGGGGGGGGCACGCTGGATCCGCTCCGTGGGATCATGAACTTCATTACGGACTGGAAGGTCCAACAAGGAGTCTTTCAAGTATGCACCGGAAAAATAGCAGGTGCAGACTTGAGAAGCCCCATTGCAGGGTGCCGCTGAATGCAGTAGTAGTCATTTTGGCAGCACTGCATCCTGTGGAGCCACTACCTTCAGGATTGGGCTGCCCACAGCCTGCTATTATTGTCTGTTTACATTTAGAGAAGTTCCCACTTTTAGTTTACAAATTTGTCGATCCTCTTGCTGTTCCCCAGACAAAAAATAGGGTAACAGGAAAGGCAGGGGTGTTACTAAGTTATATATATGTTAAAATTAGAAATGTTATTTTATAGTCCCCATTGCAGAAATGATGATTATGTTATGCATGCTTTCCATTTACCATAATTAACCATTCCTTATTGGCATACAGCACTGCTTATAGTGCCAAGTTACATTAATCTGATTTCGAAATACATTCAATATTTTCCATTAGTTTTATTATGCATTATTTCAGGGCCTGTTACAAGAAAAGCACTCAGTTCTTTAAAAAAAGAAAGAAAAAACTCTATAGCATGTTATGACCTCCAGTCCAAAAATAAAATACTGGAATGTGCCCAATGTGTGACAATTTAGCAAGCACTTTAACATAAATCTGAAGCATCAGCACTACACTATTATTAACAGCATTCAAGACATAGTTGCTAATGCAGAATAAAAGTGTACCAAAGTGTGTTTGCATGTTAAGTTTAAGCAGTAGTCACCACTTGAGCCTTCTACCTGTGTTCTGCTATTGAGTAATAGTTAGGGCTGGACTAAGCTAGTGTGGGGACTGTAGCATGAAGGGGCCCCTCTTGCTGCCCTCCCCACCCTGTTCCGCCCATCCTTCTTCTGAGCTGCAAAGGACTTATCTTCTCTGGCATGCACTGGTCTTCCACAGGCGCCAGAAGGCAGGCACAGGCCTTCCTGCTAGTGCCTCAAAATCTTCCACTGTTCCAGCGTGCTTTCTGGCACATTTACAAGCTCTGCTGGCACTGAGACACAACTGGATTGTGTGCACAGTGAAGTTAAAAACGAACAAAATTATTTATTTGTATCATGTTATTAATGACGACCGTAATGATTATGTACCATGCAGCTTCCCCCTCATGTAAACAACAGGGTTGCCAGATTGCGAGATGCCAATTTAACCAGAGACAGCTTACAAGTATTTAGTGCAGCGCCCGTGAAAATGCAGGACCCATAGCATATGCTATGCTACTATGATTAGATTAGCTACTACATAGATTAGCTACTATGCTAATCCAGCCCTGGCAATAGTTTGATGATCTCTGATGATTCCCCATGGTTGAGAATGAATGATTCTAGTTATCAAGTGAGCTCACTCAGAGTTTTGGCAAATTCAGAAACAAATTTGTAACATCTGACTGAATTTTCCAAGAACAGCAATATCACTGAACTAAAATGAAATCTGATACTTAAGACAGCAGATTATACTCTTTTCCTTACAAAAGGTGCACTCAGAATGCTTTCTTCTTTCTTAAGTAGATGAATCTTTCCAAAAGGATGCTCTTTCTGATATCTCATATTCCTTAGAAAAGCCGAAAACAACCGTTTTCATAAAGATAATAAACAGGGAGGAAAAATATATTACAAAATATAAGCCATTAATTAGTATACCAAATGTTACTTTTAAAAATGAGGTTACTGGAAAGCAGCAGATCATCTCTTCTTAGATATGTTTTGGAAATATGCATTTTAAATTTTTTTCATAAAAGTAAAATCTATTTTTGTAAAACAACAAAAGGAGTAACAATGAAATACAGAAGCGGAGCTGGGGGGGAGGGGTGCTGCAAGTATGGCACGCTCCACAATGGGCCATGTAAGTGGCCCCTCCCCCCTGGCGTCAGAGCCATTCAGGGCAGCAATGGTATGTTGCTGTCACTGCCCTGAATGGCTCCAATGCCGGGGGGAAGCAGCTTACACAGAGCATTGCGGAGCATGCTGTACTTACAGTGCCACCCCTCCTCTAGCTCCGCTTTGGATGAAATATATGAGCAAATGCTGGTCAGTGATGAAAATGTGCATTCTCATTATGTGCTCTCTTTGCATGTTCTCTTTGCAATGGAAATGAGTATGAGATGGTGCTGAAGACATCATGATAAACGTAATAATGTTCAATGTAAAAATACAGAGACTATGGGTGCAATCCTAACCCCTTATGCCAGTGCTTTCCAGCATTGGCATAGTGGTACCAATGGGATGTGTGCTGCATCCTACAGTTGGGTGTCACTCACAGAGGCCACCTCAAAGTAAGGGAGTGTTTGTTCCCTTACCTCAGAGCTGCATTCCCCTTATGCCAGTGCTGGAAAGCACTGATATAAGGGGTTAGGATTGCACCCTAAGATAATCAGAGTGGATGTAATCCAGACATAGTTAAGATCATTTACATTCTGCCCATTTACATTCTGCCCATTTCACTAGGAATGCTAATTACATACTTAATAATATCTTCCATTCAGTTCAATTCAGTGGGAATTAAATGTTTGGTTGGATCATGTCCAATATCAGAAAGTTCCTGTAATTCCTCTGGAGTTAGTCATTTTCATAAATAACTCCACGCACACATGTGAAATTCTTTCACTGAAAGTCATTGTCTTTCCTGTGTTTGTATAACTATTTCACCATGGGTGGTGAAAATGAGTAGAAACATTTCAGGAACTGTTCACCTTATGGAGACATTTCCCTGTAAACCACAGTTGAGTAATTCACCTCAATTTGCATACTATTCTACACCACTTGCAAAAAATACGTACCATCTCTGACTATGAATCTAGTAATCATTTCAAAACCATTACAACCATAAGTGACTTCTGCGATAGTTGTACTCTAATTATTGGAAAACAGAAGCCTGTAAAATTGATCATTTTTTAAAAAACTAGCTTCCTTGAAAGGCGCTCCAAAGTTTAATTACCCATATTTCTAGGAGGTTGTCTCTGGCATTCAGCTGCCCATTTTCACAGACAAAATTCAATATTGTGTTCATCCAACTTCAGCTTCCAAGTCAATGCATATTGTTATGCTTCTTTATTTCTTGCAAGGGAAAAAACCAAACTCACAACCATCAGTCAAATTCATCATAAGTAATTATTATAGCGGCAGCGACAGCAACAACAAAATACAAGTAGCAATGATAAAAAGGCTCCAAAACGCCACATTCCTGCAATTTCTTTATTAGAACCAACCAAAAGATGTAAAATCTTTTGCAAGTTTTTTTTTCAGTTCTAAGGAATGGTTGCATGTTAAGAAAAACTGCAATCAGAATTCTGAGAAGCGTTAACCAAACATTTTGCTATATATCTTGTCATAAGTTGACTCCTCATTGTCCTTTCCATGTCCCTCCCACATCACACCCCATCTCCCCATTTTGGCCTCTCCGCTGGCAGAGTGCATCAGTGTCTCAGTAATGTCCGACTTATGCTGGTGCGGCACTGTTCTGACATTGCGCCGGAGTCTGTGATGCATCTGTCAGCTGGAGGACTTCTGCATTGGCAGGGCTGTCATTGTACTGGCATTATTATTATTAACTGTATTTATATACCACTTTTCAACTAAAAGTTCCCAAAGCGGTTTACAGGAAAAAAAAATCAAATAACTAATGGCTCCCTGTCCCAAAAGGGCTCACAATCTAAAAAGATACAAAAAGAACACCAGCAGACAGCCACTAGAAAAGACACTGCTGGAGTGCATAGCAGCACGCTGAAGTATCTCAAGGACAGAATCGGAACTTTATAATCAATCAACAGTATTCATATACCGCTTTTCAATGAAAAATTCACAAAGCAGTTTACAGAGAAAAATCAAATAACTAATGGCTAACTTTAATCACCTTGGGTTTTCCTTAAATTTGATCCTTATTCTGGATTTGCCTTCACGCACCAAGTAACACATGGGCAAAGTAATGAAGCCATACAGTTGTGAATCTCAAGCAAGTAAAACAGTTTAATTTTAACTAGAAAAGGACATCAATAGAGCTTTGATGTCAGGACACAAATGAAGTTTTTCCTTGTCATATCAGACAGAACCCTGGCATCCTTGCCCATTTTGCTTTCCTATCCTCTGCAGTGGTCATTAGGAAATCTCCTCTGTTTCTGAAAATATGCGAATGAGATGAGAAAGCATCACAGCACCAAACAACCATGACTAACAGGAATATGACAGATCATTCAACTATGGTGGGAAAATGTGTAATGAAACAGATCAGGAGGCTTGTCTTTAAAGAAGCCGTCACAAGAAGGTTGCAATGCCCTAAATATGCACCAGATCCATGAATATTTTTACATAAGAGCTAGTAGTAAAAAAAGAGCACTTAAAATGCATTTAACTCTGCAGCAATAATGTACCGTAGGCTTTATAAGGCTTCTTATAAATTGGCCCATAATAATTGCTCTAAAACTCTTGTACGTTTCGTAAAATCTATAGACTTTAAGGTGCAATCAAAGATGTTGGTTTCAATCTAAAAAGCCTTAATTGCTTGGGCCAACATGGATTTCTTCTTTGTCCTGTGTTACAGAGACAGACTAAAAATGTCTTTTGAGTGTATGATCTCTGTGCCAAGTCGAAGCAGCACAGTAGAGAGACATCCTCACTGGCTGCACCCACAAGAGTATATTATTCACTCTTACGCTTTGAAACAGAGTAGATTAGAATGCTAGAGCTGCAATCATATATATACAGGTGAATGTCGCTTAGTGACACTCCAACCAGCGACGGCCACCGCTGGTCCCTATTCCCCCTCCCTAAGCATCCAAAGCCGAGGGACGCTGCGCTCTCCTTGGCTCAGGGGCTTTTCTGAGCCGAAAAGGCATGACTTCTGTTCTCCTTGGGAATTGGAAGTGATGTTTTTTCACCTTATAAGGCATTTGGAGGCCCTTGAAGCCTCCAAATGCCTTATAAGGCAAAAAACGTCATTTCCGGTTCCCATTGGGAAACTGGAAATCGGGTCTTTTCACCCATTTTGGCTATTCTGAGGCTTGCACAGGCAGCACACAGATGTGCGCTGCCTCTGCAGGGCTCAGAAAAGCCCCCGGAGGCAAGGGGAATGCAGTTCCCCTTGGCTTCAGAGGCTTCACAACCTCAAGCATTGCTTGACAAAGGGGGCATGGGAATGCATCCTTGTCATTAAGTGACGCATGACTGTAATTTAAACCACTGTTTCTCAAACTGTGAGTTGTAGTGGTAGTGTAGCAGCATGCACAAAATGGCTGCCAAAAAAGTGCTGCATGTTCCATCGGCAGCCATTTTATGACAGTGGAAGTCACTTCCACTGTCATAATGGGCTCCACACAACAGCTCAATCTTCATTAGGACTGGGCTGTTACATCAGGATGTAGTTGAGGGAGAGTGGGGGGAGCAGAGCTTGAGCAGTTCTCTTCAGCAATATCATTAATAGAAGCACTAAGGTGCTGCCTTTGAAACAAAAAAACAACAACAACTTTATAGCCAAAAAGAAGCATAAGTTCAGAAGGGGGCAAACTGGGCAATATGTGTAGGAGCATGTTAATATTTAGGCTATTGGGTTTCCCAAGGGCTATCTGAGAAATAGTATGCAACTGATGTTACATTCAGGCTACAGTCTTATGCACGTTTACCCAGGAGTAAGTCCTATTGAATACATAGGGACTTATTTCTGAGTAAACATATAGACTAACACCCTAATTGTCCAATCCTAAGGAGCCAATCCACTGGCCATGTGCTGCCAAAACACCAACAGAGCACCTGCAGGGAGGCTGCAGTGGCCCTGCGCACAGAGGCATTTCAGGACTGACCCACTGACCAGGATACATTGGTGGGGGAGCTGGGGCAGGGGAAAGAAGGAATGGGGAAAGAGAGAGCAGAGGGTCAGGGTTGTTGTAAAACTATTACAACTCACTCCAAGAGTTTGAAATGAGTTTGGGATGAAATGAACCAGTGTATGAAGTGTAAAAAAGACTCAAAGCAGAAATAAGTGGCAGGAGGAACATTTTAATTAAGACATTTAAAGTTAACTGTTTTTGTTAAAGTCTTAATGGAGTGTGGATATGAGGGATGTCATAACAAGCCCTTACACTTTAAAATTTAGCACACCCCAACTGGTCTGGGTATATCTCTTTCCAAAGTAATATTCAAACACTCCTCTTCAGAGGCATTACTAGGGTTTTAATCAAAAGCTCATTGCGTCACCCCCCATCGTGGAGCTCCTCCTGTACCAGAACATAAAATGTCATATGCACAGCCTAAATGCAGTGGGATCACTAGGATTGATTAACCCCCCAATAACTTTTTTTTTTTTGCCAACTTGATGACACTCATGCAACTGAATAAGAGTTCTAGTATTAGTTCTGAGACATGGAAATGAGAACTGACTCACGCTAACACATTATTGGTTCCCTACTGTGTCATAATATTCACTCTCTGAATAATCAGTCTCATTGGTTAGTTTTGAGTTAAGAAAATCCACTTTTTCTTACATTTGTTTGCATTTTCCTTTTCTGGTTCTTTGGCTATAACTTTTGATATAACACAGATATTTCAGCATGGTTTGTTTAATTGCATTCTGAATTAAATTACCCATCAAATGATATATCACACAATTGTATTATATGAAAATACCAAGATTTTCACAATTTTGGCAAGTAGTGGTATCACCCCCTTGAGGTGTCACCCAGTGCGATTCACCCCCTCTGCACCCCCTAGTAATGCCACTGTTTCTCTTGTAGCACTCAGAAAGCATAGCAATGAGCATTCTAACCACAGGATACTTTTGGAGTGACAAAGCAATGAAGACCTCAGCTAAGCAACAAATTATGGAAAGAAAGGTAAGGTTTCATAAATTCAGGAAAAACAGAACATAAATTCAGTCATATAAGAGAATAAAAGGAACATGAAGTGCAATCTCATAATACACTGTCCTTGCTTATATTTTGAAGGCTAAAACCAGAAGAGAAGATGCTTGAAATTATGGAATAAATTGTTATCAACACAGAGTTTAGAAACAAATCTCTCTCCCAGGATTTAGGATTTTAATGACACAAATGACACACTGCTGTTTTCCACAGAAAGAACAGGAACTGAATACATCACTTGTTAGCAAACGTGGCTATTTTATAGGTATAATATTTTACTCAGAGTGGTAGAGGAACAGTTCAAACAATGCTTACTCATCCATTGGACCTCATTCAATGTGCCTGCATATGGAGCAAATGCATCCTGGTCCCTTCCCACACATCTAGGGGGATTAGGAGCATTTTTCTTCAATTGCTTATCAGCACACATACACAAATGGTTCAAACAATCCTCCCCTCCTCCTGTGATAAAAGAAAAATGCTCCAAATTCCTCTGCACTAGAGAGTAGTAGGACAGGATGTGCCTATTTCTTTTACAATCCAGGGCCTTTTGGACAGATAACTTCCATCCAAACCAGGCCACAATATTCTATGAGATAACCAATCAGAACACCTCTTTGAAGGTTTTACACTGCAATGGCTAACATGCAGATGAAATGGATAGGAAGTTATATAGTAAATCTAATTTCAAGATTTCAACAAGTAGTCCAGTCTTCTGGAATGCTCTGAATATCTGATTGATAATATGAGATAAATAGTTGTTGGTTGTTTCTCAGTAGATACCCCCTAGACCAGGGGTGCTCACACTTTTTTGGCTCGAAAGCTACTTTGAAACCCAGCAAGGCCCAGAAATCTACCAGAGATTTTTTACAATGTTCACGCCATCATAACATATAACATTTATGTGTACAATGTATGTTGGTGTACCTTGCATAACCGCATGAGCCAATATTGCACAACACAACATAATTAACTATACACATTTTTTGTAATTACTTGAGTTTACTTTAATGACTTGCACTGAAGTGAATCAGCCAAGGATGCATAGCCCAGACAGTAGCTGCTGACAGCCAGCTTCAAGCACACTTCCAAATGTTCATTAGTCATGATGGACCGGTACTTGGACTTAATGATCTTCATGTAGGAAAAGGCTGACTCACATAAATAAGTGGAGCCCTTCCTGCCTCAGATGCTCTTATATCCCTGAGGGCCCTATTGCCTTCAAGTGGCTGCAGCTGTGCAGCACACTCTGCTGGATGCCCAGGCCTTACCCTTAAAGGGGCCACTGCTGACACCACATCTACCTCCTCACCAGATCTTCCTCGATTCCAATACAAGTGGGGGGGGGGAGCAGATCTCTATACAGACCAGTGCAAAAACAAGGGAAAGGTGTGGGGGAGGAAATATCTCTATATAGACATCACAGCAAGACCAGTGCAAAACCCCTTGCACACAGAACCAACAGATGGAAGTTGGTGGGGGGGCAAATCTCCATACATACCAGTGCAAAAACAGGGGAAAGGTAAGTCATCCCCAGGAGATGACTCCCCAGGCTCACTCCCAGGGATGCGTGGACAGGAGAGAAGCCTGCCAGTGGCTCCTCTCCAGGTCTACTCACGAGTCACCCCAGTAGAGTCAACGGGGCTCACCCCCAGGGATGCGTGGACAGGAGCTCACTCCCAGGCCGGGGCTCACTCCCAGGAATGCTTCACTCCCAGGGATGCATGGATGGGAGAGAAGCCTGCGATCTACTCATTTTGCCTGGTGATCGACTGGTAGATCAGGATCGACTTATTGAGCACCCCTGCCCTAGACCTAACTGGGCCTGCAATTTCTCAATCATTTGAGTTAGATACATGTTTGCATCCATTATGGATACAGGCATTTAAGACAAATACAATCTTTGCCAATTCAAAGAAGCATATTCCTGTATCTTAGAGTCCAATTCTATCCAGCTTTCCAATGCTGATGCAGCTATGCCAATTGGGCATGCACTGCATCCTGTGGTGGGAGGGCAGTTAGGGAGTCCTCAATGCAAGCGAATGTTTGTTCTCTTACCTTGGGGCTACATTGGTGTTGGAAGTTTGGATAAGATTGGACCCTTAATTATACAGTGTACAACTTTGCATTGCTTGAGTATGCAGCCCAAAATGTTTTTAATGGACACATAGGATGCCAGGATTCAGTGCAGCAGAGAGAGACAATCTGCTCTGGGAGCTTCAGATACTGTTTGAATATATAAGGGCCTTCTGTGAACCTACCTTCCTCTACATCTACAAAATGGCTAGTTGTCGGAACATGACTGAAGGAAACCAGGAACCTAAATACATATTCCCTCTACCAACTGCTCCACTATATAAATAAAGGAGATTAGAGAATGATAGTCACTGTGATAGGCTTGGATTTTATTGTCAAAATATAAATGACCAAAAACAAAGCAGAGCATCATCTATCAAACCCAGCTCTTTTCCCCCATGTTCTCCAGCCTACTCATTCACTAAGAAAGCTTTCACACTTCTTGATTCTAGACACAAAGGGGCAAAGGCAGTTATGAAGATACACTGCTAATAGAAATCAGGGAGAAATCTATGGCTCTCACAGATCCTCACACAGAACTGATAAGCTGCACTCTAGTAATTGAGCAATAAATCAGATGAGCCACAAAGCAGGCCTTTTCTCCTTTCGTTATGTACCCTAAATACAAATGCAAAAAGCATCAACCCTTGTGGTTCATGGTGCACAGCCTCCAACCCTCAGAATATAAAATGAAAAGTTGGCATAGTTTTAGTAAGAAATACTGGTCAAATCTAACTGTAGCTAAATAGGAACTAAAAGCTGGGAACTTAGGACTCAAACCTGAGTCCTGTGCCGGCCAGACATCACATGGAGCTCTGCTCCACCAGATCCTGCACTCTGTGTCAGGCCTTCTGACCCGACATGGAATCTCTCAAGTCTGCACCAGCAAAATAGCCAGCACAGAGGAGCCCCATTGTCCCCTTCCCCCAAGAAGACCTTTGATGGCTGCCATGGTGCTGCAGGACACAGCAATAGCCGCTTTGGCACCGCTGCACATGGCTTCCCTTATTAAAATGACAGCAGCTTCTGAAGACAGATTTGTCATTCACTATGGGAAATGGCATTATCTGGTGATGGAATGTATGGATTTTTGTAGTGTGATGTTATTTTATGGGCTGCCTTTGATGGTTACAGTTGTTAAACATTTGTACAATATATTGAAAGATGAAATATAACTAAGCCTGAAAGATGACTCCAAGGTGCATTTGAGGGGGAAATTAGGGGCTACTAGTGGTGTATGTGCACCATTTTCCCCAGGATGCCCTTTGGAATTATGTCACGATGTTGCATTGCTCTGAGGAAACTAAATGGCAGCCAGCCAAGAGGAGTATCAGTGAGTTTTACTTGTCCATCATAATTCAAACCTTCCTTGAAAACAGCGAAAATGGCTTTCCCATTTTCACTGCTTCTGAATGGGCTAGTGCTAGCAAATATGGAATGGCATTTAATTTTAGATCTACTATAAATCATATAAAGAAACAAACACATTGTTATGATGCATAAAAGCACCTCAGTATTTCAACATCCAGGTGTGTCACACCTAATTGTAGATTAGTTTTTCTAGTTTCATAGCATAGAAGACTAGAGTATGGTATCACTGTCACACTCCAATGAACACAGAATGACCACTGCCATGCACCAACTGTGATAATCCAAAGAGTGACACTGGGAATGAACCAGTCACACCTCCATGAACTGAACTTACCCCTGGATCACATGTTAAATGTACAACCATGTATGCTCTCAATACTTGTAGATTTCTGCTACAACCAGGAGGGTTGGGGGAGGTTCTAGGCACCACTTCACGCTTTTCTCCCAGATTGGGGCTTGCCTGTTAGCTGGCAGTCCTCAAAGCTGGGTTACCTGCAGAGAGGCAAGAGGAAGCATCTTAGACTCGCATCCCCTTTCCAGTCTCTCTCTCTCTCTCTCTCTCTCTCACACACACACACACACACACACAAAACTGCCTGGAGAAGTTCACCTTAAAAAGGTGAAAGGCATTTACTCTCTCTAGCTTAAAGAATTAGTAGGTTGTTTATTCAAAATAAGGGGAAGGTTTGTGGAAATTTTAAAAAAAATGAAATGAAAGAATACAAACAGAAAATTTCTACACTTGAGATGAGAGGCAAAGTTCCAAAGAAAAATGAACCAGTTTCTAACTAAACATTCAGTGCAACCCTAGATAAACTAGTGCCTTTGTGACTTCACCTACACCAGTAACAACTATTGTCTTTGACCTCTTCTCTTTCCTTACGTATTGGTTGCTAGGTATACAAACAGATGAAGGTGGAAAGTGGCATAATGGCCAGTGGCATAGCTAGAGGGGATGCAAAGCACTTTGCAGGGAGCCTCACTGCAGCATGCAAGTGGCCCTTCCCTTTGGAACCATTCCAGGTGGTGGGAGCAAAACAGGGGTGAATGACAGCACCTGGAATTGCTCCGGAGGGGAGGGGCCATTTGCATGCTGTGGTGAGGCTCCCTGCAAGACTTAGCACTTTGCACTCCTTCTAGCTATGCCACTGGTAATGGCTGCTTCTATCACAAAAAGCCTGTGATTCTTCTGACACAGGGGAAATTATCCCTATTCCTTATGCAGTTCCTAGAAGCGAGAGCATCTCAGAGGGCCCTCTTCCACCCAAAAACTTGCAGAGTCCACAAAAAAGGACTACCTTCCCATCCCTCTCAGCTTCAAGATATTTCACCTTGTTCAAATCAGTGAAGTGATCCTATAGGAGGTGACACACTGTGCTCAGACATCTGACATTACTATAGAAAGAAATCCCACTGTATACATTGGTACATTCACATTGGTACGTTTCATTTGCAAGAGCACAAATGTAAAATGTTAGGGCTCACATAAACTTGAAGCAGTTCACTTCATTTGGGATTAGGTGGGCACTATCCTGCAATTCAAGGACAATGTCCCTGGGATGCTGTGAGTTCATGTTTTCCTTGGGGGTTTGGCTCTTGGCTGGTTGAGGGGCATTCTTGAGTTAGCTGAAATAAGTTTACTGTGAAGGTTTTTTTTTTCCTGCAGTGCACCTGAGATAATCTGAGTTTATTATCACCCAAGAAGCGTTTACTACTAGTTCTCCTGTAGTCACAATCATTTTTAGAACTAGTGTACACAAGAGAGAGCAATGGGAAACCCATCTCTGATACATTCAAGACGCGCTGACAAAAATCACACACTCACCTACACAAAGCAAAAACAGCCACACTTGCAGCAATCCACACAACTTAATGGAGCTTGGATACTGCCTCATATTGTAGCTTGACAGACAAGTATGGTGCTGAGAATTATTTCCCTTCACTTTGTCTAATGAGGGCTGAAAATAATTGGTATGAATTCTTGCATAAACTGCACACAGACATGAATCATAAATTATTCATGACCTATAATATGATTATTTACTGTCCTTGTGTATGGAAGCAATCCATATTACGGCGGCACAGTTCACCTCATCATAAATTTCAAAATGGAAGAGACAGTTCTTTGGATACTATTTTAGCTGCCTAACAAGCACAGAGGGATCTGTAATTTCCTTGTCTTGGTTGCCCTAACATGGGCAAATCTAAGATTGGCTGCTGATAACAAACCTGCACTACCCATAGTTTCCATCCATCCCACAATTATGAGCAAGATGGGAATTTGGATGCATGGGAACAGCTGGAATAGAAGTTTCCTTATTTCTTACTATTTTGTCCCATTTTTACCTGACATTAGTGGGTGTATCTCAAAAGTAGGGACAGAAAGAAAATGAAATAAAAGGCCTGTGGCTGAGCTCCCAATTTCTATAGGATTCAAGAAGAGTCTAAGTGCCAATGTAGTCCAGACAAATAGCTCTATTTATTTTTGAGTCAATACAATCTGAATGCACAAGGTGGGGGGGGGGAGGCTAATCTTATGAGAATAAAATATTGTTAAGCACTCCTTATACATATATTTGTGTACTATTTAGGTTTATACTCTCCACGATTTCTGTACAGAGTTCTCACCTATCAAATGTTTATGCCTAATAAAGGTTTTGTTGACTGACTGTTGACTGTTAAGCACTTTGCAAATTAGAGGTCCCATGTAACCACAATTGCAAACACCACCAGCCACACACAGCCAGAGTCAAAATTTTAATTTAAGAAACACTCTTAATTCCTGGCTGGCTCTGTGTAGTGCTAGTGTACTGAGAGAAGGGTGAAATAAATCACATTCATCATGATAGATGGAGCTGTAATTATATGAAACAAAAGGACAGTTCTCTAAACTATAAGGAACATTTATTAATCCTACACAGGACTTAAGATGAATGCATCGGAACAATTTTGCTTGAACGGCTTCTTTATGATAGTACGAGGAAGGCCTGAACTGATGGACAATTATAGACTTCATGATGGACTTTGGGGGTGGGGGAACGACTTGGTTTAGAAAAGTGATTCCCCCTCCTCTTCCCCCTCCCCTCACATCTGATTATGCAAAATAAGCAGAAGTGTTGATTTTGCAAATGATACATCAAGACATTTCCTTGCTCTTGGGCCTTGTCTGTTCCTCACAATGTTTGCATAGCTGTGTGCATTGACACTTCATTGCACATGCCCTTTTATGTACAATATTGTGACTCAACACACTTAATAGATAAAAAAAAAAGAGCTGAGAGTTACCACCTTGCTATTCAGTGCTGATCTCACAGGGCTTTTGTCTGATTCTTATTGTCCCTGTTAAAAACAAGCCTTCACATGTTTCCAGGAGAGTGACTGTCTTCCACGTCTGAGTCTCTGCTTTGCCCTTTCCCCGGTGCTGTACCCTAAAACAATCTGACAGACTGAAACACAATTGCTCTCACAAGCACAATGGTTCATTATGTATGTTGTTTTGAAAACAGCTTCCAGAGCTTCAAGTATGTCGGCAAAAGCAGGAGAAAAGAATGTTGATGCCATTACAAGGTCAGCTTTTCAGAGACGGTGGGCAGCAGCTGCTGGCATGCTGCCAAGCTGTTGCCATAGCAAACATGGCCGCTCGTAGACAATTATTTCGCTGCCTTGACAATACCAAGTCTTCAGCAAAGTCAGAAGGCAGGAATTACTCACTCATGTGCCTCAGATGCCACGTGCAACCTACAGAGATGTATTTTTACTAACAGTGTAAGGAAGAGCTGAAGAAACGTGCCTCAAATGACTGAAAAAC
Source organism: Tiliqua scincoides (assembly GCF_035046505.1). Classification (NCBI taxonomy): domain Eukaryota; kingdom Metazoa; phylum Chordata; class Lepidosauria; order Squamata; family Scincidae; genus Tiliqua; species Tiliqua scincoides. Next base: position 49,283,816 of record NC_089824.1, read on the forward strand.
ACAAGAGTTCCGCATTATGTATAAGAAGTCTGTACTCTGCAAGGATCGTGGCCAGATTTCTGGCTACTGCTGGAAGCTCCTCCCACGGCTGCTCCAAATGGTGGTGGAAGCAATGCAGCGCCCACTGTCCAGCATTCCATTGCATATGTCAGTTTGCTTGCTCTCTGCTGGAATCTTGCGATCTTCCTGTCCCAAGTTTTGCATGTCAAGATGTCCAAGTGTCTCATTCTCAAAGCTTTTCTTATTATCAGGTGCCTTTGGCTGTTCATATACCAAATCACACTTTCCTGTGGTTCTTTCAACCCTAATTCTATTATTCTGCAGGTTGGGGGAAAACTTAAAGCTGGTGTTGATGCAGTAAGATATATGATTATAAATTCTTAATTTTACTTTCTATATGAACCTCTTGCAACTCTTTTTTTTTAAGTTGCAGAGCCCAATACATGTGTAACCAAAAGTACAACCAGTCTCTTCAACACAGATGAAAGCATATGAGGAAAGCAAGGGGTCAGTACACAGCCAGATGCTCACTACCCCCTTCCTGAGTTGCCTCAACCAGCAGAGGAAGGTAAGTGGAGCTGAAAGGTCATTGGAAGTGTGAGCAGGAAGCCCAAGTTCCAAGAAAGCACAATGCAGAATATGGGAGAATGCCTTTATTGCAGTGATTCCCAAATTTGCCTGGGTCATGACACACACACACCCCCCAGCCTCTTCCTCCCTGCTGAACCAGGCACTGCCATCTTGTGAAATCTCACAAGATCCATGGTGGCTGTGGTTGGGAGACCAGATAGAAAGGACCACCGGGGACGTTCCTCTGCGCCCCAATGATTGATCCGTGACACCTTAAGGCAGTGGTTTTCAAACTCTCTTGGAGAGTTTGAGCTGCTCTAAGTTCTTGCGGGGGTGGGGGGAAGGCAGTGGCGCGATCCCCAGGATTGCGCTGCTCAGGGGGGGCGCTGCTGCAGGGGCTTGGCTGCACGTACCTGAGCCTCCTGCAGCCTCCACTTCCGCTTTAGCAGAGGCTGGGGCGATTGCTCTGCTTTCACTTTCAAAGCTGCAGGGAGTCCTGCAGGAGGTCGAGCAGGGCTCCCTGCACCCCCCCCCCCAGGCTGCAGGAGGCTCAGGTATGTGCAGCCAAACCCCTGCACTCCCCTAAGCCCTCCTTCCTGCCTCCATGCTGCCCCCGCCCCTTAAAGTGAAAGTGGACAGGGCCCACAGGCTGGAGCATCGCAATGTCCCAGTTTGAAAAGCCCTGCCTTAAGGCATTGTGACACACACTTTAGGAACCCCTCTTTTATTGTTTACATGGAACAGAAGTTGTGGTGGGACTCTTAACTCATAATTTTCAGACTTCTGGGTGAATGAATGATTTTGTAAGGCCATCACTCTTCTCTTAAACTGAAGGTGTTTAAATTCTGAAACAATAAGGCACTTCCTGTTTCTTCCAGCGAGGGGGGCACTGGGGGTGAAATCAAAGACAAGCATGTTGCGTCTTGTAGCTTAACCATGAAGAGGAAGAGGCAGCCCAGGCTCTATTCAGTTCAGGACAGGGAAGAGTTGGTTAGAATTCCATTTCTTGGCTAGTGTTTGTTTCCTTCTTTCTTCGGTAGGGTCCAAATAAACATATTCAGCTTTCTCTTGAGAACAGGAAAACAATATAAGAAATTCCCTTCCTGATACAGCAGTTCTTGCTAGTCACATGCTTCTAAAAACAAATGCAAAGTATCTCATTAGGTAATTATAGATACAGTAGTAGGGTGGCAGATGTGGGAGAGCAAAGGTCTCCCACTCAGCTTTCACTGAGGCTCGGTTAAGTCTGGTTTGAGATAAACTCTTGACTCCTCCAAACCTCCCTCTTTAATTGAATGCAGTTGTACAACAAATTTTCATTGGGCTACATGACCTTGAGATTCAACTAGACTACTACCAGCTGTATTGTTTTAATTCCCAATACAGGGAACTGCTTACATCTATTGGGGGTTTATCCTCAGTTACACTTAAAGTGTATTTTAAAAACCCTTTCACTACTTCATTTGGCACAACTTCAGAAGCAGAGAAAGAAATATCTTCTTCTACATCCAGAATCCAGACCAATAGTAAGTAAGAATGTCTGTACAATTTTTATTCTCTTGTTCTATCCTTAATTGCAATTTGGTTGCTGAAGTAGCAATCCTACTGTTAGCAGTAATTACCTGTAAATGCTAATGCTGCAAAAGAACATCAAGGTCACCTCATAGGTAACAACTTGAAACAAAAAGGTGTCACTTATCAACGTGGCATGTATGCTGACCCACATTTCAGGCAGACTGGTAAGCTCTCTCACTTTGACCAAGAAAAACATTTTAGGGTTAATCTCCCTCACTCTTTGAAATCAGATCTCCAAATTCTGTCTTTCTTATGGTCTCTTTTACCTTCACTGACATTTCCTAATCAATGGTATTGACAATTAAACTGTCCAAGATTGCAGTCCAATGAATCAAAGCAAATCACTCTGCAAAACAACTCAGTGCTTCGTCAGCTAATTAGCTAGTCTTGTTTAACATAGCTCTGCCTCTCTGAAAGTTATCAGTCTTCTGCCAAACAACACTTATCAATCTAAAATTTTGCCCTTCTGGTGATCTGGTGAAGCCACTGTAGCCAACTGTGCCAGTTTGGGAGAAGATGAAAAGCACACAGGCAATGCACCTGACTTTCCCATGCACCTTCATCTACTTTCTGAGGTGGCTGTCACAGACACAGCACCTCTGCACAGACAGTCCAAGGAAGGGTCGTTGCCAGGGCTTTTTTTGTAATGGAACGCACCGGAACGTTCCACCTTTTCCCCCCTTTTTTCCCTCCTCTCTGCCCCCACCTTTTTCCCCATGCCTGCACCACCCCGCCCCCTTTTTTCCCCCTCCTCCTTGCCCCCACCTTTTTTCCCCTGCCTGCACCACCCCGCTCTGCACTGCTGGCTAGGGAGGGATTCGAACCTCCAACCTTGTGCTCCACAGCCCAGCACTCTCTCCATTGGGCTATAGGAAAGCCTATTGTCAAAGTGTTCAGAACTAATATATAAGGACTTCAGCCCAGCTGGTGGCTATCAGTGCCTCAAGTATTAGTTCCAAACACTTTTGGAACTCTCAAAAAAGGCTCTTTTTTGACCTTTTTTTTTTTTTTTAAGTTCCAGTTAGGACTTAACCCACAGTTAAGCTCCTGGAGTGAGCCCCCTGCTGGAGGCTGTGGGTTAAGTCCTACCTGGGACTTTAAAAAAAAAAAAAAGTTCAAAAAAGAGCCTGCCTGGGACTGAACTTTGAGGAGTTTTGCAGCCTCAACTGGCCCCCCTTTTGGCAACTAGCAACCAACCTTTATATTTTGCAGCCATGGAGCACCTTCCCACCTTAAAAAAAAAAAAAATTATTCCTCAGTGGGATTTGAACCCCTAGCCTCTGGCTCCACAGACCTACAGTTTAACCACTGAGCCACCAGAGCTCTTAGGCTCAAAGTGTTTGGAACTAACACTTGAGGCACTGATGGCCACCAGCTGGGCGCAAGACCTTATATATTTGTTCTGAACACTTTAACTACTGTATAGGCTTTCCTATAGCCCAATGGAGAGAGTTTCCTATAGCCCAATGGAGCACCTCCCCACCTAAAAAAAATGGGGTGTTTCACTCCAGCTGTGGCAGGAGTGCTTTTGCTATCAGGGAGCTCACACGGGATGGTGTGTGTGTGTGTGTGTGTGTGTGTGTGTGTGTGTGTGTGTGTGTGTGTGCGCGCGCGCGTGTGCGCATGTATAAAAAATGGTTTAAAAATAAATAAATAAATAAATAAAAAGTTGTGAGTTGCTGCACCTATTTTTTTTTTTACAAAAAAAGCACTGGTTGTTGCTGTCATCAGAAACAGAAAAAACCCCCAAAAGATTCCCTCCTTTCCTTCCTCCCATATGGAAAGAGCCCAATTACCAGAATTCTCTCAACATGGAGACCAGTTGCTAAAGGAATGACCAAGGAAACAAGTGGCCTAGTGAACTTCACCTCCTCTGCCCTTAGGAATGCTAAACTTTTAGAGTAAGTCAAATGCAATTTGCAAAAGAGTCAGGGGTAGTAGCCTTCTTTTCTGCTCTGGATGAAACATGGCAGTGGGTTTCAAGAATAAAAATAGCTCAACAAAAGGGAAAAATATAAAAAGAAAAATTAGGCAATGTTCAACAAGAGAGCACTAGAAATTGCCAGAGTCAGATCTTGAAATTAGAAGCAAATGAAATAAAATCCTTATGCCAGCTACCTAGACCTAGCTAGATTTATGTACTTAGTTGTACAGATCGACCCTTGTCATGCAAGGGCTTGTGACTTGCAGATTTGACTGAACATGAATTACAAGGCCAAGTTAATATAATAATAATAATATACAGTATTTATATACCGCCTTTCTTGGTCTTTATTCAAGACTTTATTCAAGGCGGTTTACACAGGCAGGCTTATTAAATCCACGCAGGGATTTTTTTACAAATTGAAAGAAGGTTCTCTCTTTCAAGAACCACCACATTCAAGGTGTTACACTCCAATCTGGTTTAACATTCTGGCCTCCATCCTCCCACGCTCCGAGCAGATGGAACAGCTCAGCTGCAGCTTGCCAGCTGCTTCAAGGTCGCATGGTGCCGGTGGCCTCGAACTGGCGACCTTGTGGATGTTAATCTTCAGGCAAATGGAGGCTCTACCCTCTAGACCAGACCTCCTGCCTCAGAGGTCTGTTGAAAGGCCTCAGAGGACACACTTCCAGTTGTGTCCAGAATGTCTTCTGGGGTGTGGGGGGGGGGGGCTTTGCTTGACCTCCCCGCATCATAGCAGGCCTACCAGAGCCTTCTGATTTTCCCATAAGTGCCTTTTACAAGGCTCCGGCAGGCCTTCTGAGTTGCAGGGCATTTTGCGCAAGGCCTCCCCACACCTCAGGACACCTCTGAACACTTCCAGTCATGTCCAGAGAGAATTGACCATGGATTTAATTATCCACGGGTGATCTGGGAATGGATCCCCCATGGCTACTGAGGACCAACCGCAGTGGTTTCCCTCGGGGTCTAGAAGGGCATGGTATGAATGTTTAGGTGCTGGAACAAAATGCACACACACCCAAATTCAGCCATTTGTGATTGCAGAGGCCAACATATTTTAAGTGAGACAGAACTGTAGTAATCTGCAGAGTATGTACAAGGAATTAGCAGGACTCAGAACAAAAAGATATTTAAGCAAAAGAGGATTACTCTGAAAAGTGGTAGAATATCTCCATGCTCCTGAAGAAGCTTTGTAATGGAGATTTTAAAAACTGTTTATATACAGGCCCCTGTCCTATGAAGGATGTAAATATTGGATTCCTACACTGAGCAGCTATCATTCATTCTAGAAGTGGCATTTTACAGATTAATTACCCTCACATTAGCTCAAATCTGCATAGACATTCATTACAACTAGACCAGGGGTGCTCAAACTTTCAACTTTAGGGATGCTGGACCTTTAACAAGTGTATAGAAGAGAGAATTGCAGCAGGTGCAACTTGTCATCCCACAGATGATAAGCTACACCTGCTGAAATTCTCTCTTCTATACACTTGTTAAAGGTCCAGCATCCCTAAAGTTGAAAGTTTGAGCACCCCTGAACTAGACAATGAATGCGAACTTACTATTTGATGAGATGAACAAATGCTGATTTGGCACCATTTGCACCCTCTGGTGATACATTCCCACCAATAAACAAACCACAAGGTACTTGATTCATACCTAGAATCCCTTCTGCTTTACTGGAAGTCCTGTACCTTTAAGAGTCACGTGACAGGCTGTTATCCAGCTCGTATGCCTCTTCCAAGTCTCATTCCAAGAAAAGCTGCATCTTCTGAATTTCTGCCTGTTCATGCAGCTCTCTTCACATAGAAGAAGAGAAATCAAGGGGGAAAGTGCATGGGAAAATCTGTTTCATAGATCTGCTCTATCACATACTTTTACTCTGGTTTGCTCAAGTCTATACTCACAAAATCAGTGTAGGAATTAGAACCTGCATTTCAGTCAACAGACATTGACAGAGTTATTGCAAACCCTGACTCACAAGTTCAATTGCAAGTGCATTAAAGTGCAATTATTCTGTGCTAGGTGGTTTGGCCTGATGAACTGAGCACAAGGTTTTTACGTACTTCTGCTCAGGAAAGGCACCGGTAAGAAAGGTATGTGTACATGTGTGTGCAATACAATTACAATTCCTTCCAAAAAGGAAAAAAAGTGTTAATTTCTATGGGAAGACACAGCCTATGCTATCTTTCACCTTTTGTTCAATTAGAGCTTTTACTGTTCATTTCCTACGGACTTTGAAGCTTTGGTTGAAACCTCAGTGGGATGGTTGAAGCCTCAGTGGGAAGCCTCAGTGGGATGGCACCTAGAAGTCTAATTGAAACCCCAAAATATAGTTGCAGTACATGGTTGGCAAGTGCTGAGGCTCATTAGGCAGAAAGGACTACTTGATGCCTTCGAAATCTGCAATAAATAAGATCAATACTAGTCCTCAAACTGCATCTTGCCTGGCCCTGAATCTTAAAGCTAATCCTTGTTAAAAATATTTCAAAATGTTGTTTAAAATATTTTAAATTTGTTTAACTGTGAGAAATTCAGAGAATAAGGCAGCTTGCTGGGATGATAATATACTTTTATATTTGCCATTTATAGCAAATTCATCATGGAACAGTACAAAGTAAAACTCTGGCAGACCAGTATTACTGTGAAGTGTTCAGGCCAAATACATTTTATACCCATATTAGGCCACAGAACAAGTTTAGAGCTGGATTCAACAGCTCGCCTGTTTGTAACACTGAAGAAGTGTGTTTACAGTACAAGCATAATCCACAGTGATTTTGACTATCAGGAAAACATCCACTATCAGTACTGCCACATTGTACATAATAAAGAAAATGACACACCAAAATTGAAGTTAGAATAAAAATCAGATCTCTGCAGGGGGTGAAAATGTAGACAGTCTTCTCAGAAAGTTTTAGACTACACATAAAATTACATTTAAAAAGTGCACAGAACAGCAAGATGCATTAAAACCTACAGTTTACCAAAGGATGGTCCATACGTGCTATAAATTACTTATTGGGACTAAGGGTACAATTCTAACAGTCATGGGAGAGTAGTTCTCATTGAACTTATTGGAACTTACTACCAAGCAAACATGCTTAGGGTCAGTCTGTAAATTAAATATACATAATCAATTTAACTGAGTTGTAAATCAAACTGTATATTATTATATCTTACAAGACCATTTATATTGCTTGTATATCCACTGTATATTTTGCAAATCCAAATAAAAACCAGAGTGTTCCATTCCCCCGTATTTAGTCATGTGTGCAATTCATTTTATTGCAGTATCTGTGTCGTGTTATCTTCCGATTATCCAAACCTAGACTGCCCAACTAATGAATTAGCTACTCAGCACATTCTTAGATCTCATGCACAAATGGCTAGAAAGGGGAAGTTGACTGAGGAAAGCACCACAGCATGTATTTAAATCCATGCTTACTCAGGAATGCATTATGTGTTTCCTGAATGAGAAATTCTATCCTCATTAAGACCTACTAAGCCACTTTGTGGTTCTTCTGCCCATGGGTTCTCTTTTGCATACAGTTCCAGAGAGGATTTACCATGTCACCACACTTTCTGAATCACTGAAAATCCAATCTCATGCTAACAGTTCTTTCAGCAAAGTATTTTATTTATTAAACATGCACATTCAAATTACATGACAACCTTTTGGGAGAAGAATATTAGATGTCGCAATTTGAAATACAGTATCAGCAAGCCAAGTGCATTGAAAATGCAAATTCAGATTATTGCTCCTGGACAGGGAAGGTAAAACTCTGATGTCAGCTATGGAGTTGTTTCTGCACTATCTGCTTTTAACTCTTGGTTTTTGCACTTTATCTGTTTCCAGTTGGCCTAGAAATGGTACTGGATCCCAGTGGTGGACCTCCCCAGCCCCATGCCCCAGGGCAAAGGTCCACAATGGTGCCCCCGTGGGATGTCGCCGCCCCTCCATGTGAAACCCCCCCCCCACTTACCTGAAGCTCGTGGAGCTTGTAAATAAATAAATAAAAATATTATTTCTTTCTAGATCTCCTTTTTTAAGTTTGGAAACCACTGGCCTACAGTTTGGTTTTGTTATAAGTCATTTTCAAGATCCTATCAACAACTTTAAGTAAGGACTTGCTGTATACTGTCACCTATGTAGAGGTCAATCAAGACCACACTGAAGAAAAAAAGCCTAAGGAAAGGAGGCTTCTGTTTTGCCTGATGTACTGAAAAACCTATAGTTCTCAGGAAGCCCATAGCAATATTTGCAGACTTCATAGATTGGTGCCACAAGAGCATGGAGAGTGAAACTATACTTCACATTGATCAGATCTTCCTACCACAGCACTTCATGGCTGCTGCCTGAGATTTCAGGGCTCTGCTGTCATTCCTCAGAAGTGCTTCCCTGACACACCCACGCATGGAACACTTTGGCTTCTAGTATCAATCCATCTTCCCCTGGGGTGTGGGATGTCACTCTCTATCAAATAGGTTTTCTTTGCCTCTTCATGTGGTCACAGGCATTTCCAAGAATCTTCTCTGTCTCATTGGCACTTTGCTCTGCAACAACAATCTTGTCATAGCCTCCAGCTTTTCTCAGAGTCTTTTTGAAAGTTCACAAAGGAGCACAGGTTCTTTTTTATTTATATTTCTGGAGGTTTAAAATCTTGGTGCAAGACTGAACATACTATCTTCAATCTGAGCGTGTATGCCTATTGAATAATCAGTTTATCAGGCCCTTCATTTACATAGGTCAAACACCATTTGACTCTCAAGTATGTGATTCTGTATGTGTTCCTTAGGTCTTGTGGTACTATGAATCTGTCACTTTAAAAATAAGTCCACAATACATTTGTGGATCTTTTCTAGTTCTAAGAGACATTTTCTGGAACTTCCTCCTCTTCTTTCTGACCCTCTCTGCAAAATAGTATAATTCTATCAAATAGTCCAGTTTCTTTTAGAATCCAAGGAGTGGGAAGAGTGGAAGAGGAGGAGTGACAGACATGGGCTGAGGCAGACAGATGGAGGCACTCAACAAGACTTACTGATGGACTACTTACTAACTGATTGAATAACTTAGTACTAATCTAAGTGTGAAAGGCAGGGCACCAAACAGGGCTCTGCAGCTTGAGGAAGTATCCTTGAATGCAATAACCAAGACCAGAGGGCTTCCTAAATCTTGCAGTCACTCTATAGAAATAACTCCATTCTGGCTACTGAGGACCTTCTGAAATTATTTATATAGCAGTGATGCTAACAAGCAGAAAACTCCACAGCTAAAGCCCAAGTAAGTATGTTTATATCAAGCCCATACAGCTGCAGTTTTCAAACTCACAGGAAGTCTGAATCCCGCAGTAAGTCTTTGCAGGGGTGGGGGGAGGCAGCGGCGCAATCCCCAGGATCGCGCCGCTCAGGGAGGCTGCAGGGGCTTGGTGCACTTGCCCAAGCCCCCTGCAGCCCCCCGGGGGTGCGGGGAGCCCTGCGCGATGTTCGGTCAGGGAAGGTGACAGTGGAGCGATTGTGCCCCACTCCGCTAAACCGGAAGCGGTGCACGATTGCCCCACTTCCCCTTTTGACCGGGCTGCAGGGACTGGGGTGCACCCTCCAGTCCCTGCAGCAGCCATCCCTGCCTGCAGGGAGCTGGGCGCGAGCATCTGCAGGGCTCCCCAGGTCAGGGAAAGTGAGAGTGGGGCATTCGCGCTCCACCTCCACAAAACGGAAAGCGGAGCGCGATCGCCCCACTCTCACTTTCCCTGACCCAAGGAGCCCTCCAGGGAAGGCTGCTGTAGGGACTGAAGGGTGCACAACAGTACCTGCAGCCCGGTCAAAAGGGGAAGTGGGGCGATCGTGCACCGCTTCCGGTTTAGCGGAGCGGAGCATGATCGCTCCACTGTCACCTTCCCTGACCCGGGGAGCCCTGCCGAAGGTCGCGTAGGGCTCCCCGCACCCCCAGGAGGATGCAGGGGCTTGGGCAAGAGGGGTCTGCAGGGGGCTTGGGCTGCCTCCTCCCTGTCTCCAGGCTGCCCCGGCCCCTTAAGGGGAAAGGGACCAGGACCCTCAGGCTGGGGTGTCACGACGCCCCAGTTTGAATACCACTGCCATACAGCATGCAAATATCTGGCCTAGATTTAATAAAATAACCCAAAGCAAATAAAAAAGGAAGGAATCTGGAAATAAACCAAGAAGCAAAACTCACTAACACAACAGAAGCTGAAGGCTTATAGACACCCATTTAAAAGCCATCTCACTAGGATCTTCTATTCCAGTGAAAGAAACTACAACGCAGAAGGATTCTAACTGTAGGGAACATTGTGGTGAGACGTGAAACCTTATAAAACATGAACTGAAATCTGGAAACAATTGGGGAAACTCACAGTGGAATGCTTACAATCATCTCAGGGTAAGACAGAAAATGCTCTGCATTCAGCAACAGGATTTTATGGCAAATAATTGTATGGATTTAGAAAGCAAATCTGTTAGGGATTCTGAAAATCCTGCTGCCAGCAAGATTCTCTTTGGAATGTGATCATGCTGGGATACGGCATTTCTTGTTAAAGGCTTTTGCAGATTTTTAAAATACATTTAATTTTCTTAATAACAAAAGTAACCAAAGGAAAAATTAGATCTGTCTTCTACATATTTTTATTTTTTAAAATGTATATCTTCCTTATCTTCCTAAAAAGTAAGATGTCATATAGAAAACACAGGGGGGAAATTACAAATTTCAGACATCTTATATAGGCTATCCAAAGTGTGCCCAAAATTTGTATTTTGAAAATGAGTAGTTCCACTCTGACTCCAAACAGGAGCCCTGATTCAGTTGTAGTTATAGGCAACTGCCAGGGCCAGTACTAGGCTATTTTGCGCCATAAGGCAAGGTTATTTGCATCTTCCCCCTCCCTTTCATTCATAAAACTTTTAAATTAATTACAGGTCCAGCCTATTTATACACGGATTTGACACAGATGGCCCCTGCAAATGAGAAGGAATGTGCTGATCCCTAGAGAAAGGGAAAAATGTACCCCTTTAAAATCAGTTTAAAAAACTGAATAGTCCTTTAACAATAGCCTCCTTAATGAAAGAGAGAGAGGGCAGCTAGCTGACAATCCATCAATCCTTCTCTTTCCAGCGGCCCCTCCCTTCCCCCTGAGCAGAAAGGTGATCTCTTTGCATTGGTGAAGGGAGGGGCTGAGTGAAGCTCCTTTCTAAGCTCTTGGAGGAGGACTGATTGATAGATTGTCTTTTTAATGACACTTATCTTACATCACAAAGGTCAGCAAGGCTGTTTTTAAATCACTGGAGCAAAGAAACTTTGTTTTTTAAATTGATTTGCTATAGTGCGTTTTTTGCCATCCGCATGAGTGCTTGGAACAGAACCCATGTGAATAATTAGTCTCAACCTGCATATATTAATTATATTCTATAGCAGTGTTTCTCAAACTGTGGTTTGGGACCCACTAGGTGGGTCGCAAGACAATTTCAGGTGGGTGCCCATTCATTTCAATATTTTATTTTTAATATATTAGACTTGACGCTACCATGATATGTGACTACATTTGGGGAAATGTTATAGACCTGTACTTTTAACAAGCTGCTATGTCCCCCTTGTCCTGGGCAAGTGTGGGTAAGATTGCAGCCTAGGATAGTTAAAAATTTTCCTGCTTGATGATGTCGCTTCCGGTTATGATGTCACTTCCGGTGGGTCCCAACAGATTCTCATTCTGTCCCGGTGGGTCCCGGTGCTAAATGTGTGAGAACCACTGTTCTATAGCATTGTTGTGGTAGTTATCTATAAATAAATAAATAAATAAATAAATATGGGGTTTCTAACATGGCTTAAAACATGGGTTTTACAAGGGTTAAAACAAAACTAATCTGAATAAATCTGTGTCCTTCAAAGGTCAGTGCTGTGCCCCTCTGAGGCCTGCGCTGAAGGCCTAGCTGGCCTAATGATAACACTGGCTCTGGCAACTGCTGGCAAGCCATGGATGGGCATATGCATCCCAGCTGCATCAAAAACATTCATCTAGCTTGTTCAGTATGATTTAGATGAGTGCTGCCATGTAGATGTGGATATACAGGAGGGCCCCGTATTTGTGAATCCCGTATCCATGATTTCATGTATTCGCAAATGTAGGAGCTCCTTGCACCACCTCCACCGCACCTTCTGGAAGCTCTTCTGAGCCCTGCAGAGGCTGGATGAATCTACCAACAGCCTCTGCAGGTCTCAGAATGGCTGTTACAACAAAAAAAAAGTCATTTCCAGTTTTTCTGCAAAACAGGAAGTATCTTTTTATGCCTTTAAAACGCATTATGAGGGCTGCAGAAGTCCTCAAATGTTTCAGGTAATCGTAGGGAGTTCTGGAATGGAACCCCCACAGATACTGGGGCATGCCTGTACATTCTATGTGCAAGCACCATCAGTTACAACACAGAGATATGTACTGGAATGTTGCAAATATTTGATCTGGTATTTAGTGAAGTTCAGCATGCTGGCCTAGACTGCTTGCAGGCAGCTGTGATCATCCTTTATGGCATGTTCACAACACTCAGCAGCCAGCTCAAGGGACTTGCACCAGCTCAAGGAGGCTTTAGATTACACTGCCTGTGTGGCACCTTCCACTGTAATCCTCTGCCCCAAAGCTGCCTCTGACAAAGGTATCGGTGCTGCTAGTGCACTAAACTATTTTTAAGATTCCTACCAAGTATCCCTTAGCAGCTGATAAAAGACATGATGTCAATAGATACCAGTGGCTGCACATTGTACCTTTTATCTAATTTTTGTTAGATGGGGTGCAGGACAAGAATCACGAAATGGCTGCAAACAGGCTCAGGAGCCAGCTTCTGTAGTGGCAAGTAGTAGTGGAGTCAATTCCACTGACTCTTGTAATTGCCAATACACTATAGCACACATTTTTTTAAACCTCCTACAAATTCTAAAGCCGCCTCTATTCCCTTGACCATGAAATTCAAAATTGTCTATATTACCTAAATCATGCATACAAGACTGGTCACAAAAGGCGTATCGCTTCCATTATTGACCCAATTAGAAGCTTTTCTTTGTGAGCATCTGATAATCCTTGTATGGGAGGGGTGGAAACCAGAATTTATTTACATAATAACTCACGGATGTACAGCTCAACAAATCTTCTTGAGACAGGTTTTTATAGATTAAAATGACTTCTGAAAATAAATTTGTAGGCTGTGTTTGAATTTGCTTCCTCCCAGGCTCCTAAATCTGAAGAACTAATTGAAAAGGAGAAATATGCATTAAGTTACTAATCTCTATAAACAACAATCCTGTAGATTACATCAATACCTGACTACTCTCATAAATGGTAAGAGGACTATATAAAGAGGACTTATACAAATATGCAACTATAATGTGGGCAAGTTCTTCCACCACTGTAGGCTTGTACTGTATATGCCTTCTGGGGGAACGGAGGTTATATGAGGTAGCTTGATTTTCTGCTTTCCTCCTTTTCATAAAGCATATGATGTGAATGAGACATCTCACTGACTCAAGTAAGATTTGTGAGTCCTGTGACGTCTGGAGCTTACAGACTTCACAAGTGACATCCGGGAGTCCTGCTTGGGGCATTGCCGTGACAACCGGGAAAGATACATGCAAACCAGATTCATGACTTCTTTCGTCTCTTCTTTGCAAAGCCGAAAGAGCTCTGTGGCACAAAGCATGATGAGGGAGGAAAAACACTTCACCACAATGAAGTCTCAGCTTCAAGAGTGCAGAAACTACACAGATATTCTTGTCAGCTGGACCATTTCAGAGATGGTATTTTGCACCTTTAAGATATGGGTTTGTAAGGCTGCTGTAAGGTGTGTGCTCTGCACAGGTATTCAGTATTTTCACTCAAATGTCATGTAACCTTAAAATACAGTGGGCTCTCCATATTCAGAGCCCACAGATTTCATTATCTGGTCACATTTGGGAGGCTTTCATTCTTATTCTTGTCACATCTGGGAGGCTTTCTGAGGCCTGCAGAGGCTGCCCTCTGTGGCCATGCTACATATGGCCTCTGCGGGTCTCAAAAAGCTACCCAGAGCAGTTTTTGCTGAAAACCGGAAGTTGTCTTTAAACTTCTCCAGGTGGCATTCTGAGGCTCACAATGGCCACAGGCGGCCTTTCCGAGCCTCAAAATGGCTCTGGATGCAACTGGAGTGAGGTCCTGGTCATGTTCAGAGCTCCGGTTGGTCGGAACCAGTGGATTCCATTATCCACGTTTCGGTATCCGCAGGGAGTCCAGCTAACCTGTATTGCTTTTTGATGTCTCTATATATCAAGTTGCAGTTGCTTTGCATCTGTCACTCTAGCCCTTTTCAGCTGAAAGTGTGTGGGGGGGGGGCAAAAGGAGACAACCATATTTTCAGCACTTACCTTGTAGACAAGCATTGAATGCATAGATGCCTGTGACTATCTAGTGTGGTCCTGTCCTCTTTCACGTTTGCCAAATGCATGGGGGGGGGGGGGGGGAACGATGACTGAAGAGGGCTCTTGTTTATAATACATAACCTTCCTGAACAGAAACAACAGAACTTAGAGAACTGGGTGACAGAAGGGCCACTTTAACACAAATCAACCAATAAAGTGCAATTACTATGTTCAGGGCGGCCCTTATTATCTGCAAGTGTTCTGTTCCAGGAACACTCATGGATAAGGAAACTCACAGATAATGAAATCCATGGGTTTTGGGGGCCCCAAGCCCTCCAAATCTGACCAGACTTGTGCTCTGGTTGGGTCTGGAGGCCCTTCGACGGTCTCCAGATGGCCGAAAACCACAACTTCTAGTTTTTGGTTGAAAACTGGAAGTGGTGCTTTTTGGCCTTCAGGAGACCTTACAAGGCCTTTTGAGGATAAGGGAGGCTGTGTGTGGCCTCTCCAGCCATCAGAAGTGCTTCCAGACCTGACCACACCAGTTGGGTTTGGAGGGCTACAGGTGACCCACCCCGTGTGTTTGGAACCTGTAGGTATTCAGTGTATACCAAACCTATGGATATGGAGGACATAGTGTGTCCCAGTGCTAAAAGTTTGAGAACTGCTGCAATAAGGTGTTAGTAAGTTGACATGGGGTGCGTGTAAGACTACAAGTTTTCAAAATCACTAAAATCAGAGTTTGGAGGAATAATACCATCATGTTATATATCAATCAATGCGTAATTTCCTGCAGAATGCAATAAAACAAACCACATTGAAATATCTGTGTTCTAACAAAAGATACAGCAAAAAAAAAAAACCAGTGGGGGCGGGCGATGGTACACCACGCCCACCACCTGGGGTGTTGCCCCGCCCACTGCATGGGGTGATGTGCAGGCCTCCTGCACCGGGTGACGTGAATCCTAGTGACGCCACTGTACATAGCTTCAATACAGAAATTTTCTTTTAGTACTGGCTACAACTGAAAACGTAATTGAATTCCTGTTCCACTGTTATTCATTGTTTTTTTCCTCACATGCATTTCTACAAATGCAAAGCAGATTTTAATAGAAAGGCTCAGTCCCAGGAGGACTCTTACAGAACTGGTGAGCTTTGATACAGATAAAACTTGAGAAACCAAATCTAAAAAGAGGGCAGGAATTATGTGAAATCTCACAAGCCAATGCAAAATGCAAAATGCTTCTAATAACTGGGTAAAAATATATTTAAATGCTGGGTAAAAATATATTTCTGTTGTTGCAGAGTCAGAATTTCTGTCTCTTTCCACACCCAGCCAGAAACTGAAAGCATTTTTATGCACCAAAAAAATCTTGATTTAATTTTTAAACCCAGATATAGTATATATTTCTCACATTCTACCCTAGCATTGTGAGTGATACATTCTGTAAAAAGGCCACCATACTGCATCCCCAAACTGGCTACATTTCAGTTGGGTTAAATATCCATTTATATACCTTACCTACCTCACAAGGGTATTGTGAAGCTTATTTAAATAAATTCTGTAAAGCTCTGTGAAATCCTTAGATGAAACATGCTTTGGATGAAAGGCATTTTTGCTTTATTGAAGTCATCGTGCATTCTGTCATTCTTGCTTAGCAAAATATGAAGAGTGACAGTCAGATGCATATTTATTGGGACACTATTCTAAGTTAAGTGTGTTATTATCCTTCCCTAATCTCTAAAGGAGGGTTATCCAAGGATGTTAGGATGTGGCCTGGACTTGAATAGAAGCACAAGTTTGTTTCTGGACAGAGAACAATAGAGAGAACGGAAAGCCGCAAAGACAAGTCTGTCCTTGTCCAAATGTATGGACCTGGTTGCTTTGGTATATTCTGATAAAATGTACTCTACCTTGATTTCAATAAGTGTGAACAAAGTAGTCTCTCTCTCTCTCTCTCTCTCTCAAGGTCATTTATGTGAAGGCCACACATTTAGCCACTTTGGCATGCTGACTGGAAAGATAATATTAGCAGAACAACACAGGAGCAGTGAGAAAGGCAATTTGAGATGGAGACTTACATTAGCTCAAGGAAAGAAGATACTTTTAAACAAGCACATGCACTTCTATTTTTGAGCAGGAAGAGAGGCGGATATACGTTCAACAGGAACAAGCATTTAGGGGAGGGAAAACCAATACCCACCTACACAGAGAGAGAATATGCATTTACAGGGCTGAGCAAACACCAACATTTGCTAGTCAAAAACTATTTAAGGAGGTTTCAGATATTACACCAATGTAAACTCAGGTTTGCCACTCAATGTACACTCAAAAGCAGCTACAACCGATCAAGATGCCCTGATGAGCGTAGCTGTAAGGTATGTGTGTTTGAAAACTTATGCTTGTTGCATAGGATAAGTTTGAAACATCTTAAGTTTATAACTAAAATATAATTCATGAACTCATCTTTAGAAGTTCTAGTGGAACACTAGTTCCGCTGGCAGAGCATCCTTTTAGGGTGGGGCTGCCTGTAGCTTAAAAGAAAAACTTTTATACTTCCTTAACTATATTCAGGTACAATTATGATTTGTTTTGAAAGCCCCTTTATAAATACTATATGTTAACATTGCAAGGCAGTCTTAAAAGCTATTGATAAGGCAAAACAGAAAGGAAAGACCCATTTAGTCTATTATTTGGTCTCCAACAGCAGCCGCACAGATGCCTCTGCAAAGTTGACAAGCAAGACATGACAGCATTAGGCAGACCAAATTGTTTCTCTGCAGCTTCCAGTAGTCAGAAATACTACATCTAAACACAAAGCATCCATTTTTAGCTATTACATCTAATGGTTTTTGATAACCTTACCCTCCATGAACTTGTCTAATCCTTATTTAATGCCATAGGTAATGTCCATTACCATATCACAGCTAAAGTGCAATGCTCCCTCACTCCCTACCACAATTTTGCTTTATATGATGTGCTCCCCACACACTATTTAAGGAAAGCAAAAAAATCGTATGTTCTCCATCAGTGGTGGCCAAACCCGCCACTACTGCGCAATGGAAAAGTGATCTCTGTTGAAACCTCGTATTTCCATTCCACTCGGGCACTGCATGTAGTCATTCATGATCAGGGGACAGGGACACTCTGGGCAGACGCGACTGGACTACATGCGGTGCCTGAGCGGAATGGTAAGGTATTCATCAGAACCCTGGATCAAGCAGCCCTGTTCTACATAATGTGTAGTTCTAAGTAACAGGCAGTCTGACCCTAAGACACACTTCTAGGCTTAACATTAAAGCAAGGTAAAACTGTTTACAGGTTGAGTCCCGGTATCCATGACAGTTCCGTTCCCAGCTTACATGGATGGCAAAAATCGCATTAAAGCAAATCCATTTAAAAAACAATGTCCTTTTGTTCAGCGATTTATAATTCATCAGGCAAACCATCAGTCTCTCTCCGGGTGTTTAGAAACACTCTGAGGCAGCAATCTCTCTCTTCACTGGGGAAAGAATGGAGAAGGTGATAATCACTTCCACTTAGCATTCTTTCACATGCTCAGGGGGAAGAGAGGGGTCACTTGCCTCAGAGTGAAGCTGTTCTAAGCGTCTGCAGAGTGAATGATTGATGGATTGTCTGCCGGCTGCCCTCTCCCACATTAATGAGGCTATTGTTAAACAATGTTTTTCCTTTAGTGATAGGGCCCTTCTTATTGTGTTGAGATAAAACCATGGGTGAAAAATTCATGGATAATTCGATTATACCTGTAAGACACTACAAGGAAGTCTTTCTAAGCGTTTTAGATGCTGAGATAAGGGGGCATTTTAGAGCCACAGTAAAAATGGCATTCATTTTAAATAAAGTATTTGTTTCGATTCACATCACTGCAGTCAACAGACTGTTTTAAATGGTTGCATATTTAAGTGAATTCATATATGCAAATGTGTACTGTCAGCAGGTGGGGCCTCAAAAAAAGGTGGTCACCTTATCAGAGCCTTGTCCTGTTTTGGAATGATTGCTCCCCCTTCAGGTTGCAATGATGCCATGGTGCTACAAAGAGGGGAGTCTGAAAAGCAATTGTTTCTGAGCATTTAACAACATCATTTGGAAGGCTCTCTTCACTTTTTGGAAGGCTGAAATGGAATTTACTCCAGCAAGTGAGCTGTGTGAGACAGGCTGATGCCACCATGTGCTTTATCAGTTTGGGGTAATTATCCACCCGAGATCCTCTTGCCCCTGCAGACAAGTGGATTGCCACTGTAGTCTTCATCTAAAAATGAAAGCATTCAGGGAGTATGATGGCACAGTTGGAAGGCACTGCTAAATAGCACGTGCCGCTCTGTCACTTGACAGATGCAAGCAGTGATGATTCTGAGCCAGTTGGCACTGGAGATAGCAGCACCATCGCTTTGGCCACTGCTCCTGCAAGTCGGAGCCGCAGTGGGGGAATTTTCAACATTTATTGTTTTGCATGAAAGGAAAACCTGGGATTATCTGTCAGAGGTTCTCCTCCTACTTGCAGCCACTTCAAAACCCTGCATGGCACAAAACAATCCGCAGGGCCTGTCTTAGGCTTGATTTACATCTGTAATATGCCCATATGGAGGGATGTTAATTAACCTCCTACAAGCACTGACCTGGATCTATGCAGCTGCCATACTGCACTGCCTCTCACTCCTAATGCAATAATTGACTTGGAGCAGAAGAGGTGCCTATTGCTTGCAATGTGTACTCAGAATGGGGCTTTCATAGGTGCTGTAAAGCCTTGGGGGGAAAAGCAAGCTTGGAACGGGCCTGTTCAGCAACTATACAATGCTAATTAATATTTAGGATTTTGAAGCATAAATCAGGCATGCTTTGAAGCATCACAGAGCCATTTAATATGCAGTGCCACAGGCATTGTTAGGACATTGTATGGCTTCTACGCTGCCAGCTGCACTCAGGAGAACTGAAGGACATTGTTACCATTCCTGGAAGGCTGTCTTTTTTCCCATTTACAACAACACACCCTATAATTGGTGACATTATAATACAGTAGGAATAAAGCAAGAATAAATAAATGAAACTGCTATGACAGCTCCACCTAAAAGGATCCCAGGTAGCCAGGTTGGGAAAGGCCTCTGCCTGGGACTCTGAAGAGCCATGGACCATCCTGGGCCAGATGAACCAATGGTCTGACCCTGTTTCACAGCCCAATCCTATGATGGCCTTATGTTGCCAAAACAAGTGGTGCCAGAGTGCCTTTTATGACGGCTTTATAGCAATCACCAACATTAAAGCATGATCACAAATGCCCCTCAGCACATTTCCCTAGGTCCAACATTGGAAGAGCTTGGTGTTTCTCAACATCTCACCTGTTCATTTTGCCCCAAAAGTCACTATCTGTACCAAAAAAAATCAAATCCCATGAAAGCTCACAACAGTGCTAATTTTCTTTGTACCTTTCTTTTCCTCTACCGTTCAGTTCTTTATTGACATCAAAAGTGCTTACAACAAACTCAATCCAGCTAGCAATTGATTAGATTCTAGCCACAAATTGTCACTCCCTAGAATCCTAATTTGTGGTAAATAGCAACGTTTTCCACCTTGCATGCAGAAATCCCCTTGGAATTGTTAAGAAAGACAGTCTCCTTGCATGCACTTGCATTAAAATTGCTGAACAAATCCATTTTGCTGTAATGGGAAAGGACATTTTTTATTCAATATTGTAAGTAGGTCAATGCAAATATGTTGTAGTGAGAATTATACTGTTCTCCCCCCCTTCCCAGCAATGGAAACTTCCAGTCACCCTGATTTAATTATGCTCCCAGTGTCAATGGTAATGACATTATATGGTTATTAACAACTGATACTCCGGTGGTTTGAAGTTCTGTCTCCTAACTTTGGAGTACTGTGGAGTACTGTGCATGTGTGAGGCCCATGCAGGAGAACACAGCCAGAAATGTTATGGGGGGAGGGAAAGCTACAAAAGAATATCATGAATATCTAATTACAACATGCTGTAGCAAATTAAATACATCACAATGAATGCACATTACAATACAATCAATCAGAGGACAGCGAGCACTAAGAAAACTACATTTCCCAGTTCTCCTAGCATCTGGTTCATTGCCAAAGCAGCCAAGCACTAGTCTGGGTGGGAGTGGGTGTTAAACCTCCTGCCATTCCTCCCTTGGGTTTCTGGAGAAGCAACAAGGTAAGCAAACAGGCAGGACAGCAGCAGCAGAAACTCACAGATGGGTGAGATGAAGGATGAGAGAATCACTGCACCACCAAGGCTCTCCATCATCCACTCTCCCCAGGATTACTTACTGACATGCTTCAACCAGCTAACTGTGGAAGATAAGCTGGGAGGGGTGATTGGTTACCCTCTACTGGTAGTAATCAGTGTGTTTGTTTCTACATAAGTACTATGCCAACAGCATGCATTACAGTTGCAGGGCAGCCCAATCCTGAGCTGTCCAGTGCCCAGGGCTGCAGTAGCACTGAAAGTGGTTGCGGCTGCATCCTGCGCACTCAGCGAGCAGTGCCGCCAGCTCCTCAGGAGAAGGGGAATTTTGTCTCCTTCTCCCAGGTAAGCCGAGTAGCTCCACAATGTGGCTACTCGATTCTACAGTGACCCAAGGCCGGCAGCTCAACATGGAGGCTCAGGAGCATTCCAAAGCTGCAAGCAAGCTCTAAAGTTTTACTATACTATGAAAAGTTAGGGCCTTACAGTGTCCACAGTTGGCACAATAGCAATCTTGAGTCACTGGAAAGAATTAAGGGCCCAATCCTATACAACTTTTCAGACACAATTGTATATTGGCAACCTTCAGTCTCGAAAGACTATGGTATCGCGCTCTGAAAGGTGGTTCTGGCACAGCGTCTAGTGTGGCTGAAAAGGCCAATCCGGGAGTGACAATCCCTTCCACACCGGGAGCAAGTGCAGTCTGTCCCTGCTCTGTCTCCCTGGCTATGGGCCTTCCTTCTTTGCCTCTTAGCCTCAGACTGTTGGCAAAGTGTCTCTTCAAACTGGGAAAGGCCATGCTGCACAGCCTGCCTCCAAGCGGGCCGCTCAGAGGCCAGGGTTTCCCACTTGTTGAGGTCCATCCCTAAGGCCTTCAGATCCCTCTTGCAGATGTCCTTGTATCGCAGCTGTGGTCTACCTGTAGGGCGATTTCCTTGCACGATTTCTCCATAGAGGAGATCCTTTGGGATCCGGCCATCATCCATTCTCACGACATGACCAAGCCAACGCAGGCGTCTCTGTTTCAGCAGTGAATACATGCTAGGGATTCCAGCACGTTCCAGGACTGTGTTGTTTGGAACTTTGTCCTGCCAGGTGATGCCGAGGATGCGTCGGAGGCAGCGCATGTGGAAAGCGCTCAGTTTCCTCTCCTGTTGTGAGCGAAGAGTCCATGACTCGCTGCAGTACAGAAGTGTACTCAGGACGCAAGCTCTGTAGACCTGGATCTTGGTATGTTCCGTCAGCTTCTTGTTGGACCAGACTCTCTTTGTGAGTCTGGAAAACGTGGTAGCTGCTTTACCGATGCGCTTGTTTAGCTCGGTATCGAGAGAATGTGTGTCGGAGATCGTTGAGCCAAGGTACACAAAGTCATGGACAACCTCCAGTTCATGCTCAGAGATTGTAATGCAGGGAGGTGAGTCCACATCCTGAACCATGACCTGTGTTTTCTTCAGACACAATACAGCCATGCCAATGAGGCATGCGCTGCATCCTGCAGTGGGGGAACAATCACAGAGGCTTCTTCAAGATAAGGAAGCATTACCTTGTTCTTTTATCTTGGGGCTGCATTGCAGCTGCATCAGCATTGGAAAATTGGATAGGATTGGGCCCTAAGTGTTAAAACATTAAACTGTGAAACTATTCCTGATGGTAGATTAAAAGAACTAATTTCGATATTGGTGAGTTGATTGTACGTTTGCAAAGATGACCAAAGGGTGACTCATGCTGGAAGTCACACCTTTTTTGCCAGTTTTAATTAAGAAATAATCAGGGAGATGACAAAATTATACTGATACAATCCAATCAAATTCATCTCCATACATTTCAGATTTGTAGATAATTTTGTACACGTTTCCGTCCAAAGGAAATTAAACTAGTTCATATTTCTCTGCTTTTTCTTGACTGTGGCCATGCTGAACACAAGACTTAATATTAATCTACAGCAGAGTACAACAGAAAAGGGCAGGATTAATGACCTGTGAAATAGGTACAGTCAGTGCTGGTTAATCTATGCCTGGCTTAGCCCAAAGCTTTGAGTTGTTGTTTTTTCCATAGACATAATATAGTGGTCAGCCAAAATAGCTTGTGCACTCTCTTTGCTGAAATGGAATCAAAATATATATAAAGAGTTTATTTCTATTTTTAGAAGGGAAAAAAAAACTCAGTTTGTGTTATTCAGGTTTACCCTGTGCATTATTGCCCTATGACAGAAGTTTTCAGACTGGGGCGTCACGATGCCCCAGCCTGTGGGTCCTGGCCTCTTTGCCGTTAAGGAGCGGGGCAGCCGGGAGGCAGAGGCGTGATCCCCAGGATCGCGCCACTCAGGGGGCTGCAGGGGCTTGGCTGCACTCACCACAGCCTCCTGCAGCCTCCTGGGGGTGTGGGAAGCCCTGAGCGGCTCACGCAGGGCTCCCCACCCCTCAGGATGCTGCTGCAGGGACTGGTGAGTGAACCCCAGTCCCTGCAGCCCCCCTGAGCGTGCAATCCTGGGGATTGCGTCACTGCCTTCCCCCCGCTCCCTCTGCCACCCCCCTGCCCCCGCAAGGACTTACTGCGGATTTCAGACTCCGGGAGAGTTTGAAAACCGCAGCCCTATGAGATACACTGTTGCAACGGAAACAGCTGATAAAAAGCATCTTCACATGCTGTGCAAGTGGAAGAGTCCTTGGTTTCTACATAGTAGCCATTCCATTCCAGGTGCTTTACAGAAGAGTTTTACAGCCCAATCCAGTGCAAATTCCCCCATGCCAATGCAGCCGCACTGGCACGGATTGCACAGCATCTCATGGCAGAATTTAGCAAATGGAAAGCCTCCTCAAGGTAAGGAAATAGTCATTCCCTTGCCCTATAAGAAGCCCCAGCCTGCACACCAGGTCTGCTCATACCTGTGCTAGCTAAATCACTGCACTAACCTGTGTCAACGGATCAGGCCTGAGAAGGGGAACTTTATGACACTTTTGCAATGGGATTTGCTAGTGGCCAGTTAGGTGCAGAGCCAGCTAGGATCATGTCCTTAATCTCAACATAACATGGTAACATGGTAGTCAAGCATGATTATATTGCAAAAATCTAGATATAAGCAAGATGAACTGGTTATTTCTGAAACTTTTTTTAAGCTGCTAGGCTTCTCAAAACTACAGGATGAAGAGGGTCCCTAGGGGAAATCTGACTTTTCAAGGGGTTCAGACTTGCGGTGGTCTCTTCTCCACCTATTCCAGAGGGAAGCCATTAAAACAAAAACAAAAAAACACCATTTGACCCTATTTAATGTAATAGAGCAAGGGGTGCCTAAACCCCGGCCTGGGGCCATTTGCGACTCTCAGGAACCCCCAATCCGGTCTGTGGGGAACCCCCTGTCTCCAATGAGCCTCTGACCCTCCAGAGACTTGCTGGAGTCCATGCTGGCCTAACACAACTACTGTTAGTGCGAGGGCCGACTGTTTGACCTCTCGCGTGAGCTGCAGGCTGAGCGTTCCGTCTGCTTCTTGCTGCTTCATATCTGTGAAGTAGTAGCAGCAGCAAAGGAAAGGCCGGCCTTGCTTTGCGCAAGGACTTTTATAGGTCATGAGCTATTGCGAGACCTTCATTCATTAATTCATATAAGTACCACCACTAATATATTCATTTATGTAAATTTATGTAAGTATATTCAAACGATAAATGTAAATTAAAAAATTCTTTTTTCCCAGTTTTTTTCTGAAACACAGTTTCAGAGAGATGATGTGGTCCTCTTGCCAAAAAGTTTGGGCACCCCTGTAATAGAGCAATGGATCTCCATTACTTTCAATGAGGAGTGAGGAAGTAAACATTCTTTTTTTGTTTGGCTTTTAATCCAAACTAAAAAGAGCCTGAGGTTTATTTGGGGGGGGGGCGGCTGAAGTTTGCCTCTCTTCACTGCTTTAATAGCAAAATGGTATGTGCAATTTGTTTCTGAGTCCATGAAATGCATACGTTGTGTCAACTAAAGAATGGCCACATAGGGTGTTAGTTTGTAAGCATTATAGGATATTACCTGTAATGAATATTTATCTGTAGTGCTTAATTGTTAAAATATGGGAGATTATTTTACTTACTGATTTTATTTACAAATTTGTATACCACTTTTCAAACAAATTTCAAAGTGGGGATGAGTCTCAGAGCCCAACCCTGAGGGCTAGGGCTGCTGCTCAGTGCTGGCACTGGGTATCGTGAATGTGCTGTAAAGGGGCTGCTGGCACTGAGCCAGTGCCAGTTGGTGCTGAGCCTCAGCACCTCATGGACAGATGGATGGTGCTCCTGCAGCACCAGCTGGCAGTGTGTATTTTTGGGGAGGGGGAAGGTGGGCAGTGGGTGGAATGGGGCAGAGGGAAGCTGGAGGGAGGGGAGGATCAGCCCCAGAAAAGGTGCGGAGACGGTGGCAGACTGCTGCTGTATCCTAACCTTCCTCCTAGCCTGGGCAGCCGGATACAAGCCTCCTTGTGTCTGTGCCTGCTTTTGAGTGGGTGCAGATGCGAGGAGACCCATTGGTCACATGGCTGTGTTAGTTGGGATAAGGGAGCAAACAGTCCCTTTCCTTTAGGAGACTTCCGGCACTAACCTAGCACCTATTGGATCCGGCGGTTGCCATTTTGGCACCACTGGAGCAGTGGGTACTGGGAGGCTTAGGATTGGGCTGTCAAGCTTGTTGAATCATCATTGTGAACCTGGAAGCTCCTGTATCCTGCACATGTGTGCCCTATTTTTGGCTAGTCTGTGATGGGGTAGGAAGCTCTCTCCATACTTTCAAAGGCATCCTTTCATAAAGACTTCACATGTTCCAGTGGTAAATTCATACTAACAGCTTATCACAGGACTCAACACAAATTGTAACATAAAAATCACCTTCATTAGCACATGTCCCCATGTTAGATTTATTTTAATTACTGCAAAACAACCAGCAGAAAGTCCAGACTACACAGGCAGTATCAGTGCTAGGTTACCAGAATGGTTCCTCCCATGGAAGACATACCATACTCACATCTCTTGGCTAAAAATCAACACAAAAGCATCCCTGTCATCTGTTCCATGCTACGCCTATGCCGTTTTGGGATCCTCGGTGAACAAGTATCTCCTTTTGGGGTGGTCTTCCACTGGGTGTGGGCACATTGTTTCAGTGCTAAACTGGTAACAAACTGCCTATTGAAGAGTACATTTAAGAATAGGTAAGAACACAATCCAACCCTGAGGCCATGCCTCCAGCTAGAGCACATGCTTTGCAGTTCCCAGGTTCACTACCTGACATGGGAAGGTCCCAAGTTCACTACCTGACATCTCCCAGTAGGGTTTGAAACAGTGGAAAGCCACTGCTCAGACAACACTGAACTAAATGGACCAGTGGTCTGTGTCCATAGGGAATTTCCTATGTAACCACTTTGAAATTTCACAGGTTTCTGTTAGAGGTACGCATATGGCGTAAAACAGGGTTGATTTTGGTTGGATCATACCTTAAATAAATATTTTCTAAAGATACAAGTGAAGACTTTGCTGTAGCTCTGTTGAAAAATCCACATTAGATAGCCGTGCCAGGATGGTGTAGTCATGGTTGGGGTGCTGAACTTAGACCTGGAAGATCCAGATTGAAATCCCCATGAAGTTGCCTGGATGACCTTGAGCCAATCACTATCTCTCAGCCTAACACAGGGTTATGAGGACAAAAAAGGTGGTAAGGAGCCATGTACATCACTCTGAACCCACTGGAGGAAGGACAGTATAAAATTGTGAAAAATAAATAAATGTTGTTCCATGACGAAAAAGTCAAAAAGCCTCAGTCTGGCAATCCCTTTATAAGGATGAACCCAAAAGAATCACAAAATCTTAAACAAGCACTCAAATTCATCCAGAATTTTTCATCAAGCTGGCTGTTAAAGCAGCAAAAAGAATAAAAAAAATGGGGAAGGGGGAAATAGAAGGGCCTGGTGTTACGACAGCCCCCAAAGTCTGCAGTTTGAAAAGTCCTAAAGTGAAAGAATTAAGCAGACCCATCTTGATTAGCCTTACTAGGTGCTAGCCAGGACTTACCATAGATACTTGCCTATAGTACCTGAAATTTTTGCCAAGTAATCAAGCTCAAATTATCTCAGGGTCAATCAGAGGGCAAAGACTTTCAACTCTGAAAAGTTTCATTTCTCAAGGGCAGACAGGCACCAAGCTTCTCAAGCAGCAGGCAGGCTCAGCTCCTTAGAAGCAATTGGTTAACCTTTTATTCTCCTTCCTTCTGCTGCAGTCTGGTTCTGCTTTGCAAATGCTTGCACAGCAGGTCTGTTTTTTGAAGCACCAGGATGGGAATCCTCCTTTCCATCTGAAGCAGGCTACAATTCAATGCACCCTTACTTAAGAATAACACCCATGGAAAGCAGTGGGTCTACTTCTGAGTCAAAAGGTTTGCAAATATATGCAGCTGCATCTCTCTGCTGTGAATTGAACTGCACACTTCCAGTTATGTGTTATGGTCTGTATGTTGTACGTAGAGCTACTGGCTTAACACACCAGACACCTTAAAGATGGATTTGATTCATGGATCCCCTGCAGTGGTTGCCAACCTTTTTCACTTGCATATCCCTTGGCAGCCCATTTCCATAAATTGTACCCTTCATATTAGCAAAATGTTGGCTCGGTCATGTTGTGAGAATGGATGATGGCCGGATCCCAAAGGATCTCCTCTATGGAGAACTCGTGCAAGGAAAGCGCCCTACAGGTAGACCACAGCTGCGATACAAGGACATCTGCAAGAGGGATCTGAAGGCCTTAGAAGTGGACCTCAACAAGTGGGAAAACCTGGCCTCTGAGCGGTCCGCTTGGAGGCAGGCTGTGCAACATGGCCTTTCCCAGTTTGAAGAGACACTTGGCCAACAGTCTGAGGCTAAGAGGCAAAGAAGGAAGGCCCATAGCCAGGGAGACAGGCCAGGGACAGACTGCACTTGCTCCCAGTGTGGAAGGGATTGTCACTCCCGAATCGGCCTTTTCAGCCACACTAGACGCTGTTCCAGAACCACCTTTCAGAGCGCGATACCATAGTCTTTCGAGACTGAAGGTTGCCAACTACTACTGTCATTAATAATACAAGCCCTCATCTCCTCTATATGAAAGCCCAGACTTCATGTATTTATCACAGTGTTTTCTCTTTTTATCTGTTTGAAGAACAGAAGACTCTGCCTTTGCACTGTTTTGCACCAGAAGTGTGCTGAGAAATTCTGGGTGATTGATCACTTTCCATATTATGTTTCAGCTTTTTAACTGTGCTGGTTTTCAATCATTGGTTCATACATGAATTGATGACCAAAAACTAGCCATTGGTCGGCTTTCACAGCCAACTAGCTACCACCCTTCCTGCCTTGCTGGTCCTTACAAGGCATTCCTGTCTTGCAAGGCATTCTGGAGCATGACCTGCCTTTTTCTACCATTATTCCATTCTTTTTCAAGTACCCATAAAGGTCCTGTTGAGTGTCCCTGGGAGTACATGAATACCAGGTTGGGAACCACTGTTTTACTGGCATGTTGTTTACAGTGCACTTTCAGAGTAAGTGCACTGTAAACAACATACCAGTAACAGAGTGGTTCCCCCCATGTATCTTATGATATTTTACTATGTTTTTAATAAATTAGAGACTACAGTTCTTAGGTAACAATTAGTGGTGGGTTATTTTTCAGGCTCTGGCCTCAAGTAAAATCAGACAAAACTATAGTCAGACACCCCCCTAAGTTTAACCCCCAACTTATCCAAGGGTTATAGAAAATTCCATGATTGTTGGCTCAAAACCTGCCCTCGACTTATCTGTGGGATCGACTTATAGGCAAGTGTCTGCGGTAAGTCATGGCCAGGATTTCTGGGAAGATGATGAACTAAAAATGGTTGCTCCTCCACTTTTAGATTATAAAACCCAACAGTTACTCTGGTCCATCCCCAACACTGACTGAAGCACACAGGTTCCTTGGCCAGCAGAGAACAGAAGATAAAGCTGGATATGAATTTAAGATGGTGCATCAGGTAAATGTGAATATAAGTTGGACAGTAGCTTTTAGAAAATTAAGATCACCTCCTAGAATCCATGCTGAATCTCAGATGGGAGTCCAGCACCCTTCTTAGCTACATGAATTACATATAGTTCCCCTTTCACTCAATTCTCCAGCAAGGTAGAGATATAAAATCTGCCCAATTTTTAAAAAAGAAAAAAAATCAGACCTGTCCCACTCACAAATGACCTCAACAACCCCCATGTTGAGGCAATTTGAGGCTTAGTTTGTGGCTTGTGAAGCAGTCTTACTACCACACTATATATAGGGACACTAGCTTGTAAACAGATGCTGCTGCTGCTAGAGTTTCCAGTGCCAAGCATACTATTGGTATAACATAAAAAGCTAAATATTAGTTCTGAAACAGGACTAAGGAGTTAAGAAGTCACTCAACTAGTAGTAATCCCCATGACCTATCCTGCTGCATTTTTTTGTTTTGTTCTTACAGATTATTTTTATTTCCTCACAATCAAGTTCACTGGGAAACAATACAGACCGCATACATTTGAATTTATTTCACTATTATATTTTTTTCCCAAAACTTCTGCTGAATACTTGACATATGGAATTAGTTTACAAGGAAAGGGGACAGACAGGTGCAGCAACTCTCCTACCAAATTAAGTAAACAGGTTCCAACTGCAGCCAAGTGTTACTCTATCATTTTTGCAAGAGAAATCATCCCTTGTGGCATTAAGCAACTCTCCAAAATATATGAACCACAAGATCAGGAGTTTTATATTGTCATTTTAAAAAAACAAACCTCACTTTGTCCCTCTACAGCTACTACAGGAACCATTTTGACAGACAAATTATTCTGAAATTCTAAATGAGAAGCAAGAAATATGCTTACACTACAGTATGATTTGCAAGCTGTAAATGATTAAACACTAGCCTGACATTTTACAAATTCTAATAAAGAAACCCAAAGTTTGTATGAAATCTTCAGAATATACTTTTTTTCCCCTTTGTATTGAAGTGAGGTTCTGAACCCTTTCTCAGTCATTGACATTAGAAAGAATAGTTTTTTAATAGTTTCATAAAATTGCTTCTCTCAAAACAGGGAATAATAATCCTGGCTTTCATTTCATTCACCAGTTCCATTGATTTTCATGGTACATATGGATGACTTAGCATAAGATTACTGTTTAAATAAGGATTAGAAAACTGCAAAAACTATACAGGCCCCATCTGATAAATATAGGCACTTGCCTATTTTTGATAACTTAATCAGCAAATCAAGTACACTCTGTTCCTTCTTATGTTTTAACAGTCCTATTTTAGATAAATGTTACTGTGCATAGTTTTTGATGGAGCATAAACTTGCATAGTTCAGAACAAGTAGCCCACAGTAAACAGACATATGTTGCCAAGTAAAGAGAATTAATAGGGAAAAGCAAGTTTTGCAGTAATAAAATCTGTTTTGTATTCCCAAATTACACACTGCAGAGTGACACAGAGGCAGCCAAGAACGAAATCATGAGAAGGGCTGGACTGTTCCTGCTACGAGACCAGTAAAAAATAACTTGATTTGAACTTTGTTTTCCACCACTCGCTTCAATTCTACAAGTGAAACAGATCCAGCACATTGGTAGGGGAAAATAAACCTGGCAGAAAATAAAAAAGCCACCCCTTTAAACACTGTTTCCGGATCCTGGAATAAAAAGACATCTGAAACATGCCGTAACAAGTACAGTTGTATAATACTAGCTTGCTGAGGCGTGCATTCTGAACTGCTCATAAAAGGGCAAACATGAAGCAGTACCTATAAGCATGTCTCCGTGTAATGCGCAAATCAAAGGACACTGAGCATATACAGTAAAGAGAATGGGGAGCTCAAACAAAGCTGGCTACTTACCCTGCCGTATGCACCATGATCCTCTGACACCCTAATAATTCCAGTACAGAAAGAGTTCTTTATTGTCTGAAGAAATACTAACAAAAGTTCTTGAGGGGACTGGAGGAAAGCTCCCAAAGCAGAAATCTGTGAGAGACTGAATTTAAAACCCAGCTCAAGATGCTGTGTGCTCTGTGTGTCTATCTTTAACTTGTAAATGATTTGGTTTCACATTCCACTGAAGTCCTGCTGGCAGTTGCATTTGCAAAGCTTACCAATCACAAGCACTCTGATACACTCCCTTTCTCTCCTCTCTCTCCCACCCCTTGCCACTCTACCCCCTCATTTCCCTGCTCCGGAAAGCCCCACACAGCTCCTTTGTTGTTGTTTTTTACCTGTCTCTGCAAGATGAAAGAAGAGGCTTTCACTGATCTTTGCAGTGTGGGCAGAGATGGAAACTGAAGTCCTCTCGAAGCCACAACTCCCATTCAGACATCCTCATGATTATGCAGCCGGGAATAAACTAGCTCCCAACTTGGCTGCCCAGGAAAAGAATGTTCTGCAAGTGACATTCCTGAAAGCCTGCAGCAACAGAGCACAGGAGCTCTTACGCTGCTAGCAACATGCAGAGTTTTCTACATTTGCTTCACAGAGAACATGTGGAATTCCAGAGCTGCACTAAAAGAACGGCATCCACTGAATTTCAAAACTAAATGAGCATATGTTAAATCCAAGCCATTTCAATTAAGCTTCTGGACAAGTGGATTTGGGATTGCAGCATTAAGAATGGCTTTGCTGGTTCAAATGAAGACCTTTTAGACCAGCAGTGAAAAACTAGGTGCCCCCAAGAAGTTCACAAGCAGGGCATTAAGACAGTTGTCTTCTGTTATTTGCTCACTAATATCAGCTAATCAAAGATGACTTTGGGCATGGAACTTCCATGCAAGCAGTACTGCCCTGAGACAACTGAAATTGTAGTTGATTAAACAATCAATTGAAAAATTTATAATTATTTAGAATTTTTAAAAAGCATGTTTTGTTTTTATTTCATGAATTCACCACAAAACTAGGAATGGGTCATGATCACATCAGGGATCTGTTCTGAGGTGCGGGGAGGCCCGTGGAGGGGGCCACAGGCCCCCCACACACGCTAAAGCAGGGGTGCCCAAATCCCGGTCCTGGGGCCACTTGTGGCCCTCGAGGACTCCCAATCCGGCCCTCAGGGAGACCCTAGTTCCCAATGAGCCTCTGGCCCTCCAGAGACTTGCTGGAGCCCATGCTGGCCTGATGCAACTGCTCTTAGCATGACGGCCAACTGTTTGACCTCTTGCGTGATCTGTGGGATGAGAGCTCCCTCCACTGCTTGCTGTTTCACATCTGTAATGCAGCAGCAGCAGAAAAGGAAAGGCTGGCCTTGCTTTGTGCAAGGCCTTTTATAGGCCTTGAGCTATTGCAAGACCTTCATTCATTCATATAAGTTCCATCTCTAATATAATCATTTATGTAAATTTATTCAAATTTGAAATGTAAATTAATTCTTTTTTCCCCCAGCCCCTGAAACAGTGTCAGAGAGATGATGTGGCCCTCCTGCCAGAAAGTTTGGACACCCCTGCTCTAAAGGACTGGCACAACCCCCTGGTAAGTGGGAAAACCCCTTTTTTCCTTGGTAGCAGCACAATCTGAAAGTCTCATTGCCACCACCACTGCTGTCGCCCCTCCACTTAAGGGGGAAGTGCAGGGATTCTGGTTGTCCTGGGGGGTTGTGACCACCAGGTTGTGAAACACTGGAGTAAAGGTTACAGTCTTTAATGTTTGTTATTATAGCGAATTACTATTGGTAGTTTTATCGACCATACATTTGTCTGATCCTTTTAAACACCATCTAATATATTTTCCAATCAGTCACGAGGCTGGATGAACTCCTTGTTTCATGCAGCATGGAGAGAATGGCAAGCTGGTGGAGGATGGCCCACACCTGTCACTTCCCCCAGTCCAATGCTTGTCCAGCCACTCTACCTGGATGCTCTGTCTTCTTCTCAAGCATTCAAAAAGTGTGCAAGGGTGGTGGGCTTACTTCCTCCTGCTCCAGCTCTGCCACAGTTTCTGGTAAAGGTTACACTCTCAGATTTCTCCCCACTGAACCACTTTACAAAAAATGGGGGCCAAGCTGGGACAGGAGGATGAAGATGGTGAAGTGCACATTGGTGGGGGGTGGGGTGGTGGTGAGTGCATGGACTTTGACTCTGAAACTAGGGCTGCAATCCTATACTTTTCGGGGAGTAAGCTTCATTGAACTCAGTGTGACTTACTTTTTGGTATGCATAGAATTGCACTGTAACTCAGCTAAATGCACTTCAGCTGCAGAATGATTAGTTTTCTGGGGGAAAAAATATATTAATGGTGTTTAGAAAACAGGCTGGTGCAAATACATTTGGAAGCATGCCAAGCTGGCTTTCAGGAAAGAAGTAGCTGAAATCCAATACTCCTGCCAGATCTAATATTAGTTAGCAGCAGAGTCTGCCTATCTCAAGCTCAGAACCACTGATTTAGTCACAGTATGGAATGGGATCAGACACACATTACCTAGGAAGGCCACAGGATGCTGCCAAATCAAAACAGAAAAAGGAGCAAAGGAGGAGAAGGATCTGAACCTCTCAGGGTTGTTGATCCACTGCCATATCGAGTTTGGCAAGGAATCCAATCTGGAAGTTAGCAGCATTTCTGCCTGCCTGCTTCAAGATCTATATCAAGGGAATCAGAGTGAGTAGAAAAAACTCACCAGGGATCATCGGGCTACATACCAGAATGTTTAGAAAAACCTATTTACTAAATTACCTGCCTACAGCTTTCTATCACTACAATTATACCGGCATCATACATCTGAAGAAGGACTATTAGATCAAGCATTGGTCAAAGCCAGCAATGATTGGTGGGCCTTTACAGAAGTGGTGCCCAGCCCTTTGGAATGCCCTCTCGCCCACAGGTCAGGCAAGCACCCCATAATATGTCTCTAAGTGAATGACCAAGATAGGACTGTTTGAGAAGGCCTTTGATGCGATGCTGCTCTTGTTTCTCTGGCACTCTCTTGATCTCTTGATGTTGGCTGATTTGAAATTTGTTCTGAGTGTTGCATTATGATTATTATTTTTATTGTATGTTTTGACAGTTGCTATTTTTTTGATGTAAATGATCCTATGGAGGAGGGTGGTATATTCACTTTTTAAAATAAATGAGTTGTTAGTTAATGGGAATCATCAATCACTACTGTGAGGAAATGGAGGAATAGAAATTCCCACACTGGTAACCATTGGAAAGCAGTGATAGAGCCAGGGGAATCTCATTCACATGATTGCTGGCTGGCAGGTTACTCAGTGGGGACAGACAGATAACCAGTCAGCAACCACACATTTAAACAGTGCTAGCGAAGGCACCCTCCTACTTCCATTACAACTTCCAAAAAGGAATTAGCAAGAGAGGAATTTCTCTTCCTCAGGGCCGGCCCAAGACCTCCTGATATCTGAGGCAGCAGGCCAAATGCTGCCCCCACTTCCCAATGATATGCAAAGTCTCCCACTCTCCAATGCTGTAGTTCAGTGGTTCTCAAAGCGGTGGGTCATGACCCACCAGTTTGTGTAAACATTCCACTGTCCCTTTAAGGGGGGTGCTTTCCACTTACTTGTAGGTAGGTAGAGCTGCTGGAGGCTGCAGGAGGTGTGGGGAGCCCTACACAGCCCTCCGCAGGGCTCCCCAAAACTTAGAACGTTCAAATGGAGCGATCCTAAAGCACTTCGAATTTGCAGGAGGTGCTCTGTGATCTTTCTGTTTGAAGATTCCAAGCCTCAAGGAGCCCTGGGAAGGGCTGCACAGAGTTCCTTGCACCTCCTGCAGCCTTCAGCAGCTCTACCTACCTATGAGTAAGTGGAAAGCATCCCCCTTGCCCCCGCCTTAGCGACAAGATCCTGGGGATCACATCAATGCCCTAACCCCTCCCCCGCAAAGACTTACTGAGGGAGTAAAGCTTCCTCAAAGTTTGAGAACCAGTGCTGTAGTTCAACACTCTCCTCCCTCCTCGTGTCCTCTTCCTCTCTGTCCTCCTCTTCCTTTTCCAGTCCAGGCAATGGAAAGAGAAGGAGGGGCAGTGAAAGCAAGTTAGCAGAGGTGGCTGCCCCCAACCATCAATCTGCTGCCTGAGTCAATTGCTTCAGTTGGCCTCATGGATGGGCCAGCCTTGCCCTCCTGCAATCATTGCATAGCAGCTGGTAGTCCCCTTTCCACTCACTACTGCACCAGGTAAAAATCATAAAAATGGTAAGAGATACCAGGGAATAATGACAACTTCCATACAGCATCCATAGCATTGTAAGGAGCTGTGAAGCAACTCTTCAAAGCAAATGACATCCACACCAACAACTTTGACAGTCTCTATTTATGTACAGACACTTGGTAGAAGTGTCTGTAATGAAAGCTGTTGGTTAATGGTAGCATTTGAAGCAATGGATTTAGAAAATTGAACTCCTCCCACACCTATACACAAATATATACTATGCAAAGAACTGGGAATGTTAGAACTCAGTACTGTGCATGCTATGCAGAAATAAATTCCATTTCCATAACACTTTCTCCAGACTAGTGTCTGGAAAGCTTGATCATCTTGCTTTAAGCCTCTCGAGGCCATGGTGTGCTAAAGAATCTCAGAATAAGAATGCAGTCAAATCAGTGGTCTCTGCCAGCACTGCCTAATCTAACCAGAACTCCAACAGAGGCTCAAGACAGTTTTCACAGAGCAATTATGCCCTCTTACATCCCTTGTCCTACTTTACTTCTTCACCACACTCCCTATTCACTCGATACCTCCACAAGTCAGCTGATGGGGGTCTCATGATGCCCCTGGCACACCAGTATCATGGTACTGATACATGGTACTGATACTGGTGTAAGGCAGTTATCCACAAACCACAGCTTGGGAGCCACCCATTGGGTGGAGGAGAACTAAGTTACTCAGAACTGAGTAAACTTGCCATGAGCCAACTGGAGGCATGATACCACACAAACAATAGTTTTGAGGCCAGGATATAACCCTTTGGTTTATTCTTAATTAATATCCAACAGACAGTTTTAATGCTGTAAAGATCAAATGCATTTCAAATATGGATTTTCTTACTGCACACATCTCAGCAAGTGAGGAAGGAACAGGCACCAAGATGGAATGTAAAGCATATGAATTATTGAGCACTTTCAGCCGAAGCCTGGAAAAATATCAATTTACAGTCCCGCCAATTTATACAGAAGGATAACATGACAAAACATTTGTATTTTACAGAGGCTTAAGCCATGCCAAATCTACGAAAAGAAAGCCTTTGTTGACAGTGATTGTTAACAATTTTTGCAACTAAACCAGTGCTGTGCACGGGTCAGCTGCAAATGTACACAGGGACAAATTGTGTTGCAAACCAATCTGGCTGAAGGAAAGCAAGGCTAATAGGCCTTCTTGTCAGCAAAAGATTCTTTCTGCACAGCTGTACAGAAAAGGCTTTGAAACATCTGGAGCACCAGTGCTGTGCAGGGCTAACTGCCTGGGTACTTAAACCTCCAGCATACACATGGTACTTCATGCTAACAAGGAAAATAGTTCAATATTTTGCGACCGAATCCATAATGGAGAGAGGCCACACTTCATAAGTAACTAAAAAATGTCACCCATTTGTTGCTAATTCTACTACTTCACAGTGTTTTTGGTGTTCAGGCGATTCCAGCTCCTCTGGCAAAAACAGTTTCTCCTAACGAGGCCTGAAGAGAGGCCATCTAACGATTTAAAGATTTGTATATTGGTAGGGAAGGAAGTGCTTCTTTTCTGAGCTAATAACTATTCCCTCCCATGTCAGTTCTCATTTCTGCAAATGCGTAAACCTCGCACTTCTCTGTAAGTGACTGGGTGAGATAAGGTTTGATAAAAAGAAGTATCTTTGCTGCTGCTTCCACTGGAAGTCTCATACATACTAAACTTGTAATTTAGAGACTGACACATTTTATTTGTGTTCCATTCTCTGGAAGGTCTAGCACTGATACACAATTATTAAAGGCCTGTAAAAGGTAACAAGACCTTCCTTGTCTTCTAGTTTTCCTGTTTCCTTTTGTTGTTTTTATAGCATGCAAGCCTGTGTCAGAGACCTGACTTTTTACAGCAACTAGCAAAATGTTAGACATCAGAATAATGACAGAAAAGCCAAAAAAGTTGCCTTCATTAATTACTGCATTCAGCCTGAACCTGTAGGTGGTATTTTCAAATGATGCCAAGTAAAAGACAAAACTTTCCAGCAATTCAAAAACTCTGAACAACTCCAGATCATTACTTTGTGCAACATGCAAGGGTACATGAAAGGTCACTGAATTATTTCTGAATGTATACCTTGATTTTTAGCCCTCCCTCCATGTAAACTAAGAAAACTGTACTGTGAATCACAACATAATGCAATAATTGCAGCCAAGAACTGTTAAAACTGCAGTGAAACCAAGAAGGCCCAGAATGGTCTGAAGGTATATGACACAATTCCATTGCCAGCCCTGTAAACGACCTGGATGGGAGACCACTTATTTATTCAATTTGTATCCTGCCTTTCTCCCAAGGTGGCTTGGAAATAAGTTGCAAGCTGCTCTGACTTCCTTGGAAAAAGAGTATGGAAGATGTGTAAAAGCAAGAAAGAAAAATCACAACTACTGTATTCTCTTTTTAAATCAGCCAAAGAGTCCACAAAGAACAGCAAAACAAAAAGACATTTTTGCTAAGTTTTGCAGGGTTCAAAGTACCAGCCTAGCCAGCTTCCCTTGGTAGAGGATATGCATTGATGAACCAACAAAGATGGAATGATCTGTATTTCTAGACCAAATGGTATGTTGAATGGGAGATTCATGATTGGATCTCCCAATATTCTGTACCTATAAGTTATTCATTCTGTAGCTAATATTTGTGTGTGTGTGTGTGTGTGTGTGTGTGTGTGTGTGTGTGTGTGTGTGTGAGAGAGAGAGAGAGAGAGAGAGAGAGAGAGTATGTGTGTGTATGTTTGAGGGAGAGATTTGCATAAGGGAAATGGCAGGTAGGGAAAGTGTGAATGCTCCTGTCCCACAATTCAAATCAGCTGTTCCGCTCCCACCATTACTTATAGCAGAAGAAAAAATGTTAGGAGATCCAAACAATTTCCTCCTGCAAAGATTTTGCCATAAAGCCTTGCTGAAATGCTTGCATGGAGCAGCACTCTCCCTTGCTGAGGGAGAATCAGCATGGCTTCTGTAAGGGTTAGTCTTGCCTCACGAACCTTATAGAATTCTTTGAAAAGGTCAACAGGCATGTGAATGCGAGAGAACCCGTAGACATTATATATCTGGACTTTCAGAAGGTGTTCGACACGGTCCCTCACCAAAGGCTACTAAAAAAACCACAGTCAGGGAATTAGAGGACAGTCATGGATTGAGAACTGGTTGAAGGCCAGGAAACAGAGAGTGGGTGTCAATGGGCAATTTTCACAATGGAGAGAGGTGAAAAGCGGTGTGCCCCAAGGATCTGTCCTGGGACCGGTGCTTTTCAACCTCTTCATAAAAGACGTGGAGTCAGGGTTGAGCAGTGAGGTGGCAAAGTTTGCAGATGACACCAAACTTTTCCAAGTGGTGAAGACCAGAAGTGATTGTGAGGAGCTCCAGAAGGATCTCTCCAGACTGGCAGAATGGGCAGCAAAATGGCAGATGCGCTTCAATGTCAGTAACTGTAAGGTCATGCAGATTGGGACAAAAAATCAAAACTTCACATATAGGCTGATGGGTTCTGAGCTGTCTGTGACAGATCAGGAGAGAGATCTTGGGGTGGTGGTGGACAGGTCGATGAAAGTGTCGACTCAATGTGCGGCGGCAGTAAAGAAGGCCAATTCTATGCTTGGGATCATTAGAAAAGGTATTGAGAACAAAACGGCTAATATTATAATGCCGTTGTACAAATCGATGGTAAGGCCACACCTGGAGTATTGCGTCCTGTTCTGGTCACCGCATCTCAAAAAAGACATAGTGGAAATGGAAAAGGTGCAAAAGAGAGTGACTAAGATGATTACGGGGCTGGGGCACCTTCCTTATGAGGAAAGGCTATGGCGTTTGGGCCTCTTCAGCCTAGAAAAGAGGCGCCTCAGGAGGGACATGATTGAGACATACAAAATTATGCAGGGGATGGGCAGAGTGGATAGAGAGATGCTCTTTACACTCTCACATAACACCAGAACCAAGGGACATCTGCTAAAATTGAGTGTTGGAAGAGTTAGAACAGACAAAAGAAAATATTTCTTTACTCAGCGTGTGGTTGGTCTGTGGAACTCCTTGCCACAGGATGTGGTGATGGCATCTGGCCTGGATGCCTTTAAAAGGGGATTGGACAAGTTTCTGGAGGAAAAATCCATTACGGGTTGCAAGCCATGATGTGTATGTGCAACCTCCTGATTTTAGAAATGGGTTATGTCAGAATGCCAGATGCAAGGGAGGGCACCAGAATGAGGTCTCTTGTTATCTGGTGTGCTCCCTGGGGCATTTGGTGGGCCACTGTGAGATTCAGGAAGCTGGACTAGATGGGCCTATGGCCTGATCCAGTGGGGCTGTTCTTACGTTCTTAGGGCTGGCAAATAGATGAGCCCCCAGCCCATATGTCCTCTCCAACCTGCTGCTCTACTCATCTTCTGACTTGCTGGGAGCAAGTCAGAAGATGATTGCAGCAGCAGTGGCAGCCCCTTTCTCTTTGTAGCTCTTTTGGAAGCGGAAGAGGGGAAAAGGCTCCAGATCACCTCTCCTTGACTACTTAGTGTTTACGAAGTCTGCCGCCTTGGTGAAATTTTGTAGTCTGCCATATAGTATCTGCCACCCTTTCCTTTTCCCTCCTTCCCCTTATGAAGAGCACAGTGTGTAGCCTCCCTGCTCTGCGCTGCACCAGCATCTCCTGCGCTCATGCATTTCTAAGAGAAGCAGTATGGAGGAAGAAGGCTGCATGTCATACTCTTCATAAGAAAAGGGAAGAGGTGATCCCTTCCCTGTTCATCTGTCCATTCACTCACCCACCCACCCACCCCCATCCATGGGGGGTGTGCACACGCAGAGGAAGCATTCAGGAGCACAGAAGCATATTCCACCCTTGCTAACAGATCACCGAGAGCAGGGGTGTCAAACTCATTTCAAATAAAGGGCCAAACAGCATTCATGATGCCTGCTGAGGGCCGGAAGTGATATCATTAGGTAGAAAGTGATGTCATTAAACAGATTATAACCAAAAATAAACTCTTTTTCCTCACTTAGGAACTCATTAGCTGCAAATGATGGAAGAGAAAATACACAAATCTTGATATTTCAGGTTAAGGGAGAGTCCAATTTCACATGGGCTGCCCTTTCAGCAGTAACACTTCAGCACTGTTCAGCAGCTGAGAGCCTGAGGGCCAAATGAAAAGCTTCCACGGGCCACATCCAGCCCCCGGGCCTTATGTTTGACACCTCTGACTGAGAGACTCACCCTCAACACAGACATTCAGTCAAAATTAAAGACTCATCTTCACTTTATGTTTTGCCATGAGTACAAAATACATAGGAGCATCATTCCTTTACCAGCGCAGCTATTACTTAAAGAGAGAGATGTATCTAATTCTGTAAGCATAAAGGATGCTTTCAATTTGTTAGGTTGTTTTTTGTTTACTATGCCTAAATATAAAAAGTAAAGCAAGGATTGGGCCTTGCATGGAGTCTGTCTCCTCCCAGCACCAGAGGAAAAGAAACAGCCCCAGTGCAATCTTCACACGCCCCTCAGGCCACTTCTCTCCTACACAAACCAGGTCTAACCTTAATAGGAGGGAACAGTACAGGAGCAAATCCAGTGCTTGTCCACTGGTGTACCATTTTGACTCCTGGTTTGAATGATAGTAATGCCCCCGATTCAGGGCCTCTGAGAGTAATTTTGTCAGGGGGTACAACGTTTCTTCTGGGCCCCTTCCCAAAGGGGAAGGGGGGGCAATGGGGGCAGGCAGAATGGGGGACAAAATAAGGCAAAGGGAGGATGCTGACAGCCACAATAGTCTTTGGAGCCCAGGTCCACTAGGTTTCTTGATGCAGAGCTCAGGTCTGCAGCATTGACTGATCATACAGCATTGGCAGCTAGTTAAAGTAATATGGAAAACCAAAAACACTCCTTAAGTCTCTCTAAAATCTTTGAAATATAGAAAATCATTGCAAAAAAATAGCATCTTTATATTTGGGTTCACACTAGAATGGACAATGTGCTGTGTGCACCAAAATGAATTTCAGCAGCTTTAGCCCGGCAGCTGTGCCCCTGAGTTTCTATATGGCAAGTAGATCTACACACCAAAGAGCTACTATAGCAGGTCAGGTTCCTCCCAGATCTGATATTGTGTTAGGGAGGGTCATGGATGCATTCTTAGGCCCGGTGTGTATGGCTTTCAGCAGCAGTACCACTGCATGCCTGTGGTTGTAGCCCCAGCATTATGCGCAGGCAGCAAGTTCAGGTGAGATAGGAATATGTAAGGTCCCAGGAACTTTCTGGGCTCCCTCCTTTGACTCCTGGGCCCCTCTTTTGACCCTGGGCCCGGGTGCAAATTACCCCCTTTACCCCCTCTCCTAGGTCCTGCCTCAATTACACCAGGGACCCTTTCCTTGAGCCAAACATTGGCTGAAACAGTGCTAAAGGAGACATCATTGAAGTAAGCTGGCACTGATTGGCCTGAATGTGCTGCTCCCATTGGCTTCCCTAGTTGTCAATCAACCCAGGATGAGGAATGCTATAACAAAACAACCCTAAATGAAGCAGCGTTAGAAGTTTTTGTATCAGGGTGCCATCCTAACCAACTTTCCAGCACTGACATAGCTGTGCCAATAGAGCATGTGCTGCCTCCTGCAGCTGAGGAGCAGTCACGGAGGCCTCCTCAAGGTAAGGAATGTTAGAGTTGCAATGCCCTTACCTTGGTACTGGAAAGTTGGTTAGGATTGCACCCATACTGTACTTTAAACCAAGAAGAAGCACCACATGACAATGAATGTGTATGTTCATGCTGCACCCATTGCCTGATTCCCCCCTCCCCTTTACTTCCCAGATAATTTCCCCAACCATGGCAAAGGAAAGTTTATCCAAATTGCTCCTCTACAGATAGAAAGGCAGTTCGGACATACCATCCTGTTACATGATTAGGAAACTAACACAGAAGCAAAGAGAGGAGTCAAGATGTGTGCTCACTGTGAGCATGTGTACCTGTGGTCATCTGGGACTGGTTCTGGTCCTGAAATATCATCCAAACAAGCCTATGTTGCTTAACCAGCAGCAAGAGTGATTGGTGACTATTGAGGCACACATACTCCTTTTCTCTCTTCATCTGATGGCCAAACCTTTAGCTTTAAAAAAGAGGCAATTAGAGATCTTCTAATTTGCATAATAAAATGATATTATAGCCTAATTCATATGAATGATTTAAGGAAGTTCAAATACATACAACATCAGTTTAAATGGCATTACCACTAATGCCTCTCAACAGGCTAAACATTCGCTTTTCGACCAAATGTTCATTTGCAGCCTGTGTTCTTTGAGTGAGTTCAAGCAAAATATTTATTCAGCTCATGACTACTCATGAATGGAACAGCCTTCTGCCATAGCATGGCACACTACCCTCAGTTGTCATCCTCACAATTATAAGGGTAGATTAGAATTCTCTTTCTAAAAGAGTGAAGGTCATTTCAATCAATATGGACTATATACACACTCTTTCATGAACTTTGGTCATACTTTCAGCAATTAAATAATGTATAAGACATCAATATCCCCCAGTTGCTTATTTATTAAAATATTTATACCTCATCTTTCCATCCCAAGAGGGACAGCAATAATCAACAAACCCAAACAACTGATCTGTACAACTGAAAAATAATTTTTTGTATACAGTACTTACAGGTAGAGTGAAATTTTAAATAATGTGGTATACCGCATAGTTCACTTGCAGTTGCAAGTTCACTTGCGCCCTACAGTAGACCACAGCTGCGATACAAGGACATCTGCAAGAGGGATCTGAAGGCCTTAGGATTGGACCTCAACAAGTGGGAAACCCTGGCCTCTGAGCGGCCCGCTTGGAGGCAGGCTGTGCAGCATGGCCTTTCCCAGTTTGAAGAGACACTTGGCCAACAGTCTGAGGCTAAGAGGCAAAGAAGGAAGGCCCATAGCCAGGGAGACAGACCAGGGACAGACTGCACTTGCTCCCAGTGTGGAAGGGATTGTCACTCCCGAATTGGCCTTTTCAGGCACACTAGACGCTTTTCCAGAACCACCTTTCAGAGCGCGATACCATAGTCTTTCGAGACTGAAAGTTGCCAACAAAAAACAAACAAACTTGCAGTTGATACCTTGGAGATCTAGGCAAGAATCCATGAAGTAGGCTTCTTACCGACTAAAAACACTCAAAATCCATCTGTTAAATGCCTCATTAGGCTCCCCTAGTGGATCACTTCTGCTGTTTTTAGGGATTTTTAACTAGCCCATAGCACAGGCTATAGGGGCAGATTAA
Source organism: Tiliqua scincoides (assembly GCF_035046505.1). Classification (NCBI taxonomy): domain Eukaryota; kingdom Metazoa; phylum Chordata; class Lepidosauria; order Squamata; family Scincidae; genus Tiliqua; species Tiliqua scincoides. The sequence goes on from NC_089824.1 coordinate 49,326,952, forward strand.
AGCACAACTCTCCAATATGAAGAGGTTTAATTTGGGCAACCAGGGTGGTGCCCTGGGCTCATGCCCTTCCTTTCTTTATGTATTATACTGTATGTTCTCTTTTTATACTGGGTTTTTATCTTCCACATAAGGTTTATATGGATTGGATTTGCCTACAATAGCAGGAGCCTTTGAATGAATTCCACCTCAACACATAGGCTAACTGAGGATCCCATAACCCACCTAATTTATGAAATTTGTCATGTCTGCATATGCTCTTTAAATGAGGGTTAAACAAATGAGCAATGGGGAAAACTAGATTCGTCCATCTGTTTATTTTACTGGGTTGTCCCAGTGCTAAGTCTGAAGGTCTAGTCCTGGCAGCTATTCATTCTATCTGAAACTACAGCTTCATAAGAAGCAGGGGACCAAATGAAAGCAGATAGAAATCAAAAAAAGGGATTGGGTTTTTTGTTTTTTTGTTTTTTTAATTTAATGCTGGACTCTCCTTTTGCTGCTGCACTGGTGCCAATGTGAAATAATGCTACAGATTCCTAGAGTGGAACAGGAAATGCAACAGAAAATCTTTTCTCCTTTGTTTAGAAATCATATCTCTCTCTCTCTCCACAACAAGCAGCTTATTAAAGATAATTATCTCATTTTAAAAGACGGATGGATGTCATGATTAGCTGCCTTGCTCTGCATGTTGTTTTTAACAGAGTGTCCATGAAGCCATCCAAGCACAGTTGCTTATAGCAATAGACTGACAAGTTATATAATGCAGTCAGTAAATACTTCACATTCCGTGGTTCATTGCAGTCTTTGGAATGAACATGATTCACAGTAATGCAAAGCTGAATTAAAAAGAGAGTTTCAAATCCAGCTGTAAGCAAAAAGGGAAACAATGGCTTATAAAGGAGAACTGTGATCATCCTAACCTACTGTCAATAAACTTAATACAGAATTATTGAAGACAGAAAGGAAACAGCAGCCATTGACTACCCCCTGCTAAGGTATTGGTGTGTAAACTGTTCTACTCTTTACAGAAAACTTTGGCTATTCATAAGGAGGCAGGAGGCAGTTGATAGGGGAACTGGGACAGGGTTGCATGATTTGGCTGATATGTGTAATCCTAACATGTCTGTTGGTGATGTGGGAAGGATTGTGGTTATCAAGCAAGTTTCATATGTACATCCAGTTCACACATGAACTCATTAGCTCTTTTACAAATACACATGTTTCTGAGGCATGTCTTTGACAAAACATTCTTGATTCAGGCAAATTTTTCCAAATGCCCTGGATTAATCACAGGCCAGATTTTATGCCAGAATTTAGCCTGAGGGCTGGCATGGTCATGAGATGGGGTGGACAACAGGAGGAGAGGGGAGCAGTGACCTGGCAGGGGTTGATCTGTGCGCACACTGCTTCTGCCAGCTACTTACCTTGCCTTGCCTGGTTTCTAGCTGGATCAACCAACAGAAAGAAAGCATAGTCTCTGAGCTGATCTCCCACTACCTCCCTCTTTTCTCAGCTGCAGCAGTACATTACACCTAGGGAGATGCTCTAAGCCACTGCCTCAACTCTCCTCCATACACGTCCTCTTTCACTTGCTTCCCCCTTTTCAAATCGAGATGTGAGCAGTAACTGCAGAAGCAGTAGCAAGAAGAAGAGGAAAAAAGAAGAGGAGGTGATGGTTGGTAGTAGGGGTGTGTGGATGCACAGGGTATAAACACAAACACACACAAAAACAAGGCAACAAAGGGCTCATGCTGCTTTGGGCACAGTGGGGGCTTGGACCAACATTGGAAGAACAAGGGAAGTTCTCGAAGAAAGGTTATTCAGTCTGTTGCTATATGAAAGGATAGATCCAGATAATTAAATTTTATATGTTTTAAACCTAACCTTCATCCTATTACTTTTCAGCCTTCTGACTACTACAGTTACTAACTACTGTTACTTCTAACTCACTCTTCATCTCGCATAGGATTGTAATGGAGGATGAATTTATGAAAGGGCCATTTGTATATCTGTAATGCTGAAATATCAAATATGTGAACAACAGAAAAAACCTCAGGAACAGGGCTAAGCAGCAGAGGTTAGTACTAAGCAGGGTGACCAGATAGAATGGAGGACAGAATACCTATACCTTTAGCCATTGTATAGAACAGAGAATTTGGGCAGGTGCAGCTTTTTAAACCCTTCCATGTTGAGCTGCACCTGCCCAAATTCCCAGTTCTATGCAATGGTTAAAGGTATAGGCACTCTGTCCTCCATTCTATCTGGTCACCCTGGTATTAAGGCTCGCAGACCCAGAGTCCTGTTGCCTTGTGACTATATGAGAAGGACTAAAAGAAACCTGAGGATCACTGGAGGTTGTACCTAGGCCTGGAACATGCCATTCTTCTAAAAGCCAGGCAGTAGCCTTTTACATTTGATGGATGTTCAACAATTTTGATTAAGACTACAAAGAATTGGTAAATTTATTCATAAATTTATTGGTTTAGGCAGGGTTTCCTGCCTAAATTATACCTGACTACTCCATTATACCTGACTACACATGTAATTAAATAGTTATTTGTAAAAGCCACACCTACATACCTCATCTACCCCAAGGACAGATCTAAATATACTGACTTCCTGCCATGAAAATAACCCAGAGCACCATGTTGTTCGCTTTCTGGTGTGCATCTTAAATCAGCAGCAAAATGAAAAGTATAATTGCTTTTTAAACTTTGGTTTTAAGTTCTGTGCGACTGATCCAAGACACAAAGACATTGTAATGTAAACTATTATTCATGGCTGCTGTTGCTACAGAACTCTTGCGCTGGGCTTGGTGACTAAACACCAAATACTTTGAAGTGGCTAAATTAAAGGAAACCTGACAGATTTATTAAAGGTGTGGTTTCACATAGATAGAAAAATCAGTATGCTTATCCATGGATGCTGATGGTAAGGATCATGCAAGGCCTCCAAATATTTAACACTTTAAACCTTCTTAAAGCCTCCAAATATTTTACAGTTCCAGTTACATTATTTTAAAAATAGAGCCGATTTCATGAGGAAGCTAAAGAGGACTTCAGTTTCTGAAGCAGATTCCACAAGCAAGGACATAACAAGATACGTTTCTGGTGATATATAGAAACTGTTTCCCAAAGAAAACATACAGAATAATAATTTACTAAGGAAACTCAACAATGTCAAGGTTGATGGCTTTGTTTTATGGAAGACACATTGGTAGGACTTTTTAAAAAATGCATAAATATGAAGTAAAAAAAATAAAGTCAGATTTGAATTTCAAAATGTAACATTCGACCTAATTCTCAGATTTTGACGCCAAACTGAATTTTCTTACTGACATTTCAGTACAGATGAACGTCACCTTCTGTCAAAAACCATGTTCTGTGTGGATGCTCACAGCAGCAGCTTTCTGGAAACAAGATTTTGTATTCTTCTCACATGTCTACAAAAGGTATATCAGTAACAAAAGAGGGACGGGAAGCTGTGGATTTGTGGTTCTGTACGATCCAGAATAACCAGGCATTCTGATAACGTCCCCTCCAGGAAGAGTGAAATAGAATTGGAACACCGGAAACTTAATCGCTCTCCTGGGGCAATACAACTCCTAGCAGCAAATGGAGACTGTCACAACCTAGCCCTGAAAATATAGCACACATTGTAGCCCAGAGCTTTGCACAAGCTTTGATTTCATTTTCTGCCCTTAGTGAATACTCAGTGGTATACGTAAACAATGTATTCATCCTTTAAAACAGCAAATTGTTTATCTCTTTCGACATTGTGATTTTAGTGCTGTAAAATGTTCACAGTGTACCAAAAAAAATCTTTCTGACTGACCACTATTCCCTGTGGTGATAAAAATGAGCCCCTAAGCAAGAAACAAGTTTTCCTTGTGGTACCTTGGTTGCCTCTGTGGACTCTGTACCCACCCATGTCACCTCAGATTCTGCAACAACTGAGATGCCTCCAGCATTGAAAGAGGTGGATGGGAAAGAATAGCTCTGTCCCCATGGCCAGTTTAAGACCTCTTGGGGTGCAATCCTAATCACACTTATCTGGGAGTAAGTCCCATTAAATTCATTGGGGCTTACTTCAGAGATGGCACACTGCTAGTACCTTAGGCAGTGTGCCAAATTTTGTTTCCCTTATCTAGCAGTGTGCCAACTACCGCCACTCCTCCTCTTCTCGCTCCCTAGATTCAAACTAAAAGAGGGGGACAAAGTGGAAGAAGTGGAGAGGAGAGGAGGATGGTGGGCTAGAGTTAGGTGCCTTTTTCAAACTACAAACTCATGACCTCATGGAGGGGCTGACCCTGGTCTTCCCTCACCCAAACTAAACTAGACAGGAATATATGCTTCATTTCTCATTTAAGAGTATAACTTTCCATTTTTGGTGCTCAAGAAAAGGGACAGTGTTTATTCATGATCGATTACTAGTGCAGGAAAAATGAAGGGAGTGCCCTGCTCCCTCCCACAGCATGCCTCCTCCCTGCCCAATCTCCCTCTGCCTCCTCCCGCCCCAGAACACCTCTTCCCCACCTCCCCTCACGCCCCCAACTTCTTCTCTGCTGCTTGGTGGTCCATGCGACTGCTGAGCAACGGCGCTCTAGTGCTCCACTGGCGCTAGCCCAGCGCCACCCAGCGCTGGGCTAGCACCGGCAGAGCACCAGCACTAGGGCCCATAAAGGTGCTTTATGGCATATTTGTGACAGTGTGCATCAGCAGTGAGCCAGCATGCAAATGATTGGGCCCTGAATTTCATCCATTTTGCTATGGGTCTTAATATTTTCATTGCAACAGCCTTTCCAAATCTCAGCTAAGGTCATGCCCAAAGGTACAAAAATGAAATAATTTTGGACAAGTTACATTCTGGTTAGCCCAGGATAAATTAGATGAAGATAATTAATGCTGTACCCATACTGTTCATATATGTGTGAACAACCACATGTAATTCAGAAAGTCTGTGGCATAGCTGAATGCATCTGATCTTCCAGGTCCTATCTTCAGCATGTCACTAAAGAGGCTGCCCTTCCTTTGAAAAACGCATATGCTTCTCTAAGATGTATACTGTAATTTTGCATAAAATGCACAAACCAATTAACAACAAAAAGGACTCATCCCCCCAAAAGGGATAATATTTATTAAACCTATAAACAAAATTTTACAAATTATTTGTCCTCTTTCATTTTCTGTTTAAGGCATTTCATTCTGCAGGATCAAAGTCAACTCTGTTTGAAGCAAATCAGACAAATTCATCACAGAGACAGATTATACATGTGATCTCATCCAGTGTGACAGCAGACCTACTGTACCACCTGTCTGAATTCTGATGTATAAGACTTCTGATGGCAGTGACAACGAGCAGGAATGTCAGATACACAGTCCTGGGCACACATAACCTGCATCACTTAGTAACACTGGAACGTGCTAAAGCAAATGCACAACCAGATGTTAAGTGAAACCGTAGATATGAGGGAACGCCCCCCCTACCCTCTGGAGGCGAGGGAAGCTGAGCTCCCCTCACATCCAGAAGGTCTTCTGAGCCCAGCAGAGGATGATTATAGGTAGAAAAACATCACTTTTGTTTTTCAGCCGAAAACCAGAAGTGATGTTTTTATGCCTTTAAAACGCATTGGGAGGGCTGGGGAAGCCCTCATTATCATTCTGAACCCGGCAGAGGATGCGGGTGAACGTGAGTGGCCTCTGAAGCAGAGTTCCCCTAGCCTCCAGAGGGGGCCTGTGGGGGGGGGAGGAGCTCTGTGGACCCAATCCACGAATAAGTGGAACTGTGGATATGGGATCCACAGATATGGGGGCCCCCTGTATTAAACAGCAAGCTTTCAAATCCTATAGAATTCTTCATCAGGTTAGAGAGGAGCAGTCCAATCCTATGCTTCTCGGCACCTGCTAGAGCAGTGGCACCAAAGTGGCTGTGTGCTGGGAGTCTCCTCAGGAGAAGGGGACTTCTGCCCTGAGAAATGCCCCAGCCCCAACAATGGGTATCCTTATATCTCCGCCAGCTATTTTGTTGACACAGACATGAGAGCCTTCTGGCCCAACACAGACTTCAGGATCTGACAAAGCCTTTGTCAGTCCCACCCTCTCCGTCCCCAGTTCAGCACGTTAATGGCATGTTTATGGCACCCAGTGCCAGCACTAGGGCTCAGCACCAGCACTAGATAAATAGAGGATTCAGCTCTAAGTAAATAGAAAGGGGGATGCATAGAAAAACATAGCAGATTCCCCAACAGTCTGCAGTTTGTAAAATAAAAAATGGGGTTTAGAGGATTTTTATGCAGACCTGGATTAGTCTCTGAAGTGCATGAGACCATTTTAATACCTAGACAGGCCTCTTTAAGGGAGCAAAACATGTTTGAGATCACCATCCCCATATTCTGAAAATGTAAAGTACATGCAGAAGCCCTTTAAAGAAAAAAAAAAGGTGCAAAACCAACAATCATAGATGGTAACATCTGCATTCTCACTGCTCATCTGCTCCTGCTTTGTACACAGGAGCACAACGGATTTTAGTGCACTGTACTGAGCTGCAGATACTGCACTGAGCTTTCTTTTCTTCACCCTTTGGGCCTTTCCCTATAATAAGCTTTCATACATGCACTTCAGCAACAGTTTGGGCAAAACAAGGTTTTGCAGGCCATTTCTCTGCCAGCAGCCCTGCAATATGCACCAAACAGTATGCTGCTTTGAAAACTCAGAGGAATTTATAGCAGCTTAGAACAGCCATTTTCAGCCACTGTGCCATGGCATCCTGGTGTGCTGCAAATGGTCTGCAGGTATGCTACGGGAGTTTGGGGAAGGGTCATTTATTAGTAGGGCCATTGGAGGATATGAGCCCTCCACCGACAGCATGGTGTGCCTTGTTGATTGTCAAAAAGCTAATGGTGTGCCTTGACAATTTTAGTACCTCGTCTGTGTGCCGTGAGACGAAAAAGGTTGAAAATGACTGGCTTAGAGTTGGGGACCTATATTAGATAACTGAGGGAAAATAGTGCATAAACCAAGGTGCATGTGCAGATCTGGGGGGAATGCACTGCAATGAAGTATCATGGGAACCATAGTTTAACGGTTCTTCATACTACATATGAAACACCACAACGTGAAACATTGGTTGTTTACACATTGACTTCCCAGTAAAATCTTTAAGCTGAAGGTTGCATGAGACTGGCTAGCATCACCAATAGTCTCATGGCTTTATTGGTTTACTGTTTTGCAGTTTTTTGGGGGGGGGAGGGGAAGTAAAACAAATATTTCCTGTTTTACCCCTTCTTCAGATGATACCTGATAATACTAAATTAATAAATTATATTATAATTTATTATAAGTATAAATTAATGCTGAAGTTGCCTGGATTTAACAGTTCCAGGCAGGACCTTTCATGAGACAGTAAAACCACCAATGAGCAAAAGGCAGACCTCCACAAGTAATACTCCCAAACGATCTCATTATTGCCTGATGTCTGGGATCAGCCTCTCCAAAGGTCTCCCCTGTTGACTTAGCAACAGTTTCTTAATTCAAGGTTAGGCAATGACATCATCAAGCGCAAGAGTGTCAGCTGAGCAAAACATTTGCACATTTTGCTAATTGGGAGCTAACCCCTTTGCTAATTGGGTAAGAGGCACTTTTTCAAGTGGGTGCTCCTTTTTTTAGCAGGGGGAGAGTAACTGGCCCACCTCACCCCAGCAGTGTCTGTTCTAGTGGCTGTCTGCTGGTATTCATTTGCATCTTTTTAGATTGTGAGCCCTTTTGGGACAGGGAGCCATTTAGTTATTTGATTTTTCTCTGTAAACCGCTTTCTGAACTTTTAGTTGAAAAGTGGTATATAAATACTGTTAATAATAATAATAATAATAATAATAATAATAATAATAATTTTGAACAACAGAAATAGTGATGGAGCTACTGTGGTAGTGGAGTTGAAATGTTGCACTGTGAAGTACAAGAAATCAGTCACGTTACCTCAAATGAATCTGGCTGCCAATATATTTCTGGAGTTCCTCAAAACAAGTATCTTGGATCCAAAGTGACACATCAACGTAATGCCAATTTGGAGGTCAACTGGAGCCCTACAATTTCCCCAGCTCCTGCAACACCCACACCATTGTAGACATATTTGGTATCTATTTGGTAGATGAGTCATGCATAGATCATTCCAGGAATATTGTTTTTGTTTGTCCATATTAAGAATGATGAAGAATTAGTTTTAGGTCAACATTCCTTTTACAACACAACACCACTCTGAATGGCAACAAAAAGTCTTTATCTGTTGCAGTCAACAACAGTTTCAGTGTGACTCTGCCAAAGCCTCCCACGCCAAAGCAGAAATAGTATATGTTCTTGAAAGAAAAATCAGCATTATGGATTTATCTCCCTTCTATACTTAAGGAAAACAAGCTCATTTTTGCAGCCATTCTGTTTCAAACAAAGAGGTACCAAAAAATCAGTATTATGATTGCCTGCTTTTCTAAGTCGTACAAAAGGCACCAAGACACAACATTTAAATGTGGTTTGCAGAGGACAGGACAGTGCATCTTGCCAGACGTCATAACAGAAAGGACCACACATTTAATTGTACCTCAAATAGGTACACTTAATCCTACCTGTAACTGCCCTTGAAATATCTAAAAGTTTGGAGCAAATGTTTTGCCAATCATTTGTGTTGGATATATAGAAACAAGAGACCTCTTAACAACTTAACTATTTACTGCTAACAAGTCACTGGAAAAGTCTAGTACAGGTGTCTCCCCATATCCACAGGGGTTCTTTTCTGGGTCCCCCCTGTGAATAATGAAACTGTGGATATAGGGGAACCCAATGAAAAGAGCAGACCCCCTGCTCCTATTACCTTCTTTTTGTTTAGTAACACTGGAAGTGTGGGTGTTTCTTGCTTTTAACAAAGCAACATTTTTGCTGAACAGGAAGTGCTTCCTGTTAACATTCAGTTAGTCTCTCTCTAGCGTCCAGGCTGCTTGCCTGCATGCTGCAGTCTTCAGTTTAGCAAGAAAGTTGCTTTGATAAAAGCAAGAAACACCAGCACTTCCAGAGCTACTAAACAAAAACTAAAGTGCTGTAATTGGCGGGGGGTGCACCCCCCGGGATTAGTGGATAAATGAATCCACTGATACCACAGATCCATGAGTATGGGAAAATGCCTGTATACAAAACTTAGGCAATCCTATGCATACTTACCTGGGAATAAGCCTCACTGAAAACAGTGGGACTAACTTCCTGGTAAATATGTCAGATAGTGCAGTCAGACTGATTAAAACAAGAACAATAGTTTATCTGTGGATGGTTACTAATTTCTAGACCATAGACTAGACCAGGGGTGTCAAATATAAGGCCCGGGGGCCAGATGCAGCCCCAGAAGCTTTTTATCTGGCTGTTGGACTCTCAGCTCCTGAGCAATGCTGAGGTGACGCTGCTGAAAGGGTGGCGAGCCTGGTAATTGGGCTCTCCCATATTTTGAAATATGATCAAGATCTCTGTATTTTCTCTGCTGTCATTAGCAGCCAATGAGTTCCTACACAAGAACAGAGTGTTTGGTTTTGACCTGTTTAATTACATCACTTCCTGTGTAATGACATCACCTCCGGCCCTCAGGAGGCATCATTAATGCTATTTGGCCCTCTGACACCCCTGGACTAGACTGACTGTTCAGGCCACTGAGAACATCATATAGCCACAATAATGCACACAGGCTTCTAGTGCAAAACTGAACCTCATATGGCCTTCTTAAACTGAGGCCTCTGGGCTTGCAGTACACAAACATTCTATGTTGCAAAACATAAAAGATCCAGAACAGTGTAGTGATTCTGGTGCTGCTTAGACAGGCAAGATCGAGGTTCAAATTCCTGCACAGGCATGAAGCTTCCTGGGTGATCTTGGACCAGTCACTATCTCTCACCTAACATACCTCACAGGGCTGTTGTAAGGCTAAAAGCAGGCAAGGAACCATGTAGGCCACCGTGAGCTCCTGGGAGGAAGGGCACTATAAAAATGTGAAAAATAAAAATAGAAAATATTAAACTGATTAAGCAATTTGCAATGACTGTTGGTCTAAAATTACAGTTGTGCGCTGCGTAATGACAGAGATGCAAACCAGCATCCCTGTTGTCAAGTGGGGCTTGACGTAATGCAAAGCCTCTGGAGGCAAGGGGATGCTCTGCTCTTCTCGCCTCTGGAGGCTTTTCTGAGCCTCCAAGTGGCAGTGTGCATCCATGTGCTGCCTCTGCAAGGCTCTGAACACCGGAATCACGTAAGAGATGCAACTTCTGGTTTCCTGGAGGAAACTAGAAATTGTGCCTTCCGCACGATTGGGGCATTCTGAACCTCACAGAAGCAGCACACAGACATGTGCTGCCTCTAGGAGGCTCAGAAAAGCTTCTAGAGAAAAGCTTCTCAGAAAAGCTTCCTCGCCTTTGGAGGCCTGGGGGTGCGCCTGGGTTTGACCACATGATCAGCGGTGGCCATCGCACATGTGACTCATCTATGGCCAGAAGGTCATTAAGTGGTGCACACCTGTACTTAGCAAAGAGGAATTATAACAACAGAATGATTGAAGGCTACACTCCTGCATACAGATTGCCCAAATCCAATTAAAGCTTTACAAGGTCCACTGTCAATCCTTCTGCAACAGCAACAGAATTCAATTGAACTATTCCCACCACATGGGAAGTTCATTCAGCAGGAAAGGCAGAACTCTGCTTCAGGTGTGGCTTTGGCTCAGGATGAATTAGCAGCTGAAACTGATTCTCACTTCCAGGTTTGGTTTTTTTTTTAAGGCTATCAATAGAAAGTTATCTGCTTAAGGCCCAAATCCTAATCAACTTTTCAGCTCTGTCATAGCTCTGCCAATGGGGCATGTGCTGCATCCTGCATTTGGGGGACACTCATGGTGGCCTCCACAAGGTAAGGGAATGTTTGTTCCCTTAGCTCAGAGCTGCATTGTCCTTACCTCAGTGCTGGAAAGTTGGTTAGGATTGCGCCCTAAATAAAATTAATTTCTGTAACAGCACATGGCAGACATTTGAGAATACTATCCATTCACATTAGGGAACTGCATTTGGAACTGTCTCTTGAATGTTTGGATAGTGTCAATACCCAGTGACAGTATCTTGTGTCCAGAGTACTTATAAAGAGAGAATATGAATGAACTAATCATAAAAGCAATATGAGTTTACAGAGGTTAAAGTACAGAGTTGGATGGTGATATTTATGTTTATCAATGTTAATCAGTTTAAGGACAGAATTGGAGACCAAAGTTATATGATTATAAACAGAATAGATAGTACAGATGAAACTTACTAGAGTTAGTGAATATTTAAGGAAGGATGGGAACAAGCACACATATTTTGTATAATTGTATGTTTTATCACGTAAGGCAGGAGTGCCCAAACCCCGGCCCTGGGGCCACTTGTGGCCCTCGAGGCCTCTCAATGCAGCCCTCAGGGAGCCCCCAGTCTCCAATGAGCCTCTGGCCCTCTGGAGATTTGTTGGAGCCCACACTGGCCCAATGCATCTGCTCTCAGCGTGAGGGCGACTGTTTGACCTCTTGCATGAGCTGTGGGATGAGGGCTTCCTCCACTGCTTGCTGTTTCACTCTGTGATGCAGTAGTGGCAGCAAAGGAAAGGCCAGTCTTGCTTTGTGCAAGGCCTTTTACAGGCCTTGAGCTATTGCAAGACCTTGATTCATTCATATAAGTTCGTCTTTAATATATTCATTTATGTAAACTTATGTAAATTTATTCAAATTTTAAATGTAAATTAATTATTTTTCCCCAGCTCCTGACACAGTGTCAGAGAGATGATGTGGCCCTCCTGCCAAAAACTTTGGACACCCCGGACGTAAGGGATCGAAAGAGATGTGCATTTGTGTTTTGTATATATTGTAATCATATATAGGTGTTTTTGCAATTTTCTGATAAAAATGCTTGGAGACTGTCTATATAGTAAGACTTTCACATTTTAACAGGTTTATTTTTGTTGTTGGATTGACAGCAATATCATTCTCTTTTTTTTTTTTTACATCTGCTCTCTCTTTAATAAGATACAGTTACTGTTGAGCTCAGCATATAGTCCTTTTGCTCCAGAAAGATTTCCCTAAGGCTTCAGTACAGTATTTCCCTATATTTCTCAGTATTTCCCTATACAGTATTCCTTGTGCCACTTAAATACTCTTAAGGCACAGTGCTAGCCTCAAGATATGCCATTGCATGTATGCCGGAGCAATGACCTCCCCACCTGTGTAGCCTGCCTGTCCACACACACACCATGAACACAGGCACAACACTGTACCTCTGTAGCTTGGACATCACTCAGGTGCCAGGGCAACTTATCTGGTGGAGAAACCGAAACAGGAAGGAGACTGGGGCGTGACACAGGAGGGAAGAGAAGGAATCAACACATACCATATCATAACCCATCTTCAGACAGCAGGCATGTCCCAAATGCCAGAAAAACACTAAGCCAATAATGCAGCTGGCATAGACAGGATTAACTCCAAAATGACCAATGGGGAAGGGAAAAACAGTGGTGGTCTAAGGGATTGCCAATTTGAAAGGCTTGGACCCTCAGTGGCTGCCCAACAATGCCAACCCTGATTTCAGCTCTGAAAGAGACTTCTTGTTAAACATTGCATATTTAATTTATGATTAATTAATTGGCTAATTCTGCTATTAATTAATTAATGGTCCACCCCTATACACGTATTTGCTGACCTTTTAAAATACGTTTTTAACCTAAATTTTAATGGAGTTGGAATAGATTCCTCAACTATTATTTGCAAACTGTAATTTTGTGGGAAAATTCAATGTTATGGGAAGAGTTGAAAAGGATGACAGTGTCAAAATATGTTAACTATACTGAGAAGGAGCAAGTATGATGCAGAAAGGCAAGACAGCTGTAGAACAGAGAGCCTCTTGTGGAAGTTGGATGCAAAATGGTGCAAGGGTCAGATCTGGCAGCTGGGACCAATGGATAAAGTGAACATTTGTCCTGAATATCTGCAAACATTTTGACAGTAAACTCTTTTACTTTTAAAACATTTTCTCCCAGGACAAATGTTGAAAGTCTCATCATTTTGAAACTTTAAAATTTGACTGGCATACAAAAAAGTGGACATATATAATACAACACAAAGTAATCAAATGCAGTGAGAGTTATGGAGCAGATATGTAAAAATGTTTTTTTTCATCCTAATACCAGTGATGTATATGCTGCTGTTTGTGGTCAATGCTATAGTCTTGGTGCACAGGTGATCATTCAGACAGAATATCTCATAGGATGAAAGAACCTATTTTCATCATCCATATTCCATTTATACATATGTGATTAGCAGCCTGATCCAGCACAAATTCTCATGCAGCAGCACAGTGCAGCGCAGTGGCATCAGCATGGACTACACTGCATCCTGGGTGGGAATTCTGCATGCTGGAGGTCTCTGTGGGATAAGAAGACATTTTAAAAACGCAAGCAAGTTGCTTTGTGAGGACATCAAGCTGTCTAACTTTATTGCATGCTGGCTTCCTACAATGGTTGCTCTAATGCCTAGAGCAGCCATTTTCAACCACGGTGCCATGGCACACTGGTGTGCTGCGAGTGGTCCACAGATGTGCCACAGGAATTTGGGGGAAGGTCATTTATTAGTAGGGTCAACAGGGGATGTGAGCCCTGCACTGGCAGTATGGAGCGCCTCGTCAGTTGTCAAAAACCTAGTGGAGTGCCTTGACAAGTTTAATGCCTTGCCATTGTGCCATGAGATGAAAAAGGTTGAAAATCACTGACCTAGAGCAAGGGTGGGCAAACATTTTGGCAGGAGGGCCACATCATCTCTGACAGTATGTCAGGGGCCAGAAAGAAAAAGAATTAATTTCAATTTCAAATTTTAATAAATTTCCTAAATGTACATCAATGAATACATTAGAGACAGAATTTATATGAATGAATGAATTTTACTGAGCTGATAATATACATGAGAACTATAATACAGACATGTAGAACCACATGAGAACTATGAACTATTTACCACACACCCCTTGCACAGTGAAAACATACAGACCAAGCCAGAAACACATGGAGACATAAACTGTTCAGAGGCAATGGGGAGGGAGGGGGGGAGTTAATGCCCAGGGAAAAGCAGAAAACACATGGAGACTATAAAAGGCCTTGCTGTAACTTGCCCTGCAGCTTGCAACTGGTGGTCGTGACCCGCTATCATGGGCCAGCACAGGCTCCAACAGTGTCCGATAAGCTAGAGGCTCATTCGAGTCTGGGGGCTCCCTGTGGGCCGTATTGGGGGATCCTGAGGACTGCAAATGGCCCCCGGGCTGGGGTTTTCCCAGCACTGGCCTAGAGGCCTGTTAGAAGTCTGCAGGTAAGACAAATACCAATGAAATGGGATCAGGAGAAATGGAGACAATTATCCCTGCTAACTGGGTAAGAGGCACTTTTTCAAAAAAGTACTCCTCTTTTATTTAGCAGGGGAAGAGTAACTGGCCTGCCTCACCCCAGCAAAGTCTTTTCTAACGACTGTCTGCTGGAGCTTTTTTGCATCTTTTTCAATTGTGAGCCCTTTTGGGACAAGGAGACATTAGTTATTGATTTTCTCTGTAGACAGCTTTGTGAACTTTTTGTTGAAAAGCGGTATATAAATGGTTGGCAACCTTCAGTCTTGAAAGACTATGGTATAAGCCTACAGCAGCTGGTATTCCCAAGTGGTCTCCCATCAAAGTACTAACCAGGCCTGACCTTGCTTAGCTTCCAAGATCAGATGAGATCAGGCATGTGCAGGGTAACAGTTGCTCTGGATTAAATATATAAATATTGTTGATAATAATAATAATAATAATAATAATAATAATAATAATAATAATAATAAGAAGAAGAAGAAGAAGAAGAAGAAGAAGAAGAAGAAGAAGAAGAAGAGGTGGGTATGGAATGTTACAAGTGCACCAAATAGTACAAGAGAAAAGGGCATTGCAAGAATATACGAGTATAAAGGATAGTGAAGAAGATACATTGAAGATGGCTTAATAAGAAAACACACTGAATACTGGAGACGTGATACAATAACAACAAAGCTGACTTATTAAAAAAGATCAAATGAAGATCAGGAAAGAAAAATGGCAAAGCAAAGCCAGTACATAAAAGGAAATGCTGACAACAACAAACCCTGGCACTGGCTAACAGCAGGTAGATTGAAGAAGGAGACAGGCACCAAGACCAGGCACTAAGAATGAATTCATATAAAGCCAAAATTGAGAAAACATCTACAGACAGCAAATGTTGCCTGTGTAAAGATGCTGATGAAACGGTGGACCACTTAGGGTGCAATCCTACCCTGCGCTGGAACAGGCAAGCTAAGAGGCATGCGCTGGTTATAGCACAGGATAGGGGCCCAAGGCAGCTCAGCCAGAGGCAAGGGGAAACTCTTCCCCTTACCCCTGGGTAAGGCACCCTTGCCCTTATGGGTCTCGTCGTACTTGCGCCACCTCCTGAGGAGAGCAGAGCAGCTTGAAGCTGCTCCAATGTTAAAAAACTCCACAGTCAGGGAACTAGAGGACAAGTCCTCTCATGGATTGAGAACTGGTTGGAGGCCAGGAAGCAGAGAGTGGGTGTCAATGGGCAATTTTCACAATGGAGAGAGGTGAAAAGTGGTGTGCGCCAAGGATTTGTCCTGCGACCGGTGCTTTTCAACCTCTTCATAAATGACCTGGAGACAGGGGTGAGCAGTGAAGTTGCAAAATTTGCGGACGACACCAAACTTTTCCGAGTGGTGAAGACCAGAAGTGATTGTGAGGAGCTCCAGAAGGATCTCTCCAGACTGGCAGAATGGGCAACAAAATGGCAGATGCGCTTCAATGTCAGTAAGTGTAAAGTCATGCACATTGGGGCAAAAAAATCAAAACTTTACATACAGGCTGATGGGTTCTGAGCTGTCTGTGACAGATCAGGAGAGAGATCTTGGGGTGGTGGTGGACAGCTTGATGAAAGTGTCGACCCAATGTGCGGCGGCACTTAAGAAGGCCAATTCTACGCTTGGGATCATTAGGAAAGATATTGAGAACAAAATGGCTAATATTATAATGCCATTGTACAAATCGATGGTAAGGCCACACCTGGAGTATTGTGTCCAGTTCTGGTCGCCGCATCTCAAAAAAGACATAGTGGAAATGGAAAAGGTGCAGAAGAGAGCGACTAAGATGATTATGGGGCTGGGGCACCTTCCTTACGAGGAAAGGCTACGGCATTTGGGCCTCTTCAGCCTAGAAAAGAGGCGCCTGAGGGGGGACATGATTGAGACATACAAAATTATGCAGGGGATGGACAGAGTGGATAGGGAGATGCTCTTTACACTCTCAATAATACCAGAACCAGGGGACATCCACTAAAATTGAATGTTGGGAGAGTTAGAACAGACAACAGAAAATATTTCTTTACTCAGTGTGTGGTTGGTCTGTGGAACTCCTTGCCACAGGATGTGGTGACGGCATCTGGCCTGAGGGGATTTAAACAATCCCCTTTAAAAGGGGATTGGACAAGTTTCTGGAGGAAAAATCCATTATGGGGTACAAGCCATGATGTGTATGTGCAACCTCCTGATTTTAGAAATGGGCTATGTCAGAAGGCCAGATGCAAGGGAGGGCACCAGGATGAGGTCTCTTGTTATATGGTGTGCTCCCTGGGGCATTTGGTGGGCCGCTGTGAGATACAGGAAGCTGGACTAGATGGGCCTATGGCCTGATCCAGTGGGGCTGTTCTTATGTTCTTATGTAATGTCACGTGACTTGGTTTCATGCGAATTCTGCATTCGCTGGGTTCCAGGAACAGAACCCTCGCGAATAACGAGGGTCCACCTGTATGATCAAGATCTGCATATTTTCACTTCTGTCATTCGCAGCTATTGAGTTTCCCAGTTAGAAAAAAATGCTTATTTCAGGTCATCACCTGCTCAATGACATCAGTTCCTGTTTAATGATGTCAATTTCTGCCCTCAGCAATGCCACAAATACTATTCAAGCTGTATGAAACGAGTTTGACGCTCCAGTCTAGACCACGACTTCAGGAATTAATTACTGCTGTTCCTCTATGTTGTCTGAGAATGAAAAGCAAATTAAACACCCAGCTACTGTTAGTTAAGTGCAGACTCTGAAGGCCAAGAAGCAGATCTAGCAGTAAACTGCCAACCATACAGCCGTCCCTTCCTTCCCCCTCTCCTGCTTCCTCTTACTCAGCCAACTGCCATTCGGAACATCCTGCAGAACAACAGTTAGGAGGAGACCTTTGATTCATGGATATAGTGGCTGCAGCTCCCGCGACCCAGCTGTGCATTGCATTATAACTGACTGACAGGGAAGATTCAAACCATGACAATGTGGAAGGCCAGCACCTGCCTGGCCCTGTTAGGAAAGGTCTTGCTGTGTCTGGTTAAGGTGAGCGGAAATGACTGGGCTTGCAGCGAAGAGCGGCTGGTTTTTTCAGCTGAATCCCTCAATTCGCAGAAGACAGTGCAAGGTCACAGCCTCAGTTTCATACATCCAGAACCTACCCTACTACAGCACCCCTGTGCAAATGATGCGATTGGAGGCATTTCTCCAGCCCTTTACCTTGGGAATCAGATATTCCTCAGCTTAGATGGATTTGAGAGCAGCCTTCTGCCATTATCCATCCCCCAGAATTTGATAGCTGCCCCTGCCCTGGTTAGTGCTGCTGCCTTTGTCCACAAAACACAACTACTGCTGGTCATAAATGAAAAAGTGTTTCATTATTTCTACGATTCCTGGAAAACATGGGCAGAGGTAGAAGGTATTACTGCTCCAGTTAATGAAATTTCAAATACTCATTGCTGTTATGCTCCAGAGGAACTTATCTGCAACCGAACCAGTACCATAGTCATTGCATACGACCAAGACAGTTGGGGTAATGATGCCAACTTCTTTATTTCAATAAATGGGGGCTACTCTTTTAACCTTTTCCAAATCAGCACAGACTGGGACAGTACGCTGCTTAACATCTTCCATTTTGCTGCCCTTTCAAAAATCGGGGTACTCTACAATATGACCGAAAATAACAAGACAACAGCTTATTTCCAGTATATAGACACAGGGTATCTGTCCAGCCAAGAAGGTATACCTTTTGTCATTCCTTCACATGAAAGAGAGGAGCTGAGAAGCATGTATATTCGTGACCTTAGAGGCTTTATTATATTTTGGACTAAAGGTAACCTGCAGTGGTCCACTAACCATGGATTGACAGTTGAAACCATTGTTACGTATTCCACAATGGAATATTCTGCTACTGAGCTCCCTGTTGCTGAAGAAGGCATACGTTCTGTGGCTGCCACCAGTAGCGAGATTGCCATTCTCACCAAGTACAGACTTTTCTATGGAAGCCTGGACATGTTCTCCAAACAACTGGTACATATAGCGATGACAGGTGCCAACAGTACTGTTGATCACGGTGAGGTGATCATGTTTGAGAACACCGGAATGCTTTGCATCTTGTACCCTGTTCCCAGCAATGAATCCGAATTTTACAATTTTCGGAAATGCAAGATCAACATACAGGCCACACTGATGACTGTGCTGCCTCCGCTGCCACCCTGTCCTGTGGAGGTCCTCAGTGGTGAGTTCCACCACAAAATGTATTACATGGATATGAAGAAAATGCTTTATTTTGATGTTATATTTGTGCCCAAGCCAGGGACTGGGTCCTTCCCATATGTGACAGTGAACAACCCATATGTCCTGGCATTCAAAGCACAGATTGTACAGGATGGCTATACCTACGATGGAAACATGAAATATCGCTTAGAGATTATATTGTCACAGCAGAACGAACTCGAAAGCATTGATCCGCTCAGCCTGAACCGTCCTGGGTTGTCTACCATCACTGTGGATGTCTACAACAAAGGCTTATTCTGCATTGACATGCATCCCTTGACAGCACTTATTGCAGTGGATTGTCCACCTACCAAAAATATAAAACTATTAAAAAATGCAACAGCATGCACCAAAGGTCTCTTTAATCAGTATGTACTACAGACTAATTTCACTTATACAATTCATGCGGATGCATACGACCCAAGGTTCCTTGGCAGGAAATCTGTAAATCACAGCAATCTTAATGTTTCATATATGTATGAGCAACTGGGATGTCCTCTAATCTTATATTTTGACAATCCTTGGCTTCCAACTCTCGAACTGTGGGAAGACAATAAATTTGTGGAATACGTTCCTGCTGACTTTGTACTGTTTGAGATAAACGGGATGCACACTTATGACTACCTTCTGACTGAAACAGAAGCTAATTGCCTTTCTGAGGCCCAGAATTGGAGCAGCTTATTAAACAGTTCTGAAGGAAACCCACATTACGCATGGAACAGGCATAATTATGAGAGTTGCAAAGTGGCCAGAAATAATTCTGCACCCTCATCGTCAAACAAGTACCAAGTTTTAAACCTGCATGAAAAGAACAGGGTCTTATTTCAGCAGTACAATGGCATTTATATCTTCAAAGTCATTGTGGTGGATCCGTTCTATAGCTACTGTGAGCTAACTACTGTTTTCAGTGTCTATGTGCATGGTGCTCTCCCGCACTCGGAGATCAATCCTGGCAAAACGCTGATTAGTTTTCTGGTTCTCATATTTGGCTCCATTTTGATAGTTTACTGTTTTCCTAAACTACTGAAGGAAAATGCAAAAATGAAATCTGTGTGGACCTAACACTTCAGCCACCACTGCCATGCTCAGAGTGACAGGATAGCCTCATATGAGTGGAACAACACTATTGTTTGGATTCTGAACAGATCTTTTTAGGCGCTAGATTAACAAAACGTGGGCTTAAGGGATACATTGCTTAAGGAACTTGACTGTTTGTTCTCTGACTGCAGACATAAGCTATGCCTTAAAAAGGTTCCTATCTATTTAATGTGTCCATATTGTGTTTTGTTTTTTTTTGCTTTTTACATAAAATCCAATCAACATTGCTATTTTGTCTCAGTAGCTTTTGTTACATGTGTGTGTGTTTTGACGTATCTGCTTTCTATTTCTGTTCTCTAACCCTGGAATTATAGTTAAGTGTGCTAGGATGCAATCCTAACCAACTTTCCAGCACTGGCATAGCTTTACCAGTGGGGCATGTGCTGCAACCTGCAGTTGACGGGCCATCACAAAGGCCTCCTTAATGTAAGGCAATGTTTGTTCCCTTATCTTGGAGTTGCATTGCCCTTACCCCAGTGCTGGAAAATTGGTTAGGATTTCACCCTTAGGGACCACTTTGATTCAATTGTACTTGCTATAGGAACATTAGTAGCTCTCTGTAGTTATGCTACTTGGATCTATCACCTTCAGCTGCTCCTTCACACTTCTCCCTGCATTTCTACAGGCACACACACACCTTTCATGATACTCACTAGGAGACACAGTGAGTGGGGCAATCCAATCTGGAAGCAGAGTGAGTCCATTTACACAGCCAGCTGGTTTGGTTGCCTCAAGTGGCAGATTGGTGGGGGATACACATCTCTGTCTATCTACTTGCCTCTGCTGCTCCTCCTTCTCTTTCTACCCCTTGGGTTGGAAAGGAAGAGGGTTTAGAGAGGAAGAGGAAATTTTGAGGGGAAGAGAGTGCCGGGCTAGTATGGTGGAGATTGGAAGGAGCAGATGATGGGACATCATCAGGTAAGGAGTGTAGCATTTGGCATCAACTATAGTAGCCTGCCCTACAGCATCTTGGGCCTGCCCTGCATATCATTACCTGGGTAAATAATTGCATCCACCAAACTGCACTGTGAAATTGCTTTTTTGATCCAATTGCCAGGGCTATGTACACACAGTCAATTAAAGGGGGTTAAAAACACCAACTGGGAATAGCATAAATTAGCTTTTCAGGAGGTTGAACAAGTGCATATTGCTTTTATAACCATCCCTACCCCACAACAACTGAATACTGGCATTGGGCCCAATCCTATCCAACTGTCCAGCACCAGTGCAGCCACAATGCAGCCCTGAGGTAAGGGAATTAATGTTCCTATACCTTGAGGAGGCCTCTGTGACAGCCCCCCCCCCACTGGATGCAGTGCGCACCCCATTGGCACAGCTGCAACAGCATTGGAAAATTGGACAGAATTGGGCCTGTTGTCTATTGCATTGTTCTTCAACCTTGGGGTCGGGACCCCAATGGGGTTGCAAAGCCAACTGGCAGACCTCCCACTATGTTTCATGAAGCTAATGCCCCATGTGCAATTCTCCAGGACCCCGCGGAAGCCTCTCTGAGGCTCCTAATGGGGGTCAGAAACTGTGCTTCTGGTTTCCCTGAAGCACAGTTTATAGCATTGGGGAAGCCTCAGGAAGGTTCTCCAATGCAGAATCAGGTCGCACGAGGTTCCTTGAGCTTCAGGTGAGTGGGGTGGATTTCTGCACAGGCGGTGGCGACAGCCCGCGGGGGGTGCCATCACAAACCTTTGCCCCGGGGTGTGGGGTTGTGAGGTCACAGCAACTTACTGGAACAAAATAGGTTGAAGACCACTGAACTAGAAAACCAACAAGTGAAGGCAGAGGTGCCCCAGTCCTGTTTGGGTTCTTAGCAATGGTGCTAAAATAGCTTTCACTAGTGCCAGACTTCAGGAAAATTTTTCTGCCCTCTCTAATAAGAAAATTTGGTTACAGTGAACAGTGCTGGAAGGGCAACAAGGGTAGGGAGTGAGCAGTGACAGGGACAAGAAGTGGGTGGATAGTACCCAGGAAGGGGGAGGAATTGACGGTGGCTCCCCAGTCTCATACTTTCTTTATTTATTGGGTTTGTGGCATGAAAATGGTCAAAGACCACTGATCAATGAACAAATGTTTGTTCACCAAGCTCGTAACCCTATTGCCTGACCTTGAGGCAAGGTCAGTCTAGGGATCAAAGGGAGTCTTCCCCTCCAGGAAGATCTGGATCATCCGACTCTGCCTGCCCAAGACAGAGGAGCTTCCCAAATGCCAAGACTGAGCCACTGGAAGATACCAGATTACCTGAGTAATGTGATCAACACTGAGATTCCAAAACTATTATGGAAGAACTGCCACAGAGTTTCTCTGAAGCTATTTCTATGTAGTTAGTGACCTATAACGTTATTGGATGAACCTCCAATAATGGCCCTGTCCTTTCCCTCCAACAAGGGGAAAAGAAAGTGTTTTCTTTCAAACAACTGTTTAGCAGCCCTAAAAACAGACCTACAAAAGGGTTTAAGGCAAGAAGGTAGCTATCTGCCATGAGCTTACAACTCAAGCACCAGTAAGTGTTTAAGGACCATCCCATATTGAGAAACTCTGTGCAGAGGGGGTATTGGAGAATCTTTCCTCCAACCTTGCATTCTCCACTTTCCATCAATTCCTTACTCCCTTATGGCCCAATCCTATCCAACTTTCCTGCACTAGTGCTGCCGCAATGCAGTCCCGAGATAAGGGAACAAATGTTCCCATGCCTTTAGGAAGACTCTGTGAATGCCTGCCCACCACAGCATGCAGTGCACTCCCTGTTGGCACAGCTCCACTGGCACTGGAAAATTGGATAGGATTGGGCCCTTACTCACTGAATTGTTTTTTCCTACAGTTTTGGATTAATGGCAGAATTGAGAAAATAAGACAGAAGTGATCAAAATTTTGCCACCTAAACTGCCACTTTTAAACTCTGCTTGAATGCTATCAGAACATATTAAAGCAATAAAGGGGTAAGCAAGCTACCATTGCCTTCTCCACAATTGTCTCTTCAATCCACTTTGATTGACAGGCAGCCCAATCCTAACTTGTGTTGAAACAGGCGGCCTGCAGGCCTGCACTGTACCCAGTGCAAGTTTTGGGCTGCTCTTGGGTCAGCCTGAGGCAACGGAAGGCTTTTCCCCTTACCCTGGGGAGAGCCACAGTAGCCCCAATGGGGCTAATTGGATCTGCACCACCTAAAGAGGTGGCACAAATCTGAGCAGGCCAGGACTGCCCCGGGCCGCCCAGGAATGTGGCTAGGATCCAGCATAAGTGCTGGATCCCGGCCCTGCCTCTTGCTCCCTGCCCACCTGCCCCCTGGAATGCCGCCCACCCACCCTCCACCCACTCCAAAATGCCTCCCTTATTACTCCTCCCTGCCCCCCCCCCAACTCCTGCGCTGGCTCAGCCAACACAAACTCACCTAGTTCAGGGCCAGCGTCGGCGCAGGGAGGCCGGCACACATCCATGCACTGGGCCTATCTCCCCTTTTGTTTGTGAAAGTGCTCTACAGTACTTTCGTGACAACGCTTTGGATTGCACCCTAAGCAGATAATGTCAACTGAAGAGACAATCCAGGGAGCAACAAGGCAGCTTCACCTCCCTACTCAAAGATGTTGCACACTCTTTGTGAAACGATTGTATCAGAAGCCGAAGAGGATGGGAAACTAGTTGCAACACATAAAAAGCCATGTCAGACTGCCACCTTTGTGGTGTGGGAAGGCTTTCTAGATTGTGCATCCTCACAATCATTTCCCTTGCCCCCTTTTCTATCACACAATAATATAGTAAAACCCCACAGTTCGGCATCCACTTTTCAACACTCCTGATAGAACAGCATCAAAATGCATGCCAGGCTGCCTTTACAGCAAAGTACCCTTATTTTTTCCTATACTTTTTCATAAGTGTGGCCTTCCTTATTAGATTTCTGTGAGGAAAGGCACAGACAAAGATTGTGAGGAGCTTTGGAGACTGAAGACACCATGAAAAACCATTGGGGGAAGATCCAGGTGGCTGGGGTTTGGCAGCTTTTCTAGTTACTGCCATTGCCTGGGCAGCAACGGTGGTGCCTCAGCCCAAGCGCAGGCCTCTCCCTTCTCCATCACTTTTGTTTTTGCCTGGCCCTGCTGAGAGTGGCGAAGGAGGCACCTGTGCCTGCCACTAAGGACTACTTTAGCCCCATGATTTCACATTTCCATCCTAATGTGCCAGCACTGGCAGCTCCTGTTGCCCCTCCAAGTAGGGCTGGGGCCCATGACAGGGCAGGCAGCTGCTGGCATCACTTGGCTTTATTTTAAGGCTCTGTGCAGTGTCTTTGGTTTATGGACTACCTTGAAGCCTTTGTTTTCCCTCTTGATAGCATGACTTATCAAATAATTCAGCACCACCTCGGTCTCAAAGGTGCTGGATTATTATCAGAAGTCTCCTGTATTTAGATTTAAATCATGCTTTAGTGTTACAGTTGAGGCATTCAATCTGTGGGTCCCGACTCCCTAGCCTCCAGGGGCATTGCCAGGCATCTCTGGGAGAGAGGTGGCTGCAGCTGCTTTGCTCTGCTCAGCTCAACTGCAGGTGCTGCCTCCTGACTTGCTGCTTTTCGAGGCTGAGAACGAGGTGGGTGGGGCAGCATGGGGTGGGGAGGGTGTGGGAAACATGGTGGGGGGAGGTGGGAGAGAAGGCTGGCTGGGTAGTAGCAGAGGTGTTGCATCTCAACAGCACAGGGTGCGCTCCTGGCAGGCTTCAAACTGGGAGGGAAGCCTGACCTGGAGAGAGCAGCAAAGCACTTTCCTCTACTTGGGAAAGAGGGAGCCCAGCCTGCTCTTGGGGGGGGGGTGTCCAAATGCCTCAGCCTGCATTCCTCCGACTTGCCTGGGGGAATAGGGGTGGCATCTGCATGTTGGGGTGTATGTGTGTGAGCAGCCCCCATCTACTTTGGGGGTGAATTATAATCTTGCTGGGTGTGGCTGCAATCCTAGCCACACTTTCCTGAGAGTAAGCCCCATTGACTCAAATGGGACTTACTGCTGGGTAGACCTACATAGGCTTGGAATCTGTGTCAGCTTAACCAAGGATCCTCACCTTTATCTTTTTCCTCCCCCTTCAAAAAAGAAAAAAAAGCCACTCTTGATGGCTTTGTCTCCAAAAATTGATTAAAAAATAAAAACACCCATTCCTTTTCAGCCACCCCCTTTTTCCTCCTGCCTCCTTTGGGGGGGGGGGTTACTTCCCATGTTAGCTGCTATTATGACAAAAGGCACAATCCTAGCTAGGTCTACTCAGCAGTAAGTCCTAATGTGTTCAATAGGACTTACTCTCAGGAAAGTGAGGTTAGGATTGCAGCCAAACAGTCTCTGGGTCTCAGTTTGCATATACACAAAACAAAGTCTTCACCTCCCCCAGCAAATTCATCACTTCCCCCCTCCCTTTCCAAAACCCTCCAGGTGTGCTGCTAACAAACTCAGGGCACAATCCTAACCAGCTCTACTCAGAAGTAAGTCCTATTTTGTTCAATGGGGCTCACTCTCAGGTAAGTGTGGTTAGGATTGCAGCCTCAGAGTGTTGGCAGCTGTTTTTTTGTTTCCAGTCTATAATTATAACACCTTCATCCCCATTTTGGGGGTAACTGTGGTGAGGTGTTGTAATGGGGAGCCATGGCCAATGGCCACAAGGATCAGGGGAGTTTGAGAACCACTGGTGTTACAGTGTAGTGTTAAGTCCTTTAAATTATCTCAGCTGTTCTTATCACCACCCTGAAGGATAACAGGATAAAACTAATAAATCATTTGGCAGATGAGAGTGTGAAGTGATCACAATTTGTCTACCACTGACTAAATTACTGATCAGAGTGGGACTTTCTAGCTCCTGCTAAAAAATACCAGTTTGCCATTGTTTTGTTGAATCATGAATGAGCTGATAAATCCAGGCACCCTTTGTCCCATTTTCCCTTGAGAAGTTAACCAACCTTAAATTTTTTGTTATTCCAGAAACATCATGAAATAAATGAGTACTATGAATATGGTGCACATTTATTTTATTTACAGCACATAAATATAAATTTTTGAAAAGCTTAATTAACTGGTAATTTCTTAAACAGATCAACTGAATTGTTATACTTACATAATAAAGTAGATTAGTTTAAATGACAAACATTTCATGATAATGAAATACAGGTCCAGCCTATTTATACACTGATTTTTTATGCACTGATTTGACTCAGCACAAATGGCCACTGCAAATGAGAAGGAAAGTGCTGATCCCTAGAGAAGGGGAATAATGCACCCCTTTAAAATCAGTTTAAAAAACTGAACAGTCCTTTAACAATAGCCCCTTAATGAGAGGGGGGGCAGCTGGTTGACAATCTATCAATCCTTCCCTCTCCAGCGGCCCCTCCCTTCCCCCTGAGTACGTGAATGAAAGGTGATCCCTTTGCATTGGTGAAGGGAGGGGCTGAGTGAAGCGCTTGGAGGATGACTGATTGATGGATTGTCTTCTTAATGACTCTTATCTTAGAGTTGAAAGGTCAGTAAGGCTGTTTTTAAATCACTGGAGCAAAGAAACTTTGTTTTTTAAATTGATTTGCTATAGTGTACTTGGAACAGAACCCACAAAAAAGTGTACTTTTTTGTACTTGGAAGGGAACCCATGCAACTAATGAGTCTCAACCTGTAGTGCATTTTGTACTGAGATGAACATGAAAAGATTTAAACTGCTTTTAAAAATTCTAGAATATTAAAGGGTCAGTGGCATCACTAGGATTTGTGTCACCTGGTGCGGGAGGCCTGCACATCACCCCATGTAGTGGGTGGGGCAATGCCCCAGGTGGGCATGGTGATGTACCATTGCCCGCCCTAACTGGTTTTTTGGGCTGTATCTTTTGTTATAACACAGACATTTCAATGTAGTTTGTTTCATTGCAATCTGCATGAATTACACATTGATTGATATATAACATGATGGGATTATTCCTCCAAATTCTGATTTTAGTGATTTTGAAAACTTGTAGAGTTTCACACGCACCTCGTGTCAACTTACTAACACATTATTGCAGCAGTTCTCAAACTTTTTAGAATGACAATCTGTCCAGGACCTATTGGAAGTGATGTCATGGCCAGAAGTGACATCATCAAGCAAATTAAAATAAATAATTATAATTAATTAAATTAAAATAAAATTATTAAATAAGGGGAGCCAGTCCTGTTCCACCAAGTGAATGAAGTAAGTCCTATTGTGGTCAATGGGGCTTACTCTCAGGAAAGTGCAGGTAGGAGTGCAGCCTGTGAGCTCAAGCCTATGCATGTCTTCTCAGAAGTAAGTCCCATAATGGTCAATGGGGCTTACTCTCAGGAAAGTGTGGGTAGGATTGCAGCCTGTGAACCCAATCCTATGCATGTCTACTCTGAAGTAAGTCCCATAGTAGTCACTGGAGCTTACTCTGTAGTCTGCCTGCAATAACAAAAAGAATCAGTGAGCTCTTCAGCCCTTCCAGTGCCCAGTTTAATGTTCTTCTACTTTAAGCATATCAGAATAAAGACACACCTGGCTTCGCAAGTGCAAAATAGAAAACTTTCCCCTTACCATTCAAGTCTCTTTTTTGTTCTTTTTAAGGGGGGGGGGAGGCTGCCTTCCATCGGATCTGGACCCTTCTGGTGTCCTCACATTCCCCTTTGCCTGGCCTGACGTGACTGTGAGGGTGCTTTGCTTTCCATAGGGTCCATAGACTGGGAGGGAGGCAGTTGGGAGGGAAGAACCTCCTTCTCCTGTGTTTTTGGGGGCTGCACTCATTGAATGAGGACCATTCTGACGTTCTTGGAGTCTCTCAGCCTACCTGGACAAAGGCAAGTTCGTCTACTCACGAGTAAACACGGCCACGTGGTTTTGTTTCGGGCTCAGACTCGCAGCTGGGAGGGGGGACTTTCGCACACCCCGCACCCCCGTAGCGACACCAGTGTAAAGGGTTATATGCAATTTGCAAGGAGGATAGGCTATCAGAACATAAGAAAGTCCCAATTTAACTTTTAATAAGTTTAAAAGAAAAACAGTATAGGATTTGTATTTTGGAACCTATTGAACTTCATGTAAACAATATAATTAACAACAGATGGCTTAAGCCAAAAAAAAGGCCAAAAAGGGTCTTTGTCCTAAATTGCTTCCTAATACAGCCATGAAAATATTAACACATGCTATAAGGTTTTGACAGCAATAAAGTTGCATTTGACAGGGTCTAAGGTGTATAAGAATTTCCCAATTCTGTTATGAGGAATCTTAATGTTATATTGTATTTCTACTTATTTAAAAAACTTTCAGTCCAGTGTACCTGGCATTATGAAACAGAAGGTGACAAGGAATTGCAATAATGTTGGAATTTTATCTACAACTTTGAACAGATCAAATATCAAGGTTGCAAGTTCAAAGAAATGCAGTAAATAATAGTACTTACAAATTTCTCCTCTTTTTGGTTTTTAAAATAATCCTGCAGCATGTCAGATGTTGTTATCATTTATCAGTGCAGACACTGAGTTCTGTTGACTTGTTTCAAACAAAGTAACTTGGTCCGAAAGCTTGGCAAATACCCATGTGGTTCCAAGATTATAAATTCCTGCAGGCCTTTAACTGCAGGCTAGATACTTCCTAGCTTTTCAGATGAAGTTTGCATTGTATCTGTCAGAGCCAGGTAAGGAGCCATGGTTTTCAAGTGGACTGGCAAGAGAGAAGACGCAAGTGTCACATTTCTCCCAGTTGTTCCTGAAACTGGGACGTTATGCTTGGAACGTTGTCAAATTCACAGCTAACCAAGAACTGCATCCAAGAATGAGCCACTGAACCCCAGCACCAACGGGAAGGTAACCAGTAGGTAGCTTGCCTATGGGGCTGCAGGGTCCCTCCTCCCAGTTCTCCAAGCAGCAGCTTTTCTAGTTACAACAGTGCCCTCTCAGCTCTCCACCATTCGGCAGCCTCCATTCAGTTAGTCAGTTTGCCAATCAATCAGTTAGTCAGCTGGCCAGTCCACAAGTTAGCCCACCAGTTCATTGGTCAGTTTGCCAGTCCATTAGTCTACCAGTGCGTTAGTTAGTCCACCAGTCCGTTAGTCAGTCTGTCCTCTCTCCTTCCAGACTTTCCTCCATCTGCTACCCACACCCTTTTCTTTCTCCAGGTTCTGCTTTGATTCCTGGAGGCCTTGCTGCCTCCAAGTGGCTGCAGCTTTGCAGCACACTCACTGCAATCTAAGGCCCTGGTGTTAACCCCATGTTTCCCAGACCTGTCAGAGCAAGGGGCCACTGTTGACACCACATCCTGCCTCCTTGAAGGATCTTGCACATTTCCACTACTGGGGTATCTGGGCATTTTCAGGGAGGAACCAAGGATGTGTCAAGGGAGGAAGGGGGTGGATCCAGCGGCATCACACACACTGGTATTTATGCCCCATTTTTCTACTCACCCTCTACTTGGACTTACACTGGGTATATAGCTGACAGATTCAAGGAGACCCACAGGCAATTGGGCAGCTGCGGCTAAGTATTACTATTTTTATTTACCTCCTGCAGGCTGTTTGATTTCCCCATCACCATAGCATGCCTCACAACCTCTGTTGGCATGGCTGCATGTTATACCATGGCAAGGGATAAGATCAGGCAGTCAGCAATACTATGCATGTTTATCTACCAGTACGTTCCATGGTGTTCAAGGGGGCTGGTAAGTGTGCATCAAGCTGAAGCTTCACTTGATTTTTGCTGCTACCACCTTGTATATCAGTGTTTGTCCTCTACTGTACCACTTCACATGGTCCACCTATTCAAAGTACCACTGGACATAACTGGGGATGACATCATTGCCAGTTACTTCTGGGTTGGGAGGTCAGATGCAATGCAACAAAGAGGCCTCAGAGTGGACAGGAGGGCTTTTTTGAGCATGGAAAAGCATGCTTTGGAGTTCTGCCCGCCAAGCCTCCTACTACACTTTGCTGTGTCACGTTCCTCATCTCTCTGCTGGGCAACAGGTGTTCAGGGATTCTGCGAATACCACCAGACACCACATGTAGCACTCATTGAGAAACACTGGTGTATACCCTCTCATGGATCTTCATCAATTCTGATTTCCAGGTGCACTGTATTGTCTTCTGACAAAAAAAGATGCTCAGTTAATGTGAAATTCAAAAATACTGTATTCGTTTCACAGGAATATTTAACAGTTATCCTTTGATTAATAAGGTGCATATTTTTAATTAAAGCAAAGTAATTAATGAGATTAAACAGTTTTCCTTTTTTCTGGTTTCCATGGCATGTGCTTATTGGTTGCATTCTGGTGTCAGCAGCTCACTGTGCAGTTTACTTATGGATGAGCAAGAACTTTTAGCAGGTTAACACTGTGCTACATACTCTTCAGAGTACAACCCCCCATAGAAACTAATTTTTTGGAATACATTAGTTTACACAACTGAAAATTGCAGCCCCTGCTGTGATCTCAATCGGCCTACTCAACTTGGTGTGTATGTATGTTTCTTTCCAAAACATCTGCTTCTTTCCATGATCATGAAACATCCTATGCAATTTTTTTGAAAATAAAAGCTGCAAAATGACTCATTCAATTGTAGTAGTCAATTTTTAGTTAATAAATGGCTTAGGACCAAATCCTATCCAATTTTCCAGTGCCCGTTCAGCTGTGTCAATGTAAGCCCCATTGAATACAATGGGACTTACAATGCAATCTTATGCTTGCCTACTTGGAGGTAAGTGATGTTGTACAATTCAAAATATCACAAGAATACAGGAGTTGGTTAAAGCCATGTAATGGAAAGTCTGCTCAACATATGCAATAAACAGAGCCAGGATTAATCCAGATAGATCAACACTAGCCACAGCGAAATATAATCCAGATTTCAAACCACATGAGAGTTTACATTCATTATCTTCAGATAATGAAGAACTTTTTCACAAGTTCTCTTTCAGAAAGTTTAGTGTTTTCTTATAACAGTAAAATCTAGAAGGGGAATCAAAATCCAGTTTACAGCACAATCCTATGGATGTCTACCCAGAAGTAAGTGCCATTGTGTTCAGTGAGGTTTACTTCTAGGAAAGTGTGTATAGCAGCATTTACCAAACTGTGGGTCGCAGCACACCGGTGGGTCATGACCAGATTTTTGGTGAGTTCGGAAGTGTTGAGCAGAGCTTCCAATGTAAAAGTAGGTGATGGCAAGTTCAGATAATTAATTGCCTCAAGTCCCGAGGCGATTCAAAAATCAAACAGCTGCTAATTACCCTGCAAACAGCGCAGCTCCTGGAGTTTGCAAGGTAGCTGCTAATTGCCTGCAAAAGATGTTAGCAGCTATCTTGCAAACTGCAGGAGCTGAAATTTTTTACAGTGCAATTAGTAGCTAACTGCCCTCTAAAGAGTTCAACTTCTGCAGTTTGCAAGCATGTGTAAATGTAGAGAGATAAATATATCTTAGTTGATGCCCCCTAATTAAAAAAAACAAAAAAAAAAGAAGTTTTTTAAACAATTATTTTTCTAGGGAAAAATGGGAAACGAAGGAGAGCATTCATTAAAGTTCATTTGGCAGCCTCATTGACAAATGGATCAATTTTTTGTAAATAAAGAAAAAAATTATCACGTGTGTGTCTGTGTATGTGCATCCTTGGCCCTTGGTTCATCCTTGGCCCCTTGTGCATTCCTGGAACCCCCACAGATAGCAAAATCTGCAGATGATTGAATCTACAGATTTTAGGGCCCCCAAACCCTCAAACGTAGCTATTTACAGCCTTCTGAGGGCTAGGGAGACACCCACAGCCCTGAGAAGGTCTTTCAGAGGCAACAGGAGCACAGCTCCCAGGTTCAGCCTGGACCTGCTTGTATGTTCAGAACTTGCAGATGATCAAATCTGCAGGTTCCAAATCTGGGGCCAACTCTCTCTCTCTCTCTCTCTCTCTCTCTCTCTCTCACACACACACACACACACACACACACAAACAAACACACTTACTTCAAATGAAAGAAAACCAGAGGGGTTTTTTTTTTTTTTTGCACTTTTTACAGCACTGTGGAGGTGCTGCGGGGCCTGCAGAGGGGGTTACAGACCCCCTGGAGATCCATAGCAATCCCCAGATATGTTTAAAAAAGCCCCTTCCCCCCAGCAGTAGTGCAATTGTGGTGATTGTAGTGCTACCCCTCTCCTTCCCCACAAACATACACTGGGGTATGTTTACCTAATATCATATGTCTGGTCAGCATACAGCATACCATCTTCAAAACAAAACATCTGTGTAATCCTAAAGGAATGTTCTATCCTCAAATCAATTGGTTTATATAGCATCCTATCCTGGGTATTCTCAAGGGAAAGAGATAGAGAAAGCCTCAGGACTGCTTATGGTGCCTGGAAGCCTGCTATCTCCACAAATGCATGCACATTCCTATGTCAATTTCATGAGTTTACAGCTAAAGCCTGTGATAAGAGAAATTATTATAAAGATTTAAAGTTTCACCCAAACTCCTGAATTCTCTCTAGAGCAGTGTTTCTCAAACTGTGGGTCGGGACCCACTAGGTGGGTCGCTAAATGTGTGAGAATCACTGCTCTAGAGTCTTCTGTTTCTACTTGTTCTGTGGTACAAGTTTTAATTGTGCTGAACCGATTGTGAAAGTCCATGAAGGTTCAACTGTTTACATATGTGTGTGGGCAAGTGAGGCGTAAATGCATGTTCATTTCAATGGTATGTTTGCACTGCACATATCAAAGGTGAACTGGATACACATTCAATTCTCTTTGAAAATCACTGCACATGCTACACCTTAAGTGATCCTATCCTCCAACACTATCCTCTGCCCCTGCACGGATGCAGCATTGCCAAAAAGGGTGCACTGCATACCGTGGGGGAGCTATCCCAGAGGTCTCCTCTGGGTAAGAGGCATTTTCTCCCACCACTCCCACTTAGCCTCCCCACCAGCTTACTTGGGTTGACGAACCTTCAACAACATGTCATTGTGCGTGGAGCCACTCCGGCCACCCCACTGATGCTCCAGCAATGCACTGCTTGGCACCCTCCTGGAAATGGTTTTGTGACTGCTGTAAGACAATCTCAGCTGGTGGAATGCTTGTTCTGCCAGCGGATTAGCCCAATAAGGTTGAGCTGTAACATACATACAGAAATTTATACTGACATGGGGACAACACAACAATGTTGGGGACAATGTTGGGGACAACACAACAAAGCTGCAATTCTATGCATATTTACTTGGGAGCAAGTCCCATTACAACAAATGGCACAACTGCTGAATCAAAAGGTTTAGGGCTGAGCTGCAAAAGATTCATGTAAGTGAGATTGTACTGCAGCTGCTTGTTCAGAATTATGATGCATCTCTCTCCTCCCAGAGAGCTGGAGGACTGCTATTAGTTGGAGGACTGGGGAGACATGGAATAAAATGCTCAACCTGCTCAACCATGAAGCTCATAGTATAACCAGTCACTCTCCTTTGGCCTGACCTACATCACAAGGTAGTTGTGGTAGAATAAAAAGGAGGAGGCAGGGCTCTTTAGAGGAAGACTGGAATATAAATATAATAATAAATAAAGGTATGAAACTAGGTAGGAATTGTGAAACTGTGGAAATGATACACCATTTATTTGCTGGATAAGAGGGAAGGAGCTATGGAGGTGGAAGTGTCAAACATAAGGCTGCTAGAACAAATTGTTCACCCTGGGAACAATTTATCTAGCCCCTGTTATAACTTGGCTGTCCCAGCTTGATAATATCTTGAAAATATGAACAAGATTTGCACATTTTCTTTTCTGTCATTTTCAGCTAATGAGTTCCTAAGTGAGAACAAAGTGCTTATTTCCAGCCATCATCTGCTTAGTGACATCACTTCCTGCTTAATGATGTCACTTCCAGCCCTCACTGGCACCATGAATGCTAACTTTGACATCCCTGGCTTATGCTGTTGGCTCAGAACTCAGCTTTGGGTATGTCCTATATGGTTAGTCTGGTGTACAGCTAAGATTCCTTGTTCCACTGCATGTGATTGTCTACTTAATGGTGAGAATCTACAGCCATACTACCCGGAATGCGCCCGATGTGGTATAATGTACTTCAGCCTTGAATGTATCTTTTTAACAAATTCTTTCTGAGAGTTATAGGGCATAGTATGTTAAGCTAAGCCAATCAAATAGTTAAGCCAATCAAAAAGCTGAGTTCCCACAACAAATCAAGAGAGTCTTCTGAAGTCAGGCAGCCACTACTATCATCCTGAAGGAAAATAATAAGGCCTTCAAACTGCACAGTAGAAAGATTATCCCACCAGTCCTCATCTTAAATCAAATTTGTTTAAATGCAAACGCAAACAGCAATCATAACATAATGTTCACAGCACATTAGCCTTTTTTAAACACTCTTTCCAACTAAAGCAAACATCTAGCAGTATGCTGTAACAGATAAATGTGTGACATTTGTAAGAATATTTCTGTATTTAGGACTAATTGATGCAAGAAGACTGAGCTTCTTGTACAGCAGCCACAACAATTGCTGTTTGCATCTTCATAAAGCAAATGATGCTTTGAAACACCAACAGTTTTATTTTGGAAGTTAGTGAACCTCTTGGGCACAGTGCACTAGAAACATAAGATCATTAGAAGTGCCCTGCTAGATCAGACCAAAATTTCATCTAATCCAGCATTCTGTTTTCCACAGTGGCCAACCAGATGCCTCTGTGAAGCCCATAAGTCAGTGGTTCTCAAACTGTGTGCCGTGTTGCAGTGAACGTACAAGGGCACCATGGGATGTCCCGGTTTTCATCTTCCCGGCTCTCCCACCTAGATCACACAAGTTCTTGCACAAGTCTCATGAGATCTCACAAGAATCACACAAGAGCTCACATGATCCAAGATGGCAGCATCCAAGAGAACTGGGAAGAAGAGGCCGCTGTGAAACAAGGGCACCATAGCCATGGTAAGTTTGGGAACAGCTGCCATAAGTTGAACCTGCAGATAACATTTCCAGTACAAGTACTATTGATTTGACTTGGATTTTCACAGTTCCACAAACACTGATCAGGTGCCAGAGTCAGATCAGCAGCATTTCATGGTCAACTCAATTCAAGACTAGCAATATTACTAACTTCCAAGCTCTCATGTAATTCAACTCAAGAACACCACCATAACTGTTTGAGTTCATCAGGTGTTGTGTTATATCTGCTATTAGTCCTAAATGCTTGTTCCTATGAACATAAAAAGTTACTTTCCATAGAATCAAGCAATTGGTCCATATAGCTGTGTGTTGTTGAGACTGACTAGCTGCAGCCTTTGCTGTTTCGGACAGCTTTTCCCAACCTTTACCTGGAGATGCCAGGGATTAAATGTGGCAACTATATGCTCTGCATACAAAGCATGTGCTACTATGCAGTTCTGGCTGCAATACTGCACAAGGTGTAGCAATTGCGTCATACAATGTAGGATTTCAACAAAACGGTCCCATTAGCAGTACTGTCACAACTCTGCCAATATCTGACAGCAAGTTTCAGAGTTGGAAACTTGAGTTTCATGACTAGGACTCAAGTTATGAAAATGTGTGATTTTTGCTGATTCATTGACTTGCGAGTCACACACTGGAAGTTTCTGAAAAACACTACAGTCAGGGTCCCCCCGACTCATGACTCGCTTTTCACTCCAACGACTTGAGTCAGGCATCAACTAAAACAGGTTGCACCACCTCCCTCTTGCTAGGAAAACCTCTTGTGTTCATCCAGGAAGCCGTTTTTGGTACGCGCGAGCTCTAGCACAAGCAGCTAGCAAGGTATGCTTTGTAATCAGAAATGGGCTGGGGGGATGGAGTGAAAGGGTTAACTTTTTTTATTTGTGCTCCAGAAAATTGGCAGGGTCTTGTGATGCTGCACCTGCTGCGGTTTCTGCAAAATGTTACAATTTTACCTGGGTTTTGCACAGAACCCAGACAACGAGGTACCTCCGCTGGTCCTCCACTGCATCAGTTGGCCGAAGGATGTGTCTCCACAACATCCATTGGCTGAAGGATGCATGTCTGATGCATCCATTGGCCAAAGGAGCATCTCCGGGAGAGGGATAGGTGAGGGGGGCAAGAGCAGCCATTTCCCCCCATTTGAACAAGTGGGTTTTGCAAGCAGAAGGAGGGGTGCAGGAGGTGGAGACAAGCGGAGGGAAGGGAAGGGGTGGGCTTAAGAACATAAGAAGAGCCCCGCTGGATCAGGCCAAAGGCACATCTAGTCCAGTTTCCTGTATCTCACAGAGGCCCACCAAAAGTTTCAGGGAGCACACAAGACAACAAGACACAACCTGCGTCCTGGTGCCCTCCCCTGCACCTGGCAAACTGTGGTAGCCTACCTCTAAAACCAGGAGCTTGCACATACCGCGTTCTGCATTCCTGCCTGACAGGTGGGATGGAGGGTGGGACAGCATGGAAATGTTTAAAAGGAATGCCAAGACACTCCTACAGCCCAATGAAGCCCCATTTCCCTCTACAGAGATGCGGCAGGTTTTTTCTAGCTCACTTGGCTCACGCTACCCCTGTTGCATGCCCTCCCACCTGGCTGAGTTGTGATGTACCTTCGCTCCCTGCCATGCCCGTGGAGTAAAGGGGGGTTTCCTTCATCACAGCTGGGGCAGGATCGTGCAGGGGAAGGGAAGAGGTGGATGCATTCTGCGCTGCTGCCAAGCATTGGGGTGGGCAGAGGGGGAGGGGGAGAGTTGAAAGAGAACCCCGAAGCATGCACACGGCCCAGCAGCAGCCTGTTTGCGGAGCTGCAGCAGGCTTTTTACGTGGGCAGGGTACTTGACTGGAGTCCTATCAAATCACGAAGGGTGACATGGCGACTCGGAAAGTGCTCCTGTTATGACTCGTTTTCAAGTTGAGTCACAGGGGGCGGTGACTCAAGACTTGATTCAAGTTGTGCCACACTGGGTTTTCCCATCCCTGGCAAGTTTTACGCACAATGTTATGTGCTGCAGTCACTCTACATTATGTGTTTGTTTTCCTGATGAAAGTGGATGAGATTAGGTCAGCAGATATAGCACTATGAACTTCTGGCAAATAACCGCACCCCCCCCCCCCAATGTCATGAAAGTTTCAATCACATGGAACTATGAGTAAAGCCACACCTATTAATGTATAGTGTGAAAACCCACATTACCTCAGCCAAACCACTCTCAGTGCTTAAGAGAGAAGGATGGACCTGCTAATTCTCTCCTGCAGATCTTCAGCTCAGAAAGGAATCTATTTTCACTCAGTTAGCCTTGCATTCAGTTCTGAAGCAAGTCTGAGAAATAAAAAATGTGTTAAGGTCTGGGTGGCATTTTCAGGAGAGTACTAACAGATGGAAGAAGGGTTAACCATCCCAGCCCCCCACTGTTGAAGAGACAGAGGATTGAGATGCCTGTGTTTTTCCTTATAACATGTAGTTCTGGCTGTAGTGAAGCCGGGAATCATCATCATCATCATCAACAGCAACAACGTACGTGACAAAACTGTAGGTCCTGCCTTTCTCATGACCAGGAAAATGCCAAAGGTGGCTTACAGCATTTTTCATAAAAACCAACATAATACACTAAAAACATGCAATAAATAAAAACCATAAGGGCCAGTAACTCCGTCCAATAAGCAATATAGCTAGGAGTGAAAATAGTGTCTCTGCAAACATGTAGCAAGCAACATACAAGAACAGGAGGCCACTCACCAAAACCACCACCCAAATACTTGTAAAAATAAAAATATTTTTAGCAATTACTAAAAAGCTCTCTGAATCTCCAAGAAGGGAGTTCCATAATTGTGGAGACTCTACAGAGAAGGCTTGCCCTCATGCTGCTATCCACCTAACCTAAATCAGAGATGGGGAGAGCACCCCCAAGTGATCTAAGAGGGTTGGCTGGAATGTATGGGAGAATATGATCCCTCAGGTAACCTGGTACCAAACCGTGAAAGAGGCTTTAAAGGTCAATACCAGAACCTTGAATTGGTCCCAGAAATAAATGGGCAGTCAGTGTAGCTGCCAGAGCAGTGGTCCAATATAATCAAATTGCTGAACTTTGGTAATCACAAGAGCTGCCACGTACTAGTTAACTAGTGCATAGGTGCAAATTCTAGATCATCTTCAAAGGTAGCTCCAAGTAGAGCCCATTTCAGTAATCCAGTGGCGATGTCACTAAGGCATAGACCACCATGATCAAATCTGATCAACGCAATTACAGCCACAGCTGGCACACCAGCTGAAGTTGGCAAATACACCCATGACTCTCCAGGACGAGCTGTGAGTCTAGGAGCACTCCTAAGCTATGTACTTGTTCCTGCAGGAAAAGTGCAACCCATTCAGATAGCTCAGTACCTGCATTGTGGATTTTTGGACTAGGCAGAAATTCATCTTGTCTGGATTTAATTCCAGCTTATTGACCCTCATGCGGTTCCCAACTGCCTCCAGATAGAGCTCCAGGACTTGAACAGATTCCCTGAAATTAAATGATAAGGAGAGATAGACCTGGGTGTCATTAGCATACTGGTGACACCCTACTCCAAATCCTTGGATGCTCTCCCCCAGTGGTTTCATGTTAATATTTAAAAGCATAGGGGGACAAAATAGAACACTGTGGCACTCCACACTGTAAAGGCCAGAGTGCTGCACAGGCATCCCCCAGCACCACCACAGGGGGCCCATCAGCCAAGAAGGAGCAGGACCACCACAAGACAATGCCCCAAGCTCCAACCTGGCCAAACAACCCAGAAGGACACCATAGGGCGCAATCCTAATCCACTTTCTAGCACTGTCATAAGAGAAGTGCAGCTTCAAGTTACGAAAACAAACATTCCCTTACTTTGAGGAGGCCTCTGTGCGTACCACCCAACTGCAGGATGCAGCACATGTCCCATTGGCACCACTAAGCCTGTGCTGGAAAGTTGGTTAGGATTTGAGCTATAGTCAATAGTTTGAAAACTGCTGAGTTGTCCAACAGGACCAGCAGGGATTCACTCCCTCTGTCTCATCCATGGTGCAGATCATCCCATAGGGGAACCAAAGTTGTTTCTGTCCCAAAGTCTAGCCTGAAGCCAGATTGAAAGGGGTCTGCACAGTGGCGTCACTAGGATTCGCATCACCCAGTGTGGGAGGCCTGCACGTCACCCCGTGCAGTGGACGGGGCGATGTACCATCGCCCTGCCCCCACTGGTTGTTTGGCTGTACCTTTTGATAGAACACAGATATTTCAATGTGGTATGTTTCATTGCATTCTGCATGAAATTACACATTGATTGATATATAACAGTGACGGCAAACCTTTTAGAGACCGAGTGCCCAAACTGCAACCCAAAACCCACTTATTTATCGCAAAGTGCCAACAAAGTGCAATTTAACCTGAATACTGAAGTTTTAGTTTAGAAAAAACAACTCATACATTAACATCTTTTACCTACTATTACTTGTAACCTGTAATGAACTTTTCCTCTAGAAATTTGTCCAATCCCTTTGTCACGGGTCGAGCCCTTGTCCGACCCCTGCCTTACCTGGCTGCAGGCCAGGGGCAGAACTGCCTAGCCATAGAGCCACCACCACCTCTCCAGCTGACCAGGTAAGATGTAGGGCAGCTGGGTGGGAAAGACTGTCCCCCCAGGGCTCACCTGACCTGAGCAGTGAGCAGGGCCGAGTCACCATTAACCACCAAAGAGGAGGGAAGCAGGCCAGGGTCAGGGCCCCTTTAAGCCTAGAGAGGGAGGAAG
Source organism: Tiliqua scincoides (assembly GCF_035046505.1). Classification (NCBI taxonomy): domain Eukaryota; kingdom Metazoa; phylum Chordata; class Lepidosauria; order Squamata; family Scincidae; genus Tiliqua; species Tiliqua scincoides. Next base: position 49,366,412 of record NC_089824.1, read on the forward strand.
GGGAGGAGCCGAGGGTGTGACTGGGGAGGATAAAAGCAGGGAGGCCTGTGATGCCAGGCAGTTCTGGAGAGGGAAGGCAGGAGGGAGCAGGAGGAGGCTGGCTTTGTAGCTGCGCCGGCTCCCGCTGCAGCTGCTGGTGCCTCCTGGGGTGGCGATCCTAGAGGCTCCCGCCTGGCCGCTGGGGTGATGGCGTGCATGCTGCAGAGATGGTTCTGCGTGCCCTCTGTGGCACTCATGCCATAGGTCAGCCACCACTGATATATAACATGATGGTATTATTCCTCCAAACTCTGATTTTAGTGATTTTGAAAACTTGCAGAGTCTCACACACCCACCCACCCACCTGTGTCAACTTACTAACACCTTATTGCAGCAGTTCTCAAACTTTTAGCACTTGGACCCACTTTTTAGAATGACAATCTGTCCAGGACCCATTGGAAGTGATGTCATGGCCAGAAGTGTCATGGCCATCGGATCAGGACCATTCTGGTGTCCTCACATTCCCCTTTGCCTGGCCTGAGCACAAGACAAGGCAGGGCTGCCTACTCATGAGTAAACGTGACTTAGTTTTACTTTCCATAGGGCTCAATATACTCGCAGCTGGGAAGGAGGGACCTCCTTCTCTGGTGTTTTTTTTGGGCTGCATTCATTGGATCAGGACAATTCTGACATCGTTGGAGTCCTCTCAGCCTGCCCTTTCCGATGGACTAAGGCAAGTCCATCTACTCACGACTAAATGCGGCCGTGTGGCTTTGTTTCACTTCCCATAGGGCTCAATATGCTCGCAGCTGGGAGGGAGGGACCTCCTTCTTGGGTGTTTTTGGGGGGCTGCATTCATTGGATAGGGACCATTCTGGTGTCGTTTGAGTCCTCTCAGCCTGCCCTTTCCGAAGAACTAAGGGAAGTATGCCTAGTCACGAGTAAACGCGCGATATGGCTCTCTTTCCATAGGGCTCCATGCATTTTTTCCTTTCTGGTTTTTTGGCCATAACTTTTGAAGGAAATGAGCTATTTCACTCTGGGCTTTTGCACTGCATTCCACTGGAACTTCCGCATCCAATGGTATATGGCATGATGGGGTTGCTCCTAAAACCGCGATTTTAGTGCATCATCCCCCCACTGCGCGTCATCCCCCCTTGCGCGTCCACCCATCATCTTGCCCCAGAAAGGAAGATTTGAAACTGGCCAATAGTTATCTAAACTGATAGAATCCAAATTAGGTTTTTAAAGGAGACGTACAAATGTGATTTTCAGGATGCTGGCATCATTCTGTCCCTTAGAGATGAACTCACAATCTATTCCACCCATCTGGCCAGACCAACCCCAGGCAGATCATATTAGCCAAGCTGGGCAAGGGTCAAGTGGGCATTAAGATAGTCCCAAGCTCCAGAGAATCCTATCCACATCTTCAGGCTGTGTAAGGTGAAAAGAATCAACATTAAAGGAATTGACAGATGTTGTTTTGTGAATCAAGAATCCAAATTATAGCAGATGTGAGTGGATTTTATCTGCAAGGTGCCTTGTAAATTTGTCACAGTGGTCAGCAATACACTCCAGTTTGCTCTCTAAAGGGCCTAGCAGATCAGACATGTTGGTGGAGCATGTTATACTAACTTTCATGATTGCCACAGAATCTAGATGACTTAAATCTCCAACCAGGAGCTTCCATCTCTGGTGCTCCTTTCATTCAGCCACTGAAGGCTTCAGAACAAAGAATGAAGTATTGTTCTCCTGGATCTGAAGATGGCTGTACCCTAATCTCAACAAGACCCTAATCTCTCATGTTTCCCAACCTGGTCCAATTATAAATATGCTCTTGCCAGGCCTGGGCAGCCACTAGACTCAGATATTGTTGTGGTTTCCCAAGCTCAAGTGTTGTTGATATCAGACAGCCTTCCTGTTGCGCTGCCAGACCTCCCAAAACCTACCTATGACGCTCAGCTAGCATCCATATCTGCTTGCTTACTGTTTGGTCTGCTGTTTACCTGCATCCTCATTCCAGACCAACCTCAGCTTTGGACAAAATTCTCAACCTAGACTCCAGCCTTCTTTTGTTATTTCCTAGCCCCTGTGGCTTGCTATTTAGCCACGACAAAAGCAAACACACAACCAACCCTGACTATTTCATGGAGAGGGGAAAGGTCCAATGTTTTCTATAACAAACTGAAACGTCTCATGGTATACTTCATTCAGAATCATGTATACAGTCACTTCGCATAAGTAATAACATGCAGGGTTTTTGACAGGCCTCACAAATCTCACGAAGGCAAGTTTTAGGACATCTATTTAAATGAACGCCATTTTTCATGTTGATGTTGCACTATTGCACCAAGAGTTAATGGTTAAGAGTTAATGGACTGCAAAGCTTCCTTATACTTTTACTACCTCTTCTCCCTATAACAAAACCAGAGAAGAATGGCAGGCATTTCAATGGCAGCGCATATTCATAAATGTATCTTGGATCTTACTGTTTAAAAGGTCACCCTCTCAGTTCAGGAATCAACCTTTTTCCCCCTTTAAATGAAGGTTCACCATATTATTAAAATGCAGATACACATGCCTAATATGACATGCATATGTAGAGTGCTGGCTATCTCCATTTATGTCCTTCTGTTTGTATGGCACCCTGCCCAGGAACAAGTTGGTTGAGCTGCTCTACTGAAGCATAACTGCCAAGCTATGATGGACTTTGATGGGCAGCCAACATCTATCTTGCTGGCCTGCTCCACTCCACATGATACCCACTGACACTCACTGGACATGCAAGGAATATTTCAAAGGCAAAATAAAAGGAGAGATGTTGTTATAAGCACATCTGGCTATGACAAGGCTTACTGCATTTTAAAGTCCACGCTGAAAAATACTATATTTTACCTATAAAATACAAGAAAATTAAAAAAAAATTATGTCCAACTAACAGTGCAATCACATGCATATTTACTTGGAAGTGAGAGTGTTTACAACTTAAACCTTTACACATCTCTGAAAGAAGATCCCATGATGGAGAAACAAAGAAAGTGGCTATCCTCTAAGAATATATTATACTCACTCACTTGGCAACCTTCAGTCTCTAAAGACTATGGTATCACGCTCTGAAAGGTGGTTCTGGAACAGCGTCTAGAGTGGCTGAAAAGGCCAATTCGGGAGTGACAATCCCTTCCACACTGGGAGCAAGTGCAGTCTGTCCCTGGTCTGTCTCCCTGGCTATGGGCCTTCCTTCTTTGCCTCTTTGCCTCAGACTGTTGGCCAAGTGTCTCTTCAAACTGGGAAAGGCCATGCTGCACAGCCTGCCTCCAAGCGGGCCGCTCAGAGGCCAGGGTTTCCCACTGTTTGAGGTCCATTCCTAAGGCCTTCAGATCCCTCTTGCAGATGTCCTTGTATCGCAGCTGTGGTCTACCTGTAGGGCGCTTTCCTTGCACGAGTTCTCCATAGAGGAGATCCTTTGGGATCCAGCCATCATCCATTCTCTCGACATGACCGAGCCAACGCAGGCGTCTCTGTTTCAGCAGTGCATACATGCTAGGGATTCCAGCACGTTCTAGGACTGTGTTGTTTGGAACTTGTACATAATCTTGATATTGTACATAAGACAAAAAATTGCATGTATGAACTATTCTTTCTACTACACGTGGAATCGTGAAGAAGCAGAGTTTACTGGATCGTCAGGGAGAAAATAATGTGAAAATAATTCAAAAAGTATTTTCAGATATCTCAAATCATGGAAATAACTGCTTCCTGCCCTCACTTGGACATATTTAAGAAAAAACAACAACGAGAGATTGGTATCTCTAAGCAGGGGTAGAGTGTGTTTTTACCCACTTTTTTTCTAGACTCAAACCAATTGTTAAAGTTAGCTACTGAGACAGTGGTGAGTGTTGCAAAGAATAGTGCCCCTTAGTCATCATTTCTGTGACTTCAAAGTGAGGCTTTGTCCTTTGGTGAAAGATTCAGTAAGTATCCATATACAGCATCCTTTGTGGCTTCCATTTTTTGTTGCCTAGCTCCTCTTGTCTCCTCTCTTCCTCTGCTTCTGATACAACTGCCAATATGAAAATGCCCAACATTACACTTACAACCTTTTTTAAAAAATCCTGTGTAACATGAAAAGGTTTTCCACTGTAGGTTAATTCTCATAATGTTGGGAGCAGCCCTTGGAATGCAGATCTTAAGTTACAAATCATTTTCTAGAAACCGCTGTCATGTCACATTTTAATTGCTGTTACTATTTTAGACAACAAAGCTGTTCCAGAGTTTGCCGGCATCAAGAAAAAGGAGATTCAGTGTATTTGCTTCAGATATGTTTTTAAAACTTGTGAGAGGAGAACTCTGAGCCCAAAGGCAATGCCCAACAAAAATTCCCACAGTGTGGCTGTAGAATTCCCTCCAGCTCCCATTTCACCATCCCCCTGCATGCTCGGAGATTATCTTTCTGTTACACAGGAGTATTTACATAGCTTTGGGCGGTTCTCTGGGAGTGGATTTCACTGGACTAGACTTAAATTATACACTTGCTTGGAAAGCAGCGACTGCTGTGGTACAAGCACAAACGTCTGCTCAAAAAGATTTCCTTTCTAGGATTATGTTTGGGTGAAGGAAAAAGTTTTCTGCCAGCTCATGCTTCTGTTTGTGCAGAATTTCTGAAGAACAGAAGACAAATAACTGGATTTTTCTCAGACTCCTTCAGAAGTCAACTATTTATTTAAATGATTTATATCTCATCTTTTCTCCCAAATAAATGGAGTGCTCAAGGTGACCAGCCTAATACTTGCTACATGGGAGTTGTGGATCATAGAAAGTTAAATACTATATTTTAGTGCTAGCTAGCGGGAAGAGATAGGCCAGTAATAAAATACAACTAATCAATGGGATTTTATGTTCTCAGAGGGTTGTATCCTCAGTTCTGCTTTTGTAAATAAAAGGTACTTTCATTGCTGCACAAGGGGAACAATTTTCGCCACTCTTCTTTCCCTCTGCAGCCCCCGTGTCCCTGGAATATTAACTCTTGAGCACTGGTGGATTTTCTCCATTGATAGTTCTGAAGCTCTTTTGAAGGGCTCTCCCTTGAAAAGGGTGGAAGGGTAAGAATAGTGGTGTACCTAGGGGGGCAATGGGGCAAATTCCCCAGGCATCATGCTTGGGGGGTTACGCCATGATGCGCTCCCCCCGCCACTGGATTTTTGGTGCTGTTCCAAACCACGACAAAAGTGGCTGCACTAGTGCAGCCACTGTCAGTGTGATTCTGGACTGCATCTGAGGGCTGCCCTCTTCTCCTCTTTAAAGAAAGGGGAGAAGAAGAGGGCAGTCCTCAGAATGGCCAGGTGACCAGTCAGAAGCAGCCTGTGCTTCCTCTGATTTCAGAGGAGGTGGTTGCCACTTCTGGTTCCAATGGACCCTTTCATGCTGCTGCTTCCAGCAGCAAGCTTTTCTGCACCACTGGAATAGGCACTTGCCTCCTGGGTGTCACTTCTAGCAGCACGTAAAAGCTCAGATGGAGCTTTTCACACTGCTAGCAGCAGCATGAAAGGCTCCATGGGTGCATGAGCTGCCTCCGTCCTCCCCCCTTTTTTAAAAGGAAGAAAGGAGGAGGCAGCGCAGAATTAACTGCAGTGATGCAGTGACATCACTGTAATTACTTCCAGGTCGGGGCGGAAGATGGGAGGTGACCTCTGGCATGAAAAGCACTAGGACCGCCACTGGATAGGAGCAACAGCACAATTCTATGCGTGTCTACTCAAAAGTAAGTCTTATCATGTCCAGTGGTGCTTACTCCCAGGAAAGAGTGCATAGAATTGCAGCCACAATCACCATGGGGGATGCTCAGCATCAAAGAGTTCCACGTGAGGCGTTGTCTTTTCACCAATTCCCAGAGGGTAGCCCTTTTGTCAGGACTGCATTTGGACCCCCTCCCCATTAGGACCCAATTTAATGTAATTGGGCTCAGTTGATTCCTTACATTAAATTAGGGCTAAATGTCGACATACTAAGGCAGGGGTGTCAAACTCGTTTCGTACAGAGGGCCGAAGTTAGCATTCAGGGCTTTAGCTGAGGGCTGGAAGTGATGTCATTAAGCAGAAAGTGACATCATTAAGCAGCAAATGGCCAGAAATCAGACCCTGTTCTCATCTAGAAACTCATTAACTGCAAATGACAGAAGAGAAAATCACAAATCTTGATCATAGTTCAAGATTTGGGAAAGCCCAATTTTCATGAGGGCTGCCCTTTCAGCTGTAACACTTCAGCAGCTGAGAGCCTGAGGGCCAGATAAAAAGCTTCTGGGGGCCGTATCCGGCCCCCGGCCTTATGTTTGACACCCCTATACTAAGGGAAAAACAAACATTTAAAGCTGCATTCAACCTCTGTAAGTGTTCCATGGAGGGCTTGCTTGCTCCCAAACATCTTAATTCAGCCCTTTTAATGTGACGGACCCCTGGAACTCCATTACATGAAATAAGGAGCAAGGAAACTGGAAATTCCTTTTCTCTTGGCTCTTAATCCAAGTGGAGAAGAATTTGGGGGCTTGCAAATTCATCTCTCTTTGTAATTGAGTTTTAACCAGCACCCCTAATTCACAGATAAAGGATATAACCCAGAAGACATAGTCTGGAAATGCCCTTTATTTCTGAATGACTAGTAAAGATGGAATTAAGAACTGCCAACTGATAGAATGTAATCAGTTAAGCCAGTTCTGAGGTGTCTGTTGTATTTTTAATAGCAGCCTGACACACACAAATTCAAAAGCAAATGAATGCAGCTCATAGCATGAAGATAACTGATAATTCTTTACACTTCTATAACTTTTTCTGCCTCTTCAAAGCACTTCACTTGTATTAACTTGATGTAGTCCTTCCAACAACCCTGTAAGGTCATATTATTATCCCTATACTGTAGCTGAGGCTGAGAGGGAATGGCTGGCTGAAGGCCACCTAGTGGCAAAGACAAGTTTTGAAATGGAGGAAGTCCTGATTTGCAGCTTGGTCTTACAGGACAGTAGCTCTTAGTGATGAGAAAAGCTTCACATGCTACATTCCTGTGTATCAAGCAGCTGTAAAGGACACAAGGAGGAGAGGCTATAACAGGTGGCAATCTTACATTGATTATGAATACTGTCACACAATTACTGCCAATAAATTGGTGGTGGTAGTTTGGATTTTGTGTACATATTCAATTACTGAGTTCATCTGAGCTTCCTGCAGAGCAACATACATATTCCACAGCAAAATATACTGCAAGCTGGAGCAAACAAGCTACTCAATAGGAAGGCATGGCAAAATAAGTCTAATGCCTGCTACAGAATTTTCACTACAATTGCAAATGACAAATCCAGACACAAAGAACTAATTTTAATAGCTGGATAAGAAGTTCTAGGTTCCTTTCAGAGTAAACTGAATAAGGCTGCAATCCTATACACCAGTGGTTCTCATTCCTTTAGCACCTGGACCCACTTTTCAGAATGAGAATCTGTCAGGACCCACTGGAAGTGCTGTCATAAATGGAAGTGACATCATCAAGCAGGAAAATTTCTAACAATCCTAGGCTACAATCCTACCCACACTTACCCAGGAGTAAGTCCCATTTATATCATTGTTAAAAGAATATACATAGTTACGTACTTGTTAGAAGTACAGGTCTGTAACGTTTTCCCAAATGCAGTCACATACCATGGCAGCATCAAATCTAATATATTGAAATGAATGGGGACCCACCTGAAATTGGCTTGTGACCCACCTAGTAGGTCCTGACCCACAGTTTGAGAAACATTGTATGCATAGTATACACACTGAACTTGGGACTAAATGGGACTTCTACGTAGACATGAATAGGATTATGCCATGAATTGAGTAAATTGAAAACTAGTAGTAGTAGTAGCAGTAGTAGGCTCTTTGAAGCTCGATCTTGAAATTTAACATTGAACACATATATCTTATAAGCACTGTATTTATAAAGAATAAGCCATACAATTTGAGAAGAGGGCTTTTCTAGCTGGAAATCATGACAATAGTACATGCTCTTTAATACAATGAGCCACACACCATGTGGCATGGCAAGCCTGTTCTTATGGACCCACTAAGCAGCTACTCCATCGTTATACCAGTGTTACCCTGGTCTAATGACACTGCAATCCCAAGTACATCAAGGCTCCAGCAACAATGTCAAAAACACAAAGATATTGGTAGAAACAAAAGCTGATGTTGCAACACCAGCAGCCATAGTAATTCCACTACCAATCAATCACAATGTTGCACACCGAGGACACCTCAACAATATTCATGCATCAAAGGCACCAATAAATGCTCAGTGAGAGTTGAACACCCTCATAATGTCACTTTGAGCACAATCCTATGCTTGTCTATTCAGAAGTAAGTCCCATTGTCTTCAGTGGAGCTTACAGTGCAATCCTATGCATGATTACTCAGCAGTAAGTCCCACTGTGTTCAATGAGGCTTACTCCTGGGAAAGTGTGTATAGGATTGCAGCCTTCTCAGAAAAGTATCATAGGATTGCAGACTCTGATCAATATACAAAGGCTCCACACTACTAGGCGTGACCAAAGCACCTTCTACAAAGTGCAGAACAAAAACAGAAGTCTTCAGCCACAAGCTCCCGGCATCCTCTCAGACAGGAGTCTGAATTTCCTGGCATCCCTTGGAGCAGCAGCCTACTGCCAAACAGTCAAGATGCGAGATGGTGAAGAAAATACGGACTTTCCAATTGCAACCTGCTGCCAATCCAAGCCCAACAAAAGAGGGGCCTGCAGAGAAAACCCAAAGGCTTCCCAGGGAAAGGTCTCAAATCTTGCTGTGGGAACAATGCTCCACAATTTTCAGAACACAGGCAAGTACATTGTACGTGCAAGTATTTTGCAAGAGAGTGGGTCACTGGCACAAAGAAGAATGAAACCCACAACAGCAAACTCACAGCAGGTAGTACCAGAACCTCCCTAATAGCTCAGTGTGAAAAAAAATGGTGTGATGGAAAACAGATGGAGACAGAATTCAAGAACTCCCTGTCATGGAGAGATGTTGTCATGACTTTTCAAAGGCTAACCTCAATGTTTTGGGTGTTCAACCAGCAACAATGATCTGAGATGCAAAAAGGGGGATGAGAGAAGCAGAATTAGAAATAAAGCAACCTCTAGACCTGGAGTTCTCAAACTTTTGAAACTAGTGGCTCCCTTGACTTATTGGGCCATTGCCCATGGCTTCCCATTGGGGCTATAATCCCACGCACTGTATAGGGCAGTGGGTTTTTTGCATAGATTCTGCAGCTCCCCTTGCTGGTTTTCATGGCCCCCTAGGAAGCCATGGATTCAGTCTGGGAACTCTTGTTTTAGACACATAGAGAAAGGTAATAGAAGGATGAGGTCTAGTCCATGCCTTGCTTAGGGGCCAGACCTATAAAACAGAAGGGCTTTTGTACAGAAGTAAATTCCTATTGAACACTGCAGGTTTAGGACCCATTATGTCCATTCAGGGTTGAAACCCTAGATGTGATATCCCACTACAAATGTTTCAGATCTCTCTCTCACACATACCCACACAGGTAACGTGTATAAGAATAAAAAACAGTTGTGTGCAGGGATCATGTGGTCAAATGGTAATTTGGCTGGGAAAGAAAAATCCCAAGGGTGAAAGGTTCAACAAAGGATTTGTTTTAGTGAGTCAAACCAAAAACAAAAGAATTCAAAACTGGGTCCTTACACCTTAATCTAGACAGACGAAATCTGTACCTGCCATTCAACTCAATACACAGTCCTATGCAGAAGCTGTCAGAAGAAGATATGAGAAAAGGGGAGGAGAGCAGAACCCTTTAGAAGGAAACAGGGCAGAGTGAGAAGAGATAAATGAGGTGGGAGAAGGGGTGTGGGGAAGATAGATGTGTTTCCCAGAGGAACCCGAAAGAGGCAAGGGTTTTGGGGTGCAGGGTAGGAGTGAGAGAGGGAACATTGGGGAGAAGGATCCTCCTGTTCAGACTATGAAAAGACTGGCTGGAGCTCAGTTCTCTGTAGACTGAGGCGCTGCAGGTGCGATTTTTAGACTGGCAGTGAAAGTACTTTGTCCACTTGTAGTGGAGGAGCTAGTCTCCCCCACTGCATAAATACTCTTCACAGATATTTCAAGCCTGTGAAAGGAGATTAGAATTTACAGTAAGAAAGCTCTGTTTGGGACTACTCCCAGCTCTTGGAGTCCTTGATTAAGAGGCTAAGAAGGCTTGCTCTGGAAGGAGGCTGTGATCTCCACTGAAAAGTGTACAATTAGGGCCAATCCTATCCAACTTTCCAGCTCCGGTGTAGCCACAATGCAGCCCCATGGTAAGGCAACATATGTTCCCATACCTTAAGAAGGCCCCAACAACTGCCCCTCCTCCACACAGTCACTCAAATAATAGCACAGCTTTAGTTACATAAACGAAATGAAAACTGTGGTTGAAGTGAAGGATTTCAATACATTGCTAGCTGCAGATGGGATGGGAACATCGGGGCAGTATTAAATGAGAAGTCCAGCACGCACACCAGGGCCTCCGTTTGTCTGCAGAGCCATGCCTGATTCGTGCTGCAACTCATTTCTCATAAAGACTTGGTCTCGAGTAAAAATGACTCAACAAACGGCTCAGGCTGAGTTACAACTGCCACCCATTAGGACTTACCAGGGAGAAAGGCTTGAAAGAAAAGGGGGAATGGGTTGTTACTTCTGTTCCCTCTAAGATGTGCAGCTGTGCACCTCCAAACCAAGCTCCATGCAGCGCAAAGCTTGGAAATGTGGAAGTTTGGTGATGACTTCAATGCTGAAGTCTAGAAGTGGCATCACAACGCAGTAATGACATCATCACCGAATATCCATTAGTGGTGTTGCAATACATTCACGTTCTCTTAAAGAGAACATTGTTACTGATCCTGGGTGCTGGCTGGCATGGTGGTCCTTAGATGGTACCTGGAATGGGGGTGACTTGATGCAGCATTGGGGAGCATTAATGTTCCACAGGCAAGGCAGGGTGGTGGGAAAGAATACAAACAAGAACACCTATAACTAAGAGTTTCAATAGATTTTTGCCCTCTAGAACAGGGGTGAGCAAACATTCTGGTAGGAGGACCACATCATCTCTCTGAAACTGTGTTGGGGGCCAGGGGGAAAAAAGAATTTACATTTCAAATTTGAATAAATTTACATAAATGAATACATGAGATGGAACTTATATGAATGAATTTTAGTGAGCTGATTTATAATACACATGAGAATATAGGTATGTAGAACCACATGACAACTATGAACTGTTTGCCACACGCCTCTTGCAAAGTGAAAACATACAAACCAAGCCAGAAACACACAGAGACATAAGTTATGCAGAGGCAAGGGGAAGGGGTAAAATAATGCCCAGGGAAAAGCAGAAGACACATGGAGATTACAAAAGGCCTCGCTCTAACTTGGCCCACAGCACACGTCTGGCGGTTGCAACCAGCAGTTGTGGGACAATGCGGGCTGCAACAGTCTCTGACAGGCCAGAGGCTCATTGAAGTCGGGGGGTCCCTGTAGGCCAGCTTGGAGGTCCCTGAGGGCCACTAATGGTGTGCAGGTTGGGGTTTGCCCACCCCTGCTCTAGAATCCTATGCAGTGTTAACTAATTAAGAAACCCTCTTTTGCTGGTTGAGGACCCCTGCTGAATTCTGCCTTTTTAAAACATCCAATTGAGGGGGTGGTGGCTAGTTTGAAGGACCATTAGCTTGTAAACAAACCTCTTTGATTGGACCAAAAAGGTCCTCACTAACCCCAGAGATGTGCTGCAATTGCATGACTCAGGTACAGTTGGGCTGTAAGATGAACAAGAAGTAGAGTACTGCATTTGTTAACTGTCATGAAAATAAAGACACAGCTGAAATAGTTGTAGTTTTTATTTAACAGCATCAGTGTTAGAGGGAATTCTGACAGCAGTACAAAGCAAGGGGATTGATAACCACTCTGGGCACACAGGACTCCTGTGTTTTTGCAAGGTACAGAGAGGTAACAGGTGTCTCCCTATCAGTTCATTTCTATGCTGGGCACAGTTTTATTCATAGCACTGCTTGTCTACTGTGGACTCTTGATCACAGGAACCATGCAAGGGCCAAAACGTGGTGACACTCCTAGAAAACAGGTGGATTACCAATATTCCTGCTGGTTTTGCTGTAGGGCTCATATGGTTTGTGTAGCACTGGGGGTAAGGAACTTCCTTTCCCCTGAAACTGTTGGAGGACTGTCTAAAAGAGAGACATAAAAGAGAAAAATAGTAATAATCAGCAGCTGCAACAGATAGTTCCTATGCCCATATGCTCAGCAGCAGTTGAGTGAAGAAGTGACAGTAGGAGTGCTTCTACTTCAAAGCTCTTCCAATCCCTACACCACCCCTACTCCTCCATTTATGGTCACGCACCCCACTCTGATGCCAATGTTTGGTTCGCTCAACTGTTCATATTGTCATGAAAACAATACTCACCCACCCCATGTAGGAACTTGCACTGAACCTTTGTATCCAGTTACTGTATGGCCTTCTCCTTGCCCAAGTTCTGCTTCTGCAACAAAAGAGGGGTCTTGAGTGTTCAGATAGCAATACTAAGAGTTGGTAGGGAGTGCCTGGTGATCCCAAACAAAAATGTTCTCCAGTGCACAGTGGGAGCCTACCTGCACTTGGGAGTTCATGGCCAACACAGCCTCCCTTTCTGCACAGTGCATGCCTACCCTTTGACCCCTGTGTGGGAGACACTGGTGCAACACACTGAGAGAGGTGAGATAGGTGGTACACAATCTCAGCATATTAACATGGGGAAGAATAGGAAGACTTATGTCAGGGATGGAATGTGCAGGAGGAATAATCTGAGGCAATGATGCCTCCTCCTCCTCCATCCTCGTGGGTCTCCCCCTTGCTCACCTGTGTAGAGGGTCTTTTCCTTGCAGCCCCGGTAGCAGAAGTGGAATGGAGGGTCATGGTATGTGCTTGTATCTGGATTCCTGAGGCAGGATAGTTGGAGGAGTTCTCAGAAGGCAAAATCTTAGCAATCTGCCCTTCATGTTTTGTCGTTAGCACTGTTCTGTATATAAACAATATTTGTTGTTTACACAAATGCCCATTCACCAAAGTTTCTATTTGGATGTTCCATATGCCATAGGCATATGGTCCATATGGTATAGCCATTCTGTGCACCTTGATATATAAGAAAATCCACAATCCAAATTAGGGCAATGCTTTATTAGGACCAACTAAAAGTAAAACAGCAAGAAATGGCAAGCATTTGGATTCTGCAGAACTCTTCATCAGGCAGACGGTAAATAAAAGAATAAGGAGGAAGGAAAGAAGAGACAACTCTGAGGAACCCCAACAGTATGTAGTACGTAAAATCCAAAAATGGACTTTAGAGTTGTTTTAGCAGACTTGGGACAGCCCCTAAAAGGTATACAACAATTTACACACACAAGCGCGCGCGCACGTGAATGCTTAAAGGAAGCAAAAATTGGCTCTCCACAACCACCACTGCCATTTTGAAAATATAAACTCTAAAAACAAGCTCAGTCCAACCCTAGTACTCACTTAAAACTCACAGGGTTCTTCCAAATCAGAGATCAGGAAACAGCAAAGCAATAAGGTGGACCTCAAAGCAGGAGATAGACTATGAATATGGCACTAGGTTGAAAGCCAACGGAGGCCAAATTGGATATATTATTGAGTGCAGAAGGGCATTTCATACTTGGTTGGGGCTCATATGCCATAGTTAGTGACATGTGGTTGGTTGCAGAGTGAGTGAGAATCCAATTCTGTCTCTATGGGGTGCAGAGGGAGGACGTGGTGAACAGTTGTCTGGGGCTCTCAATTTATTTTGGTGAGAATATTCCCAATGTACACAAGCATTGATACAGGCATAGTATTATGCTGCTGTTGAGGATAGGTCTGTCCATTAAATGATCAGAGGATAATGACTAAGCCCCAGCTCTCTTTTGCCACACCCTAAACTCCACCCATGTGTATCTCTTGCACCTGGGCATACTGGTGGCAAAGTAGTTAGGGTGGCTTAATGCAACCCTGGTGCAACGGAATCAGTCTAAGTCAGGAGTGTCAAACTTGTTTAATACAGAGGGTCAAATAGCATTAATGATGAGGGCCGGACTGATGTCATTAAGCAGTAAGTGATGTCATTAAGCAGGTCATAATCAGAAATAAGCACTTTTTTCTCACTAAGAAACTCTTAGCTGCAAATGACAGAAGATAAAATATGCAAATATTGATAATATTTTCAAAATATGGGACATCCCAATTATCCTGCGGGGTGTCCTTTCAGCAGTGACACATCAGCACAGCTCAGCAGCTGACAGTGGTGTTGGGAAAGACCAAGGGCCAGATATAGAGCTTCTGGGGGCTGCATCCGACCTATGGGCCTTGTGTTTGACACCCCTGGTCTAAGAAGCATATATGGTGAAAACAGTTAAATATGTTTTAACTGTGAAAACAGTTAAATGTTTGTTCTTTGTTTTTCAGGTTGCAATTCTGTTTTCTCTGCACAGATACATAAAGCATGTAATAGGATTAATATCAATGAATCATTGGTGATGAACCATCACAGAAATTTAGTCCAGGCTATCTGTTCTCACACTCAGGTCTTGAGGGTAGAAATTGATTTTTGAAAGATTAATAAAGGGGGTTGGACTACATTGCCTTTTGGTTCCTTTTGCAACTCCATAATTGTCTAGGACAGTGATTTTCAACCTTTTTTACCTCATGGCACACTGGCAAGGCAATAAAATGGTCAAGGCACACCATCAGTTTTTTTACAATTGTCAAGGCACAGTGGGGGGCTCACATCTTTCAGTGGCCCTACTAATGAATGACCCCCTCCCAAATTCTTGCAGCACACCTTGGGACCATTCGCGGCACACCAGTGTGCTACAGCACAGTGCTTGAAAATGACTGGTCTAGGAGGTAGGTGACAAATGACATACATATACACAGAGCGCAATCCAAACTCAGTGCTGGGCCAGCACAGTGGCCACAGCACCAGCAGAAGGTGTCACAATCATGCTATAAGGCAAGTCGTGACATTGTGCAAGTAAGATGCACCAGCAGAGAGGCCTGTGCTGTACCACCAGCACTGCATTCGGAGCCCCTGGTTTTCGGTGCAAGCAGGTAAGACACCAAGAGGTGCAGAGGCATGAGGATGGTGGGGAGGTGGGGAGCGGCATTTGGGGCAGGGGGAGTAGGGAGCAGATCCAGTCTGGGAGTGAGTGGGATCGGCTGAGGCCTCTTCTGCCACATCACAACCCCCTTCTCAGGCCATGCAGTCCTACACGGGGCTTCTGTCAGCTAAACAGCCGGCAGACAACTGAGAAGCCCCACAGGGCTGATTGGGGTGTTACTTGGAGTAAGGGGAATATATACCCTTACTCAGAGGAGACCTCCAACTGTCTCCCAACTAATGCTGGGTACAGATCACGCCAGGTAGCCTGGCTATGTCAGTGCTAGTTAGGATTGGACTACATACACTAGATATAAACAGCCTGAATCAAGTACACCAGTTGTATTTTGACATGACTTCACTAACGTAACAGGTGACTCAAGTCATTAATCTCTGCTAGCAGATAACCATGACAGTTCACGTGGTACTGTGCATAATCAGGAGCCTGCTAAAATGAATGGCTAATAGTGCAAGACTATGTGTGAGTACACAGAAATAACTTCCACTGTGTTCAGTGAGACTTACTCAGAGGTAAGTGTATGCAGGATTGCAGCCCAAGTCTCAGGAAAAATTCCACTAGTGCATATATATTTTGCAGCTATGCTGAGTGAGTGGGAACCTATATTACACTGGCATTCCTGGAGAGGGGGCAAAACGATAATTTTTTTCCAGGCACAGGTATGCCTATGTAAAGCGCCCCCTCTCCCTTGCTTTCAGAGCCAGTCATGGCTGCAAAAGCTTTTGTGGCAGTGACTGGCTCTGAAGGCAGGGAGGAGGGGCACTTTACACAGATGTCCCTGCGCCTGAAAAAACTTGGTGT
The DNA here is from genome assembly GCF_035046505.1 of Tiliqua scincoides. NCBI lineage: Eukaryota > Metazoa > Chordata > Lepidosauria > Squamata > Scincidae > Tiliqua > Tiliqua scincoides. The sequence goes on from NC_089824.1 coordinate 49,382,422, forward strand.
TTTGCCCCTCTCCAAGAACACCAGTGCTAGATAATCAAATAGAAAGCACAGGCATTCTGAACATACGTAGTTATTAGGATCAACCTGGTGGTGGTGTTAAGCAGCTGATTGTTAATAAAGAGTGTGCAAGCAATGCTTGCACAACAAAATTAAGAGTGTGGAGTTTAATCAGCTGAAACAAGATGTTGTTCCAGAACGGAATGTCAGCTCTAAGGAAGCAGTTTGCTCATTCTCAAGAAGAAAACAATGAAAATGAAATGGGAGAAAGTAAAGGGCACAGCTGTTGTAATACAGTATATTTTAAAGGCAGAATATGGTGGGCTTATTGTTTCCTATAAAGACTGCCCTCTTTATGAAATTCACACATTGACTTTTTATTGTGCCACGAAACAACACAGGACTCTGGCAATCCTTATACTAATCTGTTGCTTCACTCATTACAGTACTTTCCCCCCCACCCCAGTTACTGCAGACACTAGTGTTTCTCAATGTTTGTCCCTTACTGTATCACTTTGCATGGTCCACCTATTGGAAGCACCAGTCATAGCCAGTTACTTCCAGATTGGGAGGCCAGATGCTATGCAACAAACACTGGTAAGAGGCTCAGGGCAGACAGGAGGACTTTTTTGAGCACACAAACACTGCGATCTGGAGCTTTGCCTACGGAGCTGAGCCTCCTACTGCTGCTTGTCACATTGCATTGCTGGTCTCGCTGCCAGGTGGCAGAGGTCTTTGGGTCTGTAAATACCACTGGACACCACCCCAAAGTACAGAGTGATCAGATACAATGGAGGACAGAGTGCCTGTATCTTTTACCATTGTATAGAAGAAGGAATTTTGGCAGGTTTTTAAAAAACCTTTCAAATTAAGCTGCACCCACCAAAATTCCATACAATGGTGAAAGGTAAAGGAATTGCGTCCTCCCTTGTAACTGGTCACCCTGCCCAAGTACCACAGGTGGTACAAGTACCACTGATTGAGAAACACTGATATACATCTAAAATGTGCTATGCATATTCCTATGCATAAAACATAGGAATACAATAAGCAAGTGTTTGCAAACTTTTGTTTCGCACAGATATACTTGTAGGGAACCATGACTGGCTACAGCTCTCTACTGAGTGTATTCTGGTGACAAACCCAGATTTCACCCTATGGTAACAGTTTCAGAACAAGCTATGAATGATGAACCCATCAACCTCAGCCTTATGAAGCTTCACTTAATACACACTGAACATGACCAAACTACACCAATGTAGGTGATGAAAATCATCCCCATTTTTAGGTATCTCAAAAAAAATGTCTTCTAAATTATTTGACTGCTCAATAAAACCTCTTTTTTCGAACATGGCAAAGTCTCAAGAACACCATCCAACTGTAAACACTCATAATATAAGCTCAAGCATTTATTGCTACTTTGTTTTTGAATTGTTTTATTTAAATATTTCATAATGTTATGTCATGCATTTCATTATTAAATGGATTTATGTAAATAGTCTAAAAACATTTATGTTAAAAAGGGGGTATGGAAATGTGGCAAATGAATAAATACAATGTATAACCTTGCTTCCCTCCACTTTAATTTATCTTATAGTTACCAAAGGACAGACTCTAGCATGCGACAAAATGGACCTTTCCCCCCTCTTTTACTCATTCATCTTCTTTCTTAACAGGATATCTACATAGAAGATTTATAGATACATGTAAGTAATGCATGTGTACAAATAGGACTAGCATTTTTTTTCATGATAGGGTGTTCTGTACCTTTAACGTGCAGGAAGAAACTCAGCAGGTACAGCTTTTACTGTCACTGAATATCTACAGACCTAATACTAACACAGAAAGTGATGATCTCCCTATTGATCATTACTAATTCAAATAGTATTAGTAAGCTTAAGTTAGCAACAAACTAGCAAGCATAAGTTAGCAACAAACCAGGTACTATAATAACACCAAACCCTCACATTATTAACTCTTCTATAGTCATCTTCATATTATCAACTTGTATCAGCCCTATGCCAGTTGAACTACAATGGCTTCCTCCAAGAACTCTAACTTGGTGAAGCCATGCAGGTGCTCTGCTAGAGATTCCAAGCCCCATTTCCACCTTCCCCTATAGTTCTCAGGATTTAAGGGAGAAAGATCCCTATTAAATCCATGTGAGCCATGTGCATAGATATGCATAGATATGCTCATCAGTGGCATTGATAGGGGGCTGCAGGGGGTGTAGACTGCACTAGGTGATGTACACAGGGGAATGACACCCCTATTGGCCAAAATTTTTTAAATCTTGGTATTTACAAATAAAACCATCATGTTATATATCCAGTGATGCGTAATTTCATGCAGCATGCAATGAAACAAACCACGTTGCAATATCCCTATTCTATCAAAAGTTACAGCCAAGAAATCAGCGGGGGTGGGGCGATGGTGCATCACCATGCACACAGCCTGGGGCATTGCCCCACCCACTGCACGGGGTGCAGAAAAATTTCATAATTTAATGTAGGATTGCTGAGAATTGAAGAGATTGAAAGCTTCAAAATGCAAATTATTATTTATTTTATTTTTCAAATTTTTATACCGCCCTTCCTCCAAAGAGCTCAGGGTGGTTTACACAACTGCTCCTCCCTTCTTTCTTGTCCTCACAACAACCCTGTGAGGTAGGTGAGGCTGAGAGAAAGTGACTGGCCCAAGGTCACCCAGGAAGCTTTGTGGCTGAGGAGGGATTTGAACCCGGATCATCCAGGTCTAAGTCCACCTCCCAAACCACTACACCACCCTGGCTCTCAATTAAAGAAAAACAGATTGTGAAACACTGTTTACATGCTATTCACTAGCAAAAAAAAGTGCAGTAATGGTAGAAAACACCAGCAGCTTGCTTAGCTCTGAGCTTGCAACTTGATTTCCAAACAAGATCAAATAAACCCACAACATTGTTATCAGTCGTGCCTTTTTCACAAATTTCTCAGAACTTCCTAGGACATGGGATTTATCTGGTGACATTTATTCTCTGGAATATCTTCAAACACTACATAAAATGTCATAAATGCTACCAGTTAAGTGGCTTCCAATACATATTTATGAAATGCATCCAATCACACAGTACCTTTAACCACCTTCAGAGAATAATTTTTGATGCATGTATCTTACAATAACACATCAGAACAACCCTGTAAGCAGCTTAGATATCTAGAAGCACTTGAGGTTTATACAGACCAGTAAATGAAAAGAGGATATAAACAAGAATAAGGCACTGTCAATGATACTAAATTCTTTATATAGTATTTTTTTCACTAAAGGCTTTCCAGCAAGTTACCCAAAGACTTGTTTTAATAAATCCACTAACTGAGGCAACGTACACTGCCGCAAATATGAAAGGCAAAAATAACATCCACTGTGTTAAAACCTACACGCTCATGTATGCACACACTGAGTTTATATGAGCAGGAACATATTATAATTATATCAAATTCATAATATGGAACACTGTAAGAACAACATCTTAATCTTGGGTCTAGCGAGTCAGTACTATCAAGCTCTCAAACTGCAAAAGAGCCAGCCTCCCAAAGCCTGAAGTGTAGCGAAAGTCAAAGAGATGATGTCATCACAGGCCTGTATGTGTGTCCTCACGACACACACGCACATCTCCCTTCTGCACATCAGTGCATACCTTGGTGAGCAGAGATGTGGTAAGGAAACGCTCCCTGATGCTGCCAAAAAGCAAGCATCCGCCTCATGTCCAGCATATCTCAAGTTATCCCCCACTTCAATCTCCCCTGCTTTATTGATCCCTGGAGGACTTGATCCCCACTAGGAGAGAGGACAAACTCTGGTTCAGGAATCTCATACATTCAACATCAGAAAAAGGAATAAACAAGAAGAAACCAAATGCAGCTAGTTCTCTCTTCTCACTCTCTCTCAAACACACAAACACACACACACACACACACACAGATATCCCAGGACACAGAGCAGTGCACCTCTAAATTGGCAACAGGCAGAATGCCCCCTCCCCACTCAGATCCCCCCCTCAGTCATTTTCACTGATGCTGCAGTGCACTGCAACACTTGCTGGCGATTCTGACTGACAAGCCTCCCCATCTCTCTCTCTCTTTCTCTCTCATGCTCCCTTCCCCTCCCGCCCCGCCAACTACACTCTCTTGTGCAGTGGAAAAAGCCATCACCCATAATGGAGACTTCAGCATCCTTGGCAAAGCCTTGGACTGGTGGATGGAGCGCAGGGGGGAAGAGGAGGGTCAGATGAGTGAAGGAATGAATGAATGAATGAATGAATTGCTACCTCCAGGACAGCTCTGTGGGTGGCTGGCTTCCACTGCTCCCGCTGCTCCTGCTCTTGCTGCTGCTGCCACAGCGGATCAGCTGATATTTACCTGTGAGGTAATGCACACTCTGTAAGGTCACCAGACACCCACTGGCACACCGTGCAAAGCAGGAGGGGCGCACAGAGGAGGCACTGCCCGCTGCCGCCGCTTACCGCTCTGGAGAGAGGAAGATGCACCACCACGCACAGGCTGCTGCTGCCCCTGCAGCTCCTGGCACATGCTGCAGGTGTCATCGCGGAAACTGCCCTGCTTCACAGTGTGCCCATTGCGCTTCTGCACATGCCCAGAGCCCCCCGGGCAGCCAGAGTGAGCATGTGCCAAGCCGGTGCGCATGCCCGGCGAGCGAGTGAAGCCTCCCCGAAGCTGCTGCCCTCACCCAGCCCTTTGCCCGGAGTTTCGCGGGGGGTTCCATTCACTGTGCCCGAAAAGCAACCTAGCGATGCGGAGGGAGGGAGCAGGTGGGAGGAGCCGGGCTGCGGGAGGGGCTGGCTGAGCCAAAAGGATGACGTATTGCAGAAGAGAGGGGTAGGGGAGGGGGGAGGAGAGGGAGCCGAGGGGATTCGCTGGTGATCCTGGGGAGGGGGGAGCAGCCTGCAGCTGAGACAGCATTCACAGGGGCTTGGGGTGGGAGAGCAAAGGGACGGGGTGGGTCAGACCCCTTGCTGCGTGGGAGGTGGAAGAGGGGTCTGGGCTGGAGGCAGGTGTGGGAACTGGGACCCCAGGGTAACCGGATCCCATGGAGCACAGGGTGCTTGTGCCTTTAACCCCTGCCTAGAAGAGGGCATTTGGGCAGCTTTAAAGGCTGCATTTGTAATGCTTTAAAGAGCTGCACCTGCCCAGATTCCCGCTCCTAGACAAGGGTTAAAGGCACAGGCACCCTGTGCTCCATGGGATCCGGTCACCCTGGGGTCCCAGTCCCCACACCAGCCCAGACCCCTCTTCCCCTTTCCCAAGCACCAAGGGGTCTGACCCAGGTGCTCCATGGGATCTGAATGGGGGGCGACGGGGGGGGGGACACCGGATGGAGGGCTGGCTTGGCAGGGAGAGCAAAGGTGGGCTGAGGACGGCGCTTGGCTGGGACGCGCGCAGGAGCTTCAGAGGGAGTAGCCCTGCCAGGGATGTGGGGGTCATCCACGAGTGGTTGGGGGTGGGTGGGAGAGGAGCCGGGGAAGAGACGGGGCTGCCAGCACAGGGTGATCTTGGAGAAGAAGGACCGGCGAGAGAGCAGGTCTCCATGCCCCTGGAGCCCCCATCTCCCAGCGGCGCGCGTGACGCACGGATGGGGCCAGGGATTCCCGTGCGGGGCTTTTCGGGGAATGAAGGAGCCCAGGCGGCGGCACGGGCTTCTTTGTGCAACTCCAGGACCGTCTGGCGCGGGGATGGATGGTTCCCCTGCGCGGTGATGTCACCGGGTTTCCGCTCGCTAAGTGCTCGGAGTGGGAGACGGGCACGATGCCAAAGGCTTCGGCTCGGCCCTGGGGAGCTGAATCGGTGCCCCCCCCGGGACGTGCGGTAGGTGGGGAGCCCACTGGAGTCCTTCGAAAAGCGCCGCTGCCGTGGGAGGCACCCAAGCAGCACAACTCACGCGTGTTGCGCGTGGGTTGTGGGTGCTTGGGTGCCTCCCACGGCGGCGCTGCTTTTCGAAGGACTCCAGTGGGGAGGCTCTGCCTCACCTGCCTCCCCACCCACCGCACATCCATGGTTCCCCCCACATAGGAAAGTCCCTCCCCCCTTTCCCGATTTGGGGTTTTCCATGTTCATTTCCGACGCATCCATGCTCGCATTGCGCCTCTTTTGTTTGGCAACTGGCGTTCCGTGTTGTTCTCGCTCGTCCTGTCTCTCCAGCAGCAGCGATTCCCCTGCTAGTGTCAAAACTGGGGCTGAGAATGAAGGTAGTGAGGTCCCCCCCCTTCTTTGCAAATTAACCCGTTCTTTCCCTGAGGACACGTCAGTGGCATAGCTAGAGGGGTGCAAAGTTTTGCAAGGAGCCTCACCGCAGCCAGCAGGCATCCCCTCCCTTTCGGAGCCAATCTGGGCCTATGCTTCCATTTTGCACCCCTGTCTGGAATGGAGGCAAAGGGACCACTTACACGCCACGGTGAGGCAGTTCCCTTCAAAACTTAGTGCTTTGCACCCCCACTAGCTACGCCACTGGGAGACATAATCGTTTGGAAATTAATCATTGTATTTACGCTGATGGATGAAAAATAAGAGGAACAGAAAACATGGCCATTGCCTTACATGCATCTTGAACTAGAGCCGCTATTGTTTCAATTGATGCTCCAGGAACTTTGGGCTTTTTACAAATGATGCTCAAAACCTCTTTGATGGCCAAATCCTATCCAATTTTCCAGTGCCAGTGCAGCTGTGCCAATGGGGCATGTACTCTGTCCTGTAGTGGGGAGGCAGTCACAGAGGCCTCTTCAAGGTATGGGAACATATATTCTCTTACCTCAGGGTTGCATCATGGCTACATTGGTGCTGGAAAGTTGGATAGGATTGGGCCCTGACAGCCCAATCCTATCCACACTTTTCTGGGAGTAAGCCCCATTGACTCTAATGGGAATTACTTCTGAGTAGACAGCCCAATCCTATGCATGTCTACTCAGAACTAAGTCCCATCAGAGTCAATGGAGCTTACTCCCAGGAAAGTGTGGATCGGATTAGGCTGCCAGTCTCCTACTCAATGACCACTTTTCACAGTTAAGTTTAAGCTTCTGCATTTATGTTTGAATGTCATCAATGCAGGATACAAAGCATACATTTTAGTCATCCTAGGTTTCCTACTCAAAGATGGGGCAAAAAGTTACTCTAAGCATCTTTGTGTTTGAATGGCTATTTTCACAAGTGACACTTAAACTGTTTTCTTGATCCATCATTTGAATGTAACATCTGTTATTAACAGTTATTAACAGTATTTATATACCGCTTTTCAACTAAAAGTTCACAAAGCGGTTTACAGAGAAAAATCAAATAACCAAATGGCTCCCTGTCCCAAAAGGGCTCACAATCTAAAAATATGCAAAGGAATACCAGCAGACAGCCACTAGAACAGACAGTGCTGGGGTTAGAGCACCTGCATTGGTTAGAATGTACAATCCATTTAAGGATGCCTGTTTTCTTCTGTCTCAGATTAATAACATTCACAAGTGATGTATTCAAGGCTAAAGGGCATTCTTAGTCTCACTTGTGAAAACACTCTTCGGGTTCATCTGCGTAGGAAAATTTTCCCCTCTAAGCCACTTTGTGCCTGCACACTTCCTTTGCACTACAAATGAATGCAATTAAAGGAGAAGCAGCCTGCAGGATCAAGAAATAATGCCTCCCATAATCCACTTTGGGGTGTTTCTGGGGGGTAGGAACATCTCTGCTTTCTGTTGTGCACTAAAATACGGTATGAGGCATACCTGTGTTCATATCTAATTTCATAAACTTACTGAATTTACATAAATTCACTTGGTATGGTCATGAAAATTAAAAAAGACATGTATAGAAAATGGAAGATGGGACTGATCACCAAGGAGGAGTACAGACAGGTAGCCTGATCTTGTATGGCAATTGTCAAGAATGCTAAAACTCAGTATGAGCTGAAACTGACCAGGGATGTCAAGAACAACAAAAAGGGCCTTTTTAGGTATGCTCAAAGGAAGAGAAATGAGGGGGTGGGATTGATCCTTGATAAGGATGGCCAATTGGTGTCTGGAGACAAAGAGAAGGCAGAGCTTTTCAACTCCTACTTTGTGTTTGTCTTCTCTTGGAAGGAGGATTGTGCAGATGTGGATGCTGGATCCTTGGCGGATGGGGGGATATACAGTACTTACATCTCCACAGAGGTAATGAAAACTTGGATGGTACAGGTCTGCAGATAAGGATTGACAGGGAACTAGTGTGAAACCACTTAACTGCCCTAAATGAATTAAAGTCATTTGGACCAGATGAACTGTATCCCAGAGTACTAATGGAACTTGCAGATGTACTTGCAGAGCCTCTGCCAAGTCTGATTTCACTCTGTGAAATCCTGAGGGTGAGGGAGATGCTGCTAGACTGGAAGTGGGCTAATGTGGTCCCAATCTTTAAAAAGGGGGGAAAAGACAACCCAGGAAATTACAGACCCATCAGTCTGACTACAATACCAGGGAAGGTATTAGAACAAATTATAAAGCACACAGTCTGCATACTTCTAGACAACAAATCAATGATCAATAGAACCCAGTACGGATTTGTCAAATATAAATCTTGCCAGACAAATCTCATCTCCTTTTTCAATCGGGTTACTATCTTACTGGACAGTGGGAATGCTGTGAAAGTAATTTATCTTGACTTCAATAAAGTATTTGACAAAGTTCCACTTGACATCTTAATCAGCAAGTTGGTGAAATATGGGCTAGATGATGGATTTGCAACTGGTTGGACAGCTGTACACAAAGGATGTTTGTCAAAGGCTTTGCATTAACCTGGAAGATGGTTTTGAGTGGTGTCCCCCAGGCTCTGGCTTGGGCCCAGTTCTCTTTAACATCTTCATCAATGACTTGGATGAAGGGTACAAGAGGGTCTCATCAAATTTGCAGATGATCCCAAACTGAGAGGTGAAGCAAACTCAATGGAAGACAAAAAAAGCCTTCAGGAAGATCTAGACAAAAATGGAATACTGGGCTGAAATGAATAAGATGAAGTTCAACAGGAAAAATGCAAGGTTCTGCACGTAGGCAAAAATAACCGAAGATGCAGGTATAGAATGGAGATACCTGGCTCGGCAGCACAACATGTGAGAGGGTTCTTGGAGTTGCAGTGGATCACAAGATGAACCTGAGTCAGCAGCAGAGGTGTACCAAGGGCTTTTGTGCTTTGGGCAATGCCATGATGCCACGCAGCATCATGATGTCATTAGGGTGCATATGTTTCAATGACTTCCGTAGTCCGGAAGCTGTTGGAGTGTGAACATTTGCTCCATAGCCGGCCAGGCAATTTCACTTGATAGACTGCTGGGGAGGTGTATGTGCTTCAATTGCTTCTTGAGTGGGGAAGCAATTGGAGCACATCCTCTTGTGCTCACCCTCCAGTTCGCGCTCATGGCGCAAACTACCTTGTGCTGCAGGGGTGCTACACCTCTGGTCAGCAATGTGGTGTGGCTGCAAAGAAGGCAAATGCAGTTTTAGCCTGTATTAGTAGAACTGTAGTTTCCAAGTCACGAGAAGTTGTTTCCACTTTTCTCTGCATTGGTTAGAGTACTGGAGTACTGTGTGCACTTCTAGTCATATCACTTTAAGACAGATGCAGTCAAACTAGAGCGGGTTCAGAGAAGAGCGACAAGGATGATCAGAGGGCTGGAGAACAAGCCCTACAAGAAAAAGGTTAAGGGAACTTGGTATGTTTAGCCTTGAGAAGAGAAGGCTGAGAGAGGATATGATAGCACTCTTCAAATACCTGAAGGGCTGTCATATGGAAGAAGCAACAAATTTGTTCTCAACTGCCTCTGAAAGTAGAACTAGATCCAATGGGTGCAGACTTCAAAAGAAGATATTCCAATTGAATATCAGGAAAAAATTCCTGATGGTCAGGTGGTTTGGCAGTGGAACAGATTGTTGAAGAAGGTGGTGGATTCTCCCTTACCGGAAATCTTCAAGCAGAGGCTTGACAAGCACCTGCTGGAAATGCTCTAGCAGGATTTCCTGCTACAGGCAGGGGGTTGTACTAGATGACCTTCTAGATTCCTTCCAACTCTATGTTTTTATGTGTTTTCCATGCCAAAGTCCATATTTATTATGTGTAAGGTTCTCCAGCATGCTTGCAAATGCTCATCCAAAAGGTGTGTTTCCATCACTTCTGGTAACATGTTACAGAGAAACCACCTTGTTTTTCAGTGGGAATGTTACTTTCAAATGTGCTGTTATCAGAAATGGCTGGGAACATGCTGTTCTGACATGCATTTGTGTGAGCAGTGAGGAGTACTATGCATTTAAAAACAAACAAACCTCTCAAACTTTGGAATTATAACTATCCTACTACCATCAAATGAAATTGGTTTCAGACCTGCAGATCAACATATGGAGGCTCCTCATTGAGTCTTCATGGTTCCTCAACAGCTGACTGGGGCTTATTTACAACAGGGGAGAATATAAACAAATTAAAACTGGGAGGGCATGAAGATTCAGTACAGATTGCAGGGACAGCTTTGCCATGAAGCAACCTGAAATAGTTGCATGGAGTACCCATGGAGGGGTGGAGAATGGATGAACGGGGGGGGGGGGGGCCATCTGCTGGGAACAAGTCAGAAGAGGATTGGGATAGCCCCCTTCTCCCTCCAGTGCTGCTAGGATGGAAAAAAAAGAACTGGAAGGGGTGGGGGAAGCTGCCACAGCTCTCCATTGCTTTTCCTTACCTATTTGGTGCGTATGAAGCACCAGGTGGCCAGGGATGGGCAATTGGGAGCCTCCCCCTTCCCTTTACTTTTGAAGAGTGTAGCATGCAGCCTCTCTACTGCTTCTGTTTGCAATGAGCAGTGGCAAGGTGTGCTGAGTTCCCAATATACACTACTCCTGTTCCTTTCAAAAAGAAGGGGGAAAGGAGCAGGGAGGCTGCAGGTCACACACCCTTTATAATTAAGGGGATATGCCCACTCATTCACTCTCTTCCTCATCCATGGGGGTGAGCATATATGCATGCACACAGAAGCAGCATTTGGGCAGATTCAGGCAGCAAGGGGGGCATGCGCTGCCCCTGCATCATTGGGCAAATCCCACTGAAACCTGCAAGCACTCCTTTTCAGAAGTGGGTCTCTTTCACATCCAGATGTTTTACAAATTCTGAGAAAGTACATGACCAGGTGAGGGTGAACAGCATTGATCAATATGCTTCCTGATAGATATTCTGATGCAAGCTTAACATTCTTTCCAATTTCCCTCCTATAAACCTCTCTTTCAGCACATGGTTTGCATGTCTTGGCAAAGTTTATTTTAGAAATTAAAATACTTGGGAATCCAGTCACTGTTCCCTCTAAGGGGTCCATGCCAGTGCCCAGACCCCTTTGGCAGCTGTGCCTCTAGGCATTTGGCAATGACATCATCATGTCATCACCGAAATGTTATGGATATGTTATTGGATAGTCAAACACTGTTTGAAACAGCATTATAAGAACCATTGCTACAGATAAGGCAGGAAATTGGTGCTGATTGGCCCCATGCTTCCCAGAATGCACTTCTCCCGTTGGCTACAATAGCTGTCAATCATGCCAGGACAAAGAGCACTGTAATAAATCAATGCTAAAGGAAGCCATGTTATGGGAGGTATTACTGTACACCTCCCTGGGATTTTCTTGGGATTAAGCCCCACTGAACACCCTGGGAGTTCCTTCCAAGTCACTTGTTCTGTTAATTGTATTTTACTTTCCTAGCGCCCAATCCTATCCAACTTTCTAGCATCGGTGCTGCCTCAATGCAGTCCTGAGGTAAGGGAACAAATGTTCCCATGTTCCCATACCTTGAGGAGGCCTCTGTGACTGCACCTGCAACACAGGAACAGCACAGCAGCACCAGCACTGGAAAATTGGATAGGACTGGGCCCTTAGTGAGCAATGTGGTTGAATGTACACACTTTCCCTTACATCTCCACAAATAAAAGGGCTAAAATGAAAAATGAACCTATAGACCCAGAATATCTTTGAGGGGCCCATATACTCAGCCCCCTCCCACAGATTATCCTGTGGTTATAGTCCTGACAGTTTTCTTAAAATGTTTCTATTGGTGTTTGAGGGATATGCCACTGCTAAGAATGTACTACCAGAAATGGTTGAAAATATGCTGTTTTTTACATACAACATGTATTCTTAGGCTTGGTGAGGAGCACCACACATGGAAAAAAGTACTAGAGACATAGGGCTCAATCCTATCTAATTTTCCAGCACCGGTATAACCACAATGCAACCCTAAGGTAAGGGAACAATTGTGCTCATATCATAAGAGGGCCTCTGTGACTACCTCCCCACCATAGGATGCAGTGCAAGCCCTACTGGCATGGCTGCTCCTGCACTGGAAAATTGAATAGGATTGGGCCCATAGTTGCCATGTCTTCCCAGACAAGGCTGTGGCAGCAAGAGAAATGTGACAGATGTAACATTCCCAGGCATAGAAGTGATGGGGAAAGCTGCAGCTGTTGAAATTCTGTCAAAAAATGGCAAAGGCCACAGAGACTCTCTGAGGATAAAAGAATGGCAGCCTCACTTGCACCCACCACCCCACCACCATTCAGAGTGCGATACCATAGTCTTTCGAGACTGAAGGTTGCCAACAAGCCCCACTTGGAGACAATCAACAACCACACTAGTTGTCTTATGTTTTAACTACTTGAAATGAGATGCCATAAACGTTTGCTTTCACAACTTGTTTGATGCTCTGGGCAAGCACTGCTTTTTATGTAGAGAATATTGGCGATGCCAGCTTTGCAAAACTGGGGAATCGGATCCTCACTGAGTGTCAGGCAGTACAGTCCTCCCCATTTTGATCAAGCCTCCTACACCATCAGAAGCAGTGACATCACTAGGGGGTGCGGACTGCACTGAGTGGGTGCACCAGACCCTCAGGGTGGGGGGGGGGTGACAACACTACTGGCCAAAATTGGAAAACCTTGGTATTTTTGAATAATACCATCATGATATATATCATTCAATGGGTAACTTAATGCAAAATGCCATAAAACAAACCACACAGAAAAATCTGGTTATAGCCAAATAAATTTGGTTATAGCCAAATAACCAGAAAGGAAAGCCAAATAACCAGAAAAGGAAAATACGGTTGCCTTATGTAACAAAAAGTGGATTTTGTTAATTCAACACTGACCAATGATAAGGAATTTTAGAGAGCCAACAAGGTGGTATGTTGGGGAGGCAGTCGCAGAGGCCTTCTCAATGTATGGGAACATTTGTTCCCTTACTTTGGGGCTGCATTATGGCTACACCAGTGCTGAAAAGTTGGATAAGATTGGGCCCTTAATCGCCTGATACACTCCTGAAAGAAAACTGAGCAACAAGAGGATTAGAAGCCCAATCCTATGCATGTCTACTCAGAAATAAGTCCCATTATAGTCAATGGGGCTTACTCCCAGGTAAGTGTAGATAGGATTGCAGCCTTGGGCAGCAGCAGCCCACCGTCCCCTCCAGCACCACAGCAATGATTGAGCATGTTAATGATCCTCTTCCACATGCACCCCATGCTCCCATCCAGCCTGTTTTGAAGAAGTGGCCAGGTGGGCTTGGCAATGGCTGAGTGATCTGGTGCCAGTTAGGACTGCAGCAATTACCTGCCTTTTGTTTTGTCCCAACATTGTGAATCAGTGAAAATCACTGATCTCTAGATCAGTGTTCTTCAACCTTGGGGTTGCAAAGCCTCAGTTGTGGGGTTGCAGCAACTTATGGGAATGAAAAAGGTTGAAGACCACTGGGCTAGAGCACCACCAGGTAAAGGGGGAGGCATGTGGTGTAGCCCTTCAGGTACCAGGAGATTGAGTCCCAGTCCTGCTCAGATTCTTAGCAATTGTGCCAAAATAGCTTTCCCTAGTGCCATGCTTCATGGTAACTTTTTCTGCACTCTCTAGTGAACAGTGCTGAGAGTGCATAACTAGAGCAAGGAGTGGGCAGTGACAGGGGCTAGAGTGGGCTAATAGGGTCCCTGGAGGGGGGCAGGATCGACAGTGGGCCCCCAGTCTCATTATTTGTTTGTTTGTTGGGGTTGTGGCATGAAAAAGATTGAAGACCACTCCTCTAGATGACTAGGGACCCAATTCTATCGAATTTTTCAGTGCCAGTGCAGCCTTGCCAATGAGGTGTGTGCTGCATCCTGTGGTGGGGGGACAGTCACAGAGGCCTCCACAAGGTATGGAAACATTTGTTCCCTTTCCTCAAGGATGCATTGCTGCTGCACTGGTGCTGAAAAGTTGGATAGGATTGGGCCCTAGGAGCGTCTGGCGAAATAGTCTCCAGGAGCTTTTAGAGTTTATTGCTTTTAGGTGTGGATTTTAATTGCAGTTTTAATGGTTCTCTTATTATCTATTCTACCATTTGTAATTGTTATGGTGTTTTAACTTGTAAATCACATTGGGAAATGTTACTGGAAAGGTGGAATGGAAATATCTAAAATAAGGAAATAAATTACCCCAGTAGCCCCACTCTGTGTTACATTTCTCAGGCATGGTAAAAAAAAAAGTCTCACTAGAGTCTCACTAAGCTGGTTGCTAAGCAGAAGAAGATGTGAGGCTCTCCAGGTATAGTTAGTTTGTCATTTGGAATATAAAACTTGGGTTTGGGTCCACAGAGAAAGGAGTTCAGTAGGGAAGGAAACTTGGGTTAGCATTCCTTGTGCTGGAGCATGTTAGATGGAGCATTGTGTGGCTGACTGTCTTGTAATGTTGGTAACTCTTAGTATCCTATTAGGTAAATTAGCTAATCTTTCTTATTCTGTATGCTACCAAAAATGCATGATACTAATTTTTATGGAGCAATCAGAGCTCCCTTAAGCACTAATCTTTTCTTGTAATAAAGTTCTTTTATTTTGAAGATTAAGTTCAACTCATTTTATTGACCAAGGGAATGCATTTCAAAGCTATGGTGTTATAAGTGGACCATGTTATCCTCAAGGGTTAGATGGATTAGGTTGGTGAAAGAGGGTGTGGGCCTCCTGCCAGGATTTGGAATTCCTCCTAATCTCTCCTTGACTTCTTGGGTGATAAATGTGACAGGGGGGTGTAATGTCCATGGTGGGAGGAGGCCCCGCCCCTGGGGTTGCTACCGAGCGTGGGGGGGCTTACCCAGTCAATAAATCGTGGTCAGCTGTGGACTAAAGGATGGGAGGCACATACAGCTGTTCTACACAGATGGTTTAATTGCATCAGCTGCTTTACATTCATGAGGCCTGTTACTTCACAGGCCACTGTACATTACTTGCGCTGTCATACTTATACTTGTACTGTACTTGTACAGACTTGTGCCATCGTTGTCCGATAGACTCTGGTCCCGACCCATTCCGCCCCTTTGTGGTTCCAGCCTAAGCTTTCCGACTAGTGTCCTTTGGCCAGGGGTCCGGGCTCTTGGTGGCTGCAGCACTACAGGTCGGGGTCAGGCTGGCTGACCGACCTTGGGAGGGCCCCAGTACCTCTGTGCTTGCCCTCCAATCAACTGTCCACCCCAGGGTATAGGTGGCTGTGAGACCTTGTCTCTGTAGCCCTGCCTCTCCTGGATTCACCCCCAGGGTCCAGGTGGGTCCTGGATCAGGTAGATCTCTGTCCCAGCCTCCTCTCTCCAGGGCAGAAGTCCGCACAACCCCTCTGGGGGCCTCACTCTTTCCCCCTAGGCAGGGGTGACTATCCCCCTTTGGCTTCCCTCTGGCCTTACTCCCCTCTGGAAAGGAGCAACCTCTTCCTTCGCTCTCCAGGCTCCTTATGAAGCCACGCTCAGGTTTGTCCAGCCCCACCCCTTCTGACCACTGCCTGCTTGATGTTCCCAGCTGGTCCTCAGCCCTACTCCCAGGTAGGTGTTCTGCCGGGGGACCCCAATCATGACAGCACTTGGGTCTTACCCCAGAGGAGGCCTCTACCCTTGAGGAGACCCCTTCTCCTGGGGAACTCCTGGCCACCAGGGCTGGGCCCAGGTGACAGGGGGTCAAAACAAAAGTGAATGCCTCTATTTTGCACCCCCTGATCTGATTGGCTCTGAAGGCGAGGGGAAGGGGATGCTTGTACACTGTGGTGAGGCTCCCTGCAAAACTTAGTGCTTTGCACCCCCTCCAGCTACACCACTGCTTGTACCAAATGCCAACTGCCTAGTTAAACTCATGGTGGGTCATATATGCTTATAACCATACAAAAATCTGAATCTGCTATGTATACATGTGTATTGTAAGTTCTAAGTACACATTGTCAATGTGACTGAGAATAATGCACCACAAAAAAGTGACTGTCAGCGACATTGTACTTGACAGACAGTCTTGGATATGGTGTATTCAGGAGCTCAGAAAGACAGTTGACCTCATCAGAATGCAAGCTGTTGGTGACATCACCACACTAACTACATTTGAAATGTATAAATTGTGCTCAAGATACAAGTCGACCGCTTTCTGTGACTAAAAATTGTACATGTTTTGGGGTCAGTTAGTGTGAGGTGGAATCACAATATTCCATATATATCAGTGTTTTCCCCTCATCTATTTGTCACTGATCCTTGCTAGAGGAGCTAGTTGCTTACAGGGAAACAGTGGGTGAATTGCCAAGGACTCATCTCAGGGAAATATAACATAAACTCAGCACAAAAGATTAGATCACAGTGTTTGTTCCAAGAGTGGGGTAGTATTTTTCCTTCTAGGTAAGCTTGCAAAGCATAAGGCAGATAACTTGAAGTTACTGAAACATATATTTTCCTCCCTGGAACTGCTTCCAAATCATATTAGGACAGTCTGAACAGCAGAAGCACATGTCCAGCAATCTACACAATCAAGAGACAGCTGCAGTGTGCGAGAAGCATTTTATGATGTATTTATCTTTATCTGGTGAGGAATGGGACAGAAATAGATAGATGTGCCCAGGAGGCTAAGCAGAACTGATGTCTTGTTGCAGAAACAACAAGCAGATGGGTTAAAGTTTTGTGGACAATTACATGGGAACAATGGATAAAAATAGCAAGGAAAGGATAAGATGCAGCTGCAGCTCATAACAAGAAATTACCCTGGGAAGTGCAGGCTTGTGTTATCACCTGAATGAATACATCCAACTGGTTAATGCAGTGTTTCACTGGTACAGCATAATCTAATGAGGAGCAGCATTACAGAAGCCTACTGATTTAAACACAGGTATTGAACGTTCCTTTCTGCCTGGATGCCCCCTCTGTATTCTTTAACTGAAAGACACTGAGGGTGCAATCCTAACCCTTTATGTCAGTGCTTTCCAGCACTGACATAAGAGCAGTGCAGCTCTGAGGTAAGGGAACAAACATTCCCTTACTTTGAGGAGGCCTCAGTGAGTGACACCCAACTGCAGGATGCAGCACATGTCTCATTGGCACTACTAAGTCAGTGCTGGAAAGCACTGACATAAGGGGTTAGGATTGCACCCTGAATGTGTTAGCTCAGATCAAAGTCATGTGGTCTTTCCCTAATGTTTTGAAGAATATTTCAGTATCTGGAGCTACTACAAATTGTACATTGGACCATGGCTACATGGCTTATTTGAAGACCCTACTATTTTACTTCCAAGAAATTGCTCCTTCTCCCCAGCCTTTTAACAGGTTTATTTCCATTTTCTTCAGGATTGTCTCCTTTGGGTGTTTGCCTCATTAGTAGAGGTGGGTGAAAATTGTTTCATTTTTTTTTTTTTTGTGGATTTCGGTTCCAAAGGGGAACCAAAACTTTTCTAAAGCTAAAAGTGCAGGAAATTATGTGTCTTTATTCCAAGAGTACATTTTTTATAAATTTTAATTATGAATTATAATTGTTTTTAAAATGTGCTATGTAGCTGGTATAGTGTCAGCAACTGCAGTCCCATGCACAAAGAGGTGCTAGAGAATGGAGATTTTTTTTTTTTTTTTGCAGATTTCATGTTTTTTGACAAAAATGAGAAGTGCAGAAAGCAATGTTGCATGTTTTTATTGGGTTATCACTGAAAAATCCTGCCTCTACTCACTAGGTAGCTGCCTGAGCTCATTTGTTTGTTTTCCTTGTAGCACCCTGTCACCTGTGCCTGGCTTCCACAGCAGGAGCCTCCTTGAGAGTAAGTGCCTGCTCAGGAGTAGGGACCTCCTCAGGAGCAAGAAGTAAGTCCTGCCTGGACCAGGCCTCTATGCTGAGGGCCTCCTTGGTAGTAGAGCCCAAGGTCAAGCCAGTCACATGGCCAGGTGGGGCTGGCTGCTAGGCTCATAAGGAGCCTAGCAACCAGAGGGAGAGGGCACTCCTCTCCTTGAGTCAGCATGGGGGGGGGGACCGTATGAGGTGGATACCTCACCCTTCCCTTCCCCTCCCCCGACCTGAAAGGGGTTGTCAAGGCCCTGGCCATGAGTACTGGGAACTGTCCCTGGGGGCTCCCAGGGCTGGAACCCTCCAGGGTTCAAAATGGGCAAGAACCAGCCCACCGGGGAAGAAGTCCCACCTGAATGCCCCCATGGGTGCCATGAGCTAGCACCCCGGCAGTAGGAACATCTAGGAGTGTGCCCTGAGGCAGGTCATTGGCACATGACCCAGGGTCACGAGCTCTGACCCATGAGTGGCTGCGGATCCCATTGGTGCAGATTGGCCTGGGCCTAGACCTCAGCTTACCAGACTCTTGGCAGCGGGTAGGAGCAACCGGACCTCCTGTGAGGAGGAACAGGAGGTACTCACAGGGCACCCTGTGATGTAATGGGGACCCCATGAATGTAAAGGCTTTTACTCAAGTAAACTGATCTGGCAAAGCTGTCCGTCCTCAGTCTCTTCTGTCCCTGTGGCGACCCTGACCATCTGACACCAGAGTAAGCAAACCCCGATGGGCATCCCCCTGGGGGAGGAGCCCCATGCCACTGCAGACATCACACACCCCCACCCACCCAAGTAGTAGTACAGGCAGTGATACCAGATAAAAGTTACTGAGCTCTAAGGATTACTGTTCTGCATGGCAAAAGGTGGCAGCAAACCTTTGGATGAATGCAAATCAGGAAGGGATCAATGTGCAGGAGCCAGCTTGCTATGAACAAACCCTGACACTGCTGCATGTTCTGTCCACTTCTTATGCCAGTCACAGAGTGTCTAGTGAAGAGGCATGAAGTGTTCCAACAGCCCAATTCTATGCATGTGTACTCAGAAGGAAGCCCTATTGATTTCAATGGGTTCTACTTCTCCCCCCCTTTGTAGTGTGTATAAGATTGCAGCCTTGGAGCCTCTATTCACTCCTTCTTTGTAAAAACAGGGAGTAAGGAACATTGTAAATAGACATGACTGCATTCATTAGCTTGTTTAGAATAGTGGACAGGGATAACCAGGATCCAGGTCTCCCTGGGAGACTTGCATGTGGTGTTTCTGTGAGTGTCTGTGTGCAAATGATTATGTGTGTGCTCATGCACAGATGAGACACGCATGACATGAGAGAACACATTTACAACTACTGCATAATTAAAAGTTACAGGCAAGGCACATATACTTATGGGGTGAGGGTGTGTAAAGCAAAAATTGCATTGATGCCTGCAATTGAGTTGGTAGAGATGCTGTGCCTAATAATCCCATGCAACTTTCAATACAATATCATAAAATTGTATCATAAGTTCCGATAGTATCATAAAACTTTACTAACAGCCCAATCATACCCTGGGCTGGTTCAGAAAGTGCAGTGACACTGGTGCAGCCTCCACTGCATGCTATGGTTTGGCTGGGGCACTAGGCAACAATGAGTAAACTTTTTTACTCATCTACTTTGCCATGCTATGGTCTCCAATGGGCATATTCAGATCTGTGCCAGCTTGTTGGCAAGCATAAATCTGAGTGGGTTCAGGGGTGTGTGTATCAAGGCCACTCAAGGGGCAAAGGATATCAGTGATGGTGCTGTGCTGTAAATATCCACCCCCAGCCTGCCCTTGACGTGCTCTGGCAGGCCCTGATCCCTGTAATTCCTCTCCACCAGTTTACATACTTCACAGGGGCTGGGAACTCCATTGGTGTGCATCTGGGACTGCTAGTTATCTGCCCTGGTGGCCCCAGCCCTTGTGCTGTCTTTGCAGCTGCTGTGTAAGCAGCCCAGGCCTCGCACTGATAGAATGTGAATTCTATCAGTGCAAGGTCCAAGTAGGATTGGGCTGTAGTTATTGCTTGTTCCTCGTGGAAATTTTAGTGACACTAATTTTACATTCACATAAAATAACAAATGAATACATGGGAACATACCATATAGCCAGACAAGTTCCAGGTCAGTGTTCCATGATTATCGATCTTGGAAAATTTGTAGTTCCTTTCAGAAACTGACCACATCTCTTCAAATATTGCAAGTGTGGCCAAGTGATACAAGCTGCATGAAGCCTAAAAATGTATATATGGAAATATGGATCACTTATTCTGATGGAAGAAAGTGGGGTTTCAGATGTGGGGGGTGGGTGGATGAGAATTGCAGATAAACTCATAATATTCTTGCATCCTTTCAATGTTCATTTCGTGTACCACAACAGTACATTTTTGAAACCTTCTGAGATGGTTCAAGCAATTTAGTGCTTCCAGATACTCAAGGCTCATTTCCACTGCTACTTCTCCCCCCTTTCAGTTGCCGACAGGGTTTTGAGAGGCTCAGGTGGGGAAGGAAAATGAAACTCAAGTGGAATGCATATACTCAGAGCAGAACCAATCTCCCGAAACAAAAACAAATTCCTGGAGTCCTTACCACATCTCCATCCCTTGTATTAGTTTGTATCTTTATGCAAAAGAAATTTCACCTAAAATAGCAAGAGAAAAAATTCCTTCCAGCAAGCCAATGCAAAAGTAACAGATGAAAAGATACCATAACACCCTCCTAGCCTGGCTTGTTAAACGACTATACTATTTTGCTCTAGTTGTAATGAATGGCTTATTGTGAATCATTCACCACACTGCTACTTCCATAGGCTATAAAACGGTCAGGGCAGCATCAGTACTATGTGATATAACAAAACACGAATACAATCATTTGCATCATCTGATTGGTTGATTCAGATAATTTCAGCCTCATTTGGTCTTTTTACATTCACTACTTCAAGTGTCCCAGGGTAATTGTATTTCACAAAAACAAGTACACTTTTCTAGGGTTTGACAGAATGGGAACTATTAAGGGGAATAAAATTGTCCTTGAAAGCAATCACTGCCCTAAACATGAGATGCTGGTTCAAAAGATCTTTTGGGATTGATTGACAGAAGCAGCACCACCTCACTAAGTCACAAAATACTGGGGGTGGGTTGAAATGAAGAAAAGAGGTCTCCCAGCAGGCCCTTTGGTTATTGCCCAGTATGAGTTACAAATTAGGTAAGAGAAAGGCAAAGAAATAACAGGCTGTAATAAAGCCAGGTCTAAGAAAGTACTTGTCTGCTTGTTAACGGAATCATGTTAACAAAGACAAAAGCCCTTTAACACCACTTAAAATGCAGAGCTGAACAGAAGCATCAGTGCTTTGTGTTAAGTCATGTTAACTTTTAATTGGTGCAGGGAAAAGGCATCTTTTAAAATCTTAATAGGCTAATTCACTTTAAACATCATAACATTCAAGCAGTGTAACAAACCTGATGTCAAAGACTAGCATGCTCTAATACTCATAATAATAATTCATCAATACAGGACTTCCATATTTTATTTAGCATTCATGCAAAATATATCCTAAAATGCTTTTAAAGTGGAAGTACGCAACTCTAGAGAAAAGTAATCATGGAAGACAACTCTAGGAAAAGACTGGAAATACATCAATGGTCATTGTTATTAGTATTGCTTTTATTGCACTATAAATGTACACAGATGGTAGGTCTCAAGGGCCAATATATGCTTCTTGGTGCACTTAGGGACACACTATACATTACTTAAAACACATGCTCTGCAGCTGTGTGCTTGTTCCTTCCATGTAAAATAGTGCACACATGGGAAACTGCTTGGGATCAAGATGGCAGTGGGGAAGGGAGCCTCAAACCCATGGTACCAGTGGTGAGACTGGGGTGGCCTCAGAGCCCTCTCTGTGGTGCTGCTGGGAAGAAGTGTATGAACACATACACTTGGGTATGCTTGTGAACCTTTGAAAAGAAAATGGAGTAGACTCACTGCCACTAGAAAGGAAGTTGTCCCTCCAAATGGGGTAAAACTGGGGTGCCCTTTCTCACTGCACCTCATGTTTGTAAAAGTTCAAAAGACCAGGTTTCCTTCAGCACAGAAGCCCATGTCAAGAGGAGTGATTCAAAGGAGCCAGCTGACTAGGCTACCCCCACAACTCCTTAGCACTCACACTTGCCCTGCTTGGCATGGGTCCTGAACAGCCTCCAGGGGTGAGGGCTGACAGCACTTTACTCTGAATATAATGAAGCAAGGAAGTTTTGTAAAAATAATAAGAGTTCATTTTAAAAGGTAAAAACAAAATAGAGAATGGGAAATGGACACAAACAGGCACTTTTAACTAGACAAAAATAGATGTTAAGAGGCAGAACTGAAAATAAATCTTGAACCACAACTATTTTCCTATAGAAATACTGTATTTTGTTGTAACTGTAGTCACTTCCAGGTGGAGCCATATGGGTGGTCAGTAAAGGACAGGTCACTTTTCTCTGACCTGGAATGACATCTTGCACCATTACAAACTAACCAGCTGCTTTTATGGACAACTTGTTGCTTCAGAGCATGCTATTCTGACTAGCTGATCCAAAGGGATCCTGAAAAACCTGGGGTCCAGCTGTGACCCAGTGAATGGTCTTGACCAATAACCAGGAGTTAGCATAACTCAGTAGGGTGCTGCTAGTTTCCTGCCTGCTCTTTTGTTTTTCCTGGCCAGGACCAGACTCTCTTGTGCTCCCAAAAAAGCTAAGCTATTGCTTTGGACATGCAGGTTACAGGGATCAGGATGGCAGAGAGCCACAATGTTGACTCATCCAAGAGTTGCAGGCTCTGAGTGTTTTCTATGGGAGTGAAGGTGTCTCCATGCACCACAGTGTCAATGGGAGCTGTTTTCCTAGGTCAAACTGTGTGGACCCCCAATCCAGACTGGAGCTATAGTAAGGATTTAAAGTTCCCCATTGTCACTATGAACAAAAGAAGCTGCCTTGTACTGAGTCAGTCCATTGGTTCATCTGGCTCAATATAGTTGACACAGGTTGGAAAGGGCTCTGCATGGTTTTGGAGATGAATCTCTCTCTGCCCTACCTGGGGATTGAACCTGGGAACTTCTGCATGCAGAGCAGGTGCTCTGTCATTGAACTATGGCCCCATCCTTTTTGGTTTGTGCCAGGGTGTGCACACTGAAGAAACCAGCATGGAGCTGGTTAAATTAACATGTAGTTTGATCTTCAGATTTGGCTCTGTTTCTCCACTCTGCAAGTCTACAAGGCATATGCAAACGCTTAAACACACACACAATACATGCATGTATTGCAATGCAGTTTAGAGTTTCCTGGCATGTTCTGTGGGTACATAGCATTGCATACCTGTTGTGTTCTTTTCACTGGCCCACAGCAAACGTGATTGCCTTGGCAAGTGTGGAGTGACTCTTCATAGGCTTCCAGTTATGAAAAATACAGCACTTGATAAACACAGGGGCTTTATGCCAGCTACATTTGGAGAACAGGGGGTGAAGGTATTTATTGAACACTCTTCTGA
Organism: Tiliqua scincoides; assembly: GCF_035046505.1. NCBI lineage: Eukaryota > Metazoa > Chordata > Lepidosauria > Squamata > Scincidae > Tiliqua > Tiliqua scincoides. The sequence goes on from NC_089824.1 coordinate 49,406,070, forward strand.
AGAGAATTTATGAACCAGTCCATTAATTGCACCTTCTTGTTAGCACAATATACATTTGCACACACATAAGATTTTTTTTTTTTAAAGGACTGGATCTAGAGAAGCATGAACAGAAGGATACTTGTGCCAGAGAACTTCTTGGCCTCTCCTCTGCACTTGCACAAGATCCCTTGGGAGCGAGTGCAGTGGGGAGGGAAAGGAAGATAAGTCTCCTTGCATGAACATCCTTCCACTTGTGCACCTCTGCTTCAACCACAGTTATTACCCAGTCCAGGTCAACAAGCTTACAGTGACCAATATGAAGAGGTGTTAGAAAATGGTTTTATTTTTTGTCCACAAAGATTTTGGGGTGAGGTTTTTGTTTGTTTTTAAATAACAAAAATGAGAAGTGCAGAAATTGGTGTTATGTGTTTGTGGCTGCAATCCTATCCACACTTATCTGGGAGTAGGCCCTATTGACTATAATGGGACTTACTTCTGAGTAGACATGCATAGGATTGGGCCCTTTGTTTATCACTGAAAAATCATGCCTCTACCCATTGACAGTGTTGTGTTAGATAAGCTAAGTGTTAGAAACATGAGGAAGCCTTTATTTTACACCTTGCAGTTCATTCATTTATAAGAGCAATGACAATTGATGGATTGATTACCAGGTGCTGAGTGATCTTGAAGAACACTTTTTCATATTCTTATGAATAGCTCTCCAGTTATATATGGATAACATTAAAACACCCAAAAGACATATCAATCTGATACACATCAGTTCCTGCTACAGGTACAGTTCATGCTTGATCTATGTATTGTTAAAAAACAGAAACAAAGAAAAAACACTAAACAAGGATCAAGGGCAGCAAATTCTATTCTACTGATGGACTCACTAAGTCCATCTTGTCATTTATACTAAGAAGCACTGGATCCTAATGTATTCTGCTAGAAGTGTCTCAACTCTCAGCATCTTTCAGACAACCAAAAATTAAAGTGCATTGTCTTCTAAAAAGCACATTTTGGGTGACTCTGTGTAACCTTTACTTCCAACAACTTATTTGTCATCAGGTGCAATCGTAACCAACTTTCCAGCACTGACGTAGCTGTGCCACACACTGCAGTGTGTGGTGTGCACTGCATTCTGCAGTGGAGAGGTAGTCAAGAAGGCCTCTTCAAGGTAAGGGCATGTTTGTTACCTTACCTTGGGGCTGCATTGTGGCTAGGTCAGTGCTGGGAAGTTGGTTAGGATTGTGCCCATCCTCAACTAGGCCAGGACACTTGGAGCCCAGAGCAGCAGTCAAAATGCCACCATTGTATCCCTTGGCACCCTGCTTTGCTCTCAATAGTCCCCGATGGAATCAAAGCAGGGCCATTTCTCTGCTTCCATTCCTCCTGGGCTGCTCAGATGCAGCAGCACAGAGTGTGCAAGGGAGCAGCTGTTCCCTTGAGCTATGTAGATCCTTGCTCCTCCTGCAGGGTGCAGGCAGGGCCAACATTTGAGGAGCAACTCTTCACTTATTTTTGTGTGTATGCTGGGGGGGGGGGCAGGCAGGAATGGAAGAGTATAGAGAAGGAACATTTCTTCTTGGCTGAACTTTAAATGAAAATTTCTAGCTGTAGATATATAGATCCCTGGGAATTAGGTAGATATAGAAATAGACATATAGATGCTGGGAACTGGAAGAATGTGGTCCAAATTTTCCCCAGCCCTCCCTGCCCAGTTCTCTTTTTCCCCAAGCAAACATATCCTTGTGAAAAGGAGAGTGGGTAGTAGAAAGGGCTGTCTGGAAATGCAGTACTGGCCTGTTCAAGAGGCCAACTAAGGTGGTTGCCTCAGGCAGTGAACTGTGGCTGCCACCTGCCTCAACTCACCCACCCTTGCTTTACTTTCTTACTCCTGCTTCCTGGATTTGAAAATGATGAGGGGGGCAGAGCAGTAGAGAAAGTGGATGACTCTAACTTGCTCTTCTCCTCTCTTCCATACTTCCTTTTCTGCTTTTCCTTTTTGAACTTAGGGAGTGAAAGAAGGAGCAGTGGAGGTGGCTAGCACACTGTTGCAAATGGCAATGGCATTTCATACAGCAACGTGCCCCACAGCATTTGACACATGGCCTCCACAATCAGGAGGTCTTAGGCTGGCCCTGATTTCATGTACAACCCCACTGTAGACCTACAGCCTGAGCCTGCTAATGGCAAAACTGTCGTTAAACTCAAAACAAAATCTCACAAAGAACATCTCTTTCCACTTATGATAACAATTATGCAGAAGTAGCAGTTTGTTCGCACTTGCTAATTGCTTCTATAGTAACTGCTATAGTGACCCACACCACTTCTGCCACAACGCTTCACATCTAATCATTTAATTTTTCCCTTATCCTACTGTTGCTCTCTGATACCCCCACAACAGGGGCCTTGAACTCATCCTATCTAACTTTTTAAATCATTGATTTGAATGACCAAAAACTACACTTCCCAGGTCACTTTAAAGTCAGGTGTAAGAAGAACTTGGAAGTATTTTGTGTTTTTTTTAATGCCATGACAGGACAACACAGAACTACCAAAAAAGCGAATGGAAGAAAAACAACACATACGCAGCAGTACAATTTCTCATGTTATTTAGAGGGCTCTCATCATATTGCAATTGGAGAAAGTTAAAAAGCAGTTTAGGGGGCCCTTTGAAGGGAGAAAAGTCCAAAAGACCTGTATGCTCATACATGGACAATGAAATTATAGCCCTCTGATTGCACTTACCCACATTCTTCAGCAACATGTCCTTACTTAAGGTGTTAAGAAAATTAGGAAAAACTTATGTTCCTGTCTTCTCTTATTGGACCCAGGGCAATTCAAAACAACAAATAATAGTTTAGATTACACATGCCTACAAAATTGAGGGTCAGAAATGTTCTTCCCAAACTTTATGGTGGTTTGTTATGAATTTCGGGTGCTGATTCCAAAAATGGCATCTGTTTTGCCCTATCACCTCTAGTTTTGGAGATATAGTATAGCCTCATTAGTGAATGGTTCAAGCAGCTTCCTCATGAGGAAGCCATGGTGTAGGCTTCCTCATGAGGAAGCTGCTTGAACCATTCACTAAAGAGGCTATGCCATGTCTCCAAAACTAGATGTGAAAGGGCAAAACGGATACCATTTTTGGAATCGGCATCCCAAATATACCCAGGAATTGGTGTAATGTTTAAGGAAGCAAAATGTGTGTTGGCATGTGTTATTAAAGCAGAATTAGCAGAAAAGAAGCAATTTTGTACCATCAGTCTCTCACCACCACTATGAATACAATGCATAATTTTCACTTAGGAACACCAACAAAGCTTTCTCCATCCCCTCCGCCCCCACTGCAATAATGTTTCTTCATTAGGGGAAGTTCCAGAGTCAGTCCTGCAAATTCAAGGTAATCAATTTTCTCCCCGCATATTTGTAAAGAATTTCCATTTGTTTACAAATTGGTAAGAGTGTCGTGTCATCAGAGGGTAATGTAACTTGCCATCTTTTATCTGTCTTCATTTGCTTGATGGATGCCAGCGGTATCTGCTATAAGCAGATCCTGTGGGACGCTTTCCCCACTGACCCCAAGACAGCTGATATTTTTATTGATAATCCACACTTCATTCAATTACCTGGAAAGCACAGCAGCCTGCAGCGAATAGAGTTCAAAGTCAGCCGTTTGAGCAATATAGCTCATGGCTCAGTGACAATGCCACAGTGTTGCTGTTGTCCTGTGGTTTTCAGCCCCAGTGCTGTTCTAACTGGGGATGCCCTGTCCATGAAGCTGAAAGAGTGGTCACTGCTTCCTACCTTCACTTTTCCTTCTGCTGCTCCTCTTCCTTTCAAGTCTCTGGACCATCACTGTTCCCTTCTGCACTCTCTGCACTTCCCCTTGAACTCTGTTCTCCTCCTCCTTCCTTAATCCAGGTACCAGCAGGAGCAGCAACAGTAGCCCCAGTGGTGGCTGGCATGCTGCTGGGCATAATAGGAAGACATCTGGCTTGTCAAGGCATCCAGCAAGAGGTGTGTTTTGCATCCAGTGCTAGGAGGTTTTGGGCCAATCAGTGAAAGGAGGGGAGAAGCCCAAAGTATTTAAAAAAACAAAACTGATTATAACTTGCAACAGTATTACATGTATTGCATGCATTGTATTACATGTATTGCAACATATGTGACAAAATATAATAAACTTTTCTCCAGCACTCTGGGGTTCTGCCCAACTTTCAAGGAGTCAGGCTGCAATCCTAAAAGTAAATCCCATTGAATTCAATGGGAGTAAGTCCCATTGAATTCAATACTTACTTCTGAGTAGGCATCCATAGGATTGTGCTGTCAGACATCTGCTGTCCATCCTCCTTTTTTTCTTAGGTTCACGGCCAGCCCTCCTTCTAATAAAAAAGGGGGGGCAGCTACTTGTTCCTTAACAGAAATCATTTTCCAGAATTACTTCAAGACCAGACTGAATACATATATGATTACCGTATATACTCACCTATAAGTTAAAAATTGATGCCTTAAAATTGGCCCGGAAACCCTGGGTTGACTTATCCATGGGTCAATACAGTAAATAATTGGTTCTCACACATTTAGCACCAGGACCCACTTTTTAGAATGTCAGGAGCCACCAGAAGTGATTTCATGACCAGAAGTGACATCATCAAGCAGGAAAATTTTTAACAATTCTAGGCTGCAATCCTACCCACACTTATCCAGGAGTAAGTCCTGTTGGCTGTTAAAAGCATATCTATAAGTGCCTGTTACAAGTACAGATCTGAAACAGCCTTGGCTACAATCCTACCCACTCTTACCTAGGACTAAGTCCCATTTACTATCATTGTTAAAAGAATATACATAGTAGCTAGTTAAAAGTACAGGTCTGTAACATTTCCCCAAATGCAGTCACATACCATGGCAGCATCAAGTCTAATATATTAAAAATAAAATATGGAAATGAATGGGGACCCACCTGAAATGGGCTAGTGACGCAGTTTGAGAAACATGGCAGTAAATGAAACAGGAGCTTCTGGGAAGCTTAGCAGGTGTCTGGTGAAGTGGCAGGGGGGGTGAAACTGGGCTGAGAGAGTGGCGGAGCTGGAGGGGGCAGAGCACCCAGCCTGGTGGGGGCAAGCGGCCACTCCCTTTAGAGCCATTCCCAGTGGGGGGAGCAAAACAGAGCCGTATGGCAAAACTGAGCCATATACTTTCATCCCCTTTTCCAGGGTAAGGGAAGCAGCCCTGCAATGGGGCTGCTCACTTTACTGCTGACCAAAAGGTTGGCGGTAAAGAAAAGGCGTTCGTGTAGGGCGTCGAGCCCTACATGAAAGGACAGGATCCGGTGGAGCTGAGCCTCACTGGACCCGCCTCCTGCCTCTCCGCTCCCTCCCCCCAGCACGCCTTCTGTCCACCCTCTCTCTGTCCTTCCCATGCCTCCCCCCACCCCGGAATGCCTCCTCCCTGCCCCCTCCTCCCCCCGCTTACCATGCTGCAGCTCAGCAGTCTGTGAAACTACCGAGCAGCAAAGAACGGGTGCCCGTCTGGTGCTAGCCCAGCGTTAAGCCCAGCGTTAAACCTCACAGGCATGCCTTACAGCATGTTTGCGACAGTGTGCTTCGGTGAAAAGCTGGAGCGCCAAGCTCAGGACTGACTCAGAGACCTTTCTAAGTTTAACCCCCAACTTATCTGGGGGTCATGGAAAATTCCAAGATTTTTGGCTCAAAACCTGCTGACTTATCTGTGAGATTGGCTTATAGGCAAGTATTGGTAGTATTTTACTGACTTTTTAGGGCCCAGTCCTATCCAATTTTCCAGGGCAGGTGCAGTCGTGCCAATTGGGCATGCACTGCATCCTGTGGTGGGGGAGGCAGTCACCGAGTCCTCCTCAAAGTATGGGAACATTTGGTCCCTTACCTTGGGGCTGCATTTAGGCTGCACCAGTGCTGGAAAGTTGGCTAGATTGGGCCCACAGTCTACTGAACTCAATTAATGTATTTGGTTTCTTTCATTCAGAAAATGCAAGAGACTTCAGGAATTTTCTAGATCCAATTAAATTTCCCAATCCTAATCATTCCCACTTCAGGGGCTTTTGGAATTCATATTAAGGCAACTAGCATTGCTAATTTTTAATGTTTTCTTTTAAAATGTATTTTATCTGTAGCTGCATTATTTTTTATGGACATCTTTTTATTGCTTAATGAGATAAGGTGGTGTTGGGTTTAATTTATGTTATATTATCCTTAATGGTTTTAGATTGTTATCTGCTGTGTACAATTCTAAAAAAACCTGGAAAGACAAGATATTCATTTTGCAAATAAAAAAATAGCTAGCTAGCTTTGAATAACCTAATGTAATATTTTTTCATTATTAATTGAGAGAGTTTAGAATGATATCTCCTATATCCCAGAACTGTTCTCTATCTTTGTTTTGCAAAGGTATTCACTGCTACCATCACAAAGTGCCCAGTACAGGGTAAGAGAATAAAAAGTTAGCATGAACTCCCCAAGTCACAAGCATAATTATTCAAGGCTGGGTAACAGGGTTAGCATCAGTGGGTAGCTGCCAAGGGCCCAGGGCTTTCAGAAACTGATCTCTGCAAGTAACTCTGGGCCCACAGCCTTCATGTAGCGATGGCAAAGCAACCTTCTGGGAACCTCCCAAGTAGAAGAGGGGCCTATAAAAAACCATTTGCTGAAGGTCACCTGAAATCTAAAGCTGGTTGTGTACAGACATCCAGAGTTAGCCTTAGACAATTCCACACCTGCAACAGGTGACTAACACCACTGCTGTGTGGGTTGTCTGTGTCCCAAGTGGGCATGTGTGGGCCCTTGAGTGGGCTCTGGCCTGTGCTCAACTTGACCCACCCATGATGCAGCCCTGCATGCTGAGGTGGGAGGGCAGTCAGTGAGGTCTTCTTTAGGGAAGGGAACATTTGTTCCCATGCCCTGTGATAAGCCTCGGGTTCAGGGCCTCTGAGAGGGATTTTATCAGGGGGGTACAAACCTTCTTTGCAAAGCGGGAGGGGTGAAACAGCGCGGGGGAGAGTGGTGACGAGCGAGCAGAATAGGGGCAGAGAGGGGTGAAGCAGGGTAAGAGGAGGGTAGAGACAGTTGGAAAAGACTTTGGAGCCCAGGTCTGTCCACCCATGTGGCATCAGTAGTATCTCCAGTGATGGTAGTGTTCCCAGCATCCTGTACGGGCAACAAGTCTGAGTAGATAGGAAAATGTCAGATCCCAGGAAATTTCTGGGCCCCCTCCTTTGGTTCCTGGGCCCCCCTTTTGACCTGGGCCCAGGTACAAATTACCCCCTTTACCCCGCCTCTCCTAGGCCCTGCTCGGGTTAGCGAATGGGGAAAAGACTGGGCAAGGATGTTGGTGCAAGTTGCTGCCACCAGTATCTGCCCTGTTCCACCTTCTGTTCAGCTCCCTCCCCTCCTGGACACTCCTCCATTCCTCCCCTCCCCACCCAGTTCTGCTCCCCTGCCCCCATTGCTAAATTACCAGCTCCGGAGGGGCAGCAGGCTCCAGTGGTGAACTGTGCCTCTGTTGCCTCTTGGTGCGGTGCTTGCAAAATGGCTGCCAGTGGTTTGCTATGCAGACCAACACTGTTCTGCTGTCATGAAACCCTCTGTGCACTGGCCCAGTCTTAGTGAGGATTGTTCTGAAAGTCAAGTAAATTTAACATAATCAATGAATGCAGAACAAACATCAGATTAGGCTAGAAGTACTTTATTTGGTACTTCGAAAATAAGTGTGACTGAAAGTAGTAAACTTACTTTGTTTATTATAAGTAACTGTGCTTAGAATTGAGGTATAGGTAACTAGCTTTTGTTTTAAAATATTAGCAGCCCAATCCTAACATGCCCTGGGGCAGGCAGGTTGGCTGGCCGGCTGACCTGCGCTACATCCAAAGCAGGGCTGGGCTGGGTCGCAGCACAACTCGGAGTAAGGGGAGTTCATTCCCCATACCCCGTGTCACATGGCAGCTTCCACTATGTGGCTACTTGAATCTGTACCATCTAAAGAGGTGGCACAGATCTGAGCAGCCCAGGAGGGCTACCCAGGAGGGGGTTTAGGATCCAGCATAAGTACTGGATCCTGGCTCCACCCCTCTCCCGGGTCCGGTCCTCCCACTGGGCCACCTGCTCCCCAATCTTCCCTGTTCTGGAACAACCCCTTTCCGCCCTCCCACCACCCTCCTCAGACTCCCATGCCAGCCTGATTCAGCTGGAGTGAACTCAATGCTCTGCCAGTGCAATGGTGCCAGATGCATCCTCTGGAGGCTGGTGCATGTCTGCGCCAGCCTCCTGTCTCCAGGTTGGTGCAAGGGACTTGTGCCTGCCCAACAGTACATCTGGATTGTGCTCTAATGCTCTGTTTGTAGTTGCCACTTAGAAGTTATCTTTTAAAATCTAGATTTGCTGCCTAGTCTTAGTCTATAAAACCACTTATAGTAATTGATTCTTAAGGATGCCCCCATGCCAAGTTTTGATATGTCAGATCTGGTTGACTATAAATCTGCACTTAAAAAATCCTCAAATGAAAGCAGCTCAGAGGTTAAATGTCCCAAATGTAAAAGACCACTGGCTCCATTATGTGGAATGTCTATTCCAAAATAATAATCTTTGAATAACTTGAGTTGATAGCCAAGAGGGGTTTTAGATTTTCCAAATAAGAAATAGGACTCTTAAGGCCCAATCCTATTAGGACACTGGTGCAATGCTCATCATATCCTAAGCCCATCCTGGTAAGGCCCACACTGATGGTGCAGCAATGCCAGTGCAACAAGGGCCAAATGCCCAAGTGACACTAGCACAGCCCTTCCCAGAAATATGCCCAGCATCCATGGAAACACTGACACAGCCTGTTATCTACAGAGCAGTGTCCTGATGACAGCACATCACCACCGTGACATTGGTGTGCCATTGCCACAAAGCCAGCTTGCCATCTGTCATCAGGGCAAACAGCCAGAGGCCACATGCAGGTGAGAGTGGCCTGCTGAACCTCCTCTGTTCTGCACTGCTACTGGTAAGTCAAAGAAATAGGGGAGGATTGTGGGCAGCTTGAGCTTAGCTGGGGGTGGGAGGTGGTGGATCTTCAGGGAACGTGCATTCCAACTGGTACAGCTGTGGCAAAAGTGCAGTGAAAAGCACTTTGTGGCAGAGCAGGGAGCCAGCGTGCCAGTTGGAACCTTCCTGCACATGTTGGCAGAGTGACAGAGACCCATTGGAACAGATGAGGCCTGAGTAGAGGGCAGAACAAGGTAGGAGGAGGGTGGGAACAGGGCTGAATGGGGTGGGGGGGGAGGATGAAATGGGGGGAGTTGGGATGGGGGATGAGTAGATTGGGCCTGGGTGGGGGGTAGGTTTGGCAGTGGCAGCGTACACTAAACACCTTTCCAGGCCTGATCTGCCTGCATGGTTTAACTTGAACTTGTGTCAGCAATATTGCTGGTGCAGGTCTGAGCTGAACCATAGTGGCTGCTGGTGCTTATCCCAGGGGCACAGGGTCAAATGTCACACTACCCTGAGGAAACCTCCAGCAGCCAAAAATTCCCCATGGGATGCAGTATAGCCCACACCACTCTGCTGCATTGCCACCTGGGAATTTAGTTAGGATTGGGCTGTTACTTTCACTGCCTTGAGTCTTGATCAATGAATTGGCCAACATGTTAAACAAGCCTTTACAGAACAGTACTAGCAGTGATTTCCTTTCCACTCATAGTTCATCGAATCATTTTTTATAATAACTGGAAGCACATAAATACATTTCTGAATTAGCAACATAGTAAAACTAAACAAGAAATTGAATAGTGTTTCAACCAAATACCCCCTTCCACTTATGCATGGTAAATAATCAATCTTTGTGAGATGCATTATCTATCTGGGGAGAACAGCACTTTAAGTTATTGGCACTGACATCACCACTGATTCAATTTCCTGCTTACTTGTTATTTTGTGACCTGACCAAAAATAATATTTTGGTGATGTATACCCGAGGAAGGAAAAGGGGCACGGATGTTTGAAAAAGAGGGGATAAGATCTGTTGTGCACCATTGATGCCAGATCCACTCCTCCTTCCCCGTCCACCACACCAGTTAATCTCATAGAATGCCCTGATCCTCCCTCTTCCCCCACACAGCTCACCTCTGCTGCTGATTTACTGGCACCAGGGGATCCAGAGAGTCCACTGCTCTGTGGCTAGCACTGCATGCTATAGAGCATAGCATTTTGCAATGCCATAAGTTGGGCTGCACTGATGGAGTGTGAAAATGTAAATGGAGTCCACTGCACTGATGGAGTGTGAAAATGTAATAGGGTTGGGCTGTAAATTGTCTTCACCATTAATTAAGAAGGATGCCCTAAAATTAATTCACAAATGGGACCTGAGCTCCTGCAAGTTAACATTCACAATGGATGCTCCCCTTTGTGTGGGAGGGTGCTTCCAGAGAAGAGCACTTATTATCATATGTGATGAGCATACAATAACAGTTTTGGGGCAGTCATGTTTTTGGAAATTCCTGACATTGATAATGTTTCTGTTTGCCTGGAACTATTAGCTTTATTATTAATGTTTGATATTTAATATGACTATACACTATATAATGAGTTGATTTTTATTGATAGCTGCTCATCTGGAAATAACATTGCACTGGAAAAAAATAATAACTCCTTGTCGTGAAATTCTTAAATGATAGAGTCTGGGAAGTAGCCTTGGCAGAAAAGCTTACTTCTGTGTTTCACTCTGCTAAGGGTCAGGCCAAGCCAGATGAGTTCTTCAACACTTGACTACCTTTCTTATCATTAGTGGATATCTTGATAACCCATTTGGCCAGCCAGAACTTGTAGCTATAGACTCTGAATTAGATCTTGTGATTCATTTGTTGCTATCACTAAGAGCTATTGTATGTCTTCTGCTGTCGGAAGGTGGTTCTTTCAGAATATTGTACTTACCTGAACTTGTACTTTCTCCTTTTTGGTTATAGTTCTAAATATTTATGTTTTGTAACTTGAAAAATCAAATACATACATTCTGGGGGGAAAATTATGTAAGAAATAGCACAATAACAGACCAATCCTATGTCCCCCTTGGCTACTGGAACGAGTGCTCCAGCAGTGTAAGGCACTTTCCAGCTGTTCCAAAAGGCAACATGTTGGCGCACATGGCCTGGCTGCCACTGCCAATAGTCAAGAATAGATTCTTGTAGGAAACAGATTTAAGGAGTTTTTATAAAGCTGCTAAAGTGCTGTTAAGTTGAACTACAGGCCAATCCAATTCTATAAAAGCAACAAGTCCTTGACTAATGTTTCGTCCATGAGCCATGTCTAAATAGTATGTCCAGCATGTTTGGAAGAAAGTCTCACTGAGTTCAGTATGGCTTACTCCTAAATAAGAGTGTATAGGACTATAGCTGTTGTTTAGTATTCCTTTTATATTTCTAACAGCCTAGCGCAGGGCTTTTCAAACTGGGGTGTCGCAACGCCCCAGACTGTGGGCCCTGGCCTCTGCCCCCTTAAAGGGTGGGGGCAGCCTGGAGGTAGGGAGCAGCACAATCCCCAGGATTGCACCACTCAGGGGGCTGCAGGGGCTTGGAGCACTTACCCAAGCCTCCTCTAGCCTCCCCAGGGTGCGGGGAGCCCGGTGTGAACCTTTGGCAGGACTCGCTACAGCAGTGAAAGTGAAAGTGCAGCGATTGCGCTCCACTTCTGCTTTAGTGGAGGCGAGGTGCAATCGCTCCGCTTTTACGTTCACTTAAAACATTCACGTTCACTTACGTTACCGGGGATCGCACTGCTGCCTCCCCCCCGCCCCTGCAAGCACTTACAGCGGCTCAAACTCTCCATGAGAGTTTGAAAACCACTGGCCTAGTGCTATCCTTTCCCCATTCACTGGTGCAGCCAAAACAAAAATGGGCACACTGTATCCGGCGGTGAGGGGAAGGAGATCAGGAGACTTAAGGGATTTAAATCCCCTTACCCCTGCATAAGCCTCCTGCTCTGCAGTGGGTCCAGTGGCATCCTGGCAGTGTGCTGTTCAGAGCACTGCTGGAAAGCATTTTACAGTGCTTTTGCAGCAGTTGCCAGCGTTCTGCTGGTGTTGAGGTCCAGCTGGGCCATAAGATTTCCATTCTACCTTTCTTTCAAAACAAGACAAAAGATTCAGGGCTGCCCAGGAATGCCATTAAATGCTAATTCAAATTAAGCATGAGACTCATCAAATAAGACCTGAATCTCAAAAATTTCAATTTCAAAAAAAATTATACACTATATATTAAATCAAACCAGTGAATCATAAATGCTTGCTGAAAGAAAACAGTTTACACTTGACTCATCAAAGAATTTTAGGACAAACATCCCTAGGAAGAGAATTCAGAAATGAAAAAGTTCCATTCTTAGACTTAATAGATTTAAATTTCACAGGCTAATGGTATCCAGAGCAGAACCATTTCTATAGGTTTTGATGGGCAAGGAGATTATTAGAGCTACAATATACATTTCATATATTAAAGTAGTTAGATTCCATCTAATAAAAAAATGACCAGATATTAAAGGGTCCAACGTGAGTTATGGCTCTTGCTGAAAATATCTTTGCTACAGAAGTCATCATAAAAATCAAGGCAAACAAACAGTGTCCCATAATTGAAAATCTTATCACGTGACTCAGATCTGTCATAAATTATTCTGGTGCCCAGAGCAAGTAAAGGAACACTAGGCATTTTGGTAATGACATCTACACTGCTGAAAGATCTTCAAGAAGACAGTAGTAGAAAACATATTGTTTCTTGCATCATCTTCTCACCTGCTCCAGAATTTCAACCATTTTTCAAAGCAAGTTTGACATTCCCTTTCAGGGTTCCACAGAGACTGTGGAGGAGAAGCCAGGAGTTGATAGCACCATTTTTTAGCAAGTTAGAAAAAGCAACAGATATTACCAATCAATGCTTTCCATTGCACAGAAGGCACAAGGTGTAATGGAAGATCAGAAGATCATCAGGTGGATGATGTGGTGTTGACAGCTATTCCATGTTTTGACAGCTCTGGGAAGGGCACGGATGGCTCCACAGCTGTAATCAATCAAGGCCAGTGGAGACCTGGATAGACACCTGAGCTTCATTTGACCTTGATGGGACTTTGAATGGACATGGACTGAAGAGATGGCTCACCTGAGCCTAATTGGGACTTAACAAGGTAGCTCACAGGTGAGCTGCATTTTGGATTATGAGACATCCGAGGATAAAAGGCAGCTTCAGAAGGAAACCTGATGGAGATGTTACCTGACCCAGAGGGAACCAGACTAAGAGGGCTACATGGCCCATACCTATAGGAGAAGGGGACTGCCAGGGCCCTGTTGAAGGAGACACTCTGCTGGAGAGGAGGGACTCTGCTGCAGAAGACTAGATTGGGAAGACTAGACTGTGCTTTGGACACTGGACTTGGACTAGAGAATTCAGACCTTACCCACTGAGTTAAGTGGAGTTTTGAGGAGAGAGAGCCTCTGGACAAGAGGACTTGCAGGGAATAAGTGTATGTGTTTGTAGCAATAAATTCTTGTTAATTGCTCAACTGATAAGAAGTTCTGTTCATTTCTTTGCACACCACAGCTGTTGTTCTTGGAGAAGGAGGGTGTTATAATTAGCCAAAAAGTGGGCATTAGAAGGGAGTTGGAATATTTGGACACAAGGATATTAAGAGCATCATTGCTCCCACTGTTGATTCCAATAAGTTGCAAGCTTGAAGCACGAGAAATAAGAGCAATACTGGATGTTAGGGCTCTCCCTAGATTTTTTAATAGGAGAGTCATTGTCGTAAACAGCAGCTCAACAGTCAGTTTCAATTACAGAATACAATGTAATGAGAAATAAAACTCCAGGCTTTTCTTCATTGATTTTTTTCAGTGAGAAAAGATATCTAGATAAATCGGATCTACTCTTACTTTATTAATTATTTTATTAATTAGGATGCTCAGGCAAAGAAGAGTAAATCTTTATTAGCTGGAGCAGAAGCTTGACAGTGGCTGGCATTTTATTTCTCATTGATTAAGCAATATTCACAAATGGATCCAGCACCCTCATGTGAAGGATATTATAACTGAACACCTAGGGGATTTGTATGAATTATTATGGCAGCCATGTCCATAGATCTATAAATGCAGTCCACTGTGGAAGTATGCAGTAGAAACTTCATGAGACAAGGGCAGCACACACTGTCACAAATATTTATGTAGAACTGAAGGAAAGTGGCCAGTGGCTTTTAAGGTCAACAGTTCCTACAGAATATAATCAATCTGCATGTGATTAGTGCAAGATTTGTTTTTTCTTTTGACTCGCATATAGGGGTGTGTATGCTCTATACAGATAGTGCATAGCAAAAAATTTTTTACGTGTGAGTTCCTGGGAAGTGGCTTCATGGTCAGTTGGTGAACCGGAGAAACCTCAGTTTATGTTCTGATCTGACACAGATCAGCCCGAGGGTATGTTCACAAGTTCATTTTACATGGATGAATTCCATCCTCATATTTTTCTTTAATCATCCTTGCTAGCTCTGCTTTGCTGAAAAATTGGCCCAAAGCTGGAATTTTTTTTTTTTAGCCCTTTCACAAAGATTTTACAAGATTAAATTTTGATTGTGAACATGCAGAATAAAAGAAACAAAGAACTAAAACAAGGACACGTATATCTGATTATAGGACGTTTGAGATGGAGCCACACTTGCAAGGACCTGATGAAAAGAAAACCTGTAATCTTTGTACAAGGGTAATATTTGCAATTTGGCAAATACATAAAATCAGGGTCAGCCCAGGGTAGTCCCCATCCACTTCCTTCTGCCACATTAAGTAAACAGAAATATGTATACATGATAGCATGTCTGTTCTTGAAGGAACTTAAAAATAATATTGAATTATCTTATAAGCAAATAGCAGCCAAGATGCGCACCTCTGTTTCGAGTGCTCTGTTTGGCAGTGATTCCAAAGAATGTTGCTTTGAGAGATCCAACTACACTTGAAGCTTTTTGTAAGCCATACATCTTGAAGGAAAAATATACTTGGTGTTAGAGCTCTAAGAGCTAAAATAAAAAAGGGGGGGAAATACCTGGGGGGAGGTCAAGGATTCAAGAGAAGGTTGATATTAATGAATCAAAACTATATATTTTTCCCAAAAATACTTTATCAATAGTACTCTACTTAATTCTGGATATGTTGAAATTAATTCATTATATATGATATGATATTTAGGACACTGGTGATGCAGCAAATCATATGCAGATTTTCTTAACAAATCTTGAAAATGTGATTGAAATTAAGAGGCTTTGGGGTATGTCATACGGAATGAAAATCACTTGATGCAGAGTTCCTGAAAATCCTTTATATATGCTTAAAACATTACTTACATCAATTTGTTGATGATAATGACTTACAAATGATTGCCTATACAGCTGCAAAGCAGTTATTTCTTACAATTGGAAAAAAATGTTGTTGATCCTTCTTTGTCTGAGGATCAAACTGGATAGGACAGTAGGTGAACCAAGATCAGATTAGATCTTGGGTTGAATTTAAAATGGGGGAATCAGAACCATGGCATGGGGGGGGGAGTTTCTTTTTACCCTTTCCTCCTGATACTTTCCCAATGAAAATCACCTATCCAAAGCTGATATTGGTCCTTCAGGACCAAACCTATAAGTACCCATATGGTATAAATGAACTTAAATCTTAACTTAGGGCCCACTCCTATCCTTCCCTAGCGCCCAGAGGCTGAAATGGCTAACACAGTATCCTGTGGGGGCCAGGGAAGCTGCCCAAGGTCTCCTTGGGGGAAGGTAACCTCAGTTGCCTTCCCCTGTGCTGAGGCCAGGAGCCCTGATGGGTCTACTCGGAGTGGCACTCCCTGTTGAGCAGGTGCAGAACTGAGGAGACCCATGTTGGTCTCCGCAGCTTGGGAGGGGTTTTTTGATTCAGCAGCAGCCTCTGCCACCATCTCTGCACCCCTCTTTTGGCTGAACTTCTCTCTACCCAGTTCCTCACTCCCCCGTTTCATACTCCCCATTCCCCCTGCCTTCCCCCCACCTTGAAAATCCTTGCCATTTATTGGTGTTGATACTCAGTGCCAGGTGCTCCCCCAATGAGTCTTCTTGGTGTTGATGCCCAGCACTGAATGGGGCTGATCTCAGTGCAGATGCTGCAGCCTTATTGCCAGAGCCAGAGTGTCTTGCAGCACTTTTTACAACACCCGGAGCAGCAGTGAGGCTAGAGCGCAGGTGGTTAGCCCAATAGGATTGGACTGCCCATGTACTTATTATTCTCTGTCTGCAAAAACTCTTATACAGTGCCCCAAACAGTTCTTAACACTGCAACTACTTGAAAATGTTCAGTGTACATGATTTGAATTGCTTCTCTTTATGAATCTGTGGGCCATCTAGTGGAGTTAACTTTTGTCATTGTCACAAATTGAGTACAGTTTCCTAAAGGAATTGCATGAGCACAGGAACTCTGTCTTATTTGGTCCAAAAACACAGTGGGGAGGATGGCTGTCTTCATGTGTTCATCATGGACAGCAAATTCAATTAACTGGGCGTTAGACTGGCATTCTAACAGAAAAGGCAGGAAAAACCATGACGCTGATCCCTTATTGTTATCAAGTCATGAAGGAAATATCTTTATGAGATGCTGTGTTTGTTGGACTCTATCTGAAAGTTATTCAGGTGATATGATCATCTTCTTGAATTCCTAAAATTTGCAGTTTTTTGCCATTTTTTTCGTATTTCTCTAGTCCTCAATATTGAGGAGAAAATCCCCCTCAAAATTTCAAGAGTGTCATGAAACAACATCCGCATCAAACCCTCATCAAACTATCATAGCATCTATCAGGATGTGGTATACCCTATTTCATCTTGGAAAGGAGTTGACTTGACACAAAGTAGTCCAATCAACTTCCTTCTTGTCTATTAGAGAGTTAGCAGTACAAGAAAAGCAAAGGAAATAGAAATTAATCTTATTGTGCTGTCCCAAATATTTCTCTTTCTGTTCCTGGAGACGCATTTTGGTATGAATTGCAGCTTTTGTTCCCTTCCCAATACAGGGAAGGGAGAACATAAGAACATAAGAACAGCCCCACTGGATCAGGCCATAGGCCCATCTGTTTTACAGACTCCATGCCTCAGCTTCATCCTTCTGCTAAGTACTGAACATGCATGAGTGCAATATTCCAGAGATCTGTGGACTCTGTCCACCCCTCCAGCTCCCAACTTCTCCATGATTTCCCACTTTTGCCTCCCAGTTCCATCAACCCCCCCCCCCAGCTCTGGGGAGACAGGCAAAGAGAGGGATAAGCTGTTGAAAGGAAGTCCAGCGAGGCCTGCTCAGCTTAGTCTTCTGGCAAGCAGCGGCAGTGTTCTGGCTTCTATGAACAGGTATGATCAGGCTAGTATTTGCAAGGAGCCCCAGCAAGGACTGGCTGGCTAGATCAGACATTGGTTTAAGACTCCAGAATGTTGCACTCTGCACATATTCAGTAGATGGGATGGGACAGGATGGAGCCAGGGAAGGATTTCTAATGATGGGAATAACTGAAATCACAGTTTCAGGAGCATGACCTACAAGCTGATAAATGCATAGAAGGGAAAGTCAGTGATCTGTTGACTGGAAAATGTCTGCATTTTGTTGTTACTGTTCAGTACTGTTCACATCGATACTATGTAAAAGAATCTTATTAAAATTCGTTATTGCTCTCTCTCTCTCTTCAAGCAATTAACTAAAAATGAAGTCATGGTGTGTTCTATTTTAGGTTGATGGAGATATTAGTCACTTACCATATATCACAGGATCTATAGAATGGCTAGTTTCCCACTTCTCACTTCATATAGTATTTGCTTTGGGGCTCAAAGTCAGCCTTCCAAGGTCAGAATACAGGCCTGCTCTTACTTTATGAAGACATCAGTCCACATATGTTTGCATGCAAATATAGCTTAGTAAAGGCTTTGCATACATCTCCATCCCTGAAAAGAAGCATTTTTTAAACAAAATCCTAAAGAACCCAGTGCTGGAGTATACATGTCATTCCTACATTATATGCTACAGAGCTCTGGATTGGAGGTATGGTCTAACTGAAAAGCTGATTCATGTTGGGAAAAATGCAATCACACCTTCCCATTTACATCTAAGTACACATTTCAACTTGACAAGATCATTAGCACTGTGTGCAAATATACACATCACATCAACCTTAGTGCAGCTGGGAAATAAGTAGTGAGAAAATTTTCTCAAGTACTAGAGCCATTGTTAGTGCACACAGAAGTACATTTTGCTCTATTTTGGAACATGTAAATTATAAATATATAATAGATCATTATAAAAATTGACTGAACACAAAATTAGTCTTTAATAGGTTATAAGTATCTTTTAAATATAGCTCCAATTGCTCCTTTCTGTTACTCAGCAGAATGTATTCATCATCTTTCCAAGGAGTCTATTTTTTAATGCATTGTTATTTAAATGCTGGCGCAGAAATTTGTAATTTAAAAGCTGGGCACAGAAGAGACACATTTCCATTTTCAAAAAACCTCAACTTTGATTTGGAAATGGTAACACTGATGTGTTCAAAACAGGCAAATGGAGAATTGTCTTCATCTTAACTTCACAGCCATCATTAATTATCTGCTTTAATGTAGTGTGATTCGGATGAATCAAACTCCCATCAGACTGCAAATGGCTTAGTTTTAGCTCATGAGTAAAAG